>NC_063274.1:1869397-2492530 GCF_910591885.1 Bombus terrestris
ACGATGGGTTTAGAATAGCCATAAATTATTTATGCTATGAATATAGGATTCGTCAAAAGTTTCATCTAGTTTCTCTAGTGCCTTATCGCGCCGGTTCCTCTATCAACTTGTAATTAGTTCCCCGATCCACTTCAACGACCATCAAGACATGAATATGTATTTACTTATTAAAGACTCTTTCGTGCCGAATATATTTTCAGTATCCGAATAACTTGATTTGCATGGAGAATCTTGCTTCAACGTGTAAAATATCCCACGAAACCGCAAATAATGAACAGACCAACAAAGTATACGAATAAGTGAAAATGATAAAATTAGGAGTTCCTGCTCAAAATTGAAATGATACGAGGAAAATAATCGCGTTGCCGTATCAGTAAGCCCACCAATTTTCCCAGAAGCTTCCACATATTTTAAATAATTAAAGAGAGAAGCAAATGGAAACCTGGCGTTTTAACGAATTGGGTAATTCTGTTATTAAAATACCCGACATCGTCCGACTCACTCTTTTCACGTACACGATCCTCCTTTTCACATATTCCATAAACAAAAGCATCGATTTTACGAAAAACCTTCACCGCCTTTTATCCAAGTTGCTTCAGTGTCCCCTGTTTTACGGACTCTTCCTTCTCGGTAACGCGAAAGGAGAAGCTCGCGGTGAGCTTTACAGCGGTATTTTACAGGCTTACGGAGTTCCCGCGAAACCAGATAGGACGATAGGTCGCATCTCGAACGTCCCGCGTCGCTTCAGTCAATATTACATTGCTCTCGCATCCTGGCGCGCATCGGGTCAGGGTTTTTATCGATCACGAAAGCCGACACCCGATCTATGGAACATTTTCCAGCCGAGTCTCACGAGAAAATCTGTCGTGCGAATTTCACGGTTGCCGATTCGATCGGCCCGATGTTCCCACGGTGATTTCACGTCGCGAAACTTTGATGGCTGCCACGCCTAGCCGCTATGTCGAACGATAACTTGTCCAAGATCCATCCTGCAAGCGTACCGGAAGCCGAACCAGTTGTACAGCGAGTTTGTTTTATCGAATTTTCACTGAGTCTGTACGCCGTATGGCTTCCAGGCAAGCTTTCTTTAGAACGATATTACTTTTTCCTCGGCGAGCATCGGCGACCGTAGCTGCCGCTACAGAGACGGCACGACAAAATGAAAAGAAAATAAAAGGAATATTACGGTTGACCGGTCGGTCTCTACCTCAGCCTTCTACTCTCGCTTCTTTAGCTTTATTCAGAGCTGCCATTCGATTTCAATTCTCTACGATCGCGTTTCCTGTATTCAGCAACACGGACAACATATGGAACAGGGTTTAGGGTTCTTACGAATTTCGTGATCTTTGATGACTTGGTTTTATAGCGGTATGGTTCAATTTAGCGTTCTTCTCGATAGTTTGTCGAGTCAACGGAGGAAATTAATTATTTGGAGACAAGTGTTTCTTATGTCTTAGGTGCTTAAGGTAAGATCGAGTAAAACAATAATTTCTCGACAGCGAATAGTAACATATTCTTACGTTTTATATAGATATAGCGATTAATGAAAGTATTTGAATACTTAGCATGGAAAATTTTAATATATCATGTATATTACATAAAACCATTTGAAATTTCATTAGCACCGTAATGAAACATGCCTGTCATTAACGCGATGGTAAAATTTGAAATCAATACATACACTACGTAAAAATATTATTGTACGCTATACATATTAATACTGTGGTTATTTCATTTGTATATTAAATTCCAGTACATATCGAGGTTTATTAACCTCGAAGAAGAGAATTAAATACTTTTAAATTCTTTTATAACCTGTATCAGATGTACATATGTTCGCAATAAATATCTTGTGGATTTTGTACACGTTTTCAATTGTGTTTCAAACTTTACTATAATACTCGTGACTCATTACAGAATACTTTCTATTTTTCACGTAATACATTTATGAAAATTTGTCTATGATTAATGTTTAAACACCTTCTTGAGCTGATGTACATTTTATTGTTTGTGCTGGTTTGTTTCTTTTATATTATTCGTAAAGACAAACTTGATTTGGCAATTTGTATGTATACAGGAAATCTATCATTTTAACGAACATATTTATTTCAATGTGTTATTCAGAAAATCAATTCTTTTATTTGTTTGTTGCAGCTTCAACTTTTTAAAACCAATGGCATGATATCATGCAAGCAACGTTAAAAGCTACGTTTAACTTTTATTCGTTTATATATCAAATTATATGTGTAATTGAATATACAAGCATGCGTAAAGTAAATTCATTTGCAAAATTTTATTTATAATGAAAGTGCTTTTAATACTGTATCATTCGTCAGCGAAATAACATTAATAATAATATGTTGACAACAAATTTCGTTTAATAATAACATTACGCATGATATAATTTAACCAATAAAACGTACGTATAATAAAGAGCCAACGTTACAAATACGATTATGACTTAATAACATAATTTCATCCTGTTAACATTTTTCTCTTCGGACTATTCCAAAAGATATGAACGCTAAATTCGACCATAATCAGGCGTAGTATAGGGAGATCATTTCATAACCAACGACTATAGTCTCCGGTAGTAATAAAGTTCACTACGTATGATCATGGCGAGTGACTATAACTACCTCTAGTTATGAAGTGGCAAATTTAAATGTCGACTGCAAGCCAAGAAGAAAGATTATCATAAATCCAGTTTAATCTATTCATCAGTGAGGATGATTAAAATTATATGTAATAAAGATAACGAGCAATAACATTAGCTAACATATCATTCATAAAATATTTCATAAAATTTTCATATACGGTATATAATTAGTACCATCTACTTCCATATGAGTATAAAGATTTGATACCATGAAAATAAAGTATATCTACATATCTGGAATTCCTTCGTTAGTACATAAGGACATGTACAAATATTTTTTGTGGCTAATGTAAGATATTGTAGAATCATAAAAATCAACGACCAAAATAAACAGATTATAAAGTATCTACCCATTGTGAAGGACGTGTGCGTAAAATACTTGAAAAGAATGTATTTTTCCGTGTTTTTAAAAGGAACGCAGAGAAATTAGAAATCCGCCTGAGGAGAAAGACGAAAAGAGGAAAGAAAGGAAGGAATTTTTCGTGAGATGCCTGTGAAAAGTACAAGTAACACGCGATATAAAATATTATTTGCGAAGCAGCGTTCGTTATGATAAAAATAAACGATTGTGACGTTGAATAGCTCTACCTAGCGCATGTCAAGGAAATATGACAGAAGAGTTTTTGCAGTAGCACGAGCCAGTTTAAAAATTACAGGATAATTTATATCAGTATCAAGTACCTGCGGTCTCATTTCACAGTCGGAAATCTGCGACCACCGTGGAATGTAAATCCCATTAACGGACAAAATTACGGATTTAATTCAGGGATAAAACTGGTTCAGCTACATATAAGGGGAACGAAGCGACACGGAAGGTATTTTAATTCAAACTTTCACGCGTAAATATGTCGATTGAACGTTAATTTGCGAGATGGCTATAACGAAAAGAAATCATGCTAAATTATTTTGTTTAATGAGATAGGCATGATCTGTTCGAAGGAAGTTATGTAAAATATAACGATATAACGATAATGCGAATCTGTAATATATTTTTAAATGTATGTATTTTTAATTGAAAGAAGCTTTGGATTATTTATGATTAGTAAATCCTTTAAATATAAATAGTAAGCATCTTTTTAATGAATTTTGAGATATACCTCACATTTATTTCAGGCAGCATTGAGATTTCTTACGAACGCTTAGCAATATTCTACAAACTTCTCAAAGACGTCCAGTAATGTTTTACAGGCGTCTTTAAAAGACGTCTTGAAAGACGTCTTGTAAAAAGTTCCTATGTTACAACCCAGAAATTTCTCAAACTGTCACAAAATACCACTCTTATTTATGTGTTTTCTAATAAATAATACACTTTATAATTTTACAGAAATAATTATGTAATAAAACATCTTCAAGTCGAAACTTGTTTAATCGTACTATCGCGGGGAGACGCGGTCGTTAGAATACGCGTCAACGGGAGTCGTAAATTCCCGTTACGATTAGAATAATCGACACCACGAATAGTTCGATCCCCGTATTTCGGTTAGGATAATCGGGGTGGTTAATGCGGTATAACACTGGGAGTCAGAGTTATAATAATATATATATTTCCAACACTTTATACAATCACACAAAGTAGTTAACGCCGTTGATTAAGATACAGATAACGAGAGAAGGGTTAGTCTTGGATGAGAGAAGGAGAGCTTTAGGCGCTTTAGGCCCTTGCGAGTTATAGGAACTGTCGGAGTTCTGGATAAGCGAGAGCCTTAGAAGACTCTAGGCCGTGTAGGCACCTTGATGAATGATGAAGGAACTCAGAAAGATACAGGAACGGTGAGAGTTGTAGGAAAATGCAGGAACTCTAGGCACCGTGAGAGACGATCAAACTCTGAAGCTTATTCTAATGTGAATACGGAGGAAAGCTTGGTATGGGTGTGCCCTTTGAACGAAGAACGCGGATTCGTTGTTTACATTTTTAGTTAGTAAAGTGAGGGAAATAATCCGCGATGTCGATTGGTTGGGACCAATGTTAGGAAGGAAGAGAGGAGGAAGAAACCTCCTACCAACTTGGGTCCTAGGCGACATTGTTTACAGGGAAACTCAGATTTTTCGTTAGGTATATCTCCGCTTTCTTCGTAATTCTTAAGAGCACATAATAAACCCAAGGACCCTTCTAAAAAACCAGCTGAAAACACTTCTGGAATTAGAAAGTCCTTTCTGGCAAACAGATTGACGTAAAACATGTGTGCGAACAATGCAGTTAGAATTTCGACTTTATGGTGGGTCCTTAGGCCTGTGGAGGGTTCGAAGGACGGCACGTAGACCGTTGGCTGTCACGCCGCGCGGGATGGAATGCAGATGTGTTGCGCGGCGTAACAAAACTTATAATGTTACCCAAACTAAATTATTACTCATCCGATTTAGAGTACCTGCTTGGCATGATACGTCTCAACTTCGCGAACCAAACAAGTTAATAGTCCTTCTTCTCGATTTATTCGATCATAATCAAAGCCATTTGAAATCCCTCGCTACATCATCTCTCGATCACAAAGTCATTGAATGAAAAAACAAATTTTCAATTAAAAGAAATACAGAAACTCTATACAAAACAACACTTTGCAACTAAATACGAAACAAAATAGCGATTAAAAAAAAAAAAAAAAAAAAAAGAATTGATTCGACCCACGGACGGAAAAGGTTACAACGAAACGAGGAAATGCATTTCGTTGTCGGTTAAACGCGGCACGTGAACCAGCCTTTGATCGAGCATTGGCGCTTCATTAAATCGGATCCGATGTTTACCATTACACGGACACTTGGCGAGCGATTTCCATTGTAAAACGCGATAATCGTCGTACACGTACACGCAACAACGTCGCCGTTTATTATTAATCCCCTCGCCGACGCCATGTAATATTCCACGCAATAAACGGATCCTCCCTCGGTTGGCGGGGGAGTTTGCATCACGCGGATAATCTGCTCATGTTACGAGAGAGAGTCGTGTGCATTTTCGAAAATCGGTACATTTTGTATGAGGCCGTGATTTTCATTTGCCGGCCGCTGGCGACGACCACGACAACGGACGCTGATATAATCTGTCCCAGGTACACGAGGAACACGCGGATTATGCATTATTAATTTTAATGGAATTCCCCTGCAGCGGTAACGAAATGTTGCTTACTTCGTGCACCGCGTGCATCGAATGGTCGGCGTCGGTGTTTCCTCCTTGTTACTCGTTTACTCGTCGTTTCTTATCTTCAAGGGTGACGGGTTGCTCGATGAGGTGGCGTGGGCCGAGAACGAGGAGAAAATGCTGATAAAGAGAGACCGTTACTTTATCTCAACTACTTTGCACGATTTTCGTCTCGTTTTCCGCTTAATCCCTTTACGAAGGTAAACGAGATGCCAATATGGCTGTAGTTCGAAGATACGGTGGAAATTGGTAGTTGGTTTTAGCGGTACAGCCGATTGAATCAGTCAATCTTTAAATAAAATAAATGACATACTTTGGAACTCGTATTTTAATATTAATTCCTCTTCTGCAGAAGATACACATTTTTTATCGAATATTACAACTGCTAATATTATTAGAACGTACCAAATAAATATAATAAATTATAAAATTCAACTTAAAATATCAACCGAGTTGCGCTGTATCGTAATACATTCTGGTAGTTCATGCAATTATAAATTATCAATACTGTTCCAAAGTTTAGCATCAGATTCAAATGTTCCTTCAGCGTCAAATCCAAATGCGAGTTTTCGCGCCGCGGGAGTTCGCAAAAGGAGGAAACGTGGGAACAACGGGAACGGTATAATCCAACGTAGCTACGTGTTAAACTTGCAAGATCGTAGCGTTATGCTGTTGCAAGTTGTGTTCCGGAAACTTGCGCGATAGCGGCCCAGGTTAATCGATTAATCCTGATCGCTAATTCGAAATACGAAACCTGACTGTTTATACTTGGCAAACAAAAACAGTTCGCTCCTCCAAGTGTTATACGGTAGTTTGCTATGAACGAACGAATCGCCAGCATTCGAATTAGCCAACTTTTATTACTTTTCGTGCATTCAATCGGTTATTCGTAAAAAATCATTCTTACGGTAATACGCGAGAAGGTCAAAAGAAAAAGTTATTCTTTTGTATTAATTGAGACATGTTATAAATGATAAATTTGGATTTTCAATAAGTTTATGAGAAGCGTTTTCGTGTAAAGAAATTTTACTAATATATATTTTAAACTGAAACAAAAATACAGACTGGTCAGGAACTTTTATCAGTTACCATATATATTGCAATAAAATACACGTGAAAGTGTAAAATAATGACAATAGCAGGAACCATATACAAATTCACTGTTACCAGTTTCGACCGCTTAATACATATACTCGTGACGTATACCGACATAGATTGTTTTTAATCGAATTATTTATTTTAGTCACTGATCATTATGAATCAAACTACTCTACCGAAATATGTATATATATTATACGTTCATTTTCATTGTTAATTTCCTATCTTCCATCGTAACAAAATTGAGTTATCGTCGCTAGTAAATCGAGTAAAAATTTTTACATGAAGGGATTAATCCAATAAGAAAAATGTTATCTATAAGTACTTAATTCTATACTTAATTCTACACATATAATACAAAATAAAAATTCTTCAACGATTTACTTACTTTTCCTTTTGTCTGCGTACTTCTATTAAACATAATGCATTCTGCAACAAAAGGAAGAGTCTTTCCACTTTTTTCCCTTTTTTCCCCCTTGCAACTTTAAAGTCGGTGCATTAGCCTGAGGCGTTCGTCTTCGAAAAAGTCGAATATTGGTGGTATTATCGGTCGAGCGGCGAGATATAGCATCGTATAGAATAGGCTGTCCAAAGGTAGTGCGTGTAAGAGAGGTTGGAAAGCGAGCGACATGTATAATGCATGCGGATGCTTGATCCGTGACCCCTAACGGTTTCTTTCAGCCACCCTTTTCCGCCGATCTTAGTCGCTGCTCGTCCGGGTTTACCGTCTAAGCGACTATTTTTTCTCTAGTCCCGACTAAATATTTAAAGGCTTTTATTCGGCTACTACATGACCGTCGTATCGTTCAGCGATCTCGTAAAAGCTTCGTACGGTCGTAAAGATGACGCTCGCTTGGTCTTGCGAGGAACCACGGCCGACGTCGATGTTTTTTCGATAGACGTGTAAACTTGCGAAATAGAATTTCGCCGATGTCACGTGACTGGACTGGCGTAACGAGATCGTCAACTGGATAATGTCCAAAAGTGATATACGGAGAAGTTGCAGACTTTGATCCATTTCTCAGAGTAACATGCAGTTTGAAATCGAAGCAGAAAAGGGGACCCGTGGATAGAAAATTCAATATTGACGAAGGCAAGGGAATTATAATTGGCGCACTCAATACAATCCCGTTCGTGTCACTGGTGTCCGCTTGTTTCCGTTTCCTTGACGGCAAAATTTGCGATGATATGGTTAACAAAGGTTTGCCTTAACGGCAGATGGACGTCTGTTGTTTACTTTTTATTGCCTTCTATTATCTTTTGATATCGTTACGTATATGATTTCGTACTTGTTAATTCGTAACTACAAGACGTTACAGCAAGGTACAACGAAATATAAAAGTTTTGGTTCGAAAGATTTAATTGTAACTTTTTCGCAGCACTTATAACACAGTCAGATATGCCCGACCCGTTTCCTTCGATATTCTACAAATTTTCCTCGAGATATATTTCTGTATCTCGTAGAAAAAGATTAACTGAGGTGATCGATCGTTTGATTTAATTTCCGGGTCGAAATTATGCGCATAACTATTACAAAATCATTGAAGTTGCATCGAAAATATACTTATAAATGTGTCAGCCTCGTCAATTCACCGCTTTGAAAGGGTTAACCAAAAGTGATGTATTAAACCTCCAGACCTGTTAAAATTTCTAAAGGAAGAAGCAGCCACTTTGATATAATCAAGCTTTGCATTATTCCGACCTAAAAATGTTCGTCAACGCAGCAGCGAAGCAAAATAATAGCCCGGGTACTTATTATGGACGAGAACGAAGCCAAGAGTGGTATAAGGTCATTAAAAGTTTGCATTATTTAAACTTAAAGATAAATTACAAGGCTTCCGCATCCCAACGGTGTCATTCGAAAGGACAGGAGAAGACCGTAATGACATTCTGCGCTTTCACGCTTTACGGCTCGTGAGAATTTCTCAGAAAATATCTAATCCACGGTTTACGTCGTTGGAATATTAAAAATGTCCGGAATTTCCATTCAAATGAGATTTATCGGTTCCGGACGTTGTCGATCTTAAGAATCTGTTTCGGTATTCTGCAGAGACGACGATCGTCCTGGTCTGATCACGGACACGTACAAGACGACGTTGCACGGAACGAGGCAAGTATCTTCTTCTTCTAACTTTTTCTGAGACCATCCGTTCCTTTCTCCCGATGCAATTACATTAATGTCGTGTTCTTCGCTGCAACCGCGCTAAATCCAGTCACGCAACTCACAAAGGAGAATACCGTAATTTTATGAAATATTTTCTGAATAACCTTACGACAAAGAGGTGAATTAAATTTCTGGCGGGCTCCAGTACGGCACGCGTGCTACGTACAGCTGACAACAGCACCGTTGTTCTTCCTGTCTTCATCTTTGCGGTCGTGTAATCTTTTCTTCCGCCACCTTTTATTTCTCACCTCGCGTTATTAGACACCTTATTTCTTTTCCTCGTTCTTCTGTTCTCGCCTCGTTCCCATTTTCCTTACGTTCCGTTTCCTGAAAACCAGAGTTCATCTTTGTTTTCATATAGACGAATTAAGCGCGAGAGTAGAATTGTAAAATATCTGTAACTGAGAAACAAATCGATACACTTCCATCCTTTTTTTTAAATTAATTTATTCATCATCTTGCTATCCTTTGGCACTTCCTTTCCCTCTCATTCCTTTCTCTCCTTCGCCTCTTCTCTTTCTTTCTTTTTCTTACCATTTCATTCTCGAACTTTACCAATGTGACGATTTCATACGTCGTGCTAAACATTTCGTATAAAACGTATAGTATTTTCAGAATAAGCTTCCAAGCTCTCGCCAGCTTGCGTATCCCTAACTAACGCTAAATTTGTCGATTTTACTTTATCGCCAAAAGAGAATCTTAACGTTTCCTCCATTTTCTAAATAATCGCGCGAAAACAATTCTGCCTAGCAACCTTCTCCAAGCAGATCCATAATTTCTTCTTTCCCCAGCGACGATCGATCGACGCGTAGAACGCCAGCGTCACGAGCAATTGCGGCCAATCTAATTAACCGACATCCGGGACGCTTTGTGGCTCGCAGGTGCATCAAAGTCGACGACGAGTGGTTGCGGTTGGTCATGATGAAGCCGAGCCATCCTGGGGACGAGCGTCGAACGAGGAAGATCCTTTCCGAGCCGATCGACGGCCACGAGCAATGAATACGAAATTGTTGCCTCGCTGCAGGATACGAGGGACCGAGGATGCGGGCTGAAGGGCGAAACCTTTGGTCGTCTAAGCCGGTTGGATGAAGAATAGCGGCGTAATACATATTTCATCCATATTCATTCGGTGATACAGGGTTTACAGCAACGGCACAGGCGGCGGCTGCTGGTGGTGGAAGGGCGCGTGAACCACGTTAAACTCTTCATAGGTGAAAGGTGGCTGATACACGTGGCACTGTCTCGTATGCGCGGAATGTCGAGCAGCGTGGAATCCAAGCCACGCTATTGAACATTGCGATGTCTCCACTGTCACCGGGTATATCGATTTCCGGGGCGATCGCCGCGTCGTTCACGCGGCTACAGGGATTTCCTGCCTGTGATTTATTTCGCTATTATAACGACGCGACACCGCGTGCTCCACATCGATGGTTATTAAACGCGTGCTCTTCAGCTTTCTCTTTTTTAGTTTTCCCATTCAAAAACCGCCTAGCTCGGATAGCTACGTGTCGGCCGTGGTTATGCGGTTTCGGTTTCTGTTTCCCGACTATTTCCCGAGAACAGAACGTATGAAGTGGCCAGTGCGCTAGTGAAATTCGAGAGGTTTTATCAAATACGTATTTGTTACATTAGCCAGGCTTGAACTCAATGTTTGGAAATGATTAAAATTCAACAGCGATTATGCGATACGACGAATGTCTTGTTAAAAAATATCGAGACGTATCGAACAGAAATTAAAAATGTCAAAATATTCTGTTTCTCCTGGAAAAAGAGAAATATGAACTAGCGTCGTTTTTGTATCAGTGCTTCGATTGCTAAGTATAAATCTTTTGGCGTTGTTACCGCGCAATAGGTCAATAACGAATAAATGGAATAAAAATGAAGAAATCTAATATATGAAAAGCAAAGTACACGAATACGTAACTTTCGAGTGACGTAGCATTATAGAATATTAAATCAACTGAATAGTCAACTCTTCGAATATAACAGAAAACGTACAGACACTGAATGCAACGGAAGCATCTCTTTTCCTCGCAACTGTGTTAAACAGAATCTCACGAACAAACTTCATCGCAACGTTATTTACCATCCGGTTAGATACGAAGTTGCGACTGGTCTCCTCGAATATCTTCAGATAAGCGCGGCGGTCGTTTCGATAGGAACGCGCCCGTTTCGGACTAATTGCGAAACAACGTAAGTTTCCGGCAGAGCAGAAGCAGGACTGCCGCACTTGAATGAAACACAGCCGTTGAAAGTTATTATTCCAACGAGTGGCGCGTTCTCGTGGATCGTCCGACCATAAAAAACTAATTTACCCCGAGGAGATGGAGACGAAGAGGCAGGCAAATGAAGTAGAGAATTGACACGGCTGGAAGGCCATCTTGAATAGCTTCGTTCTCATAGGCTGTGTTCTCCACGCCACGCTACCCGCCTATATCGTTTTAAAGACGTGCCACGAAATAAGTTTATAAGTAGCCTGTCGAGAATTTCGTCAGACGCCGCTCTCCTAAGTAGTTACCAGGTAGTTTGTACCGACGAAGTCAAGCTCCTCTCGACGCATAATATTATTATGTAAGTGCGGGAACGCTATACTTCGACCGATCTTTTCTATTTTTCTTCTCGATTTTAATCTGTAGACTCTCGCTTCTAATTTTATTATTTTTCTATTTGTTTTGTAAGAACGAGAATCACGATCTTCGTGTACGTTCATGCTCGTAATGACAGTAAATTATGGAAATTAGAATCGCAGAGAAAAGTCGTAATACAGTGATTGTTCACGATATCCTTTCTAATGAAAACAGACGATAGCTTAACGTGGGAGACAAGCTTGGAAAGGTCGATCGATTAAGGCGATTAAGTTAGAGCGTGGACACGTAGTAGTTGGGAGAATTCTCGCGTAGATCGATAAGGATTTGCTGAAGTGCATCGGAAAGTTTTCGAACCTAAACTATGCATAGTGTACACCCTACGAAAGTCAACAACACTCGCAATGAATGCATTATAGCAAGCCGAGGAAAATTATTTCAAAACTTTCAATACAAAGTTAAGAATTTTGACACGCAGAATTCTTTCCCTTTCTTGATCTTCTATCTACGAGTGTTTGTTCGTATAATGCAAGTTCATAGTTGCATAACTGGATTCGATCAACGGAAGTTCGTCGAATCCGATATCGACTAAAATTACGTCAAGATAACCAGTTCTATCGAATATAGGATGTTAAGAAAAGGTGAACGACATTTATAAAATTAAGACAGCGAAGTTCATATAGAAAAATATCATTTGAGATTTATTTTTCAAATTATAAGCGATTTAGTTTCATTTGATTTTTCTCTGCATTTCATCTACACTCTGTGTTTCTCATTTCGAACGAAACGAACGAAAATAGAATCGTTAGCTGTTATATTTAACTCCATTTACCTAATTTCGTTCTCTTGATATCTATCTTGACGACCTTTTTAACATCTTAAATATTGCTCCTTATATTTGTTTCTTTTTTATTTTTTGTTTCCGTCTTTTGTCTTAATATCTTAAAAAATCCTATAAGCGGGCAACGACAGTTTATGTATCGTGTACAGTTCGACGCAGGACCTGAGGTGGCTTCGATGTAAATAAAATCCTTCAGGCTGACAATGAGAGTTTGGCGAGTAGCCATTTGGCCGCGGTTGACTTTTATTTCAGACGTGAAAGTTTAAATGCCGCGTTCACCGTTCACCGCTAAACCACCATGGCTTCCTAGATTGACGTGTTTTTCGTGTTTAAAAGCGCACACCGCCGGAAGTAAAAGTATATTTGTTCACTAGACATTGGAGTGGCGATCGTAAATCACAGATTCGCTGGCTCCCATTATATCATGCGTATTCGCTGTTCTTCCTCGATGGAAATTGCACCGAACTTTTGCCCAGCAAGCCTTCGTAATCGCTTTAAAAATTTGTTCAAATCGAACAAATGACAATTACGAAAGCGGTGTGTTTAATTCTGAATTCTTTAGAGTTTTGAATAATACGATAATTGTTAATAGTTGCTTCACTTCTCTTTATTTCTAAATAAATAAAAAAGACGCGATGACCCGATTCTTTTAACTTTCTTCTTCATTTGAATTCGGTATATCAAAGATTCAGGGATTCTCCTTCTTGTACGAGGATGAAAGGAGTTCCTAGCCACTGAATTAGGACCACGTACGAGTCTCACTTTTCTAACGATGACGCTACAACGAATGGCAGCTTGTTCTTCATTTATCCCACAATATTTGAGTTGGTTCTTTAGTTTAACAAAAAAATGTTTCAAATAAAGATTGATTTATATCAAATGGAGAATTTACATGATTTTGACGATGGCCGACTCGTACATCACCCCATAAGTGACGCCTATATGGACAAAAATTGGAATCAATTTTATTAAAAGCATCTGCACGTTTTCAGCAATTATAAAAATTAAGATTCAGAATTTCGTCAAAGCGAGGAGTCTGGTTAATTATTTCTCATACGGCGCGTTACATGTCTTCTCGATGAAAGTAACGACGGAAACGAAACGCTTCTTCGCGCATCGACTACGACGTTCCCCTGACTCGTTGTCGAATTTCTCGTTTTCGAGAAAAAAGATATAACGTCGCGCGTGAGCAAAGCTGCTGCAGTTGCGAGGGGTGGCGAAATTTGCTTCCACGTTTCGAGAGTGTGAGAGGAAGAAGAATTCACCTCGAGGGAATTCAAATATACGCTAAACTTACCCGTACCACCACTCGCCACCACTCTCTTCCTCGCTACCTCACCGTCTGATCCTGCGACCTTCTTGCCGCGACACGAACTACCGACTATTTACCTCCGTTGCTACGAGCGCCATGGCTTTTCCTGTAATTCTCAGGCTGAAGTATTTTCGGCACGATTCGTCGTCGCCGTTTTAAAAATAAGATCGAGTGCAAGTATAGCGTGTGCGGGTTTCTGTCTGAAAGCCATTCGGTGAAAAGTCATAGTTTTTAACGCTCGGTGCGATATTAAATTGTTACTGTAATTAATTGATTAGTAATTGATTGGAAGCGATTAATTTATTAGGCGAAGATGAATTAACTCGTCGTTTGGATGTGCTGCTGTAATATATTGTGTGATATATCTGTAATATAGTATTATATATTGAATAAACGATATACCGTAATAGCAGATGATAATATGATGATACGATAATTTTTTTCTCGAAGATTCCTATTTGTTTACATGTAATTGTATTTCTCTTAAAAATAAATCATATTGTATATTTATATTCGCAAGCGTTACATCGTAACTGAAATTCATTTGTTTTTATATCCGAAGAACTTTCAGTTATATCATAAAGAATAGAAAGAGCTTATCGTAAGAAAATAGAGGATGAACACGGATGAAGGAAGAACGAAGGGAATGCGGATCGATAATAAGAATATAGAATAACCAATTTACGTTACAACTCCGGTGTCTCTCGACTTTGTCAAAACCTATCAGGAGAGTCGCGTGCCTAAATCCAAGTAATAACTTCTATAACGACATATTAAATGTTCCTTTTCTTTCTCAACAACCGTTCGATTGTTTCCATCCACTTATTTCCCTCTATTCTTCGCTAATGCAATAAGGATACTAGAAAATACAGTGTGACGTCAATGGCAGAGTTTGTGGCAATAAATATTTCCATTAGAGGTAAGAATTGTAAATTGGAGGGCTCGTGACTGGAAAGGTCAAACTCCTCTTCCCGGTATCATTAAAATGAACGATTGAGCGGTCTATCGTTTCGTGGCATCGAAAAGAGAAGGGTTGATGGAAAGGGTGAGTGGAGGGTTGCGGAAATATAAGCACTTTTGCCTCGTGCCTGCCTCGTTTCTATATCTATATATCTATATATCTATATATATATATATACACATACCTTTACTCAATATTGGTTGAATTATTGTGCCTGCCCGTACGAACTACTCGCGTGCTTCGTATCGAGGAATCAAGTTACAAGCTGCGCTTCCATTTTGTGCAATTCCGTTTGCATATAGACACGTTCCTTGATAACTGCCGCCATGTTCCGCAGGATTTACGATCCGCCCGGTAAATGTTGCCGGAGGCAGGGTTCATCAGGGGAATATGTGCTTACGTATAAACACGAATCTTAGAACAATTCCACTTCAGGAAGTAGTTCGCCGGAGCCAGCTCCCACGTTGCTCAGGAACCGTGTCCGATACAATTTTCGAATACAACGGTAAGGTTGCGATGGCTGTACAAGGTATTTTCTTTATCTCGTATTGTTTGATATACGTTCGACCGTAGTTTCCTCTCGAAGGGAATGTAAAAAATGAAAAGTCTGGGGATAAGGAGATTTTATCGAATCATCGTACTTTTTATATTCTATATTTCAAAATCAATTAATCTTCAAGAAGTTCATAAATGTAGCTACTAACTGCATTCGGGCTTCGATTTACTATCGTCGAGGAATTTTTAATTCGACGCTCTATGGAATACCTTTTCAACGTTTGTTGCAACTTCCTTGCACATTCGATTTTCCAACTTTGCGGCAAAGGAAAGTTGAGAGGAAGACGGTTCGGGAAAAAGGTACGGCAGAGGTAAAGAGAAGTGCATTCCGTCCAGGGACTTACCAGTGGACTCGTCAATAAGGTTATCCAGTCGACTCGTGTCTTAAAAGTAGGAACGATCGATGCTAAAACCTATGAACTATACGTGGAAACCGATGACTGGGGCAGAAATTGAGAAAATGGGAACTGAGAGTGGAAAGAGTAAATGTCTTCACGTTTTTATCAGCACCTTATTTCGCTTCTACTTACGCTGCAACTATTTACTATATTTCGGTTTACTTTGTACTTAAGATCGCTTCTCCACTTGTATCTCTACGAATTCCTTTCATATAGAGTATTTCTCTAAGTGCTTAGAATCGTTGAGAACTTCTGTTTCATTTTACTCTTCGAGTTTATCAAGATTAAATTCCGCCATGGTGGTATCTATTTATAATTTTAATCTTACTCGTTCAGAATAGAATTAACAAAAGAAATTTTTATATCTGTAATGTACTTGGTGTAAATTGATTTAATTGATATACGTATTATTATGCGAGAATTTTAGAAGCGAGCACTTTAATGTAAAAGTACTAGAACGCTCTTTGTGAAGTTCGGTTCTTTTTTATCATGCATTTTCTTCCTGGAATATTACCCTTTAATCATTATAGCTATTTCTATGTGAACTGGATATAGCCGATAGATTGGCTGTCAGACAAAAGCGCGATCCCTTGAAAGCTACGCTCTACTTCTAAGGCATGGCTATGCATCTGTGCGTAGGATTGCAGAATTAATTTACAATCCGGTCTTCTTGTGAAATCGATTTTAAATACCAATAGAGAATAATTACTCGTAAAAATCTATTCTGTTAAATATAAAATACAAACCAAGTAAAAAGACTCAAACGCCTTGATCAGCAGAAAAAGAATTTTGAAAATCTTTATAACTGAATAAAAATTGGTAACTAGTTTTAACAAATTATGCACCTTCATTTGCAATAATTTGCAAAAGGAACTCAATTGTATATTAATCGAATAAGCTAGATACAAGCGGAAGCTGCACGAATGCTACCCTGTGACAGATTCCAATAGAAATTTTTCCAAAACGAAACCTATGACACTGATATTTTCAACGAATCGATTATCCATTGAAATGATTAACTTCAGATCAATTTGAGCCAAGTCGAAAACAATTACTCGTATTCACGACACAGTGATGATAATATCATTAGCATTTATTTTCGAAACTGTGCTTTCGAATTTACAGTAACGCAGCAAAGAAAAGAAGGTACGTTTTAGACGTCAGCTCCGAATCGTTCCTCGAAGATTCTTCTCAAGGTGCAATCGGTGTCTTGAATTCACAGACATCGAAATCACTTTGAAACAGTCACGTGGCACGCGAACTGCGTCAACATCAAATCAACACCACCCACGTCGGTCCTCGCAGCTAAGTTAATCTGTTCGAAGCTCTTCTCGCATACTGAACAGCCTCTTAGCGCGAACAGGGTGTTTTAGCAAAGTGCCTTCGCGGCAGCTACTTAGGTATGTAACGTGGCGTCTCAAGTTCGTGCACGTCTTTGACACCAACCGGTAGGAAATACTTTTGCCAGATCCTTCAGCCTGCATCGCCTTTTTCTGAGATAGGTGAAACAGAAGAAGCAAAGATTCGTCGGTAATTAGCGTAATTGTTTTCGCGCCAATTATCTCGTGCATGAGAAACGTGTATGTGTCAAGACAGGTTTGTTAAATTTGTTAGAAATTGTCAGTTGCGTTATTTTGAAAAATAAATAAAAAGTCAGCAATTTCTGTTCAATTTTAGAATATTCGTTCTTGGATACATTCTTTCTTAGAAATATGGGAAATGATATTTTAATGCCACAAGGCATGAAAATGTATTAAGTTTTATTCTTCGTTATTGACAATCGTTGCACTCAAGGCAGTTAGCTTGTTTGAAAAAGCTACTGAATAGGAATCATGGCTAGTACCAACGGGTGGTGCAATAATACGATAAAATATATATGTTCAGGTACGGTATCTGGGATAACCGTACAAATTCATATCCACAATGTACGCACGATTCGTGATAAACCGCAGGGTATGCTAGTCGTGATAAGCTGGTCGCCATATCTACTGTAGAATATATGCATGTTTGCTTTCCTTTCGTCAATTTCATCGTAATCAATTTTGTTTCAATAAATGCCGACAATAATTATTTTCAAGGAATTTGCAATGATTCCTTCCTCATTGTTACCGAAAATTAAACAAGGAAACGAGAAATATTACTTACATTATGTATATCGTATATATAAATATATGAGAAATATATGGTATTAGTTTATTATTATTCTTTGAAAAATCTTGCAAACGTAGGCAATGGACATCGATATTCCAAATAGTTATAAATAATTAATCTGATGAAAGTTTGAAGAATAAGAGGATTTGCTATCCGAAAATTCGAGACTCTAATTTTTAAAATTAAACCTTTAAAACCCATTAACTATTCGCATAGTGTTGTCTCTTTGCAATGCAAAAGAAACGTTGGAAGATTAAAGAATAAAAATTGATAGAGAAGAGTATTAAAGAATTTAAGTGATATCCCTCTTTAAATTAAATGTAAATGTTTGAAACGATGAATAGAGACGAAATGAATGATAGAACAATACTTGAGTGATTTGAATAGAAAAATATTAAGAGTATTTCACTAAACGGTACATTCTGTGTCGCTAATTTATCTTTTATTCTCTTCACTGGAATTTAACGAATAGATAATTGTACCATTAAATTTCTAAAAAAATAAATTTCAGTATGCAGCGATTTTGTAAATTGAGGTGTAAAATGTGTGCCGTTATAGAAAATATTATAAAAATGAAATGAAAGGAAACGATAAGTTCAGAGCAAAACGTACCATATTTTTAATTCATCCACGCGATTGCTTAATTATTGTTTAATTATTGGTATTACATTATTATAAAGTGTATATATTTTAAAATTAATATTCTACCAGAGAATAACGTATCCATTTACCGGTAAACTGGCGGTGTTCATAAGATAAACGCAGTATATCACTCTAGTTTCTACTACGAAATGACTACATTAAAACTAACGAAGATACATACAACTTTCCTCGTCGCGAACTTCATGAACTTCGCAAACTCCGTGATAACAATTTGTTGTTTCACGATGAATAATGTAAACTTTCAACGTCACGCGTTTGTCAATGGTCCAAGTCGAGAACATGATTTCCGCAGAATATTGAGCAAAAAGTTCTCGGTCTGAGATTTTCGCGCTACGTCGCGGTAAGAAACATCGTGATCAATCCAAGTCGTGATTGATAGAGAAAAGTAGAAATCTGGAGACAGAGACGTCAATGATCTGTAGCTACGAAGCTGTATAGAAACGGTTAAGATCGATCGTGATGGATCGAGGGATGAAAAAGTTGTAAAACTGCTCACGCCATCAGGAAGTCGTGTACGATAAAAGTTCGAACTTTACTTTAACATAATATCGCGTTTTTCATTGCATATCCTTCGATATCACGATATTTTAGCCTTTCTCTTTATTATTCTTTTTCTCTCAGTTGACATTTGTTTCGATCGACTAAATTCATTATTGTTAAGATCTTTTTATTTTTTCGATTATCCCACCACCATTCTTCGATACATATCGAATAATCAAGTAAACCAGGTATTTCGTTGCAACAAGATCTCACACTCGACAACATCATCGTTGAAGCAAAAACTTTGAAACAAAAGAACCAAAGTAAACAAAAATTCTATCTATCTACGAAGGATCAAACGCCTACACCATTAATCAGCATGGGCTGTAAATTTTTCTGAACGACGAAAGCTAAAGGTCTATCGTGATTTACACAAGTAATATATTATATGAATAATTGAGAAAGCACGGTTGAATATAGATTATCTTCCGCTGAATGCTGAAGCTGTTACCGGCGAAAGTACAGACAGCGCGATGTCGTTCTGAATAATCTTTTCATTATTCAGGTAAATCTAGATCATAAAATTCGTGGAATTCTCTATGCAACTATGCGTACGTAATGAGACACGAAAGATCTGATACGCGCATCGTGAGATACGATTTCTAGAAAACGAAACATAAAAAGTAACGTGTTTCGTGTTCGCGCCGATTTGAAAACTGGTTTTCTACGGCTTGCTATACATTTAAATATATGATTTTAGCGTGCTATCGGTCTGTATCACGGTCTTTTTGTACGATTAAGGGACAGAGCACGTCAAAATGTGCTTTCGCGTTTAGCACCGTAGATAAGGGTTAATTGGGCAAGATTACGCTTAATCGATAGATCGTGCGATTTGGTTGACAGCAATGCGCGTTACGGCCTCTGAAGCGAATCGATAGCTTTGCCCGGTTTATTTCGATAAAAATTCGCAATATCATGAAAGACATGTTCGAGGTCTGTTTCATAAATATACTATACATTGAACATATGGATTTACGTGTCATCGTTTTCCAAGAATTTAAATAACTCTTCGGTTTGCAATAGCAATGAGAATTTACCAAGGTTATTTATACTTAATTGTCGAGGTATAGATAGGATTTTGAGTGAACAAAAAGTTAAAATTTATTTACAAATTATATAAATTTAGCTGTACATGTAGGTTACTTTTTGAAGGACTCAACAACACATACTCGCTTGCTTGTTTGTTTTTTTCTAATCGCTTCTAATCGCTTGTAATCGCTTTTGCCCTAATTGAAACCTGGACGTTCTTCGACGCGAACATACACTTTAGGAAGGGGATACTTACACGTGCTGCTCGCTCTTCGATTCCTCACTCTCATAAGTACAATGTAAATACTAACAAACACTAATTAACACTAACAAATAATAGATAACAGATAATACGGTAGCATGTGTTTTAATAAAAGTCAGTGTTTCAATATATCGGTCTGTCGCGTAAATTTTGATACTTTAGTCGATTTGGAAAATTGGCGTATGAGTGCAGTATGCGACTGAATTCGTCTTTTTACCAACTCCTAATTACGATAAAAGTACACGATGTGGCCATTAAAACAGTGTCAACGATCTTCGAAGAAAGTTGCTTCCTTTCGTATTACTTTAAGATTTATCGAACACTAAGAACTTTAAGTTCCTGAAATTTTTATCGAAATTCAAACAGAATCGGAACAGGTCTTCCGCGAGAAGAGTTAATACTCTCTGCAGTTTGTGAAAAATTCAATTCCACGAAAGGGGGTCCAAAGATCGAAATCCAGGCTGAACGCTCCATATATCACCGTTTCGATTTTGAAAGCGAGCCCGCAAGATCGCACGCAAAAAACGATTTTCAACAGGAAACGCGTCACCGCCATTATATTCGATGAAAGGTAGAAAAGTGGAGGATTTTCGAGGATTCGGGGATTGGTGAACGCTTGTGTTCCTTCAACGAGGCCTTTGTCAACGAGTAGGCCGAAACGGGTTACGAATGATTGGTTGAACAGGAGCTGGAAAGCATTTACGAAGGATCAAAAACGCGGCGGTGTCAGCCCGTGACAATGCAGTCGCCAAATAAACTGCCGCATCTCTAAAACAATTTTTTATACGGCAACGATGCCCGTTATCGTTCCAATAGCCGTTATATGTAGGGAGAGGCTTCTGGATCCTGTAAAAAATATAGGTACACGCCGATCTGGAGTGCCATTCGGTTGTCAATGACGCGTTACCTGGACTTTCATCGATAGATTCATATTTTTTAATGTGATCGATTCCGTCTACGTGTCAGATATTTATTTGTTGTTTCGTTTGATTAATACATATGATTTTTCAACGATATAGATCGAGGTAGCTGTGATATTGCACAGATTCTACTATTACATGAGTTGTGCAAGCCCTTCAAAAGTCAAACTGGATCAACTTCATTTTTTGTGAATTTCTTAATTTCACTGCTCAAGCATATGTTCGATGTTTGATCGCCAGAACAGAAAATAGCTTACTGTCGCGTATATGCGACATCGAGCTTGAGATAAATTCAAAATTTCAGCACGAAACATCGACTTAAACCAATACGCGAAGCTAAATTAACGCAAAAACGTCGTTCCTGCCTAATCCAAAGCAAATCCAAGCCATCTCTCGTCGCATTGATAATATTCGATTATTCAATTATCCTCGAAATGAAAGATAACACTTAGATGTAAGTATTCTTCGATCGCCATCGACGATGAATGGAATTGAGCTAACAACGAGGGATGGAACGCGTTAATTCATCAGCTTAATTCCTATCACGGACCAAGGTTGCCGGTGTTCGATCGCCAGACAATAACGGTAACACATCGAACGAATTTGGGGCTCCGATTGACTCGCAGCCTTGAAA
Source organism: Bombus terrestris (assembly GCF_910591885.1). Lineage (NCBI taxonomy): Eukaryota > Metazoa > Arthropoda > Insecta > Hymenoptera > Apidae > Bombus > Bombus terrestris. Next base: position 1,891,300 of record NC_063274.1, read on the forward strand.
TACGAAATCGAATTTGCATTTCTGGAATTCCCCTCGATTCAAGCTACGAGCAAAATTTATCGAGGTGGCCGGTCGACGGTGATTCGGTGAATTCACGCGTTTCCCGAAGATTGAACCAGGTCAGGTTTGAGAGACGTGGGATCCTCGTTAAATCGTATCGTTATAAATGGAGATTCACGGATCATTAATATTACCTTATAGCCGTCGTGTGTACATAGCACGACAGGCTGGATCGATTAATTGGCTAATTATTCGGATTCCCGTATTAATAGCGTAACTACCTGGGTCGATGTATATTATATATATTACATATACTATATATATATACATACACTCATGTATGTGCGACTATTTTTCGTTAAAATTCAGTAGAAACACTGTAGCGTTAACTCTTTCGTTAATAACTGTTGAGTATATGCAACATTGTCTCTTTGTATATTATCAATTAACTAAATGATACACGCACATATAGGTAAATTAAACGCGATTAAACACATTTTCCGATTTTATAGTACAGAGATTTTGAAAATCGACGCGTTATGAATCAAACGGATATTAACAAAGCGATCGTATATTTGATGCTGCAAAATTCTTAATTTGGAATTAAATATATCCTCTTAAACATTTTAAAAATATTAATGGCTGCGATATAAATTTCATCGTTGATTATTTACGAGATAAAGTATTATTATTCATTCACCTATTTTTAAAAGGCTTTTATCTTTTTATTTTATTCGTGCTTAATTTCTAAACTATCTACATAGTTGATGAACTGTTTTCTAACTTTGTACTATATATATTATATAGCGTTTATGTACAGAGGAAAGAAATTCTATATCATCAAAATTGAAACGACGTAAACGAAAGGTATTTTATTTTGTATGAAATAAGAAATTGATAATTTATGGATGGCAGGTGCGATTTTCAAAACATTTACGCAAATTAAATACATTTGCGAAGCTTGCCACCAGCAATCCTTTAAATTCATACAGCACGTTCTCATCGTACAATTCCCATGATTCATAGCCCACTTTCCAAACAACAACGAAAAACAACAAAAGTTGTTAACGTCTTTACGATCGCGAAATATTTCACACCGAGAATTCCGATTTTGAAATAAAAATGACGTCGAAAAATCTCTCTCCGATAGACATATACAAATCCATCGTTTTTGATTTGCTCTTTTACCGAAATAAATCGAAGCTTTTTCTGAAAATCTATATAGCGTAGTCGCGTTAGATTTCAAACAAAACGTTCGGATGTATACATTCAGATGTTGGTGCGCGTTCCCGTCCAAGCCACCAAAACCGGACGAATTTACATTTTCGCCGTATTGCACGGAAAATGAGTGCCTCGTAACGAACTGTTTAGCTCGCAAATTATACGCAACATGGGGTGCGCCGCGAGTGTTTACGTACACACGCCGCGTTTCTAGCCGCATGTTCGCGTTTTCAGCCTGAATTATGCGTCGTTTCGTTATCAATTACGCTTCACCGCCACGCCTCGAAATATAATACCTGTCAAATACGGAAAACAACGTCGAATGATCATGTCCAATGATCTATCCTAACAAGTTATCGTCCCTGTACTGTTATGCTGTTCGTGAATTCAGTCCAATCGAATTTATTTGGAATTAAAATGATTCGGATCTTATTTGTCTGATCAATTTATACTGCATTTTGAGCTTGAGATATATTTTGAAAAATATTTATATTTCACAAAAATAGATTTTTTATTGCTTTGCTTTTATAGTATACTGTTTGTTGACGACATTCATATTACGATATTAGAGATATATCAAGTGCAGGAGATGTTATTAGGTTGTCCGAAAAGTTTCTTTCGTTTCATAAGGTGATAAGAGATAAACAACAATTTCTGTTTCATATTATTTTATTGAATTAGGTGTGTTCCATTTCGTTCTATTTCTATTATTATATTCGTGCGTATTTCAATAAACTAATATAAAACAAAAAACATTGTGCGTCTATTATTTCCTTATAAAACGAAACACATAGTCATACTTTTCGCAGTCGTAAAGTAACGCATCAAATATCGATACGCACTTTGTAACGTCGTGCTTCCATAATTCTCAGATTCTTAAATAGACTAATTTCATACGTATCCGAGAGATTTATATTCTTCGTGTTCATTCTCGACGCAAACTCTTGGAAACGTCAGAAACGAAGGTCACAGTGTTTTATATGTATATTATATGACTCCAAACGGTGCTTGAGGCCATCATGTCCTCACAACTGTTTTAAAATATTCTCAAAAGTAAAAAAAAAAAAAAAAAAAAAACTGTAAAAAGAATGTAAGTTTTATTCTTTAACAGATTTTATGAAAGATCATATAATACTATGTTATTTCCACCTTTCTTACTTTTAATGTTATCATACATCTACTTATCGTACATCTTCTTATTTAATAGTACTACTAAATCCATTCATAAAATTACAAGTCATATTAGATCTGATTTATAGCACTGATTTATAGTATCACTAGTGTCAGGACAGAAACATGGGTCAGGCATGGAAACGTGGCATCGATTTATGGATACACAGAATTTTTAGTAAAAAATTGAGATCAACCGATGTGTGGTTGGATAGCTACATAAGTCCCGAGAGATAAGTAAACGCGGAGAAATCAATGTCATGGGAGAAAATATGAAGATTTATATAACGATCTAAATGAAACTTACAAATTACGTAAATCTCGATATAATTCTACCCACAGATGGAAGCGTCCTCTTAATTAGAAATGCCTAGTCGATACGTAAGTCTTTAATAGCGTAATAAATAATATTTAAAGGTTGATCAAAGGTCTCTATTAAAGAGAATTTCTCAGTGTTTAAGTTACGATTCTGTCGGATTAGAAACTGAATTTGAACAGAGTTAGGATTCTGCGAGCACGGAGACTGAATCCAGGATCTCTAGTCCTTACCATTTTATATGTAAAGTTAAGTAAATGTGCATAAGTAAATGTGTATAGTTTATATTTATATATACATTAATATATATTAATATACTAATATGTTATATATATTAATGTTTACATATATACATACGTACATATAATTGATAAAAGTCCTCTAAAAGTAATTAATAAGGTAAAATAATACGTTTCATCGGTGTGCTAAGCTACGCACTCGTATGATCTACTAGAATTATATAAGTCACCCCTTTTCAGAGTGTGCATTAACCTAAATACCGCACGTTTCGTCTCCGTGGAGGATTCGTAACAATAGCACCTGAATTATGGCAATAACGCAGGGAAGGAGACAATGCCGTGTGAAAGGCTTATTGTGCGAATGGCACAACTCACAGAGGTAAAACTTTGTTCTAGATTCTTCTATTAAAAGTAAATACAGTAGATTTTCCTGAACATCCGAACCTTCGATATACGAATATCCTACAATTTCAACGTTCTATTGCTCGAACAGAATGTCCGACAGCACAGATAGAACGTAACTCTACAGAATTGCTCGTGTGGAAAAATGTATGTAATTCAGTAGCCAAGAAAGTATAGAATTCTTAATTTCCTTGATCTGTAACTGAATAAATAAAATTTCGTACAGGAAAATTGACAATTCTGTTATTCAAAAATTCCATTATCTGGGCATTTTTGTATATATGGAAGGCTGCATTGTATTTACTACGATAAATGTTACGCTCAGTATAGAAAAAAACCAATATAACATCTGTAATCTCGTTCTACATTGAGCTTTGTTCAACATTCAAAATTTTAGTATCCAAGCAAAACTCAAATTTTCAAACGGATAAAATGCGACTGCCCTCAGAAACAAATGTATTTTAACTTTCCATTGGTTAACGATTATAAAACATTCGACAAAACATAAAATGCTTTTTCCGATACAACAAAAATTCGGTATTCTATGCACGCGTTCTAAATTCCACATAAATCGCATTCATTATCGATAGAAAATGGGAATGATGAGTACCTAGAGGATGAGAAGCGTTTAAAGAAATGCTATCGTTGTCGTTCATCGGTAAAAGTCAAACGGATGACTTGTTCGTATGCGTCATCGTGCTCTTATCGTGGCTTTATTCGCGCCTCATTAATGGTATTCGGTGACAAATAAAATTCTCACGCTCTTCATTCGTGACGAGTTCAAAACATTCAAAACACGTGAAACGTGTTACGTTTGATGAACACCAATGAAATATATTCGTTTTGCAACAAACGTTAACCTAATGCCTGTGGGAGAGAGAATGGAACAGCATTCTCGTTTTTAAAGAACGTATGCGAATGTATATAGAACAATTTATACACGAGCACTGCGATCTGTTTATTATAAACAAGAAAGAAATAAACTTCTAGAACAAAAATTTTACGTATCTTGTCTTAGCGTCTTTTTTAATTTTATTATTTTGTTAGAGGATTATATTGTTGAAGCTAATGGGAGTAAGCATCATTTGTATCGTCAGATCATCGGAGTAATATATTTATTTTTGGAGTATAATAATTTTTGTATTTTTCAATAAAATAGAGACTGTTCATGTACCTGTACATACCTATGTTTAACACATAAAATCATATATTCCTGGTAATGTGGTAATTTTATCATATATTTAACATTCAAACATTTCATGTATACATCTATAATTCTATTGGAAAAAATTCCATTACATTTCTAACGCTGCAACAATTTAATATTTATTTACATAGAGTTATAGATTTCTCTTCGTCGTGTAATAGCCTATCATCGGTAACCATTCATCGTAATAAAATATGCAGATGGAACATTGAGTTATTTAGAACGCGTTTTGTATTCTCCAGGCATTCCTCGCGCGTGTCGCGCTGCTTTTTCGTATACCATCGCCATTATTGCTACGATTCTTCCGCGCCATTTCTCCATTACAGCTGTTGGTTCGCGTCGAATACACGACACAAGCATTTTCTCCTCGATGCCAGGCTCACACATATTTTACATGGAAAATTCATTACAGGAACAGTCCGTTGATCAGCGATGGATAGAATATTGGCAGGCACTTCCTCGCGCCAACGATTCCAAAATTACATCGTACATAACGCAGGACTTTCTATGTGCTCTGAAATAGATGAAATGAAACGTATGCAACGCTATAAATATAGAACTACCAAAGTGATGAAAGTGGCTAATTTGTCGTTTATCACGGAAATTGTGTAGATTCACACGAGCGTACTTTTGGGGATTTGATTGACTTTTAGTAAAATGTATACATGCATTTCGAAGCTGATCTATTTCTTTGCGTCATATACGAAGAGCGCATGAAGAGAACGTAATAAGCAGTTTTTAAATTCAATGCGCTGTTATTCAAATTGATATTACTTTCGTTTATTTCGTGATTAAATACGTAAAAATATAAATATATTTCACACACTATTGAATATTTCGAAAATATTGACCGTCATGGTGTTAGATACAGTACTCTTATTTATATTTGTGTCTTCATTTCTTTCTTGAAATTATACACGGATTATTGGGTGTCAAATACATAGGAAATTAGTGATAAGTAATTGCGTACGTAACGATCTGTGCAACTAAATGTAGCGTGATTGTGGCAGTCTTTTTGCGAATAAAATTATTCACGATTCAGTTGTTCGAAGTACCGAAGAGAATGATTAAACAATTTCGAATTCAAAATATTCGTACAATTTAGCAATTGTTGTGACATTACACATTTCTGCTGCGTATAAGTAATAAATTCAGTCTGGTTAAAACGATACATGAATCGAATATAAAATGTAGAGAATCTTTGCACGTATTCAGAATGTTCCAAGTTCTTTCTGTCAAATATTGCTCATACGCTCTTTGGTATTAACGATGAATATTTGGAAATAATATTTTTGTTATAACTTCATAAGAAATTTTCGAACGGTTTACCTTTATGTGACACTTTTGTTTTATTTATCCCCATAGAACATCCTTGTTACGTTTGATTGGATCAAATTTCAGGCGCTATAATATTTCTGTTTTACTCGCCATATTTATAAGAATCTCTCAAAAATATTCATCAAAATTTTCAGAAAGAATCGCTCATCGAATAATGTTCACCACGAATAATTCACCCTCGACTCGTTTTCCATTAATTTCAAAACGCTTGATCGAACAGGATTCGAGGATTTTCGAGAGTTGGAAGCAAAAAAATGCGGTAAATCCGTGCTAGGCAGCTCGCATGCACGCATAATGAATGTCTTGCACCTCGTTTTCATAGGCGTTTAAACGCGCTCATTCCAGCTGGCTGTGATTTGCACGACCTTGGGCAAATACTACAGACGTATCGGCAGCCGAATATTATTTGCAGCCTGACAGGCTGACGTTACACGTGCACGTGCCCGGATTATGCCCAGCTGGAGTGCCGCCACTGCGGATGATATAATGCCGATGATTAATTACATCGGTGGAAGTACCGGCAAAAATAATGGGCGAGACATGCGGACAACGAAGCGGAGGATTTGCTAGAACGCTATACGTAGTCTTGCATTTCTAATGTTGCATCCTATGTTTGCGATTTTAACGAAAAATACATATTTATGATTATTATTAAATATATTTTTCTATTAAAAGTAAGATAGAGAGATTCGAGCAACTAAAAGACTTGACCGAATACTATTTAACAATCAATGTTAACGATATTTGGAACATCTGTTTATTTTGGTTCGTATCGCTGAATTGCGTGCATTTAATGGTATCACACGTTTCGATCTGCACGCGTATGTAAAACGAACAAAAAAATGGCCAGTTCGCGTTCTGAATTCCGTCTCCTTAGTTACCTTAATTTGTTATTATTATGATATTAGTTACGTGTCCCATTAAGGAACAACCAGTGAGCCATACAAATTACATACACAAAGAAATTGTCGGTGATTTATGAAATATGTGACTCTTTCATGCAATGCTATAAATAGTTTAACATCTGTATACTTCACAAAATTGTAGAATCTGGTTGGAGGTAGAATTAATGGCAGCAGAATTTCAGACGATGTGTTATGTTGATTTACTGCTTATTACTAGTTATGATAGTATTTAAATATATGTATAATAATATTTTCAAGAAGATACTCGAAATATATATGTATATAAGTAATACATATAATATTTTTAATAATATCATTTAACTTGATTAAAAATAACTCAATTGACAGTACGCAAAATTTTGCAATTGGTTTAAATTATTATTAGGATTATCGAGTACCAAAGAGTCTCAAGCTAGAACGCTTTGTGTATGAGACATGTCTTACAAGTACAACCTCTTCAGGCAGTACAACGCTCTAAATACCAAACGTTTCGTCTTCGTGAAGGGTTCATTCGTAACGTATCTAATTAATTTATACAAGCAAAACAAATCACGAACGGTAACGTGAACGTTTGTCTATTTCGTTGGAAGTTTACCTTCAGAGATGGAATTAGTCACAAACATCAAAACCCTTGATTTACAAACTGTTCCGTTCGCAACATTGTGCAATTATGTTGTACGTGCATCGGTTAGATACAATTTCTTGGAAGTTGCCGCGACGTGCAAGAATATTAGCCGCAAACAAATCTTCCGGCATGGTGTGTGTTTTTGGATAACGAGTCTCATGTACGGAATTAATATCCCTATGATACGGCGCAACAAATTACCAGAGTGGCATATTGTCGCGATAAACAGACGAAATTGCCACTTTAAACTTGAACGAAGAAATTTCCTGTCCGAATAGATAAGAAGATTAATCGTTCTAGGAGATGGATCTTGTAAACAAATATCAGAATTTAAATTATATCCTGCCGAGAGTAAACGATTGCTAGAATATTAAATTGTTAATAGTATAATTATCTCTTGATCGATCTTGCAATAATTAATTCTTTTCTATTATTTTATTATTGAAAACGTATTCTTCGCATAGTCGGTATCAATTATGCGTACATGGTACTCCATTTCGTTAGATCATATTAAAATACAGTTGGCCTTTGCATCTTCTCTATGCGATATTATGCAACTCCATTTAGTCATCATTAAGTTATTATGAATTTAACTAAGATTGATCCGATGCAATTTTATCCTCTCCTATGGTCAAAAATGAATATATTATTCGGGAGACCTGTTTTCCAGTATTTCCATCTTCCTTGTCGGTGACAGCTATTTTCCGAGAATACATCCTACGTAGTAAATGTAAATATATTGTATATATAAAATATCTCTCGCACCTCGATTCCTTCGATAACCTGAAACATATCCATTTACAGATTAAAGCGCGCAATTCTGTTTCAAGTCGCCCGATTTCTGCGGAAACTCGTTCGCAGTGAAAGAGGTCGATATAAGAAAAATCTCGATGTACGAGGAGATTATACTCGGTTAGTGAAATAAGTCAGCTGAAAGCAGCTCAGGTAAACACATATTCCTCGATAAACTTGACATAAGTTCAAGCCGTGCGTTGAGACGAAATTTCCTTTGCAAGAGGATAATTTTTATTTTCTGTGAGAAACCATCGCGAGAAACAATGGACCGTTTCTCGATGCAGTTTTCCATGGTTCAATTAGAGGTCCGTCGTTCGAAGTTACCGATAAAGTTGGGAGTTACACAGATTCGACTGTGCCCGTAACGAGTACGGCGCAGATGTTACCAATTTCCGTTCCGATGAGCGCGCTGAATCCTTGTTTCTCGAGAAGACACGATCTCACGAACGCTATACTATATGAGGGTGTACCATGCTGATACACTTTATGGCGCGTTACCCTAACATCTATACCTGTAAATGTCAAGTTTGTCAAACAACGTCGAGCTTGCATTTGGAATACTTTTCCGATACTTGATGTGATTTTGATAAAACATATTATTATATTCTTACGATGATCGTATGGAAGCTATACGATTGTGATAATCGAAAGTTAAGATTACTCATAATCGATAAAACAAAAATATTTCCAATTTACAATAAATAAGAGAAAAATCTTAAGACCAAAATTTTCTTATCAAATCATCGAATCGTACAAGGGTACGTCTAATTCCCATCTCTTGGCGTTGGAACAGTGGAAAGGCGAGAATGTAAAGCATATTCCTCGGCACATTAAGATTCCACCCTCTTCCCCACGAATTCTATTACGCGTGATGTTGCCGTGACCGCTATTGGGTAATTGTACCGGTGTAAATAGCAAGCAAAGGCAATCAATGGACAATTCAACGAATGGTACCGGCGGTGCATCGACACACGACGTCACCACCGCAGCTATCTGTCGACCTACCAATTCCATCACGCTCAACCAACGACTCGTTGTCGCATACGTTGTGAGTATTTCATTCGGCGGTCAGCTCGACTAGACACTCACTCTCTTCCTCTCTTCTCGATGCTCTCCTATCTCCCTTCACCTATCCACGAAAAGCGCAGGTAATTGTACACACCCTGGTTACCGTGTGAACGTCCCTAGTGTAACTACACCAAGCGACGCGCGCTTGTGTTATCAATACGACGTTATCACTGTTATCCGACACACGCACCTGCGCTCTCCATGTCTCCTATACCGTGGAGAATTCTCTTTACACGCTGCAACGTTGTTCTATTCTTTGCTGTTCTATATTCTTTGTCGTTCCAACGATCTACACATCTGTCGTTTCTGCTTTTCTTCGGTCTTATGTATTATTCGAAAAGTGTCTCGAAGTGTAATTTCCTGTTAAGTGAAAACAGATGGAATATTCGATCGAAGGATGCAGTTTGTCAGTCTGGTGATCGATGATGTAATTTGTAGACGCGACTGGAGAATGGAATCACGCGAGAGAAATTTCTGCAGGAAGATATTGGTTGTCGATTATTTTTATTATGTATGATTTCTTTTTTTTAATTTGAGATGATTGTTCCATGGTATTTGATACATATATTTGATAGTTCTATCGTGCAGCAGCTGAGATGCTACCGTTAGTGAAAAATAAGACAGAGGAAGACCCAATTTCTGATGCCAAACACGGATAGAAACGTGATTAATGATTCATTCTGCTTAGTATAGATCTAGGATGAAATGGTATAATAACGTTCTAGTGGTTACAAATAATTTGTTATAAATGCTTTTTGTTCTCTAGTTTAGATATAGTCTCATCAATTTTTTCATTTTTAATCAAGACTTTTCTATCTACCTATTCCGGTTTTTTCTATATCCTTCTCCTGTTTTTCTCTTATCCTCTTCCAATTATGCTCCGGATGAATATATCGATTGGTTAGAAAATGTACCAGGGACTTTCCAAAAATGATTATAAAACAACTAAATATAATTCGTAGAAAAGTCTGACTACGATTGTCTGTATCTCCTTCGCTATAATTCCTCTTCTACTTGTATTTTCTTCCAATTTAATGATTTTAATTTCGTGGATGCGTCTATTCTTAAAAATGAATGCTACTAAATCATCATCAATTAACGCTAACAAGCACCAAGATCAATTCAAACCGAACCAATTGAAACCAAGTGCCCTATTACTGTTATTGAAAAACATTGAATCACTACCAGTCTGAGTATACATTTCATTCAATTAATCGTACGTGAAATTCGAATTACTGTATCATGCAGGTTACGCCAGCTAAATGGACAGAACGAAGCCATTTCACCTCTGTATCGTATTTATCTAAACACGTTCATCGGGCGCTCAGTTCGAAATGGTAACACAGGTGTTGCCGGCCTTATAAACAGGCAATGCGTGTTCGTGTGTATGAAATTCCTTCCTCCGGCTGTTCTCTTTCCAGTTCTGGTTAAAGCGTGCGCCGAATGGAAAGATACAGCATCTACGGTACATGTGGTAATGGAGAAGTCGAAATATCGCACACTAGCGCGCCGAATGGATTTCCAATCTGAAAGCAGGCTTGCGCACGGATTTGCCGCGTAATTTTAAGCGGCAAATGAATTTGAAAAGGCCGGTGCTAGGCGGAATACGATTCGCACAGAACGACAGAATCCTTTCTGATGTTCTCAAAAACTGTTCGAGCTATTTCTCCATCGTACCAACTATTCTCAACCCCTTGGAAACCTGCATCAACTCCTACCACTGGCCTCGCGTTGGAATATTTTCTCTTTCGCCGAGACCGTTTCGCTGGCGGCGCGAAATTAAATTTTCGTCCCTTCGTCGATATTAGCGAAAAATCGATTCGAGCCAGAGAAGCTGTGTGCCGCGTGCAAGAGCCATCGTTTGAATAACGCCCAACGCGAACGTGATTGTAAATTTACTTCTTTCCAAAAGGAGAACGCGCTTAATCGCGTAATAAGTATACCGAATCTCGCACCGCGAACCATTTCCACGGGTATTAAATGCACACCGGTGCGAAATGTACACGTAAGATAGATAAAGTCATATATCGCGGACAGAGCAACGAATTCTGGGTCAATCGCAACCCTATATGGTAACGGTAATTTCTGAAGCGCGATCGAATCGATTGGAATCCGTAACAATTGTCCGAGTAATGCGATCATTTACGAAAATTTTCGATTTTATCACGAGCTGTTATTGCTTCCATCGTTCGTTCAAAGAGGTTGTTAACGACACGTATGGCTTATGGTGACGTGAAAAATGATGTGAAAGATTAATAATAATAAATTGTATCGCATCTTCGTAAAGTTTCTTAGCGGAATGTTAAATTTTCGCTAATAAGTATGTAAACCATAGACGTTTATGCAAATTCATCACGACTAAAGTGACAGAACTTAAGCGTAGAAATTGATTTTATTTCCTAAATAGTAAAAAATCCATTCCACCAGTTTATTGTTTAAGACACAGGTACAAATATTTTATAGCATTGAATTGGTAGGAAAAAAGAAAGAGAGAAGTGAAATAAAGGAAAAAAAGGAGAATTACATTCAGTCCGAGGTTTGCTGTCAACATATCAGTTCATCTGTGTTCTGATTTTAATTACACAAAGAGTAATCAACGCATGAACATAAAGTTTCACAATTAAATCTTACAAACTATGCGTGCACAGTACCTGCAATGTTGTTTATTTCATTAGAGCATCGAACGTACATGTACCGTTGGGTCGTAGTTCTACGAATTTTATCTGAATTCTTTATTCATTACACATTCAGGAATTAGCGATTTCAGTCACGTTTCATGCGGTTACATATTAACAATTTCGCGTGTTTGATGAAGCATCTGTCTTTTTCACTGGACAAGTATCGTAAGCTTACAATATGATAGGGAATATACATATGTTTTTTCATTATATCTGTATTTTAATAACATATATACAAATATTAATAGACTGGAATTCAATATGGATATTATAAAGCTAATCAAACTTTCCAATGATGCGAAGATTTATGTTTATTTATTCTGTGATATTACATTAAAAATAATCTTTCCATATGTATATTTAAATAATTTTATAGCTCAATAAGTTCCACATTTTAATATATTATGCATATCAAATATACAACAAAAATACGACATTATCCGTATGATAAATCTTAATTAATATTCTTTATAATTAACATTTACACAAACGCATCAATTTATCCGAACCTGAGAGATACATGTGTCATTCTTTAATCGTCCAATTTTAATCCATCTGAAATAAATCCTTTAAAAGATATATATATATATAGTCAATCAATTATTTAGTATTTAGTGTTTAACCCGTAAAGACCGTCATTGGTGAAATTTGATCCTGTGCAAATTTTGTTTTAATATTATGATTGCACAATAACATCACCCCAATATTATTTATAATCATTGCAAACAATCATCTTGTAATATTCATTTAACATTGAATGAAATATTGAATATTGAATATAACATCTAATATTGAAACAGTTACATTTGCTTGACTTTAGTGATTTCTAAAATAAACACAAATATGCTGGAGTGAAATTTCCCTCGTAATATTTCGTAGCATTCATGAGTTAATAATGAAAATATTTAGTAATAAAATTAGCAATAATAAGTTTGGTAATAAACCTCTAAGTTTAATAATAAAGAATAACCCATTGAATATTTCACGCAACAACCACAAGAGCTATGGCAGTTTCTCCAGAAAAAGTAAACAAACTCTACTTTTATCCGGAGACAGGAGACTACACCGTCACAATTTCCAGCTCTGTCTCAAAGAATACTTGGAGATTCATAGAAGGCTGTAGCTGCCACGGAAAAAGATAATTCATGTTACACCGTACACGTACACAAAATAAAGCTTATTTCTTCTTCATTCATCCAAGCGGAACATCAGTTTTCTCGTTCCACTTCCGCCACTGTTCCTCTTTATTTTTCTTTCCCTCCTATCGTTCTTTTCCTTTCCGTTTCGTTTTCTTTTCAGTTTTTCTTCTGGGGGTGTAGTCACGAAATACGCAAAACCACGCAGGCTGGTATTAAGGCAAAGCTTTATAACCACGATATGGTCGAGGCTTGCATCCTTGACAGCTTAACCACTTTTCAGTACACAGACGAGGCGAACCCGGAGGCGGAAGCGATGCTTGTTACTACGCAATCGTGGCAGCGGCACTCCTTTACCCGTGCTCGTATGTAGTTTTGTTCTATCTCGGTTAATGCCGCCTTTCAATGGGGAACAAGACTATCGTGCTTAGACAGCCAGAGATCTCACTTCACCACGCAACAGAAAATTCTCTGCGAAACAGGCCGAGTCTCTTCTTCTTCTTCTTCGTCTTTTCTTTTTTTCTTTTTTTTTTTTTTACTCAAAGTATCTTTTGCCTTGCTCGTGAAACGACTTTTCTCCTTACCTTGCGGGTTAGGTAAAAGTTTTCTGTCAAGAGCTCGCTGTGAAGCTGCTACCGTTTGTTAGCACTGCTAGCATGATTATCGCTCGTTGATAACTAAGGGTTAATTTGAATTCAATGCGGTTACGGATATGTAGTCTTTTAGGGATTTTAACGATTTCATGTGATTTTACGATGAAATTTGTTCCGAAATTTTATATGACTAATATAGTAGTTCCTGAAAGTAATTGAACACTTAGAGAAATGATTTATGAACGTATTATTCATGTTGTACGAAATATGTTGACGTTTCATTAACATTGTACGATATCTGATTATCATAATTATATTGGAAAAGTTTAGAGGCGAACGACGATATCTCTGCCAACGACGTACATTTCGTTTCCGGTGACGCGTGTCCCCGCGTTTCTCATTAAAATATATTGCCATTAATATGCCTTGCTAAATTGGATACCGATACGAAGTTAATCAAAATCGTTTTTATCGCTTGACCAATGGAAAGCATCATCGACAAGTTAAATGGAAACCGCGGAAAATTTATTAGGACGTTTCTAGGTTAATGAGCACTTGCGTATCTCGCGATCCAGAAACGCTATTTTCGGAGTGCATTATAACCGTACCGAAAATGGGATACGCTGATGTAAAAGTTAACGCGTGACAAAGCTGTTAATACGTCACGTATGACACATTAATTAATTGGAACAATGTGTCTAACAATTTAATGCTTATATTTCATTCTGAATTATACGTGTAATTTAAATTACTTATACTTATACGTTTCTGTATTACGTTGTAACTTAAACGCGAGAAACAATTACAATAATAACAAAATACACTTTTTAACAACTACCACTACAGGATAACTAAAACAACGCCACAAAATATGTCGAGAATATTCGTATGATCGATTTTACAAAACAATGAAAAAATATGACTGATTACTATGATGTACGATTGTCGAAGCTACAAGGTTCGAGCTAAGTTGGAAGCTAAAAATCAATGCTGTCTGAATCTCTTAAAATATCCCTAAGTCACGTATCATATGAACGTTGGTATCCAGGTGGCTGAAAAGATGAAATCTGTCTGCCAAAAATAACAATCTTCCCTGATCATATCATAAACCTCCCTGACTAACCTGCAATTCCAACAATATCTGTCTTACGAGTCGACGTTCGCGCGATCTTCTCTCAACCGGGAACTTGTCTTATCATCTCGAACCAAGGGATTCGATACAAAGATATCAATGTTTCACGGCGTGTCTCGAACATCAGTACAGTAGCAGTACCGGCGTTTGAGTCGTGGATATTTACGAAAAGTCCTACCTTGATCCAACTGCTACTATCGATAACACTCGAAGGTTTTTTACCGCTGTACAGAAGTTTGCATGGCACGCTTCACTGGCCACGATGAAATAGAAGTTCCAGATACTTATCTTTTGGGCTTTGCCGGGGCACAGGTCCATTCCGGCATATCCGGCAGAATTGCATTAAGAAGCTCTCGGTCGGAGCCGATACCCTTTTCCGCTTGCCTCTTGCTTCCTGTCCGTGCCGTTCGCCGTTGCTTTGCTACCGTCAGTTTCTTTTCGTCGGAAAAGACTCTTAGTCCTTGCTGGACGCCATGCCATCGCTGCTGAAAGAAAACTTGCTCGTTCCAACGTCGCGACTACTTTCCCCCTCCAACTCGTAGACTCAACGCGGAGGACGGGTGGGGGTAACGTGACTGAACCGTGGCGTGGCCGGTTAATTTCAATGTGACGATGCGGAATCCATCCGACAGTCGGTGTATTCGGCTGCATTTCCGTTTGCCTTGTAACTTATCCATCGATCGTTGACTAGTCAATATCAAAGCAATCGATCCTTGCGAATATTGATGTCGAGCATCCTTTAAAATGCATTCTCTTTTTTAGTCTTCTATAACTATGGGTTCGGTGTATATTTCGTTGGGTATGTGGAAGAAATTTCAAAAAAGTTTGATTTTGTACGGATTCTGATGCCCGATTGAGATTGTTCTTGCTTGAAATATAACCGGAAATAGCTCACGAAAATATTAGAACACTCGCATATACGTTCTATGAGTAGGTTATTGCGTTTCACGAAATATTTTGAAATTTTATTAGTACTGTTACGGGACCGAACTATCGCGATTATATCGATAAAGTTTGAAACAAATCTGAAAATGTACATGTTCAAGTGGTCACTACTTCTAAGAAAACTCTATATCTGGTCTTTTTAGTTTTCTCAAGCACTGAAGCCATCGACAGCGTATAGACAGTAGACAGACGACGATGGCTTCGGGGTTTTCAGTTATAACACTGCTAGCATGCGGATCTGGACCATCTCAAATTATATTCCTGCTTGTACTTACACTTCTGTATTCAAATATATTTTCTACTTTACAATTTATCCACGCGTTCCTCTGTTCATACATTTAATAACCTCAACAGTACATATATAGAAATTACGAGACATTTAGTGCAAGCAAATATTTACTTGAGATCGCAGCGGTATTTAAATAGTCTATTGTCCATCATGCCAAAAAGCCACATTATTCAGTGAAATCGTATTTAACGCTCATGCGTATATATTTCGTATGAATGTTTATAATGTACACTAATTTTTTACCAAACATACGTTCGCTATAGATGTCTTGTGTAATATGGACCAAGTAAAATGTAATACGGACACAAGAGTTTTCTACGTAAGTGTTTACAAGCCAGTTAAGGGTTTTTTAAACGGCATTATCGCACGATATTCAGAGACTATAAGCGACTTTAACAAATGCAGGATCCTGGTTTCCGATTATCCTGATTTCTCGAAATGATATTTTCCTGACACGCCACCAACCGGAAGTTCGATCGGCCCATTCTAGCCGACCTTTAATACGCTTAATGCGACTCAACTGGTTCAACGTTCGATTTTTCGATGCGGCGCTTCGCTCAGCAAGACGTAAATATCGATGGGATTTCGCCGAGTTTTATGCTTCATCTGGCCCCCATGAAGATAAGGTGTCGGCTGGCGGGAAATCCAAGCTTGGCGACGGGAGAAACGTATTTCGTGAGAGCTGGGACTGGATTGCGGTCGATTGAAAGAAATTTTGAATGGCGAATTGTTGTGTTCCATTTGCAACGCGGACAATGAGATTTGAAAATATTCAGATTGAGTTTCGTTTATTGATTTCTCTATCGCGTGTAATTTATTAGTTGAACATCACAGGAGAGTAACGAGATAAGTAAGGCGTCGTTCAAATGTGACTACATCTGATTACCATTGTACGATAAGGGTCTAGTGCTAGACGATGGCCCATTTATTCCGAGGACTTCAATTTTGCCCCCATTTGCACAAAAGATTACACTTTGAAAGAATCCGGTCCACTCAAACGCCAGGCGTCCGCATCGCTTGAGAAACGACCTTTATCGCCTCTCTCGCGGAACAAATCGCTCGTGTATTAGTGGAAAATGATCTAACTGCTCGACTTCTCGGGAAACGTAGATTACGTCGGCTGAAAAATGATCGCGTTTAATAGCAATCGCACGACGAAATTAGAACTCGAGAGCACGGTTGCATTACAAAATGAATTCGATTCGGGGAAAACGTTCGATGCTGCTTCATCAACGAATCGATTCGACTCTAGCGAGATTTTTCCTCTGAAAAGCCCGTGTTGTGCCACCAATTCCAAAGAATATCGCATAATCTGATTTTCGCTCTACCTAACGCAATTGTTAATAGAGAGCCCTATTATTTAGTAGTATGTACATTCTTCCATATGGCTATAAAAATTTAATATTCCGGAATATGTACATCTATAAAACTTTATTAAAAAATATTTATCTTAAACGCGAGGAAAGATTACTTAGATTAAGAACGTTTGTAAACCTTAAGAAACCAGCGGACAATTTTTTAAGTTAGCAGCCCTATATATATGTCGGAGATGAGAGGACATCGGGGCCTTTCTTTTGGAATTTTTGGGAAGATCTCCAATACTTTAGTCTAGACTATTTATTATAGCTGTACTTAAATGATAAAACTTAGAAATAGTTGTTATGATTCAACAATAGCCTTGGGCTCGAGATGGCACAACTGGTCGCCGAACGTAGCCACGGTCACGGGATGAATGTTTTTACCTAACAGAAAAGTGTCAATATTGTGGGACACCCGTTGTATTAACAATGAAACCCCGGGCAGGAGAAATGTCAGAATTTTGTTGATATCCCCGGGCAATATGCAACGAACAAACGCTATCGTAAAGAGAGGAAAGTTCCCATCAGTCTATTGTTCTTACGATCACCTTGGAGAGTTTGCACATCGTCTTTACGTGCATTATTATACCGAGCGTCACAGCAAACGTGACTTTGTACCTCAAAATATATTCTACGTTTAACAAAGAGTTACCCCATTGATCGTGGATTCGTTATTGAACCTAAGAACATTATCACTAACATCTCGAGTGTTTAATCACCACGGTTATTTGTCAAACTTCGTAAAAATCAATATTTATATCAGTAAATATAATCTCTATTGTACAACAACGATGGCTAGTCCGAATAAAGATTCGTTACACGCTCACGAATCTAACGCTAACCCGACATATATATTTTCAAGAAAGAAAATATTCTTTATACTGAAATTTTCATAATCTATATATATTGTTGAGAATTGTGGATCTTGATGGCCGAAATATTGTTATGGAGACATTAAATTTACATTGGGCATTACTATTAACGTAGACACATATTTATTTTATAAACGATTTCTAGAATATTCATCGATACACACTTGCACGCGTCTCAGCACTTTCTTCCATACCCGACCTTTTGTAGTCTGTTAACCGACCGAACTGTTTACATTCGTCTGTTTCTCAGTCGCCGCGCACACACATATCTCCACACACTGATATCCACATGCAAACATCTCAACTACGCATTCGACCTAGTCCAGCACAAAAATTATACGTATCTCAATATATATATATATATATTATATTTCAAAGTTCGATAGATGTCCTTTGCATAAATCACCTAAAATTATTCACGCTTCCCTTAAATTTTCCCACTTTTTACAGGTAAACCATATTTTAAAATTGTGTAAAAAAAGTTGTCGCTTGCTTTTATCTTCGCTGCAGTTGAACGAACTTTCCATATAAATAAAGTTGCAGCTAAAAATTGGATTAGTTAGAATGGTACTAACGTACAGTTGTTGGCCAATACTCGAATGGAACAATAGCAGAGGTAGAAGAAAGAAACTGATTTACCGAACACAGTCCGCCAAATCAATTATCCCTCACTATGCAGTTAACACTTTTACGCCATTTCATCGGAATCTTTTGATCACAATTAGAAACTCTTTCCTCCGCCGGTAAACAAGGCATGTAGTCGTTTGTACGGAAAAAGAAAGGGAATGGCCGCATTCTCCGGTCATTTTCTCGCAATTACATTCAGAGCAGTTAGGAGACGGTCGCCGTTGCATTGTCCGCTTCGTGTCCCCGCGGCACGCTAGGAACTTTGAGTCAATGTTAGAGGAACCCCTAGCTGAAAGCGTCGTACTTCGTTACAGCTTGTCCACTTCGCGTTGCTTTTGTTCCCGTAATAGAGTATTAAGCAGCTGGGATCTGATAAGGTCATTCCTGCGAAACTTTGCGTCGCGGGAAATGACCGATTTCGAGGACGATGACCGGAAAGAACGATTCAGACGAAGAATAAAGGCTCAGAGAATCAAGAATAGCTTCTTGATTTAAATGAGATCTTATCCAGTGACATTATTGATCTCTTGTTTTGTTCATGTCTCTCATGAATTTCATCCAAAGTTTTCAAATGACATCGTAGTCTGGCAATCACTTTTGTTCTGTAACAATCTCTTGAACATCTTGCTATCGCATTTATTTGCTGTCTTGTCGTGCGCATTAATAGAAGTCGCTATATGTATAGATATACCGCGGTCAAATTCCTTACCAAACGATCTGTTATTATAATTCTGTGATTCCATAGAAAGATATTGTGTTTTGCTTTCAGCCATCGATATAATTAATGCGTGTCTGAACGTTGCCCATATTATATTTTGGACTGAGGGAACACATTGAGTATATACGTAAAATGTAATAGTACGAGTATATATGTATTGGATATATGTCAAACGATGACTCGCAAAAACGAGGCTACCAATGGCTCTCGAAAAATGATGTTACCAAAGTAACGAACTTCTCCAGCCGCGATGGAGTAAGATCAGAACGAAGTCACGATCGACTCAAGGGGGAAACGTTTTCAAGAGAAAAGGACCTGATTTAAATGAGATCTTATCCGCTACGATGCTATTGATCACGTGTTCGCGACTAAAAGCAGGATGGCAGGTTTGGAGAAGGTTCGTGATTTCTTCCGCGTCATCCAGTTTCGACCTATCCAAGTCTATGCGGTTAATTTTGGACCGCAACCGAAGGACGGGCTTCACTTCCGTCTAGTAAAGTAGAATACCGTATAATGCGGTACTTGTACAGCGTCATCGGAAAATTGCTGCTACTTGCGTATAAAGCGATTTGGAAAATAGCGACGATGGTGAAATGCTACGCGAAGAAATAATGTCAGAAGAAGCATTTGCGAAAAAGAATATACAAATTGGGAAGCTGAGGAGAATTCAATCGACGAAGAAACTGTGTAAGAGCCTAAAAAGCGAAAGGTATGTGCGATCGATCGCTAGCGCGCAATTAAATTTTCCGCGGTTGTTAGTTCTGAGTTCCGAGAATTTTCTCGGTTTCGCCCGTTCCGTTCCTCGCCCTCTTCTACGCGGAGATTTTAAAAGGAAAAAAAAAAATATCAAACATGCGCCGATGGAGTTTGCACGGAAATTTTGAAACTAGTTTTCCGCACAATTGCCGGCAAAAAAGGCATCGTGGAGATTGAACCGGGGCGGCAAGCGCGGCGGCGACAAATTCGAAGAACTATTTCCACAGATGAAATTCGAGAAACCTTCTTATTATCGACGAAGAATGAAACGATTACGAATTGAAATTCGAAGTACGCTGGTCAATTTTGGGAACGAAATGGAGTATCTGAAAGAAGGTGAAAATTAGGATCATATCAATGATAAATACACAGATTTATTATAGTATGCGGAAATAATTAATTTAGTAATATACGAAGGCCACGGAGGAAATGAATTATCGTAATAAGTTTACATCTTTTGTTGACTTCTTAATCTTGATGCTATTTCGTGTTATGTATATCTGTAATCAGCCTCCACCGAGGTTTCAAATGTTTAACAAAAATTGGAACACACGGAAAATAAATAAATGAAAGAAAATCGTATCTTTCATCGGTCGAAAGAAGGAAGTGAAGTCATCGACGAGGTGGCTTGGAAAACGACCGATAGAGACGAGCGGATTAACGAAAAGAAAATCGATGATACGGGGTTATCGGTGATAAGATGCGCGGGAGGGATGATGAAAAAACGAAGGCAAGACGTAGAAGGAGCGAGATGAAGCAAAGCTTGAAAGCTCAAAAGGATTGGAAGCGAGGTGTAACATTGAGACGGGCTGTGAGAAGTTGGATCGCAAGCAGCCGGATCGGCTTGGAAAACTGTTTAGAGTCGCGGGTTATGCTCGACTGCGCCGGCAAATGAGATCGAGTGAAAACTCGTCGCAAACCATGGATCAAACCAATCTCCCCGCTGGAATGTATCACCTCGGTGTAGACGCGCGTGATTAATGGCTTCCTCATGGAAAAGAATCTCGTTCGCGTCGGAGAAAGACGCGATAGAGCCAACGCTGTCGGCTTACAATTGATTCAACCTAGCGGAATACGTGTTCTTCTGGCCAACCACCGAAAGTCCTCTTCTCTTGTGAGCAGAATTGCTAATGTTTGCAATGGAAGCGTTAGATTTATGGTGACAGATCTGACCTTTATAATCTCTTTTTTTTTTATTCTATTTCCTCTGAATGTAAAAAAGCTCGAGGCAAATTTCAAACTTGTAAAATTCGCGACATAAATATTTACAAATGCATAGATTAATTAAACAGCCGGCACTTAAGTAATTGAATGAACTATTTATTTTTGGATTGTATATATTTATTTATATATTGGATTTTATGTTGTATTTAAGAACTATGCCTTTGGTTAATCGATAGAACGAGTCAATTTTTATCGCCACTGAAAAATAAGAGTGACAGATTAAACGAAAAAGAAAATTGGTTATTATTAACTAGGTAGACTCATTGATGGTATTTGTATGAAATCGATGTTGATAAAACGCTACATCGACGATAAAATCGCCACCTATCGGTCGTGAACAAACATTTTGCATGCATGAACAAATTTTTATTTAAAACTGGAGTTTACATAAACATCTATAGCCTGTTAATAAGGAACGATGCTTCTATTGTAAATTGAATTATAGTTTCATACAGATAATTTAATAATTCCATTTCGGTTTGGAGATATAAATTTGGTTTCTTCTTTAATTTAGCTTGCTCCTATGAACAATTCTAGCGATATCGGATCAAACATAAAAACGAAATTAAGTAAGACGTTGATTTTACAGTATAAACAAGTATTATAAACGAAAGTTAATTATCTTACTGTCACAACCATTCGCAATAATTACAATAACGATATCGTAAAAAGTGGAACTTAATAATAATTCAGAATTATAATGTCTCAAAGGTTTCGTAATCACGCCATCAATCTCTTCCCTACGTCGCACCGAAATCAATCTCTTCCTCCTCGCTTTCCCATACCCCTTTGAAAAGCGAGCTATACCGTAAAAGGAACTCTTATCAAAATAAATTCCAAGCGGGGCTCCATCTTTCTCGATGGTGCTTTACAAAATTCAAGGAACACCATCCCCGTTGCAATATTAATCTTTCAATCTCTCGGACGCGCCGGCTGCGAAACCGGGCAGCAAAGTACGCAACTCAATTATCAGCCGTGTGGCATGCCAAAAAGTTTTCACCTCGTCATTGATCAAATAAAAGTTTGACGCGCAAAAACGGCTGATAAAGAGGACGGATGGTGAAGGGAAAAAAAAGGAGACAAGGCAAATTACCCTGGTTTGTGGTGTACGGAATAAAGTAAGTTGGAAATAAGTCGTGAATCTATGCAGGGTTGACCCTAGATACGAAAAAAGATACAACAAAATTCAGAAGAAGGAATATCTTAAACTCTAACACGATTTTCCGACTTCTTTGATTAAACGGCACTTTCGTATTTCGTTAAAAAAGGTTTAATGTCGAGTAAAACAAATGTACCTGGTGAAATTGAAAGTACGCATACTCCAACTTCTTTCAATTTCTCGCAAATTATTTTTAAACGACACTTTTGTATATGGACTTGCTGAATCGAAGTATTTTATAAATATCACTCACACATTTTGCGATATGCTTTATATAACGAAGCATGGGTAAAACAGCCAACAGATAAAAGTATTGGTAACATGATAGAAAAGCGTTTGCCGAAGACGGCGGAGAACCGGGGCCAGCTCGTTGCTCGCTCAGAAGACGAAGATGAATGGCATCAGCTTGAATCCCGACAGAATCCATCCACCTCCGACTTACCAGCTAGCAGAAGCCATCTTCTTCTCCCTCTTCTTCGTTTATTTCTTCCTCGTCGTCGGTTGCTTCTTCTTACTTCTGTTAGACCGTCGCGATTACCTTCGCCAGGGAAATTTTCATCCCTCCCGATTTTTTTGCTAATCTTGTCACGCGTCCATCGATGAATTAAGATCGAACGGTTGAGTAATGTTTCTGCGTTAATTTCAATTTTTTCGTTGCAATTCGCCCGATCGAATGGAGAAGGAAAAGGAAAATGGAGGAGGTTTGCAGGCGACTCGAGTGACAATGAAAGTATGCACAATTGAACGATTGAATTTAAAGTTATTGAAAATGGAAGTGAACCCATTATGAAGTTATTGTTACAATTTTATTTTATTTTATTGCACCTCGAGTTCAATGTTTACGTAATAAAATATTTTGTTACGCTAGTGGTACAGTTGCGAAATTTCTCGAAGTTGATTGATAATTTATAAGATTCACATTCACAACTTCGTTTGTTTTATTATTAAGCTCCTTCTGTTTATGCAAAGTGGTTGATTAACGCTGATAATTTTTAACTTCTAACTTGTAAGATTTAATCAAGCGATATTAGTTCAGAATCAGGTAAATTAAAATATTTCATTTGCTATTCGTGTGAATTATTTCCGCGCAATTATATCCGAATGAAGCGTCTCGACAAAGGATTTTCGCCGGTACGTCACCGTGGAATTTACCTACAGGAAAAAACTGCGAGGATGTTCAGTTGATCGAGGAATGCAAATCTCGGGGGCTTTTTAATTAGCTGCCGTTCCCGTTTAAACGCGGCCTAAGTTGCTCCGTGACAGGATCCGAGATTCAAGTCGAAATTGAATTTCACCAAAGAATGAGAAGAGTTCTTCGGGAAATCGAATCAGGACCAGATCTCCTGACACCTCGTTAGGTGGAAAATTCCATCGGATATCAACGAGAGGACGAAAACGTTCTCTAGATGTTACGTTATCTTCGCGCAGAAGAAAGTCGTGTAATTTACTTTAATATAGCTGGTTATTGGATAACTATTATTACTGGTGGGGACTTTACCGCTCTAATCGATTGAATTTCGAACGAACGTCCTTGACGTTATCAATTATTATTATTATTAAAGATTTTATCAATTTCCCTCGGTCCCTTAAGGAAATTCGAAGTCAGTCGCAGATGGAAGACTTGCAGTTGATTTTACTTGATTATTGATTTAAAATAGAAAAGATTTAATAAATGTATCGTTAAAATATTATGACAATTGCATTATCGTTATATTATACTTTTATTATCATGATAGAGCTCTACTCATCAAAATTTCATTCGTTGGAACGAAAGTTTAGCTAATGCCCGAGTAATTGAAACTTTTGCCGATTGAATCCGAACAAAAAGTACACATTTTTTTATCATCGCTAAATCACCTTGTTTCGACATCGTCGTCGAAAAGGTTTATTGTCTTCGCCGCCTATAAGCGGAAAGCCGGGTAGATGTCTAAAAATGGCGGAGTAGAAGTAGCGAAGGTTGGGGAAGGGATCGTACAGTTGTCTACGACAATACGATTGAAACGGAACAAGATGATTCTCGAGGGGAAACGCTTGGTCGAATCAGTTTTCACGGCCTTTTATTATGTTGCCCATCAGTGCTCAGCTAGACACGAGACAATATGCTTGATTGCTCAGCTCTCCGGGGTGGATTTCGAATTGTTTGGTGGCTGCCGTCGAAAATTGAATAAGCAAGCAAGCGAACGAACCACTACTTGAGAATTTTAGATTATCTTGTATGGAAATTTAATGAATTGTCTAAAGTCTGCGAGGTTCCTTCAGGATTAGTCACTGAGAAATTTCATTAATTGTGGAGGTGGATGCTCCTTGTCTAGTTCTTTTCTGAAAAAAACACTGGGAGATTTATGGAACTTTTTATGGTCTTACTATTTGTCTTATACACCGTGGGCCGTAATTTGTGACACAAATGAAGTCAGAGAGAGAGTCTACGGTTATCTTGTGTATAATGTCTAAAATATGTTACGTACAATGCTGTAAAAATGAAATTACGTACAATGAATTTATGGAATAACTGTTAAAATATTCAGTTAAAAATGTTCAAAAAGCCGCCATACTTCCATTAGGAAGGTCCTCAAATTAAAACGAAAATCAAGAGTAATTTGATTTTCTCGGAAGTGAAACTCGCGACGTGATTTTATTGTTTTGATTGTGAACAATTCGTTTTATTTAAAACTAAATTTCATTTTCGTATATTGTATTCTATGTATTTTGCATGTACTATATTTTTATATGTTGTTTGATAATGTATCATAAAGTTGCTTAAATATTATTAAATTCAATGTAAATAAATAAATAGACAACATTACGTTTATCTTTACGATTCTCAGCGTAATCTAACGATCAATCGGCAAGAAACAATCTCCAACCAGGAAACTCGATATTCAACGTTTTACGCGTGACATCGTCCTATAAAACGAGCTGAAATCGATACCTCGAGAAACGCTACGACATCCCGTCCAGTTCCTTCAGAATCCAATTAAGCTTTAAGAGCTTCCTGCCTGACCATTTCAGGGGATGTTACTATAACAATTTCAATTCATTCCCGTAAATCTTTAAATCTGTGCTTTCTAACCACCGCTAAATTGTCACGAATCAACAATCAAAAGACGACAAAAATCTCAGGATAATAAAAAAGAAATAAAAGATGATATATCATTTCACGAATAAACAGATACTTAGACCGCAGACGTTCGCGCTTTTATGAGAAATTTTAATACTCGAGAATATATAGGACGTAGATGAAATGCAGAGGTATAAAAAATAATCAAAGTAAACCATTTTGTATAATTAGACTGCGGTAATACTTAAAGAGACAAAAATATTTAATAACTTTAATTGTATTTAATACTTAATTTTATGTAGATGCATGATAACGTTGTATCATCTGTGTTAGTGATATTATCGAACGTTCTGTTAAATATTAAAATTAAAAATTTATAATTTACATTGAAAGCAAGATATCAGTAAAATTGAACTTGATCATTTCCTTGGCATCCATTTCAAAGTGTGGAATTTAATTCTATATATACGTAATGCACACGCAAATGATATAATACTGCAATCGCAATGGCACTGAGATTAGCGAAAAGCGAAATCTATTTTCTGCTGGATATGCGTTACTTGAAGTAAAAGTTGGTATTTTACTGCTGTTGGCTGCTATCTCTTCTGAGCGATTGGTTCGACGTAGTATTACGCTTTACTAGGAGAAATTTGGATTTAAATGACTAGAAATTTCATATATCGATTCTGATTTCCTGCACTGTCCACGTCGTATATCATGGACACGTTATCTATGTATAATGTATCAGAGAGCAAAAACTTGAAGCGAAATACTGATTAAACCTCTCCGTGATTTACATGTCTTTGTTATATATAAATCTTCAATATATAAATTTAAATCGTTGTTATAGTTTTATCATCGGTGAGAAAAATATCATGTCGAATTCGATAATTTTTACTAGTCTCGAACTGAAATAAATAATGGTGGAAAATTATCTCAAAAAATGATAGTTGCTAATGCGAAACTTGTTTTCACAGAATTCCAAAATATTCGAAGAAACTATTATGTATCTATTCAAGTTTCATACGGAGACTTATCTTTTTTAATATTTTCTTGGAAAATTCAAATATTTTAGTACGAAGGTTGGGAAATATGTAATTTCGTGTCAATAAACTTCAAGCTTGAGGCTATTATAATATTTATTCGAGTTTCTGTGTTTCAGTCGTGACTAAAAATAGTTTTATTTCTATCTTCTAAAAATATATTACTTTACTTCGAAGCATTATAAGTATGAAATGCAAATAACGTGGGAAAGAACCATAAGAACAATGTTATTATCTGAAAGAACGTGAAAGAAACAGTCCAATTACAGTTACGCGACTTCAAGTAGAATAAGACTCGGGCCGTGTTCAGTCAGACACCACCTATTATATAATGTACAGTGATCACAGTACAAATGCGAGAAAACTGTATAAATGCAACAAAATGTATATTCTGCAAAACTTTATTTCTATTTTCCCTTATAATATAGTATCTAAAAATACATTTCTTATATTTTAGAAGCACTGTAAACATAGAACGGCTCACGAATTTTTATATAGTACAATTACAAAGTAAATTTACTACAAAGACTATTCCTATTTATATACTCGCCACTGTATATCTTTTGGCATTTTCTAAATTAAAATTATTTTCGCAGACGCAATTTAAAAAAAAAAAAAACAAAAAAAAAGACAATTCACGCGTGAACTACATATAAATTAGCTTTACCGTAATACGTGCTATCGCAAAATAGTGCATAAGTATGTGAATCGCCGAACATACGTTAAGGCCGTAGCCACGCACATTAGGCGAATATAGTGTTCGTATTCATCGAGCAGAGTTGCTGTCGAGGTAGACCATAACACGTGGAAACTATGTTCGCAGTTTCAACCGCATTCGTATATTGCAAAGCTGTTTACTGAACTTCTCTGGACACTGTTTAGTTACGTATGCACATTAAGAAACGGAGAACATCAAAGAAATTTCATCAAGGAATGATATATTGCACGACAGATTGATAAGAGGGAAATAAACGTAGAGATCAAATATAATAAGATAAAAAATAAAAAACGATTCGGAAACTTCTTAACTACTTATATAATCCGATTCATGAATTGTGCGATTTCGTGAGCAAAACGAAACTATTTTTCGAAGAAATTTAAAAAATCTTCCGCCAGGCGACGATAAGATTCTTGGAGAAGTGAAATTTTACGGTTGCACCTTTTAGGACCGCGTAAATAGTATCTCCTGTTTAACCTCGCTTTAAACGTACGCTATAAAGTTTGCGTTATCAAATCCAAGAGAGAACGTCGCAGTTGAATGGATGAAAGTTGAACGTTGTAAACCAGCAAAAGGTCCTCGCACCCTGGTTTCTTATTCTTCTTATATTCTGCAAAAATATTCTTCTTTATTTCCCTAACATTTATTCCTACATCTACTTTAATCTTTCGCTGATGCAATGAATACATAAGAACGGAAGGAATGGATAACGATAGGATGACAAATATTAAAGATAAATAAAATATATCGATAATGAGATACAAAACAGGAAAAAAATGTTAGTATAGTTTTATAAAAAAAAAAGTAGTAACGTTTTTGTCAATCAGAAAATATGATATATTGACATTTTCCCATTGCTTTTCCTATTAAAACATTTACTAACAATTTTTCTATAAATTGAATATCAATTTGAGAGTGTACTTATTTTAAAATTATACAAAAGGAGAAGATATAATTTCAGATGAAAATTCAAACATAAATATATGAAAAACTACCAATAAAGTGTCTGTTGACTCATTGTAAGTAGCAACTGCGACAAAATGATGTATGAAGTCTGTCTTCAAAAGCGACCAAAGCGTTCGAAAATAACGAGAATCAGTCGAATGCATTTTCTTTGCAAAATGATTGCATTTGAAACGCACCACCATCAATCTTCAGGCGTTCAAATAAAGACAAATACAAATAACAAAAATGAATTTCTTTCCATAGTCAACGTCATCGATATGTTGATGTACATTTCAGACTGAACCATGAGGTTTTGTCAAAGTTTGCCATGAAGGGTTCGTTCCGCTTCGACCTCTTCTCGGGGCCCGTTAAAGGATACCCATTAATCAGCGCGTTCTTTGTCCGCGTTTCTACGCGCTTCTACACTCCAATTGCTCGCCTTTATACGCTTCTTCGTCAAAAGCTATCGTACTTCGTCGTTCTTATTAAATATGATTTGAAAATAAAACTGGCATGGTAATAGCATCACGTAGTTTCCTCAACGAAACAACTTCTAAATCAAAGGGTGTTGTATAAAAATGATTCTATAGAATGTATTCATAAATACATATGTACTTGCAAATTTCCAACATCGTCTTGTAGCTATTTTATTAAGCCTCATAATTTGTACTTTGTTATATTTGCATTTTTATACTGATATTATACATTCTTTTATTTACGTATTTCCCCGTTTATGGTATGGCATATTATATTTTACCTCGAAAAATACATAGCGTTTTAGTACAGATACATTTAAAATAATGAAATAAAAACTAATTTCAGTAAAATTGTCGGAGATTGACAATTTCTATTGGTTTATAGGCTCGGCAAATATGCTGATTATACGAAAGAGAAGAGGGTTAAATTTTATTTATATTTTGATACATACCAAAGGGTAACATACAAAGCAAAGGGTAGCAGAAGTTACAAAATAAACTTCTACAAAAGATACTTAAAGCGCTAAGTGAGCAAACCAACGCGGATCCGTTAATGATCCAAATAAAAATAAAAGATCGAAACAAAGAGCGCGTGTTGAAAAACAGCACGCTCAGCCCGGAAATAAAAGGAACGAAATGTCTGCGGAATGCGTAACGCGGTGAAAACAAAGAGTCTCAATTTTCACGGGCTCTTTATTAAAACAGCTAAGTACGTTTCGGTATAATGAAATTAAATGTAAACGTCGTTCGTGATTTATTTCAGTCGGTTGCAGCTGTAATATATAATGTCGAATATTCACGTTCGAAGCGCGTAAACGCGTTCAAGTTGAAAATTCGTTTTATGCGTCGAATTATCAATTTAGATTTTAACAAACATTTTTGGAATAACAACTAATCGTAAATACGCGTCTATCTTCGTTATTGGTTCGTCGAACTAGACAAAGTCATGAATTATGCCGGAATACTTATACCAGAAATGACACAAGTACGTCGATACTCGGCGCTGCGGCGCCGAATATATTAAAACGTCTGGTATGTACTTGCGTCGATACAGCTGGCCATCGAGTTTGCATGCTTGCGTCGAATCTCTCTGTTTGGAATACTATTAAAGCTTGTAGAATCGGATTGTTATTTAGTTGAAGAAAAAGATTGCCTTTTTATTAATGGTACTATAAAAACAAAATATAATATACTAAAATCGAAGAGCAAATTATACGAAGAAAGAATACAATTAAATAACAGTTCAATAAAGAGTAAGAATTGTGTATGAAGTCGTGCATCAATCGTGAATGGGTTAAAACGTGAATCAGGAACCATCAAGATTTCTCCAGGAAATAAGCCAATGGTAATAAGTAGAAAAATTATAAACGATTATATTTTGCTATTTAATAATTTGACAATAAGTACTCATGGTTGATGTAATATTCGAGGTAGTAGAAGTTTGCATACGCATCACGCTTTTCTCCAAACAGATCCCCTCTACGAATCGAAATACTCCAAATACTTTAATATCGTGAAATTCCACGATTTCAAGTCTCTTATGTTTCCTAATTCTGCCGTATCCTAAATTCCAACAAGCTCCTTCAATCTGGTCTAGACCTCTTATCTTCACAAATTTTTTCACGTTCTTCTGTGTATCCCACTGAGCTCCTAGAATTCCCTAATACCTCTGCACGTTTGAAATCTCTCAAACGCTAGACGACGCTTTTACCGGAGTCTGCTTAAAGCTCAAAATTAATTAGGTTAATTTCCTTTATCCTTTCCATCCTAATCCATCACATCCTCGTCGAGTTCCACGTTGACAATAAGGAAACGAAAAGAAGAGGAATCCTCGCGGCGCAGACTTCCAGCAATACCACGGAGTTACATTCCATTCCAGATTTTCAAATTACTGGATTATCTGGATGGAAAGTAGCTGGCGTGGCAGGTATCCAGGCCGCTTAGCGTTCGCTTGCGGTTTCAAGCTCGACTATATCGACGCCTCCTCCGACGTGTTCGCTCTTTTTAAATAAAGAAGAAGAATCACGTTCCAAGTCCGATCGAATGGCTGAGATTCCATCATGAAAACCTGGGGTTCCTTACAACACGAAAGATATTTTATTCACTGTGAAAAGACACCGTCATTTTATTTCGCCAAATATCGTGGAAAGGCGCCGATATGGGGCTCCTGCGCGTTCGAAGTGGAATTTAATATTTACGCGTTACAGTGTTTGACAAATTATTGTACGCAATAATTATGTCGTATACGTATGTAATTAAGTAATCAAATCATTTAGCGTTCTCGAATATACTGTGTGAGATCAGGCAATGTAATTTTATAGAAGATGTATAAGCTGTATTTCAAGCATCTTTGTCTAGGGGGTGGTTTTAGGAATAAAGATAATTTGTACAAATGTTATATAAATTTCATTTTCGTTCCATATTATAGTTATTTGATTTATCACCGGGCAACTAAGTATCTTTTATTATTCCATTATTCTATTTGTTATTAATTTACATCTTCTCCGATCGATTTCCTCTGTTTTCACTTAAGAGTGTCTTACAGCTAATATTACACTAATATTCGTAACGCAATTTTTATATAAGTTCCTAGTATTCGTTTCGTTTACATAATTTTCAGCGATCCGGCAGGCTGGTTGGCAAAAACGTTGAAGAAACGATCAATCGCGCTCCTTCTATGTACTTCGCGTAACAATCGACTA
Organism: Bombus terrestris; assembly: GCF_910591885.1. NCBI lineage: Eukaryota > Metazoa > Arthropoda > Insecta > Hymenoptera > Apidae > Bombus > Bombus terrestris. Next base: position 1,923,015 of record NC_063274.1, read on the forward strand.
ACTGAAACGTCTCGGTAACAGGCATGAGATAACGCGGCTGATCGAGAAACGATTTCGCGTAAGAACGCCGCCTTTAGCCAAGGGGCAAAAACCAAAACGCTTTCGCGGGGCCAACGTTCTCAAGTACCGTTATGTCATTCGATTGTGCCGCGATCGATACGATCTCGACGCCAACGTTTCGTTCCAGTGATCATGGAAAGCGTGAAATCGGTCGTGCGGCACGTGGCGCGATTTGTCCGAGTTATCGATCGTTATCCTTCGACTCGTGAATTCATCGATCAAAGATAAATGCGTTGACGAAGATATAAATTCGTCGTTGGAAGAATAGCGATTCGATTTGTCGGAATAGGTGGTTTTCAAATAGAATTTGGAAATTTTTATGTACCTTCGGCATACTAAGATCTCTTAATCTACAAACTTCTCTTCCATTTATCCATGAATATGATCAAATTTTTTATGATAAAAGGCAACTCTTCATGCAAGTGGATATACAATACATTTTTTAAAAGATAAATGGACAGTTTAGTTTGCAACACGTTATAGCCCGAATCCTTAAACGTCAACAAGATCTTCCGATTAGTCCAGACAAGTATTTCAGAGTTTTAGGGATGAAGAACAATGATCCAAAATATTTTCCAAACTAAGCCATACAGCAAAATTGCAACACGTAGGTATTTCGGGACGTATCAACATTCGTGTAGCTCATAGAACCACTTTAAACCAATATAACTAAACTAATCAAGTACCTTTAAATCAATTTACTCAACGTGTATATTAAATTGAAATACTCGTCTCAATCACTAAAACTGGCCATTTCATCATCCACTTTGACTTTCATTCGAAAAAGCTTCAGATTAATTCCATTAACTTAAAAACCGCTCACTTGCTATCTATCGTTACGTTTTGCCAATCGAAACGCGTCGATTTTCGAAGCGACGATACCACCAAGATCCATCGACTGGTGAAATCTTCGAAATCGTTACGAAATCCCTTCGATCTCCGGCATCTGCCTTCTGCCTTCCGATATCCCTTCTGCTTGGAAGAAAATTCGCGACTGAGCCGAGTGGGAGGAGCTGGATAAAGCAGCCTCTGCCGAAGTTTACCAACAAACGATCGACATCGATATCGGTGAATCGAAAGCATGGGAAGCATGTGGCGTGGATCGGTCGTTGTGTTGCTCCTTCTCGTCTGTCGCGATTCGCTCGAAGCTGGAGATCGCGACGACGACGCAAGTGTGGACAAGTTGTTGCGTCGAGACGTCCGTGAACCGGCATGGTCGGCCTCCGCCACGGAAGTCGAGGATTTGCTCGGAGAGGGAAACTCGCCGGAAAAAGAGAAAACTGGCAAGAAGGGCGCGAAGAATGCGTCTGGTATGTTACTTCCCATTGAATTTCAGTATTTGCAAAGTTCAATCATTTACCGTGACACGCGTTTATATGAATCTGTCAGGGGACAAGCAATTTACAAAATATTTTCCTTCGCAATATTAATTCCCGAGCTATGGATTTTTATGCATTTATAAAAAACTGTGAAAAGTGCAGAATATACAAAGATATAAAAAATATACAACGTGTAATTTTATTTCCATAATTATATTTATAAAAATATGAAATTCAATAAATATGCGTAGACTATAGGCGTAGACATCGTACTGCCATTTTTAAAGTAGCATTTATCGAACCAACAAACAAATGAGATAAAAAGATTCGGAAACGGTCCTTAAACAACCACTCGAGCGGTCACGGATATCGTGGACGATAACCGGCACGAACGATGCCGTGGTTTTAGGCAAATCAGACGAGGGAGGATACTACAAAACGTACGGCAGCGATGCTGAGGGCGAGAAGGGTTACTTGACGGCAACCTACAGCAAGGGCAATCACGGCTATAAGAGCCTCGACACCTTCCACAAGCAGGATGGCGACAAGTACGCATTCGAGAAGCACGTTGCCTACGGCAAAGCGCGTGCTGACAAGAAAAGTAGCCACAACGACGAGGCAGCCTCTCGTTCCAGGAAAGCCGGTGATCACGAGGGTGCAGGTACAGAGAAACTGTACGACGTCGAGCATGTAATTGCGTGACAACCATAAAGCATACGGGATGAAATTAGTTTCTTGTCAACTTACTGGCTTCGAGATAAGAATTCTAGAATTTTTGATTTAGTAGAAATGTAGCAGCTGAAATATCCTTCCTTCAAGGTTTCCTAGTTTCTATTAAAAAATTAATCGATGTCATAATCTGCAAAACATTGTGCATTGTTATTTTAGAACTTCAGTCTCAAAGCACTGTGATAATTTTTTTATAAAGATTCATAGAAACAAAATTTCTTGTAATTTCAATAGTAAAAGTAGATTTTGACGAGTTGAAGCAAATTTTATACGTGGGGTACATAGACAATGTTTTTCAGTGAAAATAAAACAAAATCAAATAAATCAGAAAATAAATCAAAAGCATAAGATTATACGTTAAAATCGCTCAAAAGTTTCCTTGTTTGAATCGAAGATATACACAGCTCATGACGTCATTTGAAACACCTGCTACATATATGCATTTAATCCGTGTCTGATCTTGTTATGTCACTCAAAAACTGCTTGTCACGCAGAACCAGCTTATTAACCTATCCGATGATATCCTTGACGCAGGTGATTAATTTTGCTTAGAGGTATGCGTAACTTTATTCACGAACAAAAGATAAATTTTTATTTATTAAGTGTATTCTAACTGTACAAATGATTGCATTTTAATATATAACGTGTGTGTAATGACAGTAATAGATTTACGATTTCTTATTTTGATATATGCACATTGTTATTACTTATACTAAACGTATCTACGCTTCTGAATAAAATTAACAGTATCGAGTGATAGTTGCTTGAGAAGTTTGCTTAAGGAAACTAACATAGTAGTAGTTCCATTAGTATAATATTTTTAATCTACTCGAACGAAATAGTTGGCAAGTTTGAATAGATTTTGAGCTCGAGAAAGTTTCTTCTTTATACCGTAAATAATTTTCGCACGATATATCCGTGTCATTAGTCGCACGGGATCCTTTAATGAACGTCGATCGCAAGTTTTCCCTGGCAAACTTAGTGGCTCGAGTATCGATCGCCAATAAAACTACAGCATCGAGATAACGACATTAACCGAACGCATTCATGCGCTCGTTTCGTCCTAATTTTGACGGCGGCACCCAGCCATTTTGCTAATTACTTCACAGAAACATGTCATTTAATCACTTGGAACTACCGATCCTTTACACCTATAAATTTCATTATTCCCGGCAGAAACTGTCGTATAATAATTATGTCAATTTTAGATTACAAATTTCTTAGCGTATATTTTTTCAGTAACAGTTAGTTACATTGATAGATAAATCGTAGAGAGTAACGTAATAGTAGTTTCACTAATACGACATTTTTAATCCTTCTGGTTGGAATATCTTTCTAACAATAAGATATAACATGAGATAATCTTTTACGATAATTACGTTGCTTTTAAATCACATTATTCCACGTTTCCGTATCAATTATATTATAAATTTCGCTAGATACCATCGTCGATACCCATTATGCAACCAACGAGGGCGATCATCACGACGGTGGCGAAGAACACGATGCTGAAGCCAACGATCACGGCAGCTATACTCACGAAGATGGCGCTCACTATATGGCTCATGGACCAGAATCTTCGAGTTATGGACATAGTGAAAGCTACACGGACGGAGAAGGTGAACATAGTTCTTACGGAAGCTACAGCTCCTACTCGAGAGGCTCTGGCGGCGAACACGGTGGTGACGGAGACCATTACTATTAATCCTTTGCCAAATGGCTGATGTTTAGTTGTACGATTTTCTATGGAATGTATTATTACGGCAAAAGTGCCTAATTTCCAGAGAGACCAGAACGGTATAAGTGGAAATGACAACAATTAGAACGAAACAAAGGAAACAAGAAACGATATTTTGTATAAATATCGTCGTCAGTGTAGAATGATATTTCCTTTGACGTAAAGTTGTTTCGAAAATTGTACGCGAAGGATTAAAATTGGCCGAAATCGAGTTGTTAAATTTCTGTTTATGGTTGCTGTATTTTTAGTGTTAGACATTTAATTAATAGACATTAGAATTTATTTTTAGACATTCCGTGTACAAATATAGAAATAATTTCTTCCGTAGAGTGTTTATTGTGAAACTTATTAATTTATAATTTACGATGTTGTTTCTCTGATCGCGTATCTGTTACAATTAATAAATTATGCGAGCTTATTCATTTAATATCGTGTATTAAAAAAGTGGAAAACGTAAGGAAATAAACGCTCAATACAATACTCGATAGAACTTTCCAAACGTATCCAATTATATTCATACGACGTTCTCGAGTATCAGATTTACGTTTCAAGAGAAATTTGGAAAATCCGCTACGTAAAATGTAAAGCGTGATATTTCAACAGCAATTACTGACAACTTTTTAAATTAACGCGTCGATGTAGAAAAAATTATACAAATTGGATGAAAAAAGTATAAACGATGGGCTGGACGGGACACACCGTTCAATTTCGTGTCATCAATTAAGAATCGATCAATTAAATCCGTATGATTATGAGAATAATCTGGATCAAATTGCTTCCGATAACAACGAATATCGTATCATCTGGAAATGAATTTTTGCGACGTGCTCGTACAATATTCTTATTAAACGTTTCATAATTAATACGTAGGTATCTGTTTGTTTACGACGTTATCAAAAATCGATCGATATGGTTTGATGTAATCGCGCGATCGCACACACGAAACAACTTGTTAAAGGACGAATTTTCCATGTGTGCATTACGCTCGAATTGTCAATGCTTTCCATTGTTACTTGACAATAATACGAACAGCAATTATTTTAGAAATGCAATGCGCGCGCGCGCGTTCGTTGTGTAACGAACACAACGCGTAATTTTGATGCCATGCAAAGGTGGCGCGTTGTTATTACGAAATTTAATGATATTACGTTTGTATCGCATTGATGAGCCGATCTAAATTGCAATTGGTCATCGTTCGCTGTTGTTCGTCGATGCTCGTTACATTAACGTTCCTATAGCCACGCTCCATTATTGGCCGGGTAATTTGTTCGAGATCCGTATCATCGTGTCAAGTGATAAGTACTATCGATCTTGGACGGCCCCGATAATTTATGATACACTGGAGACGACGAAAAAAGTAGATGCAAGTTAAATTTTGAACAGAACGAGGTAAGGTTTTTTGAATCGGGTCAAGTTTCCTATAATCGATATTATTTGCTATATGTGTTCCATTAATGTCCATATACCATTGTTTCTAAATAATTGGTTGAAGTGTCCGGATATTTATGAGACTTGTTGTATCTATTTTTTCTGAGTCAGATCGATAATATTGGTTTCCAGGTCAATTTGGTAAAGGGTATTTTTATTGCCCTACTGAGAGATAATAATTGAAAAATAGATAAAAAGAATTGGCAGAAAATCAATTCTCACGGCAAGAAATATATACGTTTTAAATGGATTCGCCTGGATTCGTATGGTTTCATACGACTCGATTTGCGAGAAATGTTTTTCAACTATTTTTCAGAAGATTTGATAGCGGTTGTATCAATTCTGGCATTTGTTAACACATTTATACGTAAAGTTATTGTTTTAATTTTATGTTGGTTATTGATTTTGAATGATAATATTGCATGTATATGTAACGAATAATATTATATAATAATAAAATTCGTTCGTTATTTTAGCGATCTTTTATAAATAACATGAAATACCTAATATGAATTCTATACTTCCTTTGCCATGCTGTATTTCATTTATTAAAATATCTAATTGTGTAAAAATCTTGATGACATCAAAAGGGCATAGAATATTTAACATTTTTGTACTTTAATTACGTTCAATCAATTTTACAACGTTTGAATTAGTTTAGACCAATTCCTGCAAATGGAACTTTAAATAAATTCTTTCTCTTTCCTGTCGTATAAATCATAACAATGCGAACTGAAGGGAAGTTCAACAATTTCAGATTAAAGTCTACTTTCAAATGGAATGTGATATAAACGCACAGAAATGTGCATGAAATGTACAATACGTACGAGTCAATCGCAATTGGACGATGAAACCTATTAATTGTAGAAAACTAACAAATATTATCTACAGAATTGTACAAGTCTTGTGTGCCGAATTCAAAGGAAACTTAATGTTTCTCTGACTTTCTATAAATACTTAAAATGTCGACAACGAAAGAGACAAATTAACTCGCGTTTTTCTCATTTTCCATACGAATATCACGATATAGATCAAGTGATTCTTTGATAAGTAACTTATTACTTCCAAGACTTTAACCGCTTGGGTGACGAGTTGACTCCACGAAACTTAATTTGCTGCCTAATTAACAAGTTAAACTCGCGTTTGGGCTTCACGCAAATAGCAAAACACGAGATATCCTCACAAGGTACGCCATTAGCGTTGTCTGTTCTGGTCGACGAAGAAACAACGAGACCAGTTTGTTAAAAAGTACGACCGGTCACGCGACGATATCGCATCTGGCTGGTCCCTGTGGGACGAGCAACGTTTGACGCCACGGTGCGGGAATTCGTCGGGGTGGGCACAGCGGATTTTGCAATTATTTATAACGAGGAAACTTTTGGAACGGCCGCAGCCTGGCAATCGGTCCGTTAATTGCACGAGATAATTATTGTTAAACGCCGCGCGCGTGACAAAGGATGATTCCGCTGTCATCGGAGGCTCAAACTAATTCGCCGTGTTCGCTGGAGGACGATCACTGGCTGAACTCGTCAAACTTTTCACCTTTTACCGTGCCACCTCGCCCAACTGTGTTCGTTTGTTAATTTTTCACCAGAGAATTTCAATGAATATGGAACGAGTCGGATTACCGGAGAAATCAATCTTCTGCTGGCTTGGAAACTTGAACGTTCGACTATAGACCGTTTCATTATTGGGCTTTGACTGCGGATTTGAGGGAGGGAAATTGTAGATATAATTTATTGGATTAAATAAACTTGGTTTTTAAAATATTTCATTTCTGCGAGTAAATGAAAATTGAAGCACAGCGTATTATTCTTATAGAACTAAGACAGATTATTTCTTGTAGTATTACTCATGCTATTATATATCATGCTATTAGAATAAATTATTTTCTTAAAAGTTGACAATTTTTGCCTCGACAAGTTGACAATTCCTCGAATACTTAATACGTATATATGTCATTTCTAATATAAATATTATAAGGTTATACTATAATTGAATTTCCAATTAATTTTATTCTATTTCTAAATAAGCAATATTAAAAATAAAGAAACTGGTTATCGATAAATCTCAAAACTGAAAAAGAGAGAAAAAGAAAACTAATTAAATCTCGCAATTATCTTTGTCATTTGGTTCTAGATTGAAATTCACCGGAAAGGTTACAACCTATTCGGGTTGCACGATTTCACGAAAATCCCTATCGTGCGTGAAATTCGATCATTCTTCCCCCGTGGCCGATAAACAAGCCAGCCCTCGAGTGCAGCTCGTTTTCAAACCGGCACGCAATCCATGTTCGAGTGCACTTAATCCGAATTGTGCACCTCGGGACAGACAACTCGAATACGTCGAATGTCAATGTTAGTTACCCTTCTTCTCGCTGTGGAATAGAGCTTGTAAGCGTGGAGTGGGCTCAAATTAGGAAACAATTTCATTAGCTGTCCAATGGGCGGCGTGCAAGCTCCATTGTTCGTGGCCTACGGCTCGATCAGTCGATTGATCGAAACGAAAGAGTGGTCGAAGGATGCTTGCATTGTGGCGGTGAAAAAACGTGCAAAAGGGATCGTAACCGATTCAACGAAGCTTCAGCGTTGAATGTAAAGTAATTTTAGTGAGAGGATGAAAAGAAAGAAGGGGGTGGGCTGGTAACGTTGAGCCATCAACTGATTGCGACAGGATGGCGCTGTCTCACCTTGCCGAGGAACAGCTTCAGTTCGGTGCAATTAAGCGAATCTATAGAAAAGAGAATTAAAGACAATGTCATTCCAAACTATTGCCTTCTCCTGTTAGAAAAGTTATTTCTTTTTCTGTCGGAAGAAGGATTTTCTGGCCGAATAAAATTCATCGGTGAGAAATATTTTCTGATTTTAATCGAAAATCGAAAATAATTTTACAAAAGTAATAACTTGCGAATTAATAATGTTAATACATTTTCTTGCGTAATAGCAAAGCGTATAAATGAATTAACGAATTGAAGGTAAGATCAGCCTTTATACGACGCTTAGCAAAGGGGAGAAAGGAAAAAAGAAAGATGAAAGAAGATCTGAGCTGTCTGAAAGGCAATGGCAGTAGAAGCAACGGCACTCGGTTGAAATGTTTTCGAGTTACCAGCGGCACTTGAAGCCTTAATTTAATAGTCGGCGGCCTGTTCTTTTCCAAACGAAGGGGGTGGATACACTTGAGCGGCGATCCACCGTCGTCCCTGGATCTGCTTACAAAGCAATCTCTCCATCTGGGAAAGTCCAAAGGGAACGCCACCTAATCTAATCTCCGTTACGACGATGCCGAGTCCAAATCGAAGTTGGCAGAGCCTTCGGTATCCGGTTTTCTCCCAGTCTCTAAAGGAGCCCGATGGTGAAGCTGGGCAGTAACCAATCTTTATCTTGATTATGCAGCGCCAACGCCGGAGGAGCCAATCTCTAGCCGAACAGCCTGCCAAATAAGGTCGTAAAGAGGCCGAATCTATCGATCACCGTTTCAAACTGCAAATTCGGCGCAGCTGATTTGCAATGGAGATCGGAGGAGCACCGAGAACGACCGACGATGCGCCTCCGTCCACCGAATAAGCAGCTAAGAAAAGAAACTCGACTTTGTATCGTTCGCGACGAAAAACCAACCAACCGTCTGATTATTCTCGACACTTTGTGGTGAATTTTAAAATCAGTGAACGGATAGCGTCCAATGAAAATTCAATAAGATTCGTTAGAGAAAGAAGTGGCCATTATCTGATCGATAGTCAATTAAGACATTGATCCAATTCCAGGTTATTCGGTCAATTTATTTTCTTGCAAAGTTTCCTTCTCGTTTGGAGCTTAAAAGTTTCAAAAATACTTCAAACTTTTTTCTTACCCATCCTTTTTCTCCGTTTTACAATATAATACATCAATTTTTAATTGCAGTTTGGATTTATCAAATCTTCACAGTATTCGCAAACGTGCTCAGATCCGAAACTACATTATACCTTTCACTTTACCTACTTTACGCTCACCTTGTAAGACCTAGGAAACGAATACATTACAAAATTATGCAACATGGTATGAAGTTTTCTTGACTTGGTGACTAGCAATTCGACGGAACTTCGTCGAACTTTGTAACCTAGAAATTCCGAAACTGAATAAAGCCGACGAAATTCCCCGCATTCGAACAACAAGTTTGCCAATCGATCGACTCGAACAACGTACCAAGGATTCTTCCGAGTTCCAGATATTTTCAGGTTACGGGGATATACCTACATATACACAATTCGGCTCGAAGCTAATATCGTAAAAGATATCTAGTCGTCTTTGTTGGCTGCAGAGATTTTGCAAGGTCGTACTATTGAATCGTCAGCAGAACCTGGAACAAATGGGCGAACAGTTAGCAGAACGATCGGCGTAACTACGATTGGTCATCGAGTTATGATATATGCGTCGCCGACGTCTGTAAATGTCCATAAATTGTTTTCACTCCGTCGCGTTATAAATAAAGCGGGATTTTTTTAGCCACAAATTCGCATCGCCAACGATAGGATTAATGACGATATTAGAAAGTTTATTGACGATCCGTTTCACCGTGACGATACGATGTCGGAATAATTATTTTATTGTCTTTGATTTATTATTATTGCCATGATGTTATGCCGAGAGTTCGAAGAGTGTTTGATAAGATATTAATCTACAGTCTCGTTCGAAAGATTGGAACATCCTTCTTTAGACGAAACGAACATTTTCGCACATTTTCCCGAGAAGATCAAATATTACAATTAATATCTTTCATTCCTAAATATCAATTGAAATCTTTAAACTTTAGTTGAAGAATTATAATTTTTAAAATTGTCGATCCCGATTTAAAATCAGGATAGCGTCGGATATTTTGAGTTGAAAAGTATTCGATAGATGCAGGTCATCGATCGAATTCCATTCACTATGTGCAATCACGTTACTACAAAGTAACGATAGCAGTTGCACAATGCAATAAGATTCATGATCTCGTTGTACTTAGAAACCTCTAGTCTCTACGAAGTTTTTAGACGTTTAATCTGGTCACGCACTAGGTGACTCGAATTGCACGATTGCTGAAGCGTTTGTTCACAAAACACTGTACACGGTAAAAGCGTCAAATATCGATTTACAAATGTAACCAAATTTATCGTTCTTCGATCGGTCTTCCGGTTTCCATTAAAAAAGTGTCTTCAATAGCGTGCCGTCATTACGTCATGTCTCTGAATTAACTATCCACGTTTTTACCGGCAAATCTGAAAAGACAACGGGCAAACAATTTCATTACGAGCTCGAGAAAGTGTGAAAGGTCTCCACGCCACGGAAGGCTTGCGGTCGCGCGGATGAAAGTGGAATCGGCGGAAATGCTCGCAAGCCCCGTGACGGAACAATCGAACCGTGGATATTTAAGTGTCACCGGTTGCGACGTGGTCATCAGTCGGATGATCGCATCGAAGCCGGATCGAGATGCTGCGTGTCGCGTTTCCTGCCGCTATTCTGCTATTCTTGCTTCAACAGACATGTCTCGCTCGGGAATTGAGCTCCATTCGCGATCGTCGAGATGTCCAAACGGAAGACAGCGACGCGTTACGATCGGTAGTCTCTGTCAGTCCAGTTCCAAGCTTAAACGTGGACGAATCGAAGCAGGATCTCGCCACGGCTGCCTCTGGCAATCAAGGTCATCATCACGAGTCTGGAGGAGGACAGAGTCATCACGCTGATCATCACGAAGAACATGGCGAGGAAGGTGAGAAGGGATACAAGAGTCATCATCATCACGATAAGAATGACAAAGGCGAGCACGATAAACATCATCATTCCGGTCATCACGAAGAACACGGTGGCCAGAAGAAAGGACACCATGATGAACACGAGAAATACGGAGAACATCACGAGGGTGAGAAAGGACACAAGGGTGGGAAGTTTGGAGAGAAAAAGGGTCACAAGAAAGGTCACAAGACGAAAGGGTATCATAACAAGTTTCACAAGGACGAATATCATAAAGAACATAAGTTTTACGATGATTATCATAAGGGTGGCCATCATAAGAAGCATGGTGACTTTTATGGACACCATGAGAAGAAGGAAGGAGAGCATAAGAAAGGTGGTCATCAGCATGCTGGGTATCACGAAGATCATCATGGTAAGAAGGGTCATCATGATAAGGGTCACCTGGACGAGGAACATAAAGGTCATCATGGGAAACACGGACACGATGAACATTATAGCCATCATGATTCTTATGGAAAGAAGGGTGACCAGCATTCTGGGAAGAAATACGGATACAGCAAAGGACACAAAGCTTAAGAGATGTAATGCTCTGAGTTGGAAGACGTTTCTGGATACTTTTGTTCCAAGAATTTCGTTGTTCCGTTTCTAGCTTACAATTAAAACTGTATGTTTGTTATACTGTATTGTTGTGAATTGATGATTGAGAAACTGCGATTGGCCTTGCTTCGCGTTTCACCGAATTGTTATTAGTTTGTTAACAAAGAGAAATAATAAATTAATATTTTTATACAACGTCCCAATGTATTTAATAAAATAATTTCGTCCCAAGATGTTTGTCAGCTAAATACTCAAATTCGTAGAGTTCTTTCTTGAAGAATTACGTCAAGAAACAAAATCAAGGAAATATATCGATATACCGAACAAATTGAAATTTATATCGAATTAATATGTAAGAGTAAAAATATGTTACAAAAATACAGTTAAGATCTTTTGACTAACTGTTCGTATTTTGTAAAAAGAAAGACACGTTATATCGTTATATCTATAGCCATATGCGCTTTTAATTAGAAAGACGAAAATTAATCATTGTCGCTAGTAAATAGAAGAAACTCCTTTATGCGTTAAGAAGTTAAACGTTACATTAGGTCTGTATAGTCGTTATTCACGCCACTCGTTATTTACGCTGAAAGCGTTTAATATCTGAAATATTTTACAAGCGTCAGTTTTAAGTTCTTCCAAAGTGACGGCGAAATAATGTATCATGGAACGATATATATCATGGCCGGTATTGTGTAAATACATTATGTAAATAGACGCGCGGATATAGTGGCTGCAAGCACGAGAAAAAACACCGATATAGCGTGCCGCGTTGCTCTCTTTTCACTTTCCCTGCGGTGCTCTGCAAATAAGTTTCTTCGAGGCACATATTTGTCTCATAATATCGCCATTAATCAAACTGAAACGCGGCGTATACCTTTCTTGCCGAATTTTCGATGAAATTTTCATCGTTCGTTCGTTCGATCGAATGAAAAAGTTCCCGCGCGTCGGATTCCGTTTCAATGGCCTTGCCAATTAAAACCAAATTGGCTCAACATTTTATACGAAATTCCATTATACGTTAATATTCATGCTTTGTTATACGATATTTCTCAGAATTATTGTCTGAACATCTCCATATATTTGACAACACGTAATTCGATTATAAAATTGCAGATGTCAGAAATGCGATGATTTGATATTTTATAATCGTTGTTATAGAGTGTTATGACACGATAAAGCTCACCTTTCGAAATTATTACCCGATAGTGAAATTGCGGCTTTATAAAAGTTCATAAACGCAATCGTGTTTACGAGGATAATTCAAAAGGTGGAATACAAGGATTTGTTTCATCCTCTAAATAGAATGACAAGTATTACACTTTTGATGCTTCAGGATCAGGATTTCTCTCTGTTTACCCATCCAGCAGTCTGTTGCATATAATCCCACGCCTTCGAAAAGTTTATTTACACGAGGCAACGGGTTTGTAACGCAACGAGAAACGCGTGGCCGCGTTTACACACTGTCATCGGTGGTGTGTGCTCTGGCAAGGAAGCGCCTACGGTAATAACGAGAACGAAAAACAATGTGTTCGGCGCGAAATTGGAGCTGCAATCGAAAAAAGCACACCAATCCCGTGTGCAGTCCGTTCGGGATTTTAATCAAACGCGATTGCGTTCGTCTGTAATCCGGACAATTTCGCTATTTATGCGAGCGCGTCCCCAATACGGTGGGAAATTGTTTCGTGTAATGCAATAAAGGCCTTTCCATCACGAATCGTTCATGCACACTCGAAAAATTTAATTCAAACCTGTCGCTAGTTCAAACGATCGACGGAACGATCACGTAGCTCGCCAATTAAATCGTATCGTAAGAAAATTTCATTGCTTTCCTACGAGATATGAAGTACTTTCTGCGTAAAAAATTCACCGATTGGCTTATATCTTTTAACGAATAATACCCCCAAACACTCAATACGTCGAAACAAAATATAATTATTTAATCGTAGAAACGTATCTCTCGATAGGCATGGAAAATTTTTATTTTTGTATTTATAATCACAAAGTTAATACATAGAATTCAATTATGTTGTTGTCATTTGAGATAACAGTGATCTCGATTTTATTTTTCGATGTAACAGGTTTGTAACATTCATTGATCATACTACGTTCTCGTGGTCCGTAAGCTGGCAATTTAGGAACATTCTATTACATTTGTTATAAAGAAAATATGTTATAAATGTGGGGTTTTCGTTAGAAATGTTAGGCGCGTAATAATCCACGGTCAACGGGTAAACTCTTTGTACAATGGAATACATTTTGTAGCACGCAGACACGTTAACTCAGACGCTGGCTTACTTTCAGACTGACTGCCAAGACGATGACAGTAAACTCTCCAAGATGATTGCAAAATAAAAGACAGATACACATTTGTCAATTACATATTAATCGGGAATATCAACAAATTCCCAAGCGCCGTAACTAGGCAGTTCCGCGTAAACCAACGTTGCTCCTGATCGAGACTTGATTGTTTATACAGCGTGTCCCTCAACATCGGTACTTCCTCTGTAAGACATTTCGTTTATCCCGTGACCGTGGCTACGTTCGGCGATCAATTATGTCACCTCGAGCCCAAGTATTGGGGATCTTCCTAAAGAAAGGCCCGATGTCCCTACATCTCCGACATAAATCTTATCTACTTTATAAAGAAAATATAATGGAATTTGCAATACTAATACCAGTAACAAATAGTCTAGAAGGATGTACAGAGTCACGGAAACTTATATGTCCATCGTACATTAAATATCGTTATTATTATAGCTTATTATTATATAAGTTTTAAAAATATGAAATTATATTATATATATAATATCGCTAACATGCCTATACTTGAAGTAATATCAAAGTCCATTAAAAAGGAGGTCTGTTAATCGATCGTGCGGGAGTATACCGTATGTTTCGCGTTATACAACAGCACAATAGATATCCTGCGACGATTATCGATCAATCGGACTTCATCTTATAAGAACATTCGCCTTTTAATTGCGCTATTTCGTTATGCACGTATTATCCATTGGCCAGATTTTCGAAATAATAAGAACGAACGCTCAAACAATGTAAGCTTATCCGCAGCACTTAATCCAGGTGGCTTATATCATAAAAACCTTTCTTCCGCAGTCTTATCGTGCAATTTTCAATAGAGAAAGAGGGGAATTGCAAGTACACGAATCGTTTATTATCATATTTTACTGATTTCTGAACATTTTATCAAAGAATTGCCGATTAATACGCAATTATTTTGTTATTACATCCATTACCTTAGGTCGAAAATTTGTATTTCTCGTAACTTTCGTCCCATCTTTTTCGAATATCATATTTCGCAATTGTAAACAGAATCAGAGGTACTCTGTTTTTCCATTGAAATAAAAATTATATTTCAGATTATTTAATTGAGATCCGACAGGACATACACGAAGTTTACTTTTAAAACAGACAATGAAAATCATCTGGTAATGTTGATTTTTCGAAATTGATTCGATACTGGCGAACCTTCGCCGGAAGATTGCAAATGTATTTTAATTTCTGATTTTTTCGTTACCGATTCAATTTTTCTCGAAGTAAAACAAACAAAATTCTTGTACTCTGGTTTACAAATGGAAACACGTGTATCTTCCTGTTTATCTTGCAAAATAGATAAAATTGAATGATTTGAGTTTCCACGAGAAAAACCAGTTATCGTATTTGCACGTAAAAACGATTCAAACTTCATGCTACACACCCGTACGCCTTCTCCGGAAACCTTATTTACGTATTCTGTTTATGCGTGTTCGCGCTGCACTTAGAAACGCCAAAGAGGTTTCAAAATTCACGCCAGTCTTCATACTAACGTCTTATTCAAAAGCAAACAGAATACACATAGTAGAATATGTTTTATTATACAGTTACATTTTCCTATAGTGAAACACTACAGCACATGAATATCTGCTTGGTAATAATCAGACCTGTGAAAATTTTATTTGAAATAAAAACAAAGAATTATAATTTCGAATAATGAGCCATTCCAACCTACTTTCATTTTTAAAATAATATGGAAAATATCATTTTTTGTGTATTAACACTAAATAATCTTCTCCTTCAGTTAATAAGAATCTTCTCTTTTAATTAAATGAAATAACGAACAATTTGGGTTTTAATAGTAATCTTCCAAACGTTTCATTTAGATGGAAGATTTTAGAAACTAGAAACCTGGAAAAAAATACCGTAAAACGTTGCAAGAACAACTTTGGAATCATTCTTGTGCCAAAACATTTTGACATAGGTTTAAGAGAAATACGAGATATAAGCAAGTGGATATTAAAATTTTAAGTATAAATATATGAAAATAAGTAGAATACTTAAAAATACTCAAACTTGCCAAGAAATCAATTTAGTGTCTTGTACAGTTGGTTCATTTTTTAGAAGAAACTTTTATCTCGAAGATCAATCACGTTTCATATATTTGTCTCGGACACACATAGTCAAAATTCGTAATCTTTTGAATGGAGCTAAAAAATTAGTAATTCGGGAGAAGCTTTGAGTCTGGAAATGATTCAAATCAATCGTTCGCTGGTATTTAAAGGAAACGTGATTGACGCTGCGTATTTGTACAGAGACATAAATGGCATTAACTTATTGGATAATCTAATATTAACTCATCGCGTGTCAATTTTCATTTCGCATCAGTCAATTAGGTGTTTCATTCGTAACAGGTCATCGATAAGTGTAAGTCTGTGGTGTCCATGTCTCATGCATATTTTCGTATTCTCGACGCGGCTTTTCACCGGTCCCAGTCGGAATTTACACGTTCCCTTTAATTTAAACGCTTTCCATTGTCCTCGGCTCGCATACTAAGTCCTCGTTACCCGCTAGTTGCGTGCCGGTATAAACTCTATTAGCAGCTTCGTTCGCGACTCGATTTCATTAAAACAAAACCGGTTGTCGGGTTCCTATGGAACGCTCGCACGTTTCAGCCCATTCCTTTGCGAATTATCTGGTGACGACGTGCCTACGTTATTCGGGGAATTAATAAGTTAGACCTGCGAAGGTCTCGGTTAGGTTACTAATTCAATGTGTCTGTCGTTTACACTAACAATCAAATAGATCCAGACTATCGAAGAGGCATCGCAATCCTGCTATCAATGGTATCAAGAAATGACTATTGCACTGACCGATGTAAAAGTTACTGAATTAATTTATGTTTATCAATTAATTATTTCCTCAATATTTTATGATATCAATAATGTATCAAGCCTGTGCAAACAACAGCAAGAAATCATTTCTCTCTCTTAATGTCTATAGACAGATAATGTACATGTTAAACATAAAGAAATCGAATTGATCAGAGTAATCATTAATTTAACTAACTAGCCAGTGAATAAAGATCATGATCGCTACAGAGCTTTAATACGTTCCGGTTATAACATTTAATATGCTATTACTATGTAAATTTAATAATTTTCGTTGTAATTCTCGTGTACATTAAATTACATGTACATGTTCAAATGTCAGACTCAAACACCTTGCAGTTGTAATTATACATAGCACTGAATCCTCCAAAGCTCCTTCCTAAAAGCTCCAAATCTTTTCATTTAAATAATAAAAATTCGACGAGAGTTCAATAAACTAAAAAATCAATAGAAATTCGTTTAAGGAATTCCAATGAAAATAATTTAATCTATAATGAAATGTTTCTTGACATTAGGTATATTTTCCATTGTTATGATTAATGAAACTGTTTGACGTAATAATTATTCTATCAACAAATTTTAAACGAGGGCAATGTTCGCGCAAATTTTCTACGCGTCCCTGGAAAATAATTTGATTCGTATAATCAAACAGTAAAGAACAACTTTTGCGACGAAAAACGTAATGCAGTAATAAATGAAAATTAACTGAACGACAGAAATCAAGCAGAACTCTCTAGGGATAATCCTCTTTTAGTTTGGTGAAAATGTTCCCGCGTTAACTAACGTTTTATAAATTGAGCAGGAAAGTTCTGCTACGCCTCGTTCTTAATTTGATACGAACGAATAGTCAACAACCATGTACAACATTTAGAAACAAAATAGAATTCATGTTTAGCGATACTTTATCTTATTCGCAGCGAAAAATTATTAATTAATCCCAAACATTCTACTACCGATATTAATTTCACGATACAGCAGAAAATTATAACGATAATATTAGTACCATTTCATGGAGTAAAATTTCAGTCGCTAAAAAATCAAATGATAAAATTAAAATACGATGTGAACTTAAAACTAGAACCTGTGATACGAATCTGATCTGACTAGCAGAGAATTCAGTGATACGAATGTCAGGATTGAATTGAACAAGTATCGATAATTAGATGAAAAAGAAAGACTTAATTATAATATCGGTCGTCTACAGTATGGAATAATGATTTTAAAGGATCTGTATAATTTCTCAATTATTATTCCTATCTTTCTTCCCTAATTCATTTAAATTATTTCCTAACTTTAGCCGATTTATTCGTAAGCATGCCAACATTTATAAACAGTTACGTAAAATCGAATTCAATTTTCCTTTTCATCGCTCACTAAATTTATTCGAAGAGTTGCATCCAGATATTTCGAAGTAAACATAAAATTCACATTTGAGCTCACTCGTACAAGACAGGCTGTAAATTTCTCCTCTTCTAGGAAAATCCACAACTCTGTTTCTTCTTTACCGCGATCGATTGAATTTAGATCTGTAGCCGATGCGAAAGAGGTTTCCGGCAATGGGAAACACGGTAAGAAAATACGAACAATGTCGAGCAACCGAGCAACTGAAATTAAATGTGGTAATTTCGCAAGAGCAACGTCTTCGTCGGACGAAGAAAAAGATAAATTACCGATGTACAGTTGATTGATCTTGCGGAGCCAGGATAGTTCGTTAAGTGAATAAGAAAGCTTCTAATCGAACGCGATCGAATTTACTCGAAGAAGTCCGTTGCACTCTCCTTGTTTCCGGTTCGTTGGTAAAAACTCTTCGACGTCCATCGAAAGAAACACTCGTGAGTTGACAACGACGTGCCGTGAAAGAATCGAGAAATACGATTCACGGGTGCTTTTCCACGAGATAACAAAATAAGATGTAATTGAAATGTAAAGAATATGGCAATGAAGCGATATTTTATTTCTTCGTTCTGATAAAATTGCGTTATCGATGTTTTATAGAGGTTGAGGTCGGAAAGGGAATGAAATACGATTGAATTTGATAAGAAATACAAACGCAGCTGTATAAAATGTCTACGTAAGTGTTTCGATATCCTCGTGGATCATTGTATATGTAAAATTTAGATTATTTTTCTATATCCTCTGGTGAAATTGAATATAAACAAGGTAAGCTGAAACTTTGATTTAAGAATAATTCAAAATGAAGTAGGTTAAATAAAGTGTATAATTGAATAAAATTTTTTACGAGAATGAATTCAGAAAAGACGTAAAATGAGATTGAAGTTGATTAAGGTTATATGAAAAGGATATATGCTCTTGAGATTTACTTTATGCGAAATAAACTGAAACTCTGATTAAAGAATAGCTCAAAAAATCGAGGGGATTAAATCCCCGTAAACTTTACGTTGACGCTTTATAAAACTGCTACAAAAGAAATTACGGTTTTTAACTGAATTCCCTCTTGAATCTTTTACTTACGTATCGAGTCTCCAGAATTTTATCGTCCTCCGTTTCTCACTCGTCAAATTACCACGAATTTATTTTACATCTCAGCGTCGCTAATTAACACAACAACGGTTCCAGCCAAAAAACGAACCGTTCCAATAAAAGAAATCAACAAAAGGCGAAAAGAGAAACAGAGTAGAAAATAAGAAAAAAGAATATTCCAATGTCTCTGTCGCGAATATTTAACCACGAGAGAAACCGATAAATCGCGGGCATCTACCGCGTATAAATTCCGGGAACGAGATGGTTGCGATGAAAAATTCTGTCCCGCGGCCGCGAAATTGCTCCGTACGAGTGGCTCGTTGGCGCGGCGAGCCGCGGTTAATTTTTCTCGTTGTTCGTATCACAGCGACAACAGGCTCTCCGCGACGAGACGACTACGAGGACGAGTGAATCGACGACGATGCTCGACAGTGCTCATTAATTTCGTTGAACGACAGGATTATTGTGCGATCGATCAAAAAGTACCAGAGCGAAATGGATTCGCTTGTCGCCCTTTTAACGCGCGCGTCTCCGGGAGTGTACAGCATGGTCGTTCGAGATCTACGAGCACGGGCACGACCGTTTCCTCCTTTTCTTTTGCGAGTCGCACGACCACTCCAATTAGATTAATTAAGCCAGCCACACGTACATGCGTCACGGGATAAAACAATGGCCTCGGGTGTTTCTGGCGAAGCGACGGGGTGGAAAGGGAGGGAAGAGGGGCCACACAGTGGTGGAATTGTCACACGCCAGAGAATTTCAAGTAGATCCACTCGCTTGTATGCAATCTCCGGCCGAGAATGGGCAAGCGGCGTGATCGTGTGGCCTGCTGTAACATCCACGCTGCCCTAAAAGAAGCGTATAAAGCTCCGTTAATCCGTGTCTGGTGCACCGGAATCCAGTCTAGATAGACCCACGAATGGCCGCGGCAATTTCATTTGCAGAGGGTGGAATCGTTAATCAAACCCGTGGCACGGTGAATGCGCTAGAAGCCTGGCGACTATGCTCGTGCCCGTCGCCACTGGTCCGCGTTTTTTTCCTTCTCTGTATATGAAATATATTTGTACCTGTATTTGTATGTTTACGTTTGTGTAGGTAGGTAATGCACATGGCGTGATAAAACGAAAATGCTGCGAAGAAAATGAGAAAAAAGAGGGAAATATGTATATGGATGTTTGTACGAGCCGGTTGCGTGTATAACGTTGCACGTTTCAAAAGGAGTCCTGCCATCGCGGCCGCACTTATGTCCTCGACTCCTCTCGTCATGCAGAACGTAAAAATTTATTGGGACGCGTTGAAATTTTAAATAGTACCAACCCGGTTACCGTGCACGTGTTTTTCGAGATTCCTGCTACAATTTGCTTTCTGCGCTCCTAAGTAGGTTAGAATATAAAATCGACTTTATTAAATGATTTAACGTTTCGATGAAGTTCTCTTTTACATCCATTTCCATCGCATACTGTGGCTGCAAAAGGTATTGGCACACCGCTGTATTTATTTAACATATAATACAATATAAATGTACTACAAATAAAGAATCCACAATGATATATACATGCGTACATTTAATTAGAATAAGATCTATTTTATCAAAAGGATTAATAAAATATAAGAGAATTAGTACTCTATCTTATGTATCCACCTCCAGCCGCGATCACTTGAATCCTTTTTACCGTCAAGATAGTCGTTGTAATAATAATCTTGGTGATCTTCTTCGCCACTGTATCCCTTATGATCTCTACAATGGTGTCCTTGTTCGTCATAATCTCTTTTACCATAATGATAGGTCTTGTGTTCATCGTAATCGTGACGATCATCCTTATAATCTTCACCTTTCTTTTCCTCGTGACCATAACGATAACCGTCATCTTCCTCGTCGAAATCAAAATCATGTTCTTCATCGTAAAACTCGTTGTGATTCTGATATTCGTCTAATTCCTCTACGTCGTGACGACCATGGGTGCTGTGTCCATTGTCATAATGGTCATTGTCGAGGAACTTTTCACCCTTTTCACTTTCCCTACCTTCGTGATGTTCATCGTAACGATCGTTGTCATGATGATAGTACGTCTTCCCTTCGCCATCATCGCCGTAATACCCGTAACCTTTGTCCAAGTTATCGTGACCTTTGGTAACTTCGTCCGCTTCGTGATAACATTTGTAGCCCGTATCGGCGTGATCACTAGCTTTGCCTTGGTGAATAGCGTAACGATCGTTACCACCACGTTCCTCGTGTCGATGGAAATGAAAGGTAGCCGCTGGTTGCAGATCCTCGTAATTAATGCTCGTCGCGAAACTCACGGGCGCCAAAATAGCCAGAAGTATCAACAGACATGGACCTCCACGTACGGCAAACATATCGGTTTTCTTTAATCTCCTGTTGGCCGAGTTCCTATTTTTTGAAGAGGGCGCAAATGTGTATCTAAAGTTGGGCGATACGGTTGATTGGAAGAGTATATATTGATTCGCGGTTAGTGCTTCGTGTTTCGTCGTATTTTTCTTAGGCGAGTGGTTCTGAAAGTACAGCTCGGAAAAAGATTCGCTTTGCCTTTCTTTTTTAGGTGAGGGAAAATCAAATTTGGAAATTGTATCGTATGTAGGTGAAAACGATCGGTGGATCGCGCAACGTGCAGTTTCATAACGTAATAACATTTTTCTATCGATTCGACATGAATTAATCGTACTGAGTATTGATCATTCGAGAATAGCAATGGAAGTGATGAAGATAATGAAAAAGTAGCTTCGTGTACATTGGAAACTTTGCGTATTTCTTTTTTATTTCTGTGGTTTGTATTATAATATTTTATATTTCTATTTCCACCACCGTATACATTCACTCTAACATACCTTCACTCTACCTGAGAAATTGACATATCAAAAATTACGAAATCCATACTCCCTTAAAAACCAATAATAGTATATAAACAAGGAAATTAGTTAAAAAAGACTATTACTCTTCACAAGAGATTCTGTATTTAAGGTGTCTTCCATCGTCATTTTCTTTACCTGTCACAGAGTTTTGCAGCGAGTTCACAGCGTAAATGTAGTCCAGCGAAATAGCCAGTGCGAAGAATTCGTTTGTGAATATTCGTTCGGAAATGTTACGCGCCAAGTGAACGAAACTGGCGATATTACGGCAATGTAGTTGGCTGTTACAGCCAATATGATGCGAATGCGCGAAAATCTAACTTTTATATGTCTTTCACCTCGATGTACCGTATAATCACTGTTAGGAAAAACATGCAAAATTTAACCAACGTGACCTCCGTGAAGGGAGAGAGCATTGCCTGATGTCCGATCCATGCTATGTTGGAAAACACATTTGCTACGTGTTACGGAAGTTAACGGACTGTCGTGTGAATTCGAATGTTTTGTAATTCGGTTTGTCTACCTGGCCGTAACGAGAGAAATTATATAATTTCCATTGCGAAATATCGATATGTTGCATTAAATAATGACTTAGTCACTGACTGTTTCTAATTTACTGTTTAGTACAGATACGCTACATTATGTTTTACAGAATTCGTGCACGTTCCAAAAAAGTGTACGAAACATTTATCAGATTTAGGCACATTGTTTAATACCTATATAAATGATATGTAAGAAATATATAATATCATATTGTTAAATAGATTGTTTAAGCTGGCGTCATGTAGTGTTTTAAAACGATTGCTTGACTTTTGAGAAAAAGACAATTTTGACCATTTTCTGTTACCTAATTTTTCGAGTTTCTAGATCCTTAAGAATATGGATTCTTAAGATCCTTAAGAATAATCATCCTTAAGAATAGCATTCTTCAGGATGGCAGAGATTACTAACTACTGTGTAAATATTATCATATCACATTTAAATAATTTGTATATATATGGTAGGTGATATTAGTTAAGTTAATGAAAATGTTTAAGTTCTAATTCAAAATCTTGAAGAATTAGAACTCAGAAACTTAAGAAAAAGCTAAGAAAGTAACTGGAAATGCTCGAAATTGTGACCTTTTCTAGCCAAACAGCTGTTTTGAAATACCGTATGCCTTGAAGAAATTAAGAAAGCAGAGAAGGGTGGAAATAGACAGAGAAAATGAATTTTGTCCTGATGTATATGTATCTGTTTAACCATAACAATATCAAAATATTTGAAATTCAATTTATTAGGTCAGGGAATCAGTTTGTTAAAGAAATCGCTATATATAGATTTTTGATTCGTGATATCGGTATTTATTGTTGCCGCCATTTGTAAAAGGATCTAGATCAATCCCGTCTGCTATTAATTCTGGAACCTAGATTGCTTTACATTGTTTCCTATAGCGTAGTTGTTGCAGTCGAAGTGTGATTGCATTACGTGGAATCCGTAGTCATTGTAACTGTTCGCGTGGAAACCTATTGATTCCTCAGCTGATCTCTACATTCCCTGGTATATATGTAGAGAGAGATTGTAAAGATACGAGATTCATGTTTCAATGAGATTGAGTTATGAGAACAAATCAATAATTCGTGACGAAATTTACGATAATCGATATAACGAGAGTTTTTATCAATTTCCTACATGAGATATAGATAAATGCAAAATCATTATTTCCCGAAATTCAGTTGTATACACTGTCCTACTACTTTTACTTACTCTTACTATTGAACTCCTTTTAATTAATCGCTCTTTTTATAATCTGTTCAGATAGAAAACAAATTCAGAACCTTAAAGACATAAAATTATACAAAAGGTATGAAGGAATATATTCCAAAGAATAAAGGGAGAAAATTTAATCGTTAGGGGACGGTTTTATTATTAAAACAAAACATGACGATTCACATTTCAATGTCTAAAATTAATCAACGATGTAGTAAAAAACAATTGAGACAACAAATATAAGAAAATTTCATTGCATTTGTTGCTTCTTTTAATGGTGTCCACCATGTCCACCGCCCCCGCCACCGCCACCGTGACCGCCGCCACCATGGCCGCCACCGCCACCGCCACCTCCATGGCCGCCTCCACCACCGCCGCCACCGCCACTCGAATATCCATGTTTCTTTCCTCCATGGTGTTCCTCCTTTTTCCCATAGTCCTCGTGATGCGAGTAATGATCATCATGTCCATGTTTTCCATGGTAACCTTTATGATCATCATCGTAATGTCCCTTATCAAAGTGACCCTTCTTTCCATGATGATCCTCATGATGTCCAGAATGATGATGACCACCCTTCTTGTGATGTCCATCCTTACTCTCATGGTGTCCATAATGATCACCATGTTTCTCGTGATGACCTCCCTTGTGGTAATCATCATAGAATTTGTGCTCTTTGTGATATTCATCCTTATGGGCTTTGTGATGATAACCATGGGTCTTCTCACCTTTCTTGTGACCCTTTTTGTGTCCATATTTTGAACCCTTGTGCTCATCCCCATGCTCATGGTGGTGCCCGTGCTCTTCGTGCTCATCGTGGTGTCCCTTTTTGTGCCCACCATGTTCTTCGTGATGACCTTCATCGTGATCCTTACCATAATGACCATGATCACCTTTGTCGTGATGATGCTCATGTTTGTACCCTTTTTCACCCTTTTCACCATGTTCATCATGATGGTGTCCATGATGGTCGTGACCACCACCTTCCTCATGATGGTGACCATGGTGGCTCGCTGACATTTCGAGGTCTCTTTTATTCCTCAGCTCCCTCGCCATGGATAAGGAGATAAACGTACAGATCACGGCTAAGCCGAGATACGACCATAAACTCTTCGCCATGTTGGTTGCTTTGTAGACCAACGAGTGCTATCGACTGATCACATCGCTTTAAAGCAAAGCTTATATACCTACCGTCATAGTCGCGTTTCATACGTAACCGCTTTCGTTCGTTCGAATCGTTGCTCTCTGGTACTATACATCACCGCTGAGTGTTGTTCGAATAAACTTTTATTGGGGATAAAATTTTATTTGTTCATTCGTTCGTTATTTGATTTCAATCCCATATTTGTTTATTTGTTTATTCGTCCGCTGGTTATTCCAGTTCTTCTTTGTTTTATTTAATCTATTTTTCGTAATAAAATCTAAAATTACTATCGAATTGAAATATATAATTAGATTATCTAGATAAATATCGTAATGTAAGTCTACCGATATTTGGAATTTTTTTTTAAATTTCTTAAGATAGATACGCACAATATATATCAGATTTAAATAACATTTTTCGGAAAAAACTATACGCTTAAATCAAATTGAAATAAAATTAAGCAAAGAAAGAAATCTATTTGTACTTTCCTGCAAATTTCAGATCATGAATGACTCTACTATACGTCACAAGTAAAGAAATACGCTATAAACAATTATCTATAAATAACAAATTATTGAAATTCATTCGTCATCATTTTGTTTGCAGCATTGTTTATAGCATTGTCGTATATCTTTCCAAGTCTCACATTGTTGTTCGTATAATCTTGATAGAGATTACTTTTTCGAGTAGGATAGAGACGTTAAATAGCAAATATTGATTGCGTTAACAGGCTTTTTCCAAACGACTAGGAATAGTCAGCGTTTTTCTTCATCTACGGAGTAATTAACTGTGAAATAAATTAACGTTATTTACTCGAGACACGGGAAGTACAGCGACAAATCAAGCATCGCTAACGCGACACTCGATAAGAAGCCAATCAATTTGTAGACGGCTGAATAACGGTAGAACGTTTATTACAAAACAGTCGAGTAATATGAAAATATTTCACCGTTCACCGAACTTCTTTCTGCAACGATAGTTTCTCGCTTTCGTTCCCGATTCAGTATTGGGCAAAAGTTATTTCGACTGACAAATAAAAAGATGTACGAGTCAATCGAACATAGATCGTAACATCGAATCGAAATCAAAATTTTCACAAAGGGGCCGAATAAATTGCTTTTTGAAAGGAATGAACGAATAAATCAAATATCAAATGAACGAAAAATTCTATTATATTCTCGTAATTGAAGTTTGTTTCGACGAAATTATTCAATTAATTACTGATTATTGGAGATGAAAGTTTACTGCCTAAACTTCTTTCATTCTTGTCGCAGATTTCTATCGATGATATGAACGTAAGAAATGGAAATATTTCACTTTCGACATAACAATTACGTTCTGCGCAGGACGAAGAGATGAACTGTGTTCGCAAAGGGACGGCACGATCGTTTATATATATTGTTGAACAATATTTGTACTCGTACATATTCGCATTGATAAATCTAAAATTTTATACTTATATTACATTTATGTCATATTTGTATCATATCTACATGTACACAACTAAATTCGAAATAAAATTTTTTTTTAACCACCCTAAGAGTAATTGTAAAAATGAAAAATCACTAATACAAAAACAAATGCATAATACGAAGTTCTTTGATATAGCTAAAATTCTAGATCATGGTGAAAAATCCAAATTTATTAAAAAATAGAAAGTACCGAAAATCAGCCCACAATTACGAAAGAACACATTGTCTGCATAATAACTGAGAAAAAACGTAGACGAGAGAAAAGTATTGTTTACATGTGTCTATATCTTACCAACAGTTTGGACTAGCAATCTAGTTGCATAACGGTCTCGTTTGACGGCGCCGATTCGATCGAAATCGATGAATTGCCAACTGAACGGGTTAAGGAGACGTTACTTTCGCAACACGGTAAAGAGCCAGCGACGGAAACGCTGCTTCCTTAATATCGATTATTCCCCGTTCGATATATAATCCGAGCGTGGTTGCCGGATTAATCATACCGAACGCAGCGTCGGAGTCGAACGTATCGATTGTATCGATCGAATTCCGACCGATCAGCACCGCTATGAAGTCTCGTTTAGCGATTTGTCTATTGTTCGCTTGTATCGTCTGTCAGTTGAGCTCGGTCGTTGCGCGAGAGATCTACAAGGAAGACGATGATCTAGCTGTGGCAGCCTCCCATCATCATCATCATCACGAAGAGGGTGATGGTGGAGAGCATCATTCTGATCATCACAGCAATCACGGTGATAAGGGTGAGAAAGGCTACAAGTCGTCTCACCATCAAGAGAAAGGGGAAAAGGGACATCATGACAAAGATCATCACAGTGGTCATTACGACGAGGGTGAAGGTCACAAGAAGAGTCATCATCATGACGATGGTTATTATTCTGAACACCATAAAGGAGAAAAGGGGGAGAAAGGACACAAATTCCACGAAGAAGGTCACTATGGGAAAGGACACAAGACGAAGGGACACCACGAAGTTCATAAATTAGACGAATTTAAGAAGGACAAAGAATTCTTCGATGAACACCATGATTCTGGACACCATGAAGATCATGGTGGTCATTACCACGAACATGGTCACAAGAAGGGTGGACACTTTAAGAAGGGACATCATGATCACGGAGATCACGAGGATCATTATGGAAAGAAAGGACATTATGAAAAGGGACACCATCATCACGATGATAAAGGACATAAGAGCGAAGGTGGGCACGATGAGCATCATAGTCATCACTCTCATCATGGCAAGAAAGGAGGACACGATGATCACAAGTCGTGGGGATTCAAGAAAGGGCATTAAGCATGATTCTTATTGATTGTTATGTTTGTTGAACATCGTGTTATGTTGATCTTTGTATCCGATCGAAATAAATACAATTTCTAAAAGAAATTATTATTTGGTTTGAAATGAACTATTTTCCTGCTTGTAAGATTGTTTGTTGTTTAGGTAGAGTTAGCTATCGCGATCATGTGATTTTGTTTCTATGAAAAATACGATCAATTTATATTATAGGGTAAACATTAAAATACTTGGATCCCTTATGATGTTTATTACAATTGTAGTTTACTTGAGTTAACATCAATTACTATTTTAAATTATAACTACTTAAAAGAATTCTTAAATAGTTATTAATTTTGTTCTATCACAAACTCTACTGAGATACGATAAGTCTATTTATAAAAATCTTCATTTATTTGAATAGCAGAGTGAAACGGTCTAGGATTCAGCGGTTATGTCAAAACGTTTGTTTAGCAATACTTCTGTGGTACTTGACAGATTCGAATCTATCGATTCGTAGTAAGTTTCTCAATACTTAAAGTTTTTGCATTAGACACGTTACGCTACACTAGCAGCCCTTAAAAAATTAGGTCAATAACACTTTCTAAATTTACATTTTCCAGTTACATCACTCGATTAAGTAACAGTATTTTTGCCCTAACAATTTAAATTCCGCATTTCAAATTATTCCTGATCTACTTTTGCAGTTAAGTACTAAATATTTTAGACATTTTTAGACATATCTAGACAAAATAATTTTGACATAAAGATTAATATTAGGAAGAATCACAATAGTTATGCTCTATTTTTTTTATTATTATTATTATGGAACGCAGTTTACGATATAAACAAAACAATAACACGGCTTATAATATCACTGATACAGTAAATGATACGATATCGATCAATCATCTCCTTTATGGAACTTGTATATTCTATCCGATTTTGAATCCTCTTCGACATTATAATCCTCGTGGTTTGAATAATGCGATTTTTCGCCTTCTTCGACCTGTTGACCTTGGTCCTGGTTGTCATAGTGTCCCTTATCGTAACTTCCTTTCTCTCCATGATCTTGATAATCACGTCCAGAAGAATGATGTCCGCCTTTCTTAAAATCACCCTCGTCGGTCTTGTAACCTGTGTCGAATTCCTCGTGCTCCTCGAAATCACCCTTCTTATAATCATCGTCGTAAAAGTCCGTCTCCTTCTTGTATTCATCCTTGTGATAGATATTGTGGAAACCATTAGTTTTCTGCCCCTTCTTATGGTAGGACGAATGCCCGTAACTACTTCCTTCTTTGCCTTTCTCTGCCTCCTCGCGGGAACCATGTTTTTCATCTTCGACCACGTGTCCTTTTTTGTGTTTACCTCCGTTCTTATGGTATCCTGAACATTTAACAGCGATTATGCGAATGCAGATTCACTTTACTACGAGAGTATTGATTACGAATCAAGTATACTACAATTTACAAATAGAAGCATTTGCACGTGCTACTAAAATTTCATTTTTTCTTCTTAACCCATTAACGACCAAGCAGTCGAACAATGTTAAAAGATCGCATGCTCATTGTTAAAAAACCTGAAGGAAGTAAGTTATTGTGGTAAACAACTAAAAACTTTTACTCCAAAATCGTATTAAAATAATAGATATATTACGAAAGTCCAGATATTAGAGAAAAGAATTTGACAGTAATATCGAACTATAATATCAACGAACATAACTTCGCATGATCACCATATACAACAAACGTTCAAAAGACAACAAACCTTCCTCGTGTCCATTATCGTCGCTACCAGATTCCGCTTTACTAAACTCTTTCTCCTTTTTATATCCCTTCTCTCCCTTCACCACTTTCTTCGAATACTCTTCATTCGCGTGTTTCTCTCCCTTTCCTTCCTCCAAAAAACCTTCATCACCCTTAGATCCACCGATTGCCTCATGATCGTAACCATCACCATGGTCGAACATTTTCATCGATCCACCGTGATATCCATCGTGAATCTCTCCATCGATATCATCCCGATGATCAATCTCTTCCTCTCCTCCTTCCTCGTCGCTATCATCCTCCATACTTTCCTCGTTACCATGATCCTCGACGCCACTCTTCTCCTGTGTTTCTTCTTTGTCATTCCCCTCGTTCTCGACGACCTTTCCATCAACGTAATACGGGACGCGTAGCAGAGGCTTGGTAGGGGCCACTGAATGATCCAGCGATCGCTCGTTACCGTAATTGACAGTTCCTTGGTGGTTGGAGAGCAGAACATCCTCGGTGCTTACATAGGGGTGCAAAAGCGTCGTTTCAGGAACACTGTGTGCAACAGGTGTAGCAACGTACTGCACGACGTCCGGTGCATGGTAGTACCGTCCACTTCCGTGATTGCTGTACTGCACGTAGTAAACCGGAATACCCTGTTGCTGATTGTACACGTAGCCACTGGCCGTACCGTCGAGATCCTCCGCCATCATCTTCGTCAACGTCATACGCTCGTTCGCCGTTGGAGCAGCGTTGCTCCGGCAAGTTAGAAGGAACACGCACACTAGTGTTCTGGATAACATTTTATGGTAACACAGATGTACAGCAATTGGTATAGTCGGCAAATTTAAACAAGAGAATCTAATACCAATATTAGTTGAGTAACGTACGACGAACGAGTTGCTCTAAGAAATTAAACGTTCGCCTGATTGATCTGTGGTTAGTGTTATTGCCAGTGAACCGGAATACACACTGGTATGTCTATGAATCGGCGACTTCGCCTTATATATACACGTGATTCGCTGGGTGAATAAGGGATCGTAGAGTGGAACCGAGAGTATTCCACGGTCCAGCTCGATAATTCAAGTACACCGTGTTATTGACGGCTACCCGGCCTGTCCGCCGTGCGTTCTAGGGAAGCATGGGTGATTTGCGTAATGCATCGATATGACACTGGCATGGCCATTGACCGATCGCTTGTCCCCTTTGGGATACCTTTGGTCAACGTCATCGAGGATTCTATCGGGTTTTAATGTCGCAAGATACTTAACTCCTCCTTAACTTTTTTATTCTCAAGTTACTATTTGTATGAAATACTATATATGGAATACTATTTATATTATATGAAAAGTATAAGTGATTTATGCAGAAATGTTGATATTTAGGAACGTGTAGAAATATACAGAAATTTACAAGTAGAATATAAGATAATTATAATTTCATGGTTAGCCTCGACTGGAAGTAAGATTGTAAAAACCAAAGGGGGTAGTAGATAAATCTTAAACTGTTAATTTAGCGATGGGTAACGCGATACTTTTAAGAATCTGCGAAGTTATAGTGGAATTATACAAAGTTTAATTTAAATAAAATATTATATATTATGGTCGCATAATATCCAAATCGACAATAAGAAATTTACGCAATTTGTTGTCTTTAGAAGAGCAGCACGTGCAAGCATGAAACCGAATGGTAAATGTGGAATTCTGAAATTTGGATGTAATTTGAAATGGAGGACTTTATGATACTGGCAGGATCATTGACATTCGTGACATTCTATTACTCGCGAACACGTCCGACAGCGTGAAAAGGAAGCCAGAGGCGATTCGAGCGGCAATTATTTGCAGCTCAATGTTGCTGCCTGATTGGTTCCGTAGGATCGGACGAGGAATTTAAAAAGTAATTTTTAACAACACAGCAGAATCGAGTTTACCAATGTGCAAAACACGATGAGTCTAATGGAAGCTTATACCTCGTAAAAGTTGAATTATAAGAAACATCGGTATTATGCAATGAAATTCTCACAGTGTTACAAATTCACACGAAATGTTGGTAGTAGTATTATAGATATTTACTATGAAAGTTAATACTTTACTATTGATCCTTCTATTCCAGTATAAATTATTTTCTAGTTCTATTATTTTATCATTTTTAAGTATAGTATTATTTTTATATTTAAGGTAGTACAGATAACTTAAATTTAATTTACATTTATCTCACTAAGATCTTCAATAAATGTCTAAATCCATAAACGATCGTGTGTATAATCTTATTAATTACTGAACATCCTACTATTTAACGAAGTTCTTCAAATAATCATCTCATCCCACTAACCTAAAATCTACTCTTGTGTAAACTCGGCCGTTTACAACATTAAACTCCGTAAGTTCTCAAAGACACTACACTTTCTCACAGAAGAAACCGCAATTCTTATGTAAAGGACGCAAAGGAAAGTGCCGAAACACCTATCGTTTCTCTAATCCCACCACGCCTATTATCTACCCAAGGCTGGCATAGTTTCTCTCCAATCCTAAAGGAGCATCGAACGCTAGATTAAGCACAGGACCTTGCACGCTCGATCGTATAAAAAGAGGCCCGAGGTCACGCAAAAATTTCATAAAATCGTCAAAACTTCCACAGAGCCTATTCTTTTCGATGCATGGCTTCTGTAGCCATCCTAAGCGAGAGGCGATCGTGTCGATCGCTCGAGCGGACCGCATGATATATAAAAGAGCTCGGCTGATTTCGTCGCGATTACAGTAGAACCGAAAGTGTTTCCGTGAGCTGGCGTGTCCCGAACGGCATCCAGCAAAACGACCCAGAACAACGAGAATACTATTATCTATCCAACATGTATATAATTTAAATTGAAATCTTCAATTTTGGAAGAACAATTAGAATGTTAAAATGAGGCTAACGTGTATATAATTTAAATTCAATTCATTTGAATTCAAAATTCAAAATTCAAAATTCAAAATTCGGCATTCAAAATTCAAAATTGAAATCGAATAAGTTTTGGAGCCAAAATAAATTATTGGTCATTTCACCAAGAAAATGAGAATCTTCAGAGAGTGGCATACTATTAATGCAGCGTTCTGCATATATGTGTACTCGACGATCATAATCAGTATCACGCAAGCTGATAAATTGCATCATGACGTTTGGGAGAGATACGAATCAAAAAGTATTGAGAAGAAACAAGCTTTCAAAGAAAGCGATGACGAACCATCCTATAGAACGAGCTTTCAGAAGATGTTGATCCCCATAAAAGAACCACGTGTGGATAAGAATTTCCGAATGTTTCGAATGCCTTTGGAGCCAGACGCGGAGATACTGCCGGCTCACTACACAGGTGTCAAGCCTCCCGGAGTTGATCATATGGAACTGAAACACGCAGACTCTCAAATTTCTCAAACCGTTCCCAAAATTGAATCTTTGAAGAAGTTTGAACAGGCCGGTAATCAACAACTGTCTAAAAACCAAGAATCTGCGAGTGTAACTGGTGAAAAGGGATATCAGAAGGCCTCTTCGTTTGAGAAAGCATATAAAGGTGACAGCTTGAAGAAAAAAGAGAAGACACGATATATTGAAGCCGGTGGAAAGAAGAAAGTTCACGAGAATAGGGAAAACAATTCAGGTCAAAGGGCAGAACAGATTGGAAGTAAGAAAGGAGGCAAACATAAAAAGAAAGACAGCAGTCAGGTGGATCACAAGGCAGCTGGTTATCGTAACGTTTATCACAAAGACGAGTATAAGAAGAATCATGATTTTTACGATAATGATGATCACGGCGGTCATTCGAAGGAACATGGAAGATATAAAGAGAAATACGTTACTATCGAAGGCAAATTCAAGAAGGGTGACGCTCACGATTTCAGCTTCGACGAATCAGAACTTCGTAAGCGGAAAATATCGGGGAACTCCCAAGCTGGTGGAGAAACCAAAGGTCACAAGGCTCGGCGTAGTTACGGTTGATTCTTTAAAAATTGCCAGGGATTCGCAAAGCAGGCAAACAGAAAGGTCGGTGAGAGGTTTGGCTTTGGTCAAATGGAAGCGCGTTAACTCGCGTGCGCTTTTCACGGAGGCTGAAACCATTTGCGTGTACAGAAAGAGCGTAGATCTTATTTGTTAAAATAAATTGAAAATGTGTTGTGATTCGTTGCTGCTTTATGAATATGCCTGTATTTAATTTATTACGCGTTAGTTTACCCTGCAAACATATTGATATTTATAATGCGATAAGTCGATAATTGAGAGAGATTGTATTATATGTGCTAATTAATTGTTTAGGTATTGCGATATATTTGGGTAATTACAACGCAATTTGTAGATCGATATTACTGTGAAGTTTCTTCAATTTTTACAAATTGCTACCTATTTTGTATGTTAAAGATGGACCTATATGTTATATATGAATATCTTTTATATTATATTATAAAATATTCCACATCGTGACATGTTTCTTTTAATTTGATATATTTGTACAATTATTAATGTACGGTTGATGAACGTATTTGATTTCATCTTCTTCATTCTGGATTTTATGTTTCGTATTTAATTAAAAACGCTTTATACTTGAAGGAAATTTTTACAAGAAAGATACTCCACGTTTAAAAACACTCGCTTTAAGATGGAAGGAAAATTCGTTTACATTTGTGGAACATATATTTCCGTCCATTTCTCTTCACCTTAACCGGGATAGCAACCTTCCTAGCGATCTAGAATTTCTCATTTCGAGTGTCATTGATTCGACAGGCGAATCTGGAAATCCAAAATACACTCTCGCATTTGCCGCTGCTTCATCAGGAACGTATTGTTCAGTTTCCTTTTTTCATCGCTGGTTTTATTTATATGATGCACGGGATCCCCTCGTTTTACGTGTCAGCAAGCCCTTGATTAATGGATATTAATAATGCTCGGCATTGTTACACCGATAAATTGTAATCTTTCGGTGTATCGGATGAAGTGAGAATAAAAGAGAATAATTGATGCAAGCACGTTTACTTTTATATATAGATATATGTACATATATATAAATAAATATATATACATATAGCATTGTCTCGTTATCTTTGTTCGAACATACGATAGTCTACAGTCCTCGTGTACCTGTGAATGCTTCTAAATTGAGTAAGCAGGTTTGTTTTCTCTTGGAAGTGTTATTTTTAGAGATTTATAGCGCGTTTGGTTTAGATCGCGATATAATAACAACCATCATATTTTCATATTATTGATGGATATTACATAATATGTACTTTTATGCTCGAACTTTTTATGTCTTAAAGTTGCTTTCGTTTCGAGCGAAAAAAGAGCTTTCAGTGTTTCAAAAGAATTTTCTACGTGAGATGGAAACAAAAGATCAGGCATGTGAACAACGATTCTTTCTTATCTACCAATAAACACGAAGTTTATAAAAAAACTGCCTAGTTACTCTAAAAGAAATATCTACACAAAGTTTCTCTTACTTTATACGTTCAATATTATTCTGTTGAACGACTAACACAAACTTCTCTGTCTGAAGAAAGAGACCGGTCGAAGTCAGGAAGGATTTCATTCAAATCCAAACATTTGCCCCTTGTAACGAAAGCAGAATATTCCTAAAGCAACCATTTGCACCTTTAATAAAATCAGAAACATGTAGGTAACTTACGTGAAACAAGCCCGTATCCGGTGACCCATTTAACAATTTCTGTATCTCTATTTCGCTACCCCTTTGCGTTCCTCTATCTTACGTACGTTCAGGCGCGAGCGTATGATTCGCGCTGAATGTATATCGTAGCTATACACTTGTCTCTACGATACCTAAGTGCATACGCGTTTGTAGACCGGCAGAAATCTTGATGTGCTAGTGCAGAGTTACGAATTCTCTCGATCTTGTATACGCACACATATACACGCAACACATTAAGACAAAAGTGGCGTGTGCAGACGCCACTATACGAATATATATGTATGTGTGTGTATGTCCATATAAATCTATGTACGTAACGTATGCGTACGTGTGAGCGCGCGTGCGTATAGATAACCGTATATCAGAGGCGGTGAAACGCGGTGCGAGTAATACATAAATCAGCTGGTCTGCAGGCTGCCATATCATTTCGTACAACGGTCATGAATGAATAGAGCCGTGTGTGAGTTATCGTTTTACCTGCTCTTTCAAAATCTAACGCAGCTCGCGGCTCTTCGCTTTCTCGTACATTTATGTAATTCGCGCGTCACGTGTATCGCGAAGCTCGTACACTGTCATTCACAAATGCGTGAAGTTGCATATATACGAGTAAATTCCGCAACGAAACATAACATAACGTATAACATGATTAATAATTTCTTATACATATAATAATAATTCAGCGACACGATAGCCTCGACATCGTATCGAATTAGAAAAGCGAAAAAATTAATCCGCTAGATCACTAATGGTAAACGCTATACACGTCGGAGGAGCAAGATTAATACGGTTTTAAAAAATCATATTCGGGGATGATGATGTCGGGTGTTTTTGAGCGCCACCTGGATAATTCGTGTTTGCTGTTTATTTCGACGACGATCAAACAACTCGTTGATTTCACGGTTATCGAATTAATTTATGGGATAATATTTTATTATGACATTAATTTATCTTTGGCGTGAGTTTGTCTCGTAATCTCGTTAACCGAAATATACGTACATAGATTTTTTGACGTTTGAAACATCGAACGATTAAGCGAATCGAGATATAATATTATACGTAGGAGGAGGTGAATCCTCCGCGTATATGTGCGTTTCAATCGATTGCAAGTAAGCTAGATGTAATTTAAAAGATGTAACATAGCGATTGAAGGAAAATGTTATTTTATCGGAAAGGAGCACTGAACGAAATGAAATGGCTGCGTCGCTCTTGAAAATGTATAGTAGTCCCATCCGCAAATGCCTCAAACATGTTTCGAAATACTGTCGAATTGGAAGCAGGAGAGCAACTTTTCATTGTACGGCAACAAATTTGAGAGTAAAATGCAGCGTAAGTGCACTTTTTGCTACAGTTGTAGATTTAATCTGCAATGGTTACGTATATAACCTATATGGAAGTACGATTACATCGTCGACACTTACATTTACTTTAATAATTGGAAAGCATTGTACAAATTACTTGTGTATGTATAAGTTACTTGTATTTCATCGAAGAAAATATTCATCGCTTCGATCTTCTTATACACACGTGCAATTTTAAAGCTTCTAATATTAAATTAATGTCGTTCACGAATCCAATATACGCTTCCACACATTTAATTTTACTGGAATATGCCTGTTCTCTTGATATAGTATTCTCTATATTATGTTTCAACTTATATCACGACGTTACATATCATAGAAATTGAGGTTAATTTTTATGTGCGTGTAGTTACTATTCTAACCTAAAAACTGATTACAAATTCTAGATGTCGTAATTTCACACTTTACAGTATATATTTTATTTATAATACACAATTCGTTAATTTTGTCGATTTGTCTATCTCCTTTTTATCCTATCTACAGTGGTGGCCATATAAATACTAACACGTTTCTTCATAATATGAAATAATTATTGCTACATTCGCATGAGTGATGGTTCGTTCAAATAATCAAAATTCAATTGTAATATTTTATTCAAGGTATTACGCATGAATTATGAATTTACTAAAACAACATCCCCGATAACAGTCTAAATCAATAAATCATAACATGTGTAATTTAACATATTACTCAATAAATATTATACTATTTAATGAAACTCTTCAAACAGACGATCATTTTATGCCATCGAGCTAAAAATCCAACAAAAAATACGAACATTTACAAAAGATCCTACTTATATCTTTGAAAATTCCTGTGCACTTACAAACTAATCAATGGATTTTCAGGATAAACCATTTTTCACAACTCGTTTGGCTCTACCTCCCGATTACGAGAACGTAGCTGATTTCATGTGCGAAGCATACTACAAACACGAACCGGTAGTCATCAACATCGGTCTCGGAGGTACAGAGGCTCCACCTATTTGGAGGCGTATGATGCTAGAACAAGTAAAGGCCGGATACTCGATCATCGCTGAGAATCGAGAGAACTGTATAATTGGTGCTGCCCTAAATTGTATAACGGACCATAACGAACTGAAAATGTTATGTAAATTGGCAAGATGCTGCGAGGACGGACCTCTTCGCGATCTTATCGAATTTTTCGCTTTCGTATTCGAAGCACCTAGACTTTGGGAACGTTTTCCCGTAAGACTCGTCTTTGAACAATGCAGTTTAGCAGTAAGTTGTGAGTATCAAGGTTTAGGAATCGCCAAAAGATTGATCCAGGAAAGCTGGCACTTGGCACGCGACTGTGGCTATCGATTGTTCAGACTAGATTGCAATAGCAGGTAATGCACAAAAGCTTTCGTAACGACGAAATGCCGTGTAAAAATGTTAAAAACTATCTGGAAATCGATCGGTTGAAATTTAGCTTGTCAACTATAAAAAGAAAGTATTTTGCGATATTCGTTGTCTTATAGGAAAGCAATAAAAGATACGAAAGTTTCATTCCAACTGTATTAAAATAAAATAACTCGAGTACTATCGTCAGCAACTATCTTAGACAAAAAATAACTCTCGTTTTTTTATGTACCAAGGATAAGAAGTTGCATTCTTTTCTTAAATGTATAAGTCCATCAACGATCTAATGAAATTCTTTTCGATACAGCTATTGTGCAAAGATAGCCCAAGGTTTTGGATGGCCAATGATCTGGGATATACCATTCGATCAATATGTCAAAAATGGTAAAGTCATCTTCAACCATGTTAAGGAACCACATACTACGTGTCGTGTCTTCGTTGATCGTTTACGATATTGTAAAACCTACTGTCTTCCTTATAAGGAATGTAAAACAACAACATCTGCTCCGTTCCCAGAAAAGTAAAATAAATGTTCTTACATTCTTGCGTTTGTCAATTATTAAAATTGTTAATATTCATCGAAGATGATAATCGATCCTCGGCCTTTTTATTTCCAATCCTGCTACGTTCTTTGGATTATTTTAGGTTCAGTAATGTTTCTTTCTTGACAAATCTCTTAAGTTTGCAGAAAGTATAAAAAACTGATTGCTTGGGGTACTTGACTTCTCGCCTTCGGAATTTATAAATATAATTAGAGAAAAGATATTCATTCTCGCTTTAGTCTCCACGAATGCGCAGAGTTCGACGGCTCCGATGCTATAGGTCGTGCGAAAGTTTGCCAATCGAAGAGAATAAAGCGGTGGTAACATTTAAATGAAATTCTCGATATTTGACTTGTAAGCCCCGTTTCGACACGAAGCCGGGTTTCGAAGCGCAACTTTTGTGAACGATGGAATTACAAATACCGTACAGAATCGTAGACAGTTTCCAGTTGAGGCGAATTCGGTTGCTAAGTTCGATTCGCGGAATGAAAGCTCGACATTGCGGGACGTCAATTGAACGCGTCTGTCACGACCGCAGGAGAGAAATAATAGTCGTCGAACGTGGCGATTCGTTGTTGTAACGAGGTTCCGCCCGCGGAATGAAACCGATCCGCGACACATAAATCGCGTTCCGTGTATTTTTACTGTCGACAGGTTTGAAAGTGGCCGGCAAATTGCCGACCGAATTGATCTATTGCCGGCTCAGTTGACTCATTTGTAAAACAATTTCAGACAGACGCCCGATCGTCCATTACCGGCTCAGTTATTGCCGGAATTCGGATGCGGCGTCTGCAAACACTAGCCGCCGCTATGATTTAACCATGCGATCGTGGTCGTTTTATGAGATAGACATTCAATCGATGGAAATCGATTATGTAGAATCATAAATGAGTTCCGCAAAGTGAAATCTACGAAGTATCACGATCGATCTATGAATACGATTTAATCTGTTAACCCGTCTAACTTAATTGCTAATATTTTCGACATTATAATTTCTTAATTTAGAAATCACAGAAGTTTTATATGTCAAATCATTAGAATTTTATCCTTTTATTTCTGTTAACAATAAATTATATGGTATTTATATTTGCATAGATCACAATTGGTCTTATTCATTGCCCTGCTTAATTCCGTGATAGTAGAAAACTCTTGTTCAGATATTTCACGATACGGTTGTGAAAATCGGAGAAAATCATGTATTTTGTAAAAGAACGTATGACAAATTCTTGAAGAGCTTCGTAAAATATAAGAACGTACAAAAATCATAGGAAATCATGAATTTCTCTAAGAAACATACAAAATTCATTGAAGTAAAAATTGAATTTAGTTGTCTATTCTTTCGTTCCACTCCTTTCATATCGTTGCATGTATTCTACAAACTATAAATTACATATACACGATTCTTCAATCTCATCTAAAAAATATAAAATGGTTTTCGTGTTTGTGGAAGATATGTTATATAAAAAAAAAATTATTCACAATAAACGGAAGGTATCTTTCCTACAAGCAAAAAGCAAAGTCCATGTAACAGGTACATCTGCTTTCTCAGTCGCTTATATGCACAAAAAACACGACTTTCCATAATAAACAACAGCGAAATATCATACAGACATACGATACGTAAAGTATTAAGTCCCGCACAAGCATCCGGTCGGATGTTAAGCCAATATGTAACCGGAAGCTCTGTTTGTCGAGCGGTTTAAACGGAAAGGCGCTTTTGCCCTGGTGCAAAACGAACATAAGAAGAATTAAACGAAATGTTCCACAAAGGAACACGAGAGAGTACGAACTTAGCGAAGAAGTTTCTCTCAAGTGAGACTATATTACTGCTTAAAAGTTTCTGAACCTCTAACGTTCATTATTAATCCGAACACTGTTAAAATTCACATACAATTACTACAGATCGATCAAAGTGTACAAACACTTATGAATGGCAGTGTTGAACACATATTTTTCTGTAATAATTAAAATTTTCTAAGGAATAAAGAACATTAAAAATTATATACTTTATAATTAATACAGAAGTAAAAATATACTAACCAAAGAAACAGTCCAATGCATACTTTTCTTTATTTTTTTTTTTTTTATTAACGTGGACGAAATCCGCACGGATACCAGGCCCCTTCTGGGGGAAAGCGGCGTGGTAGTGCCGGACTTCAACCGACTAAAACCTCCACGATCACTGTCCCAGCTGCAATCGAGAGAGGCCCGGGAACCGGTGTGAGCGACACCCCCCCCCCTTCCAGCGCACAAAATGCATCCCCCAATGGAGAGGTCACTTCACACCGCGCCTCGTCGCCGGAGCCGTCGTGCAAGGCAGTTTGGTTCCCCTACCGGACTGCTTGGCGGTCCCGAGGCGCTGATCTACCAGTGCCTAAGTTTGACCTCCACCAGGGAGCGCGGCGGACTTAGCGCACCTCGTCGAAACGCGTCCACGGCCTCTGCCGCACCCATGCCGACCGATCCTCTCGGGGTGGGAGTTCCGCATCCTCACCCCGCTGCCCCTTTCCAAAGCACACAGAACTCCTGCTCACAGAAGGAGGTCACGGCCCTCCTCCCTCTCTCGCTCACCAACAGTGCCTCGAGGATCGTCGGCGGCGAGAGGTCCCATCCGATTTCCACGATGAGGTCGCGACGCGGCAGCGCCCACGCCGGACAGTACTCCAGCGTATGCTGAGCCGAGTCCACGCTCGCATCGCAGTGGTGGCAACGAGCGGTCGCCTCTTTCCCGATTCGGTGCAGGTACTCACCAAAGCACTAGTGTCCAGTGAGCATCTGCGTCACCCTGTAGATCAGAAGAGCTCTGCCCCCGTCCAACCAAACGTCCCAGTTTGGAAAGACGGCCTCGAGGATCCTTAGCCCCGGCGCACCCGCTCTCATGTCGAGGCTGGCGCGTCATCTGTCGAGCCCGAACCCTAATGTTGGCGTCCACCGGGCCGACCCCGTCCGACAGACCCCGAGTGTGGAGATAAATCTCGTGACACCTCAGGGCCTGCAATTCGAACGGGGAAAACCCGGCGAGCACAGCCGCTGCTGCCGCTGAAATGGTGCAGAAGCCCCTCACTACACTGATGGACACCTTCCTGTGCAGTCTCCTGACCTTCAGGAGACTGCGGCGGCTGACCATCAGATCCTCCGCCCAGATCGGAGCTCCGTAGAGGAGCCTCGATCGCACCACGCCGACGTACAGCCGGCGCACTCCGACGCCGGGCCCGCCCAGCCGAGGCAGAAAACGTCCTAATGCGTTCGTCGTCACCTCGACAACAGTGCCGGGCGCTCGAAGTGAGCGCCGAAGTTCCAGTGGCTGTCGAGGTTCAGACCCAGACACTTCATGCTGGTTCCGACCTCGATCGTTCCCTCTGGCTTTATTTCTTGCCACTACTCCAACTTACGGAGGAAGAGGATCTTGAGATCCTGTGGCAGATCTCGAGGTCCTGGACCACCGAATCTGTCCGTTTCCTTGTCCTTTACGTTACTCCTCAACTCGTCGGGACAGCGGAAACGGCGCGACGCTGACCAGGGCTGTGGTGGAGGTAGGGGAGGGGGACCCATAATCGCTCCCGTTGGGGCCCCGGGGGCACTTTCTTTCGTCCCCCTCGTAGAGGTGATTCCGACCTCTTGTCCTTCACCGTCGTTTTTGGGACCTTCGGCGGCCCTCTTCGTGCGTTCCTTAGTCAACCGTTCCACCGTCTCTCGGAGACGGCTGACCTCTCTCTCCAGAAGGAGAGATTGGCCGTCCTCTTCTTCCTGACCGTGGATCGGTTCCGCGTCCTCTACGGTCAATTATTTGTCGATCGGTCCGGTCTTCGTTTCGTCGCTTCGCGCGTCGTCGCTGCCGTCGGCACCGCCGCGGATGGTAGCGGCGGCGACGGTGCCTTCAGCGAACCCGGTAATCTTGTGGTACGACCGCTTGCCGGCCGCTCCCGCAACGGCCGGAGAGGAAGAACACAACGACATTTCGTCGTCGGCTCTCGACCCTCTCCGAGACCTCCCGGTTCGCGTGTCTCCCTCGCCAGAACGCGTCCGGGGCCTGGCGGCCCACCGCCGGATGACCACGATTGCTCGATAACGACGCAGTGGGGCCCGCTTTACAACGTGGGGTTGTGCCGGTACTGGGGTATCCCTCCCCTGCACCGTAAACGATTTTTTGATTCGGTTTACTGTCCATAATTCCAAAAGAATATCGCCGAGGTCGTCAACAAGGGTTTCCATCCTGCTGCCACTCACTCTTTCACACTCTACGCTGGTCAAGGCCGGTGCAGGGTGACGGGAAGCCCTACAAGAAGGTGAGGTGAGTGGTCTTGGCAGATGTGAGCCCACAAACTTCTCCGAAGTTCTCCGCACCGGATCGGCCATTGGCGAGTGCCAAAGGCGCCGACTAGCCACCATCCGGCTATAGAAGATCATCAGATTCATCGGGGTTTACCCATCCAGGGCGTGGTTCTACGCCCTGAGAACCCATACCCGTCTCGTGCTCCCCAGACCAATGCATACTGACGCGACTTTAAGTAGAACGAGCATCGAACCGAGTTATGTCAGACACGTTCTACTGTAAATAGGTAAATGCTTGCTTATACATACAATTAATTATACTAAAGAAAATGTTATTTCTATTTTTCATTATTTATGCACGGTGGCGTATTATTAACATATTATTATTCTATGAAACTATATTAACGACTATATGTTTTTTAAATAAAAATTATCACGTACGGGCAAAGAACCTTTTGAGTTATTTTGTCGTAATTAAAGTAATCATTTTTCACGCAAACATTAAGACTATAAAATAAAATATTCTACCGTCGTAACAACAATGATATTCAGCTTTCGTTCAGCGACGATTAAGCAACTATTGTAAATCAACTTTTATCAGAAGACGTGTCATTCATTCGAATTATACGGGCCCTTTTATGGCCTGTAAAATCGAGTCGTGTGACGAAAAATTAGCGCACTCGCTATTTTGCTCCGCTGTAAAATTTCAGCCATTTCCCCTTTTTTTTCGCGGATGCAATGAAATTCTTTTCAGCGATACTACCTTTGTTACATTTGACGTTTGTCAGTTGAACGAACAGAAAGAGCTTCTGTAACGAGCAAAGACAATTTACAAGTCAATTTCGCGATAAAAGTAATAAAATGGTTTAGAATAACGTGTTTTAACGTTCGAGTTTTAACGTAATTTCGAGTTTCCGAATTATAGCGAGTTTTACGTTTTGTCAAAGTGATTAAGTATTATTAGGGATTGGATTAATTTAGATGTAGGTTCGGAACTTAATTGTCCGTGAAAATACAATTACATTTGCTTTAATTCAATACACGTATCCTATATCGACCGTAATGAGATCCTAATCTATACTCTACGT
The DNA here is from genome assembly GCF_910591885.1 of Bombus terrestris. Classification (NCBI taxonomy): domain Eukaryota; kingdom Metazoa; phylum Arthropoda; class Insecta; order Hymenoptera; family Apidae; genus Bombus; species Bombus terrestris. The sequence goes on from NC_063274.1 coordinate 1,966,802, forward strand.
TGTAATACAGGAGAATGTCGTGGTCTATGTAGAAATCAGTTAATTGTTTACCAGAGAACACTGGGAACGTTTGCAGGTAGAATAGCATAGAACTGTGATTAAAAATATCAAATTTGAACAATTAATTTGAAGTGTACCTGAAATACCTCTATATGAAATTAAATAATCATGTACACCCACCATTCTAAATTCCTTACATTCTGTACTTGAAACAGTTTTCTTGGCTCTTCTCGCAATTAAAATTTAATATTAAGAATACTTCACATGCTTCCTTTCTTTCGTAGGTAGACTTCACGCTATGTCTGCTATGAAAAGATCGTATATTAAAGATATTAATACTTTCATTAGCTGCAATTCATTTCGCATAAGACATATTCAACCTGAAGTCACAGAATTTCTCATATTTCAATCTTTTACAGGGCCACTCCATGAATGTCAGGGGCTCACGTAACGCACTTGTATTGAACAACCTCTTTTCATTCGATCATTCACGTTTACAAATTTAGAAAATCATAGAAATGGCGGAAAAATTTTGGAAGAAATTTTAAAGATTTCCTCTGTACAATATCATTGGCTATATTTTATAAATTGCGATATTGGTTTATATATTCTTTGCTTTTTGATTGTACTATGTATATATTTAAATATATATGAAGAATTCCGCGTTTTTTTCTGGTTAAGCTTGGCTAGGATACTCTATGAATATAAATATAAAAAACGTTACATAAATATAGATTACTCGAAGCATGTGCAGGTAACTTTGATTAAAAGGTACATCAGGCAAAAATATTGATAGGTATAGTGACAGGATGATACGAGGAGTAAAAAAAAATCGAAAATACTGGATATAACATCCGACCAAATATTATGTACGAAATTTTACTTAGTTCTTTCTCATATGCTCTAACAAAAATTTATTATTTACCCCTTACCACTTTTCTTTCATTGCGCTAGAACGATTACGCAATTACAAATGTTACACGAAAAAGAAGAAATTGTTTAAATTTTATCGGTCGTACAAAAAATCAATCATAAAACGATGATCACGAGACTTCTCCATTCTTAATATTACCACGCCATATCCCATTCAATATGACATACGTCTGAAAATTACGTAAAATTTCATCGCTACATTTCCGCGTTTGAAATCACTGGAACAATGACCGGCATAAAAAGGAACAGCGCAATGCGCACCCGTTACCTGGGACACTTAACGAGGGGCGTAGAATCGATGGTGGATTCCTGTTTAACGTAGACTCTCGTCGATGCAGAAGAATGACAAACGTTCTTTGCCGCCCGCTCGATATTACTCCAGGGGGAAAATTGCTTCAGAGGAATTCAAAGTGACGACAAATCGTTGTGTCGTCGATGGGGCGCTTTCAACTGTCACAGAAGTGTGGTTTTTCTAGCGGAAAACCGGTGTCGAATTCTATCGATTTAATTCAGTCCCGAAGGGTCTTCGGGAGTGTCGTCTCTTCGCTCGGTCAGGCGAATCGGGTTTGCACCGAGATTCGCTTTAATCCCTTTCTGTTTCGCCTGATAATCAGGGACGTTAAAAATTCAAAATAGTAAGAGGAGAACCGTTCCATTGGAAGATTAGAAGCAGACACCAAAAAGAAGAAAATGTGAGACAATGTGTCGTATTCATTATCAAGGAAGATCGACGATTTGTATCGGCATTAAAGGAACCTTTATTTCGCGCATAAATTTTATTTCATACAGAAACTTCAATTTTTATAAAAATATACGATACCACGCCGAATCGACTATTCCTGTATACGTCGGTATCTAGGATTTTATTCAAATTGGGACAAATCGTGATTCGGATGATAAGAATATAATAGTAACAAGAGTTTATCTACTCGTGCGCTCTTCACAGTACGTCAAAATATTATATCCACTCCTTAACATTAATAAGTTGGAGAACATACGTCGACGCACAGAGACGTAGTGAGTCGCTCTAAATGCTAACCAGCCCCGAAGATGTTCAAACTGGCGCTTGCATGATCCACGGAGCGATGTTCATTCTTAGTCGATACACGCGTACTTGGCACGTAAGCGCATGCATTAAATGCGTTTCCAGTGTATGTCGAATCAAAATCAAATCGAGTTTGGAACGTGGTCGGATAGCTGCGGAGCCAAGGAGACAGGGTAGATCCCCGACCGAGACGACGTCGGTCCCCTAACTCACCTCGAAGTTTCTCAACTGTAATTCCGACTCGATAGTTGCCACGGTATTACGGAACTGCGCGCACCGCCCTAACTCCATTAATCATTACGGCTTTGAGATCGGCACGGGATCGTTTTTGAGAGGAGGACTCCAGAACGAACAGTCGCCACGACTCGAATCCTAATCTATCTTGGATGGTATACTTACGGCCGACGTCGATCTTACTTCTGCGTAGAAATAGAGGCCGGCTGTTTGAGTTACGACCACGTCGTAAGATTCCCCTTCCGCTCGACTTTAGGCACGAAGGCAAGAAGGCGATGGGGAATCAGGTTGATCGGCCCCGCACTAATGTCGATGGCGGTATTTAAAGTTTTATCGGCATCCAATCTTGATGAATACGATTGCCCCTTGTTGGTTGCGCTGCGATCTGTGAGAATAATCGAACGGTGGAAATTCTATCTATCGTCGCGTACATTTGATTCTAGTTGATTTCAGAAGATAGAGAAACTGTAAACCGTTAGGTTCCTGGGATTCTTAAGGAGTTAAAAATTAGAATTAAAGTTAGAATTACAGAATTGAAAATCGTAAGTTCCTGAAATATTTAATGTTATTTAGAAAACGTGATTCTGATTTTAATACCATCGCATGATTAAGTGGGTGAATTTTAATTCGACCTAATGGAAAATAAACACAAGCTGTACGTCTTTGAAACGTAGTTGATACATCGATGAAGCTTTATAAAAGTCAAAGATACGCGTAATCAATGATACGAAAAAAACGAAATGTAGAAAGAATTTTAGTAATATGGGATTGTTTGACAACTTACAGAATGTTAAAAATCCTCCATAACATTTAATATATTCGATTTAACAAAACTTTATTATAAAGCCAAAAATAAAAGTTACTTAAACTTCTTTTACGCTTTCCCAATTTCTGTCATATCCACTCTATCAATCCTCCAGTCTCATTTTCCTCTAACAGTTAAATTCCAATGAACACAGGACGGATTCTCAACACGGAAAGGGATATCACTGTGAGTAGGATTCTACGCTTCTCCTCGAGTATCGAAGAACATACCCAGCGTGACATTTGTCGAGGAGCTTCCGTACACTTGGACACGCCAAGCGAACCGGCTTAATCTGCATAATTCTAACTACCTGTGTAGCGGGTTGTCGTGTATTTCGAGGAATACGCGCGTCTAGCGCCCATAATTCCACTAATATCGGGAATTGTTCGGCGAATTGAAATAGTTCGTCGAGAGATCGCCATCCTCTTCCACCGCAAGTCGTGGTCATGCGTGCAGACGTCGTCGTCGTAGTTACGTCTAGGGTGAAATCCTCCCTTGAAATTGTTTCAAGCAGAATCGTTGTTGCCGATGACAAAGGCGTCGTCGAATTAAGGCACCTCCGAATGGAATTCCCACGCATTAACACGCGTTCGAGCTGAATACGCCGTCATTACTCGCGAAATGGTTTTATCGAAGTTAATGTTTCTTTGCCGGATGCTGTTCGCTTTGTTGAACGATTTTACCGATGACGCACGGTGCTTCGTAATTGACGTTGATGGGCGCATGAATGAGAATTGATGATGTAACTGTGATTTTATTTTCAGAATAAATTTAAAGTTCAAGGGATAATTTGACTATATTGTAGACATTATACTTCATGTTACGAACAGCTAAATTTATATAGCATTCGTGTCCTATGCTAAACTCGATCGAGGCACAACTAATTGTCCTGAATCTGTAACTGTAGTTGACTTTAATGTGTACAGAGATAAATGTGAATTGCAAAACTAACATCTGCTAAATGCTTTCTACTAAGACACCCGTGACAGGTGAAAATTTTCCCTGTAACAAGAAGCATTAGATTTACTAAACTATTAACCGTCAGCTTCTAAAGTTATACATTGCGCTCCTATAAGATTCACTACTTAAGTTTCAATATTATGAAATTAATTATTTATCTTTTATAAAATTCATACATACTTTAATATTTGAAAATCGCTGAAAATGTGTGGCTAAAATAACGAAATGAACTAAAAATAATTTGTACCCCTTTAAATCTCGAATACGTATGCTACATGGCGAATCCATTTAATCCTTAAATATAAATGACCCAACGATCTTTGTCCATATCAAGTCAATAATAAATTATATACAATATAAAAGTCACCATAAATCGCAACAAAAATCAAGTCCTGTAAGTAATTAGTTTCAAAGAATGATTTATTTCAAATACCCAAACTGTTCCATGTACGTCCCATATGTGTAATTTCCGCATGAACATCAATTCGAGCTAAACATCGCCGGCTATCTAGCAACAGTAGCATAACTCATCAACGATGAGAACGTACATAACAGCCTAACCTTCGACCAAGTTAACTTGACTATCGCTACAAATTGAACAAGCATTATGACCAACCAATTGGAGAAGTTGAAGCCGGCGTTTGCTTTGGAAAGTCATATCGTTGTCGCTCGCGAGCCAATGTGTTGCGAAGCAGTCTCGGTAATTAGAGCTCTGTTGCTGGCAACGTGCATGTCTATCTACCAGATGAACCTAACTCAGCGTGCAAGGATCCATTAACACGTATATTCTCGCCAAGGAACGTACGGTCTGGCTAATATATACGACAGAACACGTGCGTCCATACGGAAGCTGGCAGCGAATCGCACACAGCAAAACGAAGCTACTGAACCGGCTGTATTCTACGAACGCTACTAGCAACAATTAGGTGAGCCCTTTGCCATCGCACCGGGACGCATACCTGCGTCAGTTCACGGAATACATGTGTTGCTCGTGCAATTGTGACGTGTATATATCTGCCGACCTGGTGACTATGCTCTGTCCCGGCTTATGTTACGACGGTATGCGACGTATGTCGCGCGTCGGCCGACCACCGTAAATCGCGTTATTTACGCGCTCTGTTATTAGCGTCTCCGTACAGATTTCCTCTGACTATGCCACCTCTTGACTTCCAATGGTGGATAAAGTAGCTTGACATTGAACGCATAAGATTTCGATGGAATCGCTAGAGTAATTTTTGTATTAGGTTTTGAAGAGATAAAATCCGATATAATAATAATAATAGCAGTAATAGCAATAATGACAACACCCACGCATGTGTCAGTAAAATTATGAACAATGAAAAACGTTGCAGTTGCACTTGTCCGCAAAAATAAATTGAAATACGACTGTCGCTTCGTGGAAAAACTTTAAATACTTGAAATGTTAAAAAATCTAGCTCGCACGTTGTCGATTTTCTTTTTGACTCGTGCGTACGTAACATGACATCTTTCTTCAACCCGCTGACCCAGAAACATTCTTGTCACGTATCTACACGTATACTTTTGCTTTACACGTATTTGAATCGACGCGCCACGGCTTATGATCCTCGAGTGGAGTAGTACAAAACGGAAACTGAAATGGAACGCAACGTATCCACAGCGACAGTTGCAAAGCTGTAGATCAGTAGATCACATTAAAAAAGAAACTCGAGGCGCTACGTCTCTGAATGAAAGCGAGACTCTAAGCTGGTATCTGTCTTATTGTCAGTTTTCACAACTGGCGTCTACCTATCGTCTCGAATCTCGGAGATCACAGCGAATCTCGTTTCAATATCTTATTTCGCAATTGCTGGTCGTATAATTAGCTCTCCTAAAAATTTGTTGTCAATGAGTTGGAAGTTTCCATGTCTCCGGCTCTAAATCAATTCAATTATGAATTTCTTTCGATTTATAGATGCTCTGTAACAGAATAACTAAATAGTCGTGGTGAGCTGGAGATCCCATGAACTATTTCTCATATCTCGCTAAACACGGAATTCATAGTCCTAAGGATGGATGGTGGCCAGTCTTACAGTTTGATACCGATGAAATAGGTGCACCGTCTGGCTTACAATTGTCCCGAACAGGTTGTATAACTTCAGGAGCATGATGTCCGAGACCTGAGGGTCTCGACTTACGAGCAGCGATTCAATAGCATTTCCAAGTTCGAGCTACCAACGCGTAAACTTCGCTTACATAAAGTATTCATTTTAAACTTCATCGTCGCTTACACGGTACGTTAAATCTCCCTTTTCGAGACGATTTACCTCTGCTGCGACCAAGGAAAAATCCGATCCCCCTTATCCACACAATTTCACGCGCAATTAATATTTATGTCGCGACTCGATTCTTCCCTCGTAATTCAGCAATCTTTTGCGCGTTGTCGCGCTTCAATCGATCAAGATCCAACATGAAGAACGATGAAAACAGCAGTAGCTTAGCTCGAAGCAATTATTGTTAATAAGAAAGCGTAATAAAATACGTCTGTAAACGTTTGAATATCTTGTACAATCACATATGATATACCAAATATTTCTAAATTAAAATAAAAATAATCTAAATTAGAAAATGTGTTAGTACTAATCATTGTACATACGCTTCAAGAAAAGGGTTGAGTGTGATTTACTCGATATCAGAAAAGTGTTAATCGCGGATAATATGTTTCTCATAAAAATACGCAACATTTCCAAATTTCGTGAATTAAGAGTAAGAGGAACAAAGACGTTTAATCGAAATACGAACGTCTAACGCAACGAATGGCAATCGAGACTGTTTAAACTTTCCTAAGTACTACGATATCTCGTATAAATGATATTCTCGTAGACGTTCAACAGAGCCAACCCACTACTTTCCCTGAAAGGTTTCATAAACATGCCTTTGTGCGGACCATCCGAAAATTGAATCTAAAAATTCATTCGGCCAATGTGGGAAAACGTTCCGCTTCTGTATACCGAAGAAATATCGTCAATTTCTTAGACGATTTTACCTTCGTTGAACCGCGACTGGTCAAGCTTCGTTTATTCGTATTCAACCAGCTGAAATTTCATTTATCGCTTATACTCTACACGATTTGGCTGAACGCCTGCATCTTCGCACAGGAACGTCGTGAGAACTTCTCTGTTAAAGATGACTGATGTTTCGAACATCTTTATTCGTTTAAAGGAAATTAATTAATTAATACGATCTTATTTATTTACGATGACTAATTTGTTCCCTTTAAAGACTGTCGATTAAAGAATATATGTTCTTCGTGTATATGGAGGTACATGAATAAAATCATATAGTAACTGTGTGTAATTTTGCAATTTACAATTGATCAAATTAAATAGAAATAAGTGAAAATTCATTATCCATGTTTTCACGGTAAGTTGAAATAGAAATTCCAGAACGGGACGGTGGCATTTGAAACGAAGAAAATAACAGATATTTCAAACTAAATTAAGAAAATGAACAATAAATAAACTAAACGCCGGCAAAGTATGAACGATAAACTAAACAGTAAACTAAATGCGGGCAACCGTCTGCCAATAATAAACTAATTCTATTATTCTCATAGACCAAATTCTTACAGTGCGTCCTGTATCGAAACCAAAAGTAAAACACATTGATACCTTTGCCACCTACTACAGTTTTTATTCCATGCAATTTCATAGATTTTCTTTACCTTTTTTTCTTCTTTTTGTAGAGTTAACCGATTTGACAAATGGCGACTCAAATGGATTTCACATAAACAAAATTCTACTGTAGTTTACATGTAAACTAGTAACAAGGTCTACTTTGGATGGCAAAATGGTCATTTTCGTGTAAACACTCATATCGTTCGTTTTTCACTCCGTTAAGTGGAGAGTACTTTTCAAATACGTTGACATTAGGATACCGTAAATGACTGACGGCTGCAAAATCGTTTAAACGTATCGCGTTCACAGTAATCCATAGAGGTCCGGCTACACTTAGTATCCGCTTCAATTCGGCTTTGCTGGGCTTCCATTATAATTATCAACAAGGTACAGCGCTTATTATATTTGTCCCTGACGTTCCTAGCGGTATACTGCATCCCGATTACGAGTATAATATAATTCAGGATGCAGACCTTGCTGAAAATTCGTCGAGCCCCAGTCGTTGATGTCCTGTGTAGGTTAAACACCCTGACATAATGATCGCAGGTTCCTTGAAATTCAACCATGTCAGATATTACGTATTCTATATCACTATGCCCGTGTTTTACCCATTAATTCATATTATTGATGAAATGTCACAAATCAAAAGTTATACACTATAAGTATTAATTAATATTCATCTAGCATAACGCTAACAATATCATAAAACAAATGAAATTTTACAAGTGGATATTATAAACTGTACATGTCGTTTATTTATCGTGTTTGATATAAAATTATGAAATTGTAAAAGAAAAATCGATAACGTCTGATTCGTAACTTATACGTTCGTTAACATTATTAATTAATATATCTAAATATCGATAAAAGTATCTGAACATTATCATCGCTATTTTCTACGGATCGAAATTGTTGTCCTGACAGTTATATCACTGAACGACAATTTTTTCTCTCAAATTGCCATTCGCAATAGTAGATATATATCTAAAAGATAAAATATATCTAAAAGTTAACGAGAAAAATTTATAACGTCTGATTCGTAACTTGTACGTTCGTTAATATTATTAATTAATATATCTAAATATCGATAAAAGTATCTAAGCATTATCATCGCTATTTTCTACGGATCGAAATTGTTGTCCTGACAGTTATATCACTAAACGACAATTTTTTCTCTCAAATTGCCATTCGCAATAGTAGATATATATCTAAAAGATAAAATATATCTAAAAGTTAAAGAGAAAAATGTATAACGTCTGATTCGTAACTTGTACGTTCGTTAATATTATTAATTAATATATCTAAATATCGATAAAAGTATCTAAGCATTATCATCGCTATTTTCTACGGATCGAAATTGTTGTCCTGACAGTTATGTCACTAAACGACAATTTTTTCTCTCAAATTGCCATTCGCAATAGTAAATATATATCTAAAAGATAGCATTTACGTGTCCGAGCATTGGTGCGGCGAGAATTCAGAAGCACGATCTTGGCTCTATTATATCGTACAAATGTCCCTTATGTAAAAGACAATACTACCATCACGGTTGTGTTTTATGTCGTTCTAACAGCACCGCGGAGATTATACGAGCTCTAGCTGCAATTTGCAGATCGATAGATTTTAACGCACTTGGCAGACCTCTCGTGAAATTGGAATGTTTCCAGCGGGAACGGTCGAGAAACGTTAGTCCGCTACGTAATTGGTATTCTTGACGTAGAAATTCATTTACGAAGTCAACGAGCGTGAAAGGGACTACGAAAGATATTTTTAATAAAAAAGAATCCTTGCTCTGCGCAACGATAAATTTCCCCTTTGCCCCTTCCCTTCTCTGTTTTTATTTAAATTCTGGATATTAATGAATTTAAATTCGAAATACATGCGAACAGGTTCACGTCCTACGTTCGCCTCTTTCAATAATGGAGCGTTCGCGATTGGCAAAGGTAATTCAACAAAATGCACGGAAATTTTCATGCAGAAATCTGCCTGGATCTTGGTGCAATTACGTTATTTGAAAAGTTCGTATTCGAGTGAAATAAGGATCCACTGCAAATTTGCCTACCGCTCGAGGGTCCTGCTTCACTTTCCCGGTTTGCTTTCTCGTAGTTGCGCTCAAAATAATTTTTAAAACGAAGGGAAACAAGGAAAGAGAGAATGGAAGAACTGTCCATGGTTCGCTCTAGGAATCGAATTGTTTCCTTTGTTCTGCTTCTCTCGTAAGACGAAGGCATTGATTGGAAATTTTCTACGTACACAGACCTAAGCATTAGTGTAAAATTAATTGAAATCCTGAGACAATTGTTTAGATAAAATGTTTCGAAACGGTGGTATTGTGAATATTTCTTGAATATTTTGTTTAATATCTTTAAGTTTATTCTTTGATAGTATGCTAACACGACGAGGTAATTGTCTTCATTTTCCTCGGAATTTTCTTCATTTTTGCTATTTGACTAATTCACTACACTACATTCATTACACTAATTTTACTACACTGCTAACGAGTTAATCTTCGATACTTTTTACTTCACATGTCTGTTAAATTGTCACCTGTCTGCCTTCACATTGAAAATTTTGTAAAAATTAACATTTTCTCTAAATAAAAATAACTTTTTATACAGAAATAATGTAATATTATGGTATTTACATACATAATATAAAAATTGTAAAGTATATCCTCGGACACATATTTCTTTCTGTAATCAACTTGTAGCGTATCAAATATCATCGCTTCGTCAATTAGTTATTATAGTATTTGCTACTTACAAACACTTTTTCAATATATCATGTCTCTTGTCAGTTCGCCTATAAAAGGCTTTAAAAATGTCTGATAACAGTGTTTCTAAAACTAACAGAACAACGATATATATAGCTGGCTATAATTTATCATCACACGTCAGATTAGATAAACTGAATATTTATGTACAGTTCCTTCGTGACATTTATACATTTGACGTCAGTTTAAAGCTCTGTTACACAGAGATCTGCTATATTTTATTTTCGTTATTGCTTATAAGCAACAACGAAACAAATTTGAAATTTCGGAAAGCTGTCGATAAAGATTCGGAAATTTAAAGATTCGAAAATGATCAAGTTACGGGAATTTCCAAAATAATGTAATGTAATTTCGTGTAATTTCCAAAATTTGTCGTATCCTCGTTGCGGGAAATTTGAAGAATCTATCGAAGGACGAAAAAATGGCAACTGTAATACCGATGAACATTTTTCAACGTATCGAAACTAAAATTAAAACGAGCATGTACGTCGTGTCGCTTTAAATAACTGCATTATCGGCGACCTGTTGAAAATTGCAGAGCCAACCGGCTCGCGTTATCAACACCCCGATATCCGTAACTTTCCTGAAAATTCGACACGTGTTACAACAACGTGGTGCGCTGGTTTACCTAGGCAACGCCATAAATCTATCCGCCGTCTGCTGACTATAAAGTAACCTTTGCGAAGCAAGCGAGCGCGATCGCGAGATTTTTAACCCCGGCGTATCTTGCCACCGTTTTACTTACTTTCATCGTTCAGTCAGTGATTTATTTTAATTCGTCTCCAAGCTCCAACCCTCTTGTCCGATGTGCAAATAGCCGAGATAGCTGCGTCCAGTAAGCAAGATTATCCGCTAGAACGTGCAAGTACACACTGGTGGTGCGTTTACAATTGGATGACTAAAGATCTTAGTAGTGTAAATCAATGCAATGGTATTTTTCATCAAACAGCGTCCAACGTTTATTGTTACGGTAAATTCATAATATTTGAGAACGTATTATGAGAGAAACTAGGATTGCAATTTCGTTAATTACGATATTAAAGAGACGATACTCGTAGAAATTGAAATTCTCTGGACCTTCGCTTACGCTATGATTTTTGGCCCGCCTATTACAAAGTTACACTTCATACCAAATAAATTCGTCGTACACTCCCTACACTTTCTGCTATCCGATAAAAGAAAATGATACAATGAGGATTGAAAAATGATTCGATATAGTAGGAAGATCAGTGCAGCGTATCGTTTATTCGCCTTGGATGAAATTCCAAAATACACATTAATTAAGTCAGGAACTGGAAGAAGAGGCTTTAGCAAGTAGCGAAGCTGAATGATATGCTCTCCAACGTTACGGTGAAACGCGGTAAGGAAATCCAAAGTGCGGGAACGAAGACTAATGACGAATTTGCTCACCGCTTGAACGGGGGGCAGCCTGCTGGTTTTCCGCGACTTTTCCACTCGAGTCCACTCCCGGACCGCGGAATGCACGGATATAATTACAGTTCATACGGGATTTACCTTTGCCACGCTAATGTAACGGCAAATATTTACGAGACGTCGGGGTTTAGAGAATCTTCCGCGGAAGAAGTAGCAGTCTGTTTACACTTTCCGCCGGCGAAGTGTATTTGTTAAGGCCTATTTATATACCTCCTCATTACACGAGTGTTTTAATGAAAATTCCCCGGACTTCTATGCAGGCCACAAAACCGCTTCCGCATCTTTCCCCAAGCTTCTCCGTACTTTTCTTCATTTTAACTTCTTCCTTCTTTTAATTCCATTTCGTTCGCGTTAGTTCACTGAAAAGATAAAAGAATCGCGATAAAGAAACGAGACTGCGATTTTAAAGACGGACGTAATGCGCATATTGGGTAAAAGTACGGGTCGCATGGAGAACTTTCGTCACTCCCCCTCCCACATAACACATTTTTCTCCACACTCGTGTAATGCACTAATGATTACAAGTAGAAATTCGTCGGTTGATTGGAAAGTTTGGCGTTCGTTCTTCGTTGAATAGTCGCCGAACGTGCAATCAAGAATCCTTTCACATGGATTGATAGGGGTACCCAATGTTCGTGTTGTATGCAAATCCGCTGTTGATTATTTCAATTCATCGCTGTTGGATTCTGCTTTGGTCGATGACAAATCGAACCTGAAAAGGAACCGGTAATTTATACTAGCTGTCCTTCGAAACGAGATCGGACCGATCTATCTACTGTAGCTTTGCCAAAGTTTGCATAGTTCGCTAGTATATCAGAGATGTATCATAGATTATTTGGAAACTAGATAAGGCATCTTTACCTAAACCCCTTACAATAGATGAAACTTTGAAAATGTAAAAATGCGTAGATTGCATATAATGGACGAAAGTGTAGGTAGGTTGTATTTTTGTTATGTATGTGCATATAATTGAAAGAATTCAATTTTGCAAAGGATTATTATTTTTACTATGTTATATGTTTACAGATATATATATATTTTTTATATTCATTATATTGTATTTTATGTCTTTTTGTACTTACCTTTATTAATAAAAATGAAAGTGAATAAATTGTGCTCTATTTTAACAATACGTGTCTTAACGTACTTAAAAAATATATCATATTAGGTTATCCAAAGAATATCTTTCTTTTACAGACACGTCTTTTACAACGATGCATCTTTGCACAAACATAAAACCTAATCTGTCGAACATTGCGTTCTTTATTTTGATAGAACAAGATGGATCATACGTAATTCGATGAAATAATATAAAACGGAAAATCCATTATTTCCTTATAACACGAAAGAAACTTTTCGGACGACCTAATATCATAGAACTAACGTTTTTGCTATAATATTCTATATTTAAGGAGTGTGTACGGACTTCCGTGACTAACTCTGTATTATCTTAAGAAATAAGTTCTTTGATTCAAAAGGCGTAACAACTTCTGTACTACTTCTAATTTTGATAGCACGTTATCAAGGAAACATTATACAGGCGATCGTGGAGCTATCATGACTCGAGTCAGCCTGTTTATCCATGGAAATTGTAAATTGCACCATTCCGAGGAATACGGCGCAGATTGGCCGAAGAAGATGGTAATGCACCCGGTAAATTTCCATCGTAGAAGATGAACGTGGCTATCTGCACGAGTAGTGGTCCGTGTGCGTTTCCAACTGGACGTTCATTTCAATTTGACGGCATATTCAGCGAGCTTGTGCCGCGCAAATGGATCGTTTCCTTTATAGTATCACGCGACTGATTCCGTAATTTTCAGTCGGTTTAACAGGACCCAGTTTCTAACTGCAAATAGATTCGACCTGTTCGTCCTTGTTTCGACGCATCGTTGCTTTAGGATGGCAGGCGTGATATCTCTTGTGCATACTTCATACAATTTATCAAAGCTGCTAGTGTATAATTTTAGATGGCGTTTAAATTCGTCATGCGAATAGTCGCGGCAGGTCTGAGAGGTTCTTGAAATTGCAAGTGGATTTATCGATGTTCAAGAACTTTTTAACGATATATATTTCAAAATACTGAAAGTTTTGAATGGATCTGATCCATTGGCCTAGCGGCTGTACCATACACTTCGAAAACCGTACGAGTCTTGAAATAAAAATCACGAATCTCAAATTAAAAGTGGACAACTTTCTACGTTAAGGTCTACGGGACCGAAATAAAATATTAAAGTATCCGAAACTTTCAAACCGATAACAAAAATCAACTTCTCGGCTAACTAGTTGGTCGGTTCTACCGTGTAACCGTGGATTCAGAGTGAGCGCAAGTGATTTTAAATCAACCGTGCAGCGGTGTATATTTCGTTGGTAATATAACGCTGCAACCTGCCGTGCACTTTATCAAATTCTATAGCGTTATAAGCCACGCGGTACACAGCTATGCGTCCTTGGGGAAATAAACTTCATTCCCCGGGAAAGTTCTGCTTTCGGAGGAGAAGAATCTCGAGTTTTAAATAAATTAAGCCTTCGTTTCCAAGAGCCGCGCGCACGAGCCCGCCAGTCGGTTGTTTCAACCGAGAACAAGAACCTGAGTGAATAATATATGCCGCGTGGCAACCAAAGAGAAAACCCACCGCATGTTCGTGGATGAAGACGAGGAGAGGAAGATAGTGGTATCGAACGATCAAAAGAAAGGGCTACAAGCATATAAATACGCCTTCGATAAGCATACGCGACTCCATTTCCAGGGCCATCTCACCCTTCTCGAACCGTCACGGATCGGACGTTTAGACAAGTTGAGTGACAGGGAGAAAGCTCGATCCATGGGTGGAAACAAGATGGAAAAAGGGCCAACGAAACGGGAGAGAAACGGACAAGAAGCGAGATCCGAGCCGCGACGAGTGAACGGGCTCGCTGAACTTTCTCAATTAAAAGTTAATTACCTTTCGGCTAAGACCACAGAATTTCAATCGGCAGACGAATAATTGTTCTCCGCGTTTGAACTACTGCCGAAGTAATTAACAGTGTAAACATTTACTTTTGATTCCTGGCCCGTTTTTTCGTTTCTCCCTTTTGACGTTTTCCTCTTCCGCCTTCCCTTCCTTTCTTTTATTTTATTCATTTCTTCGACTCTTTTTAATTTCTTGCATTGCGTGGCTGAACCTTCTTTTCGTCCTGGTTCGTTGGTGGGTGGAGAAAGAAGCGTAACATCGTTTGACATCGATGTTAATACGACTAGACAGGGATTATACCGCCTGATGGAATTCCAGGGGTTTACTATAGTATCGATATCGGTCGATTTCTGATAGCTATTTCGGTTCAAACTTCCAAGCGATCTCCCACTGTTTCCCTTTGATAATATTCTCCGAGATTAAAAGGGATTGATCGAAGCGAGAGGCAATTATTTCCGATATTTATCTTTCCGGAGAGTAATTATATAGAAAAATCATCGGCGAAAATTATATATGTATATCATATCAAGAATAATGCAAAACGTAGATGAAAATACTGTGGAAAGTGACAGTAAATCGATTTTCTAATTATTTACTTCTGCATAAAAATTCATCTAGTTCCCGTTTATGGAATACCTCCACCTAATCGCGTATACTAGAAAAGAAGAAAAATTCAAATATTCAGAGAGAAATCAGCACTCATTGTTACTTCGACCGCGATTAAGAGACATCCAATTAACGAAAAGTTCTACAGAAAATTGCAGCTCGTAATAATCAAAAAATTCTCTAAGAACCCCAAGAAAATACACAGATAATCCAGCAGATCCTTTCCTTCTGATCCTATAAGGTTGACTATAGTAGAAGGCTCCTTTCGGGAAATGGAAACGCTCTGATGTAATTCAGGGATACGCGATTCTGGCTGCGATCATTTTGACGACGACGTTTAATTGATAGCCGCGGGATTCTGTACGCCTTAATTATAACGCGATTAATTATGTAATCGTCGGGGAACGCGACGGATTCACGCCGGAATTAGTCTCTCGTGTAAGCTAGCCTCCCTTCTTCTCTCTCTATATCTTTTCTTCTTCCTCTTATTCTCCCTCGACCTCTATTCGTTTCGATCCCCTTCGTCCCTTCCTTTTCCTTTCTTTCTTTTTTTTTTTCAGACGAAAATGGGTCTCTCGAGAGGAACGACCCCTTTACATTTCTCATCCGACGAGATTTTTCGGCCATGGCCCAGGTTTGTTCCGGGGATGGCTGGTTGGACATAAAAAAGCTGGGAGATTGCGAAATCACGAGGTGCCACCGGCACGGGCTACGTGGTCTGGATTCGGGAACCGTCTTCTTCTCATATCTGTCTCTCTTTCTACCCTTTTTCTACCTTCCTTGCTGTCACTTGCATCGCGGTTCGATGTTGGGCGAATATTTGCGAAGCTTCGATAAGTGAAATTCTATCTGCGCCGTACGGACGGGCGGACGGTTTAAGAACGCGCCGTGCCGTCTGTAATTTTCTGAGAACCGTGTGTGCGGAATGTGGTATGAGAGCGCGTATCACCGCTTCTTCCGTGAACCCTCGCGATTTCCATCCCTCTTTACGTCGCCAGGATTTAGGATCCCGAGATCCACCGCTGTGTTTCAAAGCGATTCCGTGTTCTGCATCGCTATGTCGTTCTCTGTGAAGGATTCTTGCAACAGTCGAGAACCATCTCGTAAGAGGCAATTTGGTCTACGTCCTATGTGCGATTCTTTTCATCGTGTTTGTTATGCTCTTTTGCTATTACGAATAAACAAACTTGTTCTTTGATTTTAATTTTAGTATCGATTGGATCGTTCTACTACATTTGGATGGTACTACTACAAAGTAGAAACACCTTACACCTCGATGTTACGCTACAAAGGCACAGATTCAAATAACAGAGGAAAGGAGGAAAAGGAAATAAATTCTTATTTGTGTTTCGATCAAAAAAATCACGTATTCGGCGCAAACAGAATAATTCAGTACTTTTCGGTCTTCAAAAGCATGGAAGGAAGAAAGCGTCGGCAATTCAAGTGACAAATGCAAGGAACTAGCTAGAGAATAAAGAAATAAATGCATAAAAATCTACAGAATTTTTATTTCAGAAGAAACTCTTTCATCCTTTTATTACGTTCGGCATAAAAATAGGTATTCAATGTATATTCTAGAAATTTAGCAACGATTAAATCAATAAAAAAAAAAAAGAAATAAAAGAGTAATGATTTGTAACACTTATTGTACCTTTCCGTTTCTTATTTTTTCAACTGAAAGAAATCACATATTCGTAAAAAGAAAACGCATAAATAAAAAGTGTATTCGCGTTGATATTTATTTTTCGTAAGCACGAACGTGAAGAACGACAACAATTATAGGTACAAAGTATAACGAGAATTTTCATCGACCGCGGACGCGATCCGATAGACGTCGTGCTGCTCTAACGAACCGCGTTATTGCCCGCTCCCATAAAAACCAGGATTGTTCCCGTCAAGCGGCGCGAGTTCCGTAAGTCACCATTTCCTGTCAGTTTCTGCCAGCTGTCGAATAGAAGCGGCGAAGAAAGTTCGGATACAGAAAGGTGCTTGAAGCGCCAACAACGGAAGGCTGGGTACACAGACAAAGAAGAAAAGGAGTGCGGACCTGGGACGAGAGAGGGTTGCAGCAATGAAGAAGAACAGAGAGAAGAAGTCGTAGAGGAAGGCGAGAACGAGAGGTTTAAGTAGGATTCTTACGTCAGTCGGATTCCACTTGAAGTAGCAAAGAGAAAAGGTCGAATAGAATCGAGCGGATCGAGGGAACGACAGAAGGGTGGCTCAGATCCGGTGGGCGGTTAGAGGAAGAGCAAACAAATCGACGTGCAAGTACGTTTCTTGATTTCATCCCCGGTTCTTCTCATTGTTGCCCGTCACTACGTCCTTCTTGTCCGGACCGACCTTAAGCCGGATCCATAATGCATTCTTATTAGAAATTTTTTCTAAGGAAGTCGCCATGAAAGTCCTGGTTGGATTCTTACATAACGCGAGTGCTCGTTAACGTTGGCGATAGTATCGACAGGATCGTTCCTTGGCTATGATGGAATTTTTCTTTTCGAATGCTGAAAAGTATTTATTCGATGTTGATGTTTAACGCTAACTTTAGCCTTAACCTTAGCTTAGATCAAACGACAGGTTTCAAAATTTAATTAAAAATTCTACATTTATTGTTATTTCCTTTATTCTTATATTATCTGATTAATCAATTTCTCAATTTTTCTTAATATAAGAATTTACATAAAGTTGGACGAACGAAAGAAATAACAATAAATGTACAATTTTAAATTAAATTTTGAAATCAGTCGTTCGATTAGGCCTGATATGGTTAGTGTTAAGCGATGTTAAATTGGTGTTTGTGAATGAATATAAGCATTGAAAGCGGTTCTCAGACATTTAGAATCTGGAACATTATCAATGATATGCAGACGTTTAAAAGACACGGAATAGTTGTTCATTTTGAAGATAATATATATCAAAATCAATTGTTTAAAACAAATATCTATCTCTAACAATAAGATACATTTCCGATTAAATTTATCCGAATCGCTCGCTTTCGTAATCACCGTAAACTATAACAGAACATATAAACAATATTAACTTCGATAATTGTATTAATAAATACAATAATAACTATGTCAAGAAAGATCAGTACAAATCCATCAGTAGAGATTAAAGATACAAAAAATTCACGGATTAAACCAAAAGCCTTCTCTAAGATATTTTTTCCTTTTCGTCCTGTTTTAAATTAAACTTTAAACTGACGGGTGCCGACGCTGCTTTGACTTTCTCGTAAACTGTTGAGCTTCGAATAAAGCTACACTTCCAAAAATGTGACTGTTTCCCAGGCACGATGGTTGTTTCCAAATTACACGTCGACGGAATTAAACGCGAGGGTGATGTGTGCACGTGTGTTTCCGATTTGTCAGCGTCTCAAACATGCCAGCATCCTGGTCCACGCGCGTGTATCGTGAAATTCACCTTTCACCTCCCGTCTGGAAATTTTACGACCTGCCGAAGCGCGAACGCTCCGAAAGGAAAGTTTAATTTTCCAACAATCTGCAGCTTGTTCGATAAAAAGAAGAGTACCTTTGAAAATCTCGCACTGTTCCTTTTTCAATTGCGAGTTCGTCAATCACCAAGTCAATTCAGTTTGATGTGCGGTATCTGCTTTATGAAAAACCAGCCGCTGTTTGTGCACTTTCGATTCTAATAGGATTTAATTGGTCGAGTCCATCGGTCGGAGGCTGCTAAATCGATAAAGAGAAATTGATTTACAAATGGAAAAAGGTGTTTGTCATAGGAATTGTTGTGGTTCGTTTTGTCAAAATACAATATGGGCAGCAAATGAAAATAAGAAGAATTATCTCCAATTTCTAGTCGTATTTTACTATATTCGATAATTAATGATAATTAATTTCTTAATTCGATAATTATCTACCTTTCTTTATACGATGCTTATTTATTTATACTATCATTATTGCTGTTAAAATATCCAAACTGAGATTTCTTAAGTGTATTAAATGTTGTAAATAAAAGTAATAAAAGATAACAATAAAGGACTATACCTTTTTCTATTACACCAGCCCCATTGTATTCGGATATCAAAAATTACCTACGTTCTTCGTGAGCCCCCCGTATTGTCTTCAACAAATACAGATCACGATATGCCTTTTTAGAACACGTACAAGGATACACGTTTAATCGACACAGGTTTCTCGTTAACGATCGTAGACTGAAATATCGTCAATATTCCACGATCGACGTAGGAGCAACCAGTACTCGAGATTGGCCATAGAAAAATGCCAACGACGCTATGAAAACGGAGAATGGAAATAATAAAAGATAAAGAGACCGGGGGAACGGAAATCTAGTGGGACTTCTCGTCGGTGTTCTATACTCTGGCAATTATTCTCTGGCGGTCGGTGAAAATGAACAGAAAAGGTAAAATAAGGCAGGTGGTGGGTGGTGAGGTGCAAGGGCGAGGGCCTATAGGAGAATTCGAAGAGAAACGCCCACTCCCAAAGGGCTAGCTGGTGAATTGGCGTGGCGGCGCAGTTCTCGGTGAGCACTTTTGTTAATTAAATGCCGTTGTTCGGTTCAGACCGGCTCTTTTAATCGAGTTATCGTTTAAACAGCACTCAGTCGGTAAAGGGGTCTCTCAAGTGGGTCGTGTTTAAAAAGCAGCTCCTGCATAAACATATCAAGCGACTGCAGTCTAGACTTAATTAAAGCCAATTTCTTCTGCTATGTCGAAACATCGTCAATCGTTGTTTCCCGTTCGAAAATACTATGTAGTTGTATGTTAGGGGTGTCGCAACAAACCAGCTGTTGTACACATTTAAGCCTGTGAATATGACTATCGTAAATAGACGATAAAACGAAACTTTCGTAGAACGTGGCTGTCTTCAATAAGCCACGATGTGTATTGTACTGATAGTGATACTGTATTTAACTTTGCTATATCGTATCGCGCTTGTACATTGCATTGCATTTTTCTTTTTTTTTATATATATATATATTTATAGGGAACGATTAAGCATCGAGTACGAAAAAAGCTACTCGCTTCTACACACTTAGAAATTTTTACGATATTGACCTCGGTTCTTGAAACAACTATCGCGAATTTTTATTCCAGATGACTTCTAAATGAGTTACGAGGACAACGAATAGGAGAATTTTTGCAATTGGGAAAGTTATTAAAAATGTAGGAAGTCCAAAACAGTACAGTGTATTTGAATATAGCAATGGATGCTTTCCATATTATTTCTATGAGTACGTACTAACGATAGTATTTGTCAATTACTTTGTTGATTGAAATTTTGATTGATTTAGTGTAGCTGGTATAAGAAAAAGTGGATGTATGACGAATAGAATATCCAATTTTCGATTATGTTGTTCCTTTTTTAGGATAAACTATTCGTTTAGGCAAAATGTTGCCACGAGAATATACTTAAGTAGAGTAAAAAATATTGTAAATGGATTTACACATACCCATAGGAAATATAAGCCAGTTGTGCGAGTTGCTAGAAATTAACATTCAATCTGATATTTCGTACACTACTACAAATAACTTCCTTATTTCATTAATCCACGTTTTACGTTTCAAGCATCCAAGCTTCGTATTTTCCTTTTCTTCCTCAATATCGAGATCCCAGCTTTCGCTTACAGGTTTCCAGTCGACTCCTGTAGATTACGAATATAAAAACCTCGATGCACTCTTGATTAGCCAGGTGTTGCTCGACAAAGAGCTGTAAGGCTGTTCTCAGCCGATTGCTCTGCTCGGTCCAGTCTCGGGTCTCTCACGTTGAAAGCATCTTCCGCCCTCTCTTTTCCCTTCCTCTCACCTACAATTACTTTTTCACGAACGATAACGTCGCACAATCTCGCCCGACACTTTTTCATGCGGGATTCGAGCGCCCAGGGAAATATGATGATATTTAGACAACGGCGAGGTAAATCTCACCGAAGCAACAAGAATTTTACGAACAATGGAGAAACTGGTTATCCTCCTTCAACCAGGAACGGGAGAAAAACGAGTTTCGATTCGACCTTCAAAGCGCTAGCTATTTAACAATTCGCTTCATTGATTGGGATTTAGTCGATGGTAACGGTGGTATGCGAAGCGTTTTAAGAAAATAGTAAAAAATTTAGCTAAAAGAACGAAGAAATTTATTAAACATTCGCAGTCTAGTTACGAGATAAAAAAAAAAGAATATTAAAGTATTCCGCTTCATTAAAGAACGTAGAATATAAATGTTCCATATAATCCAGTTACGATGGTGTTCGTGTTTTCCGATAGGGACTGGAGAACTTGTTAATCAGTGGCAAAGTTTTCCTTAGAGTTCGGAGCGAGGAAAAAAGCTACAGGCAAGATCAAGCGGTGGAAACTTTGTATTCTCGATTGCGGCAGCCACCACGTGGAATTTTAATTAATAATAACGAGCTGTTCGCGTGCCTCTAGGCCACGTTTCTCTTCTAACTATCCCACCAAGTATTTCGAGAGTGAGAGAGTGTGTGAGAGAGAGATGCTGGATCGGTGAATCGCGTACTTCGCGTTTGGAATTTAGTTGCGCGACGATTCATTGTGTTTGCTCGCAACACGTCGCGTTATTTATGGGCCAAAAATGACCCTGCGAAAATTGTGCATGTGCGACGCGAAATTAACGTTTATGTATGGGAAATGGGTGGAAGAAATATTGGTTTTTCATGGAAAATGTATTAAACGGATTTATGATAGTTCCTTTGTAATTTGTGAATCAGTTTGATGTTCTTTTTTGAGGATTATAGAGTGTCCCATATTGTTTTTCCAATCAAATTTTGTTAATATATTCTACAAGTATAAATAATAGAAAAATGTTATATAAATGTAGGACTCAAACCCATTTCAATACTTCTTTAAAAATATATAGATAAATACTTGTCTTGGCCTTTGTATTATAGAATTGAAATTATTTTTTGTTCAAATATACATTGTATATACTGTTCCAATATTCGTTACTGCGAAAGTATCGTTTCATATGTATTACGATAATATTAATTGAAAATTACGAAAACAAACTGCTACTGTTTATATACTTATCAATGTATATACATTGAATTTCCTTGATGCAAGTTCCATACTTTAATTCCAGTGTTGAGGTCGCGAAACTTTCTTCACCCGTATACATATGTATACACATACAATCAACTTATGATAATGCACCGAACCAATATAACCAGACCCCAAATTATTTCATCAAATTAATCAATTAATCACACCTTAATTAATCGTCTTAATTACATCCAGTGTTCGTTGAAATTAACGAACGTGAAGGTTCCTATCGCACACGTTCGTGAACGTTCGACAGAATTTCCATTTGCAATGAAAAACAGGATGACAACGCTTCTAACTCGTTGAACACTGTGTTCGTCTTCACGTAACTAACACCGAAACATTTTGGAAGATAGTAACCGATGTGCTTCTATACAGTCTCCTAGACCAATGTCGCCCCACGTGCGAACTGGGTCAGCACCGACACCTTGAAAGCATTTAAACTTGCTCCTAACAAGGTCTTCCGGGATCTCTCACGCTCCTGTCTCTCTGTTCCTACGTGCACCGTCTATACTTGATTCGAGAAACTTCGACCAAGGTGGATACCGGATACCCGACAACGGAACGATGTTTCGAACTGATTGCAAACTAATATCCCGTTCGATTCTACGAGGGCGTGCGCTACATTGATACGAGGTAACGGAGCTGGCGCTATCTAATTTTAACGGCAGCACGCCTGGTCATGCTGAAATATCGAGCTGGAGAAATGTACTTGCTCTCTCTCTCTCTCTCTCCCTCTCCCTCTCTCTCTTGTTGCCAATTTTCCTCCTGTTCAAAACTCTTTGGTATGCTTCAGACAATGGTATGATTTTCGTTTGAGCTACATATTTTTGAGCAGTGTTGAGTATATTTTAAAAGAAAAGACAAATTCTTCGATTAAGAGTGGGTATACAAAGGAGATTCAAGGCGGAAAATTAACGTAAAACACAAGCTTATTAACGATGATTTTGTAGTCGCGTCATTCGCTTCGCTATTTATAGTGACGTACTTGATTTATGGTATACGAGCTGTATGCTCGTAACGACGGTGTTTGAATGAAAAAGAAATAAAAAAACAACGCAGAAGCTCTTTATTCGAGTTTCTAAACGTGGCAAGGGATCAAGAAATGATCGTGTTTCAAAATTCTCCGGTGATATTCACTGCCTGTCTTCAAAACAAGATGAAAAATGGAGGCACAAGGTCTTTCAAATATATAAATCCCCTTGTCTGTAATAAACATTTTAATAAAAACATTTTCTTTCCTAAATATTGTATGATTATACGTAAAAATTTGCAAACTTATTAATTCCTAATATAATCTAACGTTATCGCTCAAAGTATATCTTCGAAATCGTATCATTCGTGACAAAAACTATTTTGGTTAATCCACGGTGAGATGGTGAGAATAATCGAGATCGTCATATATAACCATCTCAATTCACGTATGACCACCAACGATCTACTGAAAATATTCATTCGCCAGTTTTACCTTCCCGCGATCCTCACCTTTCGCGTAATTTAACCAACCCCATTCTTACACGTCGTGGAAAGTTGGCGGTGGCACTCGAAGAGCTCGTAAAATCAGCGGCCATGGCTCGCGCCGCTGTTCAACCGAGCTTCTCTCGTTCGACCACTCGAAGTGAACAATTTCGACGGCTGCGGGCGGACCGCATTCATCGAAAGAAGAACGAAACTCCGTTAAACTCTGGCGAATCAACCGCTCTTAAACTTTGCTCCGGCTTCCGGTCCGCCGCGAGATCGCCGTAGAATTACCGTTGGCCATGCCACCGATATTTCTCGCTGGAGAATTTTTCCTCGGGGCTGAAATTGAAGCGAACGAGCACCAGCCAACTGGTACAGAGGCTATTCGTCCGTTGATAATCGGTATTTATCGGTCTGCGCCGGACCGAACATTGTTGCGCCGCGATACCTGTTCGGGAAGCTAATTGCGGCTACCGCGATAAGGTCGGTGAACCTTTTAAATCTTCTGGGCCCTCTTACGCAGTTGAGTTAATACCATTAACAAAATTTTACAATCTACGAGTTACAAATCATCGATGTTAATAAATTTTCTTCCGTCATGGTAAAAGCTTACAAAGTTAGAAAATGATACTGAAACGAAGATTTGCGAAGGAACATTACAAATTGTACAAATGGGTTGATCGTGATATTTGACATATAATTGTAGAATTATAAAAATGTCGTTACGCGGTAGAAGTCTGTAGCCTAAAAAGTACCTCTTCGAAGATCCATTTTTGATCAAATGAATCGAAAACAGGAAAATTATCCGAATATATAGACTATGGCATTAAGAAACAAATTGCGAAAGGAACATTTATAAAAAATGAAAGAAAGTACTTTCTACCACACAAGTCTGTTATATTGTATATCTTATGTATCTAAAAAGAAGTTGAAGTCTACAATACGTAAGAATGTATCGAACTAAATCAATCGACGACAATTTTATTGGAATCTCTCGAAATGGATATCATTGGAAGATTAACGTAATTAAAACATAACTATAAAGAAATACAACGAAGGTACTGCTCTTAAATTGTATCACGAATTGTCGCACGAGTTTCTCTCTCCCCTTTTCTCTCGTTCACGCTACTTTCTATTTCAGAGGAAGCCAGAAACCCCGAGTTTTCATTCCTCTTCTCGTCCCTGGTTTTCTACTTTTCCTTTTAAGAGCCGATTCCAACGTGCGGTCTTTCACGTTTAATAGCGTGCACACACGTTCGCTATCCCCTAGCTGATGCATAACGTACACGCGTACGTGTGCACCAAGCCACACGACCAGGTCGAAGCTATTAATTCGATTGCCAATCGATTCAGCTTTACTTGCTTGTGCGAGGGATAAACGTCTGGCTTCAGTGGATTTTTCATTTACCAGTACTACTTCCTGACCACGATGCACCTGCATAATTAATCGCCTTCACTACCAAGACACGCCTTTCGCTTGAGAAAAACCGCATGCACAGATGTTTTCCCAGGATTTTGACATTGTGACACATCGATCCTGAGATTAATTACATTCTTCCAAGCGAAGATAGTCGAAGAATAAATGTGCTTCCCCTTTGGGTCGTTCGGTACGGGAGGAATGCATCTGCAGATTGAAATTCTTGGATTGCGTTCGAGCATGGTCCTTTTGCTTGCGAGAAACACTGTTCGATAGATCTGCTGAGATTCCTCAACTATGGATATTTTTGTGCTTGCGCGAAATTCGAACACGTATATTTATTCATTCTGTTGATATAAATAGAGCAAAGTGTCCGTATAATTACGAACAATAATACACATAGTCGTTAACAGATATTAGTATACTCACAGAAAGTAAAATTATTCTCAATCATGGTCGATCAAATTATCACATTTGACACGAAAGCGTGAGATGTTCTGATACGTATGAACGCCAGAGTACATCCGATCGATTATTCGTCGCATCAGTTAGAATCTGTGTCGTGCAGCTAATACAGCGAAAAGTTTTGGGTACACATGTACTCCACTTGCGACTGATAAAAATGTAGGTCGCGGTTTTTATGTGAGACCGTACGTACAATATCAATCGTTAATGTTACAGAAGGGAATACGTTGTAACATAGGGCAGTAGTCGCGACAGGTTTTGCGTCAGGCCACCGTTACTTACTTAATGGGTTGTGTGTTAAGCGAACGTGCCTTCTGTCCGGTGCAAAACCGAATCCGCTCTTCGGGATAATAAATCACCAGAATCGCGGGTTGTGGCCGCTACTTGCGCGAACCACAGCAAAACGAATTGCGTCCTTTAATAAAGAGAACAGCGCTAACACTCGGGGAAGGCAAATGATAACGTTCCGTATGATTTGTACCTGTACCCTTTAACTTCTCTCTGTGTATCCTTCCAAATTTCCGCTTTACAATTGTTTCAAATTCAGTATCCAACATTTGCATCGATCGATAGATCGGATACTACCGTAGGAAAAAGAATATTCCAATTCGAGAAATAAATAAATTACCGACAGATTAGATTATCGACTTTCAAAATATACATGTGGCATCTGTGGATTTCAAATTCTAATCTATAAAGTATAAATGTTTCGTCCGGTGACTCTTTGCGTAACCCGGAATCGATCCCTCGGTCGAGGCTGCCACTTGCTACAACATAATTACTTGGGCCGTAATAATCATAAGGAACTGTCGTAAAACTAAGCAATTCGATTTGACCGTTAAGACCGTTAAGTGGTATGAAACACCTTCGACTCAAACCGTTCCTTATGGTTATTGTTCCATCAAATAAAAAGCGGGGAAACGTAGGTTTTCCTATGGGATTTTCATTTTCACCCGCAAGCGACCGATGGTGGGGCAACCAACACCCAGCAAAAGTTTTCCTCTGCGACAGCATCGTGGCCGAACTTCACTGGATCTGCGACTACAGATCAGTCAGCATCTCTGCACGAGGTTCACTACTTTAACTGAGTCAGCATGTACTAATTAACATTCATATATATACGCAACGAGCGTAACCATCTTGTCCATAATTGTTGTTGGAATAAAAAGTACGTTATAACCTGTTACCTCAGCGTTATAATTATTTCGATCACCTCTATTATCCTAACCGAAATAGGGCATCGATCAGTTTCGTGGCGTCGATTGTATATCGTTGGGAATTTACGACTCCCGTTGACGAGCTCCTTGAGGTCGCGTCTCTCCGCGAATGGTCGACAAAACAATAAATAATTCTAATGTATAGAGACTACGATGTCCTGTGAAGACACAGGACTGTCAGATTCAACCATAATTGCTCTATCAAAAGGACATTCGTCTCATATAAACTGAACTTCGCGGTATAGTGCAAACAAGGATATCGTTGTTCAAACAAGCAAACTGAAAAAATTCGCGTTCTTAGTTATCAAGAGCATAGAAGAAATGTAGTCCGTGCGCGATTCTTTCAACCACGTTCGCTGTCCGTCCGTTCGAAACATTTCTTTCGCGTGAATCGTTCCACGAACTTTTATAATCAGACGAGAGAAACTTGGTCGGAGTAGAAAACGCAAGGACGACCGAGTTTCTTGTCGAATTTCCCTTATCGTCGTAGTAAACGAATTCGTGGATTCTTTCTCCGTTTGCTCTTCAACTGCCACTCTCCCTGCACGCCTATATATTTCGAACATTTCTGGTTTCAATATATGCAGCGCGTACAGAAACTAACGCTGCCAACGAAACGCATACTTCCGGCCACTTTGAAGTCAGATTACGCGTTGCTCGCGGCAAGGTTAACCCGTTTGATCTCGCAAGGCCGCAAAATTGCAGCTAATATACAAAAGAGCCGGGAACGATTCTACCGGTAACCATTGTGAAAGGTTCTCTACGCCAGTAACGCGCACCCTTGTCAGACTTTGCCCCTTTTATTACGTATTCACCGATGCGTTCGTAATTTCTCGAGTACACGAGACCATGCTTTTCGCGTATCGTTCGCCATACAGTATCGCTGAAAAGTATCCGGGCATTTGGAAGCTTCTCTCGAGAAGTAGGGTAACTCACGGCAATATTCGAGCACTTGTACAATATTTGTACGTATGCGCCATGTGTGCTGTATACTATATTTTACAATTATATGAATATTGAGATATGTATAATTTTGTGTGCTAGACTAGATTAGCCGCGTAGTAGTGACACGTGTATGTGAATGTGAGTGTGTGAAAGTATGTTTGTGCGCGGCGTAAGGAATGTAAACTGTCCAGTTAACAGTTTGATATGGACAAAGGTGAGACAAAGAGAGTCCTGAAACGCGTGCAAGTATGTATCGATGAATATCTTTGAAATCGTTTATTAAAAAAATATATAACTATTTTAATATATATTCTAAGTGTAAACTTAGTATTCCTATACCATTATTTCGGCAATTAAGATCCAAAATTCTCAACAATTAATTCTGTAAGGAGGTACAATTGTACAATTGCTTGTGTGATTATATTTAGTCATAAAATTTAAAATCGATCGGAAAATGTCGATATATTTGTTTTATCTTTACTCTGTTGATGGTTAAAAGGAAGTATTTTAATGTGGAGTAGTTGAAAAATTTCAATTTAAATCTATAGTCTGCTGATTGGATATAAAAGTAGTAAATACTAATCGAGATATTTAGAAGCTATGATACATTGATGAATTATATAAGTTGAAAATTAGAAGACAGTGGTGATGTTGCAAATACTATTTTCTTAAGTTTACCTTAAAATTTACTGTGTTTTATGTCATCATCTTATAGCAAAAGACTTGTGGAAGTACGTAAATTACTTGTTTCTCGAGAATTGAACATTAATCGTCTATTTATCTAATGAAATCGAGAAATTGACGAAAAGTAAAGCCGAGCGATTTGGTTCCTGAAAACTCGATTACTGATTTATGCTTCTCATTATCGATTCATAGTTAATTTAATCACCTGGATCAGATTCAAATGTCGTTACTACAATTGCTACAAATCGATCAAAATGTTCGAATTACTGTGAACGCTAATGAACAGTGCGTTTATGAAAGAAGCAGAGAAAATGTATAGAAACGTCATAAACATGGTCAGAGATCTTTTTCGACGGAATATATGTGCCAGACTCTCTGAAGTAGAAAGTTCGCGTTATTAAAATGTAAAATAGAACTGAATCGCATCTGCGTAGAATACGTCGCGCATCTATACGTATTTGTATATGTACGCGTAGAAGGTTTTTAATCAATTTTAATTGTGAACGTGTTTTTAATTTATCTTTAATCAAAAATCGCGGATTTTTCTATATCGTGTGAAAGACCCAAATGTGTCTACGTTATTTGATACATTTGTCCTGTTTTCTGTACGTTACACGCAAATGTTTTTATTAGAACGCATGAGATTGATTTTCATTACTCGAAATATGCTGCAATATCCGGAAATAAATTTAACGAATCTACGCATTTTTAATGAAAAGTTCCTCTCTTAAATATTATCTTTGGAGGAAGAATGGTGAAATCTAGTAGAATAAATCTTCTGAAATAAATCGAATTAAAGCACGTAGATAATATTTTCTTCTTTAGAAAAATAACTTCGGTTGAGCGCGAATAATTTCGATAAAGATGTGGTAAATGAATAATACAGGAGTATAGCTTGTATAAAGATTGCTCGGCGAATTGTGAAATAACGAGTTTCAAAAGTACATCAAACGAACTCGGAAATCGGTCTTTTCGAATGACCTTTAAATTGCATTTCTTCCTAAGGAATCTAACATAAAAGGTACTAGTAGTTTCGAAACTTCGCGACTTCTTCGCTCGGCCTTTTTATACTTGGGCTTTGACCCTTTTAAAGAGCCGCCCTTTGCAATTTCTACGCACGACTACCGTATTAATTCTACTTGTATCGAAGTTTATATCGTCGGCTATTTTTCGTTGCACACGAGGCTCCTTTGTAAAAGATCAGTAAATCGCTTATAAATATCCTTCAAGCGGCTACTCACCGTTCTCTAGCCGCATTTTCCAAAATAGCGTTATCATTCGTTTATGTAAAATCAACATATTTACGACTTCGTAATCTTCCCTTATCACCAGAAGCTTCTTACACCATTTGTAATAATTCCAAAGCCATTAGGAACTAGGGACGCTGTTCTTTGCATTTCAACAATTGGTCTGATCCACAAATTACTCTAGGAATTATTTAAAAGTGAAAGGACGCAGTCGCTGTCGCTAAAGAGAAACAGGGGACAAGATTAAACCAGAGAGCGAATAAGGGTAAGGAGAGGAAAAAGAAGACGAGGGAGAAACTCGACGGAATATCAGAGGGGAATGAAGACCTGAATTCTAACGTTACATCCTGTCCTAAAAACGAATTAGCTCGAAAGATTTGCCAAGTCGAGTTTTCCCTTCGTCCTTCGCTCGAATTTCAACCCCTTCCCCCTCGCTCTGGAATAGAAACATCCAGTTAGAAAGGTGAAACGTGACAGAGAGGAGCGTTTTATGCGTTCATTAGTCACACGAACCAGATTGAATTCCTCTTGAGCTTTCTTACCAGCTTAGATCGTGGAACATAGAGCGGGAGAAAAGGTTAAGAGAAGTTTTTCCATTTGGTGAATTTTACGAGGGCGAACGTCTGGAGTCTCCGTGAGCAGGGTTTCATCGGTTAGGCTGACCGTGGAGGATCGAACAATGACGCAGCTATCGCGGACAACGTTCAGAGATCATCCATTATCCGGCAGAGAGTGTGCAACGGCCAGGTTAGAATGAACGAGCACCGATAGGGAAGATAATTTGTCAGTTTAAAGATCTAATTTGTAACTGGGGCGCAGCTTTATGAGCTGATTCGGCTTACAGGTGTAGGATGTTGCGTTTAACGAGCTTGACTTAAGCTTCTTCGTTGATTAGCCCGCAAATGTTTTCGAAGAAAATTGTTCCTTCCGAAAAAGATTACATCGAGTTTAGTGAAGTATTGTTTAAAATGGTCTAGAACGACATCTATTTGAAATTACCCTTTCGGATGAAATTAACCCCAATTAGAATTACGGAAGGCCTTTTAACAAAAAATTATATCCTGTTTCTCTGGCTTATTTTTTCATGTTAAATCACATTTTTTTAAATCTTTTTCAGAGACACTCCCTATGAAATAAATTATAATTCCATTCTACGCAGCGTCTCAATCGAAAAAATACACTAGCTATTCAAATATACTTCACGCTAACTATAAGCCCGCAAAATAACATAAAGCTCTAAACTTTTCTCGAATTCATGTATAGTATACGTTGCAACGAAATCCGGTAGTGCAGGCGTGCGAGCCTGTGCGATTTTTTTAATTAAATCCGTTACAAGGCTCGGTGGTTAGCCTGCGAAGGGAATTTTTCACCGCGTCACAGCGACCATAAATCATCAAGCGGACGCGTCGACGTGCGATTGTGAAAGGTTAAAATATGTATCGGGCCGGTACGTACACAGCCATCTTAAATTGTTCCATACGCAATGACGACCCGACTGAATTCTCTGTCGTGTGGTACCACGGTCATGATTTATTATCGGAGCGTAGGGCTCCTCGTAATTTATGCACACCGGCTAGCCACCAACCAACTGTCGTACCATCGTTCCACAATACCGTCTGCAATTTCGTGGAACGTTCGACCGGTAACTTGCAAAACAATCGTCCCTGCCAGCGACCTGCGAAAGGAATCATTCCCTTTTGATTCGCGGTTTCGTCCCGCAAACGCATATTCCGTTAATTAACTCGACTGTGTACCTGGACTACGTTTCAATTATGATTACTTTGAACGTGCGTGCTACGTGACCAGAAATACATACTTGGCAGAGCCTTTGAATTTGAACATCATGCAGTATCGCGTAGTATCGAGCGCTTTCGTGGTCGATGCGGTCGAAAGTCAACGAATTTATCGTAGGAAAGATTCTTTGGATATGTAACAGGGACAGTGATTATAATCGTCGTGAGTGCATATAACAGTACATTGTAACTTGGCTAAACTAATTCCTAAATATCAGTATATGCAGTGATAAAATTTATATTCCCAACCTTTGTGAAAAATATACAGGGTGGTTGGTAACTGGTGGTACGAGCGGAAAGGGGGTGATTCTACGCGAAAAAAGAAGTCGAAAATATAGAATAAAAATTTTTCGTTCGAGGCTTTGTTTTCGAGAAAATCGACTTTAAATTTTCGCTCGGTACGCGTGCACTTTACCACGACTCGTTATAACGGATCTCACTGTAGATCGTTGTCTCGTTGGATATTATCGCAGTTTAAGTTTATTTTTGCCGTAACGGAAAATTAGGAATACATAATGAAATAATATGAAGTAATCATAAAGTTTATTATTACAAAAATTGCTGAAAATGTTGCCCATTCTGCCGAACACATACTTCTGCTCTTCTAATTAAATTTATATGAACACTTTTTAAGTCGATTTTCTCGAAAACAAAGCCTCAAAGGAAAAATTTTTATTCTATATTTTCGACTTCTTTTTTCGCATAGAATCACCCCCTTTCCTGTATATAAATATATATGATGAATCGATGAAAATGTGATCACACAACGCATGATTGATTTAACCGTACAAACACGCTAAAAATATTACATTTGCGTTGGAAATATATAGGAATTTAATGTAAATAAGTAAAAAAATAAGATAAGCAGAAATGACAAATATTTACAGCAGAGTCTCTATTCGTTCGCGTACATCTTTATTAACGTTATAACATGAATATACACCTACACGTACACGTTTATTTCCATACTCAAAACAAATTTTAAAATTATCATCATAAATGTTCATAATATTCGTGATATGAAAAAATACATAAATGCATTTGTTAGCATTTTAAGAGTTGCTCCATTTACGTAGAGATTTTTCACTTATGTAACCTAATAATTATAAAAAATGAACAAACCATATGAGCAGCTTAAGCAACGCATAAACATTTGTTTCGAGGAGAACAGAAAGAAAGGGATATAATTATTTATTATGAATGTAGTATACCTACGGCACGTGTAATATATTTTCATTTCAAGGCTTGATTGTATGCTTTATAAATATAAAAACTAAAAACCATGAGAAATTAAATACAAGAGGATGAATCATAATAAAAATTATGGTTAAAGCATACATACTAATAAATTTACAAGTAATGAATATAAAAATCATAGAAAACAATCCTTTAATTATCTTGAACAGTATAGAGATATAAACACATTGTTCAATACGATAAAAGGGAAATTTATTTTTACAATAAAGTCCATTTCTTCCTCCCTAAATCAATATTATTATTAAAAAGCAATGCATATATTGACACCTTTGATTCCAATCAAACAAGAATATAAAAATCACAGAAAACAATCCTTTAATTATCTTGAACAATATAGAGATATAAATACATTGTTCAATACGATAAAAGGGAAATTTATTTTTACAATAAAGTTCATTTCTTCCTCTTTAAATCAATATTATTATTAAAAAGCAATGCATATATTGACACCTTTGATTCCAATCAAACAAAAATTCTTAAAACGTTGTCCGTCGATAACAAACCTCCCCCACTGTCAAACACGAGGAACGAAGAATCAACTTGGAGGGACCGTTCTCCCTCTTTGCAGATTACCATCCTCGGGACAACGCAGGCTAGGGAAGTTGAGACCACCCTTTGTTAAGGATTACAAGCGTTTTGTCCGCGACGGAATCCTCTTTCCCAAATTAACTTCTTCGTCTGAGAGGGCCATTATCGTCGCAAGTCTCCGTCTCCTTTATGTCTGCGAGTTCCCTTTCTTTACACCAGTGGTTTTGGCAACAAGCTCGCCGTAAATTCTCAGAATGATTCCTCCAGACCTGGTGTTAACCTACATAACGTGCGATTTATTATGACTTATAACGGGTCGGTTTTCGATGTCTCGGTGACGCTGCTTTTGCGGGAATTCGCGTCTTTTAAAAATCTGTTTCCTTGCCAAGCGCGAATTTGCGTTGTCTAGCTGGGGGTTCTACGAGGGTGAGTTTTAGAGAGTGAGTAAAAGGGTGGACGCGGCGGCCAGAAATGACTGTCTGTGCAGTGGAAGGCATTATCTTGGACCGACCATTCGTTATTAACTGCAGTTACGACTTCTATCGTTTGGCGTTGAACATTTTCCTCTGTACTACAGGATAAGAGAGATTACACTACTATTCGATGGTATTCGGATATTCTTTTATTTTTTTATAGAATGTTACGTAATGATAATTAGAGGTAATTAGAAATAAAGATATCTGAATCCTTCTATTCTTTATAATCGTGTATAAAAGAATACTATGACACGAAAAATAAAACAAAAGAATATCACGAAACTAATTTTTTAGATCTAATGTGGTAAGAAAATTCGTATTTGTAATTATTGATGTTTATGCCAAGTTCCGTGTAGTTGTTTGCTTATTTAAAAAGTTCTTTCTCTAAACTATAATATATGAATTTAATAAGAAAAGTTCTAAATATATGAAAGATTAACCAAATTAATTGAAACAATGATGTCTAAAACCTATAGATATATGGAAATGCAACTCGCATATTTACTCGTAATATGTTGCCACATTTAAGCTCCTCAACAGGTAATTCAAGTTTTGCTTTTGGAATTAATTGATAATTAATACACATTAGTACACAAGGGTAGATATAAATGGATGTTATGTTTAATTACATTAATAAACTTGATATTTATTAACCGTGTTATAAGGAAAACTAAATTATGTTGAAAATTAACAAGGTCCAGTGACTTATGTAATAAAACGGGACGTGCATTCACAATCACAATTATTCAAACACGGCATTGTGCTTATTATCTTCGATACATAATAATTTATCGATAATGCTACACATTAATAACATGATTTATTACTAAATATAATAAATAATAACCAGACTGCAGATTTTTATGTATTTATATAAATTCCAAAATTGCACGAATGCATTTAGATTGCATCTAATATCCGAAAGTATAGTACGCGTTATAATATTCAATACATAAAACAATTTCCTATCTGGCTAACGCTTTCTTAATTATACTCATAGAAACATAAATATTAGCAGTCCACAAACTAACAACTCGTTCGCGAAATTAACTAACTCTGCGCTTGGTAATGAAATTTTTAAGAACGACAGGGGTGGCACGCGCCGCAGCAGCGTTACGCCGCGAAATATAAATCGCACGAAATTATCACGAATTCCCGACCGAGTGTAAATTTCGTCCGACCAAATAACAGGAAACATTAACGGAAATTTATCCACTCATTTACACTCGACGTAACTCATCGACAATTTAAGGGGGTCGTTACGGTTCACCCTCTTTTGGACGGGATGTCGGCGAAATAAACTAAATGTAGCTTAAACAAACGAGCGTTCGCGATAAAGCTTGCCAGACCGTTCGGTAAAAGTGCAACGTCGAGCAACGAGAAACGAGAAGTCGTCGGGTTTTTTCCCTTAATTCTGTCGACGGGCAGCCGGGATCCGCGTATTTATCGCGTTCAGCGTTGCTCACCGTCAGATGCACGCGGGCATAGACAACGACGAGCGAAGAGAAACGACCGGCGACGATATATTTTTGACACCGTCGACGCCTGCTGCGACCGGCCATTTACTCGTTGTACCCGCGTATCTCGTTTACACCGTTACCCTCTCGAAAAAGTACCATGTTCCTTTCGCATGGCTGTCGTGAAATTTACTATGTTACGCGGCATTAATTTCGTCCGCGTTTTTCGGTTTTTCGATGTAGAGAGAATGAGGAGAAGAGGCCGAGGATCGATCAACGCTAGATGGGATCAAGTTCAACATGTACTTGGTTGTAAAAGCGCGCTTCATAGGCTGCGTTCAAATATTGCTCATAAGCAGACTGTAAAACGTTTACGCATATTTATATTTTTATAGGCATAATTATAATATTAGATTTTAAATTTTCACGATGATTATATGACATATTCGTAGCTCCAACTATAAATACGTCATAGTTATAATTCACAGAGTAAGACTTCGGTGAAGATTTATTTCATCTACTTAAATGTTATGACACGTGTTGTGTATTTTGAATATATTGTGTTCTTTTGCATATTACGTTCTTTACGACATCGTTGCACAGTGGTATAATAATATTTTCTGTTTGTGTAGAATGTGTTCAAAATTGAATAAAGTGGTTCTTACGTCATTTTATATCTCGCATATAAATTAACAGGGCCGTTGATAAGAATACGTTGAAGAGGATTTGTGAACGTCGAGGGCAAACCAAGATTCTGGTCAGGTTCGTTTACCTGATTTGATTTGAAATGCAAATGTCAGTAAAACGCCAGGTCTCTCATTAGACGCCTGTGTCTTTTTCTATTTGTTGCAGAGTTTCAGCTGTCATACGGAGGCCACGTTTTCGACGTGGAAAACAGGAAAAAAGGAAATAGTGTACGTTGAGTTTGAAATTTCGCTGACGAAGGATGTCTCATTAAGGTCGATCGGTAAAATCAAAATACACCACGCATGTGTAGTAAAAAAAATGGAATACACGTACGTGACGAAAACATTGGATTAGCGGCAGACTAACGAAAAATGAGATAAAAAATGGCGAAAAATGTTTGACGAGAAAAACATTTTTTTGGTCGTTTATTCCATTGAAAATCAAGAGAAAGATTTGAAATATCGCTGTCATCTTATCGATTATGACTCTTTTACACGATAATTTACCAACTAGTAATATTAGTAAGTTAAGTTAATAGTTGTTGGTGACGTTCCTTTTACAATTTTACGTCAAATGATCGTTAACGATGATAATATAATTTATACAATTTTCTCGTACAACTTCCTTCGTTCCGTTATCAAACATGTGGCTGTCATGCAATAGGATTTCTTAAAGAAAACGTTCACGCGCTAAGAGTCTTTGCGCGCTTCGAGCGCACGGAAGTACACTGAATGACTATTTTCTTGCGTTCAGTGAAAATCAATCAGCGTGCGTACTTCGGAATTTCCGTTTGGGGCTTCGTTGGACGCCCGATCGAGTTCAACGTGGAGTTGGACAATATCGTTCGAATCGCCCAACCGCGAACATCAGTCGGGGAATCAGTCTCGTCTAATCAGTCAAAACGTGCCTTCGAATCGTTAGCATCTTCTGCAGCAGACGTGGAGTAAGAATAGTTAATTCTCTCGATCATCAGAAAGAGAAGTTTCACACAGTCTGCCTTCTGTGATAACGTCTTCTCAACCAGACGCGAAGCACAGAACCGTTTCAATCTACGAACATTCGCAGAGAACAGTCCCATCTACATTTCCTGGTTCATCAACATCTCCCAACGTTCGTGGACGCGACTTCAACCGCTCGGAGAGACAGAATCGTTTCATCAGTCGAGACGATCAGTTGATAGTTCTGTGCCAGATCTACAACCGTAGACAGTGTCTTCAAACATTCATAGAGTGAAGCATCGTTCCAATCAGTGAACGATCTCGTGCGAATCTTTCAATTGCCAACTCGTAATCGTCACCACTTCAGCCGTATATCGCGTCGCAGTAGTCGTTTCGTATCGTACGATCGTTCAGCAATCGGAGTCAATTCAGAAGCTTGTCATCGTCCGAAATAGTACGACCCTCGGTGTCGTTGATTGTTCTTCGCGCGTTCAACCAGCACTCTGCCTCGTGAATCAGTAACCCAAGGTTAATTCGGTGGGTAACAAGCACAGTGTCATGGACATGAGACACACGGGCACGTGACACGCTCACGATACAACTATTGGGTTGGCAACTAAGTTTTTTATTACCACCTATTGACAAAATTCGCAATCACTTGGTTGCTAGCCCAATATCAAAGCTTTAAACTGTTTTCTCGATACTTTGTTTCACTTTAATTTGAAAAATAAATAGTAAGCGATTAATGAAAAAATCGCAGCAGCAAATACTTCATTGAACGACTAATTTTCTCTTTCTATACCTAGAATTTCATAAAATACTAACTCACAACGCTCTTCCAAGCCTAAATTTTCAATCGTCGCGTTAGAAATACAATCGAATCTCCGTAGGATAATAGAATTTGATAAGCGTCATTCCCCATCCTAAGACCATCGATTAGTAAAATAGCCAGTTATAGAATACAGAGAGTTGATTCTTAATGAGCGAGTTAATTAACGTCTGGTTCTGGATCAGCTCGCGTATAATTCGTTTTTACGAGTACAATGAGCCATGGATAAGGATTCGTGAACACGTTCCTCGTTAAACGATTTGCGGCAACTTCTTTGTAGGATTCTTCTTCCTCGGATCTTTTCCACTCGAGAATCTACGATGATGAGCGCAAAATTAATTCCTTTTTACGTTATTGGCGTGCGTGTTCTTCTGCGAATAGTTTTTCTAAAACAATCGATGACCGCAGAGATGGTGTAGTAGCTCACAAAACCGTTTGAACACTTTAGAAAACTTGTATCTGCGTTTACATATAAATATTGTGTAAACATTTTCAAATGAAATATTCCCTTCAACAAATATTCTCGAACAAAACGTTTATCGAGCTCACCTCCGATTGTCACTATCAGAACCACCATCATGTAATCCATCGATCTCATACATTTTCCGACCTCTGAACTCGTTGCTCGAAACAAATGCTGGCCGCGTGTCTGTGCTCTGTTTGACCAGACGCTAACGAACTATGAATTCGTGGACGGGAAAAAAAGGAAAAAAAAAAGAGAAAAAGGGAGAAAACGAGCCACGATGACGCGTGGTAAACCGAGTTATTCCCTAAAAGTGTAGTTGGTATTTGATGAATTATTCACCGCCCATTCCTCCGCCTGTCGAATCCCTTGGAAACGAAACTACGTTTCGTACGTTCGTTCGTGAGCTTGTGTATCTTTGGTTAGTCGGTTCCAGATGCAACGTCCAACATTCTGAAGCAGCGACTTCTAATCTTCCTTATTTCATGGCAAACGTGGAATAATTATTAGAATGCCGCGACACATCGGTTAACGACTCTATAGAGCATTTGCGGTAACTTTTCTCTGAAATTGACAGACGTCTTAACGGCGTGTGTCGATAGAAATTCGACGAGCCAAAAGAGCGTGGAAGTGGACATGCTCGACGACGCGCGAACGATGCGTCAACAGCCATCTGGCCGTTAATGAGGACGCGAGTGAACGTGCTTCTCGCATGCAAACATCACGTGCTTCCTCGTGGACGCGTCCACATCGAGGACACGCCAGTTTACCCTGAGCACAACCTGACGACCTGCATTAATCGCTGTCGTCAATCAGAGAAGGGTCGGCCACCCTGACCGGCGGAATGCGATTAATCTCGATCAGCCCGTCTACCGTGAACGAAGGGAATCGACGGTTCGTCGAAACGCAGAATTGAGTTGGTTTCAGAAACAATCTCGCCCGTATCTCGTTTTTGGTAGCATAGACAACACAGTAACAGTGGTTGAACGTGGATTTGAAAGAGGCATAGGATTATCGCGATGAATCGAAGATTTTCGATTCAAATGCTTTTACAGTAATACGAAGTAATCTAAAAAGTATTGTTTTATCGAAATGAAGAAAATGTATTATTAGGACTAACGGTATTAAGCTGACTAGAGTAACTAAACGTATTATGGTTTCTCAAACACATGGAAAAGTTCGTCGATTATATTTTACACATTTTCTTCGTGTGACTACACAAGTCAGAAATATAGAGGAAAAATTCTATAATTTGGACAATACTACTATCACGATATTGAAATATATATATATACATAATACATGAAATTCTTCGAAATTTAATATTGTACCTTGTAGAAGATATTAGGTTGTCCGAAAAGTTTCTTTCGTTTCATAAGGTGATAATAGATGAACAACAATTTCTGTAATTTGGACAATACTACTATCATAATATTGAAATATATATATATATATATATATATATATATATACATAATACATGAAATTCTTCGAAATTTAATATTGTACCTTGTAGAAGATATTAGGTTGTCCGAAAAGTTTCTTTCGTTTCATAAGGTGATAATAGATGAACAACAATTTCTGTTTCATATTATTTTATCGAATTAGGTATGATCCATTTCGTTATATTTCTATTATTATGTTCGTGCATAATTCAATAAACTAATATAAAACAAAAAAACATCGTGCGTCTATTATTTCCTTATAAAACGAAAGAAACATTTCGGACAACCTAATAGGTGGAGGAAGAAATAATGATTGATAAAGATATTAAACAAATCCTTGAGATTCCCTTTCATAATGACAGTATTAAAAATTCACAAAACTCAATAAGATGAATTAATGGATTGGAATGACTATGAAAAGTAGAGGGGATAGGGTGGAAAATGATGCTTACTTCTCCTTCATTTATACTTATCACTGAATTCAGCGAATGTGGTAATATAAAACCATTATCATTCCACGATCAAGGAATTTTGCTTTTGTATAATATCTTACGTATTTCGAGAGGAATGTAGATTACAAAGATGAAAGACCAAGGGCGTTTGAAAATCTGGTTGAGCTTCCATGAAAATTTAGGAGCTGCGTGCCACGGAAAAGATACGAAGAAAACGCGATTTTACCATACTTGTTGCAAATATGCGTACTGTCTCTGCAAGGAACGTGATGAATGAAATAATCGCTATCCAGATTTTTAACAACAATAGTACAAAACGTAATCCAATGGCTCGAACACGCTCTCTAAAAGGATTTATATTTTTAGATTTGTAGACATTATAATAGTAGTGATCAAACTTCGATTTACAAAGGAAAATTGTTACCAAAGTTGGGTTTCTTTGTGACTGCAACTTGTACAGGTAAAATAACGCATATAAAATACGTCGAAGATAAGATGGAAGATAACGTAAATTACAACTTGTAGAGGTTCTCACGACAGAACGAAAGGGATTTATCAAAAGTTTAACCTTATAAAAGTTTCCGTATTATCGAGATTCAGTTGTATGTGCATATCGAATCATCCAAACGGTCAATTTATCACATTCCATATTCTCCATAATTCTCTTTTACGTATATCTTTTATAATATTAGACCAATTGATAACTCTCGTTCCAATATAGCCAAGAATCAATGACCATAGTATACAATTAGCTGCCATCGTGCGCGCCATGGACGCGATCCGACTTTTGAACTTATCGTTACGTTTCTCCATCGTTAAACAGCAGGCTGAATCGCGGGGAATCGAGAAAGTTTCACGATCGGGAATTGACTCGACCTGTTTTTACCCGTGTAACCTCGTTCCCCGAACTCCGATTCGTTTCTATCGTTGCTCAAATGAGAGAGCTCGAGAGATGGTGCCTGAGAAAGGGAATGGAAGTTGGAGGAACGATTTCGCGCGTGCGAAACCACCGACGAAATGGAACGTTTTATTAGAACCGTGTCTAGCTCTTGACACAGGCACCAATGGAGCTAGACGGTTCGTCGAGTTTCTCGACATCGGTTTGTAGGCAGACGAAAAGCTGATTAAGATCGATTCGGCAAAATTATCCCTGTAATCTCTTTCGAGAGATTCCGGATTAAGGAGAGCGTACTCAAATAGGATTTCAGGGTTTGGAACAAAAGCGATCATCGAGCGCCTGCCTTCTCCCATTCCCCTATTCCAGTGTTCTTCGAGTTTGATTTTCATTAAAATTCACGCGAAAACCGCGATCGAAGGTCTTGTCGCGGCTCCATTCTTCTCCTTCTGGTCTTTTCGACGTTACCGTTAACTCGTTCCTCCTAATGTCTTGACGTTTCCCAGATGCTGTTACGCGTGAATTTTATTTAGAAATCTCTCGTGCCGCGACTAGAGAGCTACGTGAACGTAGTGACTCCAGTGAACGACGAACATAGTAAAAAATTCAATACTTTCAAAGCGCAAAAGCGACGCTGATGATTCTGCCTTGAACACCGGATTCAAGCCTTTGTAACGAAACAAACGAATATGCAAACACGAGCTCCGTGGAATACCAAGTGTTTGTTATTTCTGCCGATTGCATTTCCGGTGAACGCACTGAAACGAAAGTTCAAAGACTAGCAAAAAAGAAAAAAAAAAAAACAAATCTCGCGGAAGAGAAGGAAACGAGCTTGGGGGAGGACGGGGAGAACAATTTTCTGTTCCGAGTTCAGTTATCTTTCGCGCAAAGGAAGTCATTTTTATCCAACATGCGTTGGAATTTAGTTTGTACATCGTTCGAAATAATTGAGAGATTAACATCCTCCGATGACAATACATTACGAGAATCGAGCAATGAAAAACGATGCTTAATTGGTCTTTTTTCACATCCACTTACGAGGCATTTACGATTAGCCGAAATAAAAAGCTGGACGTTTCCACGAAAATAATCGGCTCGTAATCCGTTTTTAATGGCAGATCCGCTGATGCGACGAGACCGACGCGCCGACTGCATAAATCTCGTTAACGTAGCGAAACCGATCGTTGACATCATCGAGTTTGAAAATTCCGTTATTTTCTTCATCTGTGTGTCACAGGTGAAAGGTTATTACAGAGCCGCGAGGCTCCCGTGTGTTTTTCCATGAAAAATATTTTTGCGACCTCGCGACGACGATATTACAAGGCTTCTTTGTATTGGAAACTCTATTCACCTTCAACCGAGTGTCTCGTTTTTATGTTCTTCGTCTACGTTTTATAGAGCTACATAGAGCAGGCAAATTAAATTTTTTGGATGCTCCAGAACGATTTACATTCGACAGTCGTCAACTTCTTATGCCTTTTTCTTTAGATTCGTCGTTGTTATAAGAGAAATGATCGTTGTATAAGTCGTTGTAGATATAAGGTCGTTATTAGGAAGCATTACACATTACATAAGAGCGTAGAAAACTTTTATGAGCAACGTAACAACGAAAGAGTGGAAAGAGAAGAAACTGAGGAAGGCGGGGTTGGTGCTTAAGTCTTTCGTTACTGCTGTCTCTGCTAAAAAGTCGTGGCATGATACGGTTATACGAAATACGTGTTGTATTATACTTATCACTTGCAGCATGATAATGCTTTTGTTGATTTATATACTACGTTATCTACATAACTGTATAACTATATATATAAAATAATTCTTCTAACAAAATTTTATTTATGCAAAGAGATGCTTTTGAACTTAACGAGCGACTTAAGGTCCCTTCTCCTGTTAACCGAAATGGATTTACAGCACATTTTAACAATGATACTTTTATATAAAACTGCATACGATGTAATATTTTTTTATCGTTTTTTACAGAAAGTATCTTAGGAAATGTGAACACTACGTACATATATATGTATGAAATGATTATGGCAAAATGATTACATCTACTATACAGAACTAATAGCCTTAAATCGACTAATATAATTATAATTTTAAAAAATTATAATA
Organism: Bombus terrestris; assembly: GCF_910591885.1. Classification (NCBI taxonomy): domain Eukaryota; kingdom Metazoa; phylum Arthropoda; class Insecta; order Hymenoptera; family Apidae; genus Bombus; species Bombus terrestris. Next base: position 2,009,976 of record NC_063274.1, read on the forward strand.
GAACGATAATAAACTAAGAGAACGATATAATATCAGGTGTAAACATATTCTGTTCTTCAAGATTACATTCAATCGTTAAACCACTTACCACAAAACTTCACCGTATAAAACATGTTCAAACTCCCAACAACCATCAATCGTAACACCTACTCAGCGAACTAGCATCAGCGCAGCGAACAGGTCTTAAATTATGATACACCCTTTCTGCGTCCGCAGGAGTGTTCTCCATTTAACCGAGTGCCACGATCCATCATTTTCTTCGAGTTTCCTGTTAACAAACGCAAAGAATCGGATCAGCAAATCTTAATCGTTTATTTTCACTTACTTCGTGAAATCGCGAGTATCGTCGATATCCTTATCGGTGATGGTTCGATCGAAGTAAAGTGATTCGTAGGTTGGAATGGCCGGCACTTTGCGCGAAATCAATAGGCTGGTCGCGCGTGTACGCGAGCGAAGCGAGCCCGGGATGAAAAAAAAAACGAATGCTCGACGAGAAACCAAAAAACGATTCAAAAAAGAAACACGGGGAAAAATAGAAGCAAAAAGCAAAAAGTAGAAAAACACAACAAAAAAAAAGAAAGAAAAGGGTAGAAGGGGAACGGGGAAAAAATATTCTAGCTCTAGCCAGCCGTTATCGGGAACCATTGCGTTAGTTGTCTGGATGGCCGCTTTTAATCCGTTAAATGCCATTTCCTTGTACACGTCAGCTGCGGACCAATGAGCTTTGGAGGCACCGAAATGTCCGCCACTCGTGCCGCCATTCACTGCCAGAGACTAGGCATCCTCAAGTGCTCTCTTAGCCTATTCCGTCGGGATTCCATCGGGATTCCTCGTGTGCGTGTATACACAGTACACAGCCACGCGTGTTCTATCCGATCGCCGCGTACTCGATAAACGACACCGGAAGCAAACCGTCTGGCAGACAGATTGCACTGGATTCCGACGTGTGATTCATATCCCGTCCGAGGATTCGGTTTCTAGTACCGTTTATCTTTGAACAAGGAAAAAGAGAAGAAGGGAAAGAAGTTTTGAGATGCAAAGAGCTTGATATTTTCCCGGGAATCGTTACAGACGGACCGGGTTATTTTCGTTGAGGGTTGAAAGATTATTTCTTTATATACTTGTTTTAAATTTCGATGTAAAATCTCACCATTATTTAGATCATTGCTTGTTATGCAACGACTATGAAGATCAAACACTATTACAAACAAGTATATAACGAAATAATCTTTCAACCCTTAACGAACATAATCCGATCCGCCGGTAACGATTGCCGGGAAAATATCTTTACATCTCAAAATTTCTTTCCTAATAAGCGTAACTGTAGCTGACACACAGCGGATTATTTTTATAAGTTTGGAATAGTTTTATAAATACCGACGTTTTTCAGCTTCGTTTCATCCGCTAAGGGTTAATAAGCATATCGCGCAAAGTTGCGTCATCGTGTAGCGCATAAAGTAAGACAATCGCATCACGGCTACATGCGCGCAACGAAAAATAAAGTAGGCAAGAGGATGAAGGAAGAAGAAATATGTAGCAAGAGGATGAAGGAAGAAGAAAAATGTAACAAGAGGATGAAGGTAGGAGAAAAATGTAGCAAGAGAAGAAACAAAGAGAAGAGGAAAAAGATAACGTGAGAATTCTCGGGACACGACAAGCCTGGTGAAACTGTGGCCGTCTCCATGGTCGTTGAAGTGTATACGCAACTTATACATAGGTTCGGACAAGTCGCGCATGAAAATTTCAACGGCGACAATCGCGTTCCGCCGGGCAAAGCGACCGGCTACGCTCCCCTGCCCCACGAGTCGATAATGCACACCTCCGTGCGTATCTCATTAAAGTTGGCGGTGTGAAATGCGCGCCAGAAAAGGAAAAAAGGAATCGACGCAAACAGCCGTGAAACGCACCAATGCTGGTCCGATGACGCCGCGTAATCGAACTTTTTTCCTACCTCTGTTCCTTTTCTTTTCCGCCCTTTTCGCGCTGTCTTCTTTTTCTCTTGGTTGTTCATATCGTTACCGATATTGTTTTGTGCTGTTCTTACGCCAAGAGAGGGAATGGGATTGAAAAAAGGAAAATTCACGATGGAACACGACCGAATGTCTTGATATGCATGCGTATGTTGTTCTTCTCGTAGATGAAGTAGCACAAAAGCAACAAAAATACCTTTTAATATATATAACAATGACACACACTATTATTTATTGTATATGCAAACAATGGAAACTTTGGTATATCCTTCATAAGGTAATCTATTATTTTACGTACGATGAATTATCGTAATTGAGCAGGAAAAAAAGGCAAGATGCGTAATTGTTGCATAATTTTCTTAGAAAGCACGGGGGAAATTTGTTAATCGACGAAACAAATAATTCTGAGTAATGCAAAAAGTTAATGAGGATCTTCAGATTGAAGGTTAATTGGTGACCGACTAAATTTATACAGTAACCCCGTACTATACACGGATAATTATAATTAAAGACAAAGTATAAATATACCAATTATGTGTACTTATTACAAACATATTAAAATATCCTACATATTAAATATACATAAGTACGCTTATACTACAATCTCGATAAAAGTTAACATTAAGTTGGCATTACCAAAACCACTATGTGCTTCTACTAATTGTAGTAGCAAAAGATTCTGAAACCCGTCATTTTTTCGTGTCTTTCACTGTTAAACTATCTCTCGTCGCAATTTCACGCACGAACAAACGAAAGGAAACGACGTCGTTGAATCAACGAGCCGCAGGAACAAGCGAATACACAGCATACGACGATGCTGCTCGTCTTGAGTTACGAGGAATCAGACGAAGCCAGCAGTATGTAACCCGATGTATGTGCTATACGTATGTATGTATCTGGTGTTCATTACGGAACGACGAGTGCACTGATTCACCGAAGAGAAACGCGACATGATAAAAGCACAACGATATAACGGCGGGATAATATTTTCTAGTTTATCCGCGTCCAATACGCGTGCACTGGAAAAACTTCCGAAGGACGTTCGTAACGTTCGCGTCGGTCGTCTATTGCCCGTCGAGAGATATCGCGATGTCATGGTTTGCCTAGTGAAGAAAAAAGGAAAGCAAAGGAGATACGAGATATATAGTATCTATATAAAGGAACGAAAGGGAAAGAAAGCAGAGGGAGAGACGTTTGAACGACATGTATGAAAATTCGAATGAAATGTAGCTTCCAGATACAACTCGTAAATTCAGACGATACGCCGCGATTCTGACTGGTTTCTGTGAGGCGAATGAGGATGATGTTATGATTCTGATAGTGACAGTCTCAATCGTAATTAATGCGATATCGTATCTATAAAGTTAAATATATGGACTGATTTTGATCGAACGTGATATATCTTTTACTACTGATTTTTTTAGCATCATTAATTAATGGTGATTTTATTTTTAGTATTTATTAGGACCCTCTTATATAATTAAACTAATTGTAATATTCTTCGTATCAATTTCTTTATTCTTATTGATAGAATTTTGATTGGTTAAAAAGATCATTTTTTGATTGGTAAGTTAACACGATTTAATAAGAAAATTATTATAAACGTCTCATAGAATTTATAATCTTCTTTTCTATACTAGATATATTGCGTGATATGATTCTTTGACACGAATCATCGTCATTTTGTCAGTTTGTACAATTTTCTTTTTTTTTAACGCAACATATGTATACATGATTTACTATAGATCGTTGTTGTCTGTCAATTTAGATGAATTTGTTCTCGTACATGTGTTTTGACATGAATCTTCGTCGTCTCGTCAATCTGTGTCATTTTGTTTTTGCGTATTGCACGTGTTTCCATGTGTATTTTTAACTATCGTAGCTGACAGCTAACTGACTAATATAATTTAAATATAAATATTACACGAAACACGAATCTGTTGGTATTTGGTAATTGTGATGGATGGTTTATTGAAATATCGAGAAAGTGATAAAGTCTGGCCATTAAACACGCATAAAAAAATGTTGCACGAGATATAATGAATAACCTGAAATAGCATGACTTTCAAATATTAAAACAGTATTTCCTAATCAATTAATTACTTCGGATAACAAGTTCAAGTATACTTCTCTTTCATGAAATAAGGATAAACTTTTCTATCAACTTTCCAGTCAAAATTCAATAAATTATACAAGGTAAAAATAATATATCATAAATCTTTAGGATAACTTCTTCCTAACAAAAAATTAACCGACATTTGTGCAAGGTCATTCCACTCCAAATGTTACTCTGTTACTGCATACTCTACATTTTAATGCATATCTCCATATCCATATCCATGTTTCCTTTTTTATTTTGTCGACAAAAGTCATCATAGTCAAGTCATTTTGCCCAGCAAATCCGCTACACAAGAAACCGTGTTTACTCAAACACGAGCTAATTATAGATCTATCGACCTTAGGCGATTCCGATCATTAGGCTAAATCCATCGTTTTTGCCGTGACCATAGGCTCGTGAGTCAGCTACCCAAAAAACCAACAATTGTAAACAGGTCGCGAGCTCGGCGCCCGTTGGGACGTTTCGAGAACATTCTCGAAATTCAAATCCCAACGCCTATCGTCAACTCCGGCGGATGTAAATATAGCGGACAGAGTAGCGACGCATCCTTAGTTACCGAGAGATTCGAGCAACGACAATTTAACCGACACTTCTTTGCGCCGATCGATTAGCGACCGCGAAACGAAACAGCAAGTACATTGTACGACTAGTGTAAGCATCGGGTATATTCTAATAAACTTCGTAGTTAGATATATTCCGGTGTTTGTGTGAATTAATCGACACCTTATCACCTCAATTTTTTGTTCTATGATCTACGTCATGAATTTATTAACGTCAAATGTCCATGTCACTCTTACCAAATATATGTATGCACTTCTAATATGTAGTTATAATAATTACAGACTATGGAAAGTCAATGCCGTCCTCAGTTAATATTTATGAAAATTTCAATGTATTCGTATAATGGCAACGTATCAGATGCATACTTATGGTTATAGATCCTTGCACGATTTCAAGCAGAAACGTTTCACGCACATGCTATTTGTCAATTTCGATTGATTTCCATATCTAGGTAATTGTAATTTCTTCATTATTTACTTATTAGGTATTTTCTTTATTATTTCAGGCATTTGATATAAATGCTACCTTAGAATTGTACCGTGTATATTATGTAACAAAGATATCTACTACGTTCTTTATAACGTAGCATCATTTTTATTTTCATTTGTATGTGCAACACCACAATTAATTATTTTCAAAGCAATCAAATGTTCATGCGCGTGTTTGTAAAGGTCGTCTTCGTCCTGTATATGGAAAAAGTTTTCAACTTTGCGGAAACCACGGTGAAACTATTTAATACATAAAATGTAGTTTTACATTGTAACTTCAATCATTTCCTTATAGAAATCGTTTGTTGTTCGGTTTCAGATAAGCGACGAAGTTCAACGATAGAAAAATTGGGAAAGATAATTATTTTCTACTTATATCTATCGCGGATTTGTTGGTGTTTGTCTAATTATTAGAGCTTTGAAATGATTAAAATTGAAGATCATAAAACGATCAGTTTACATCGAACAAAAATATTTATAGTGTCACGATAAAGTTTTATCGCGGGATATGAAATTTCTTCTTTCTCTTTTTAAACAAATGTCACATTACCTCAAATCATATCTATATAATTAAATAATTAAATATCGGTATAATTTTTAGAGAATAAATGGAACCCAAATTAACACTTTCTTATCAGAGTTATAAATGTTAACATCAATGTTTATCATAGAGATTACACTACTTATATTAATAAGCAAAAGTGCGTGTCACGATAATGAATATACGATATCATTTCGAGTCTTATCTTTACTTGGATATTGAAAGTGCTTAGTTGTTGTAAGTAATTACTGTATTGCGCCACTATATTACATAGTACAATGCAATAATAAATTTTTTATCGGATTCTTCACGTTACTCTAATAATAATGATAATAATAATAATAGTAATAACAATATATTATAATAAATTTCGAAAATTAGATTCATAAGATTTCGTAGATTTTTAGCAATTGCATAAATTAGAGCTGTTGAAAGAAAGAAGCGAAAGCTGTTTGAAAGAAAGAAACAAACAAACAAATATTTGGAAAAAGAAATGAAAGAAATACTGTTGCGTTCTCTCAACTAGGTGACGATCGGTTAAATTGAAAACTGTTCGATTGGGTCGCGAACCTTGAAATATATTAACGCTCAAGGTGGAGGGAGTTTAAAGAGTTCTGGTTTGCTTTTGATTTGTACGTTCATTTGAAATGTTTAGTATAAACGTAAGAGAATATGAAACGTAAGAGATTATGAAACATAAGTGTCCTATTCTCGAAGCGCCTGGTGCTTATATTCTAGGTGACTGTTGAACTGTTGGCACATCTTGTGCGTACCTGGTCGAGGGTGCGTAGCGTAACGTCCCGTTGGCAACCTCATCCCTGGTGATCTATTGTCGAATTCTAATCCGGGGTCGAAAAGTTTATAACACGTCGTCTGCTATTGAGCGGAACCGTCGAACGCTTAAAGATGCTAATTATATTGTCGACGCGATCTGAATCGTAAATTTTTATAATATGCAATGCGAGAAATTCCAATTTCTCAAGAAAATAGCAGATGTGCTATCCGTATGATAAAGTTGGGATAATCTTGTATCATCAACAAATACAAAACGATATAATGAATAAATATATAACAAAGATATCAAAATATACATGCATATATCATAGGTAGGTAAACATGCCATGGAAATGCAAATCGCAAGTTTAAATTTGTATCCTCACCATGTTGATCGGTATCGCCAAAATCGATGAACGTTTCCATTGAAAACACAAAGAACGTGCATCAGTCTGTAAAATAAAATTAAAACTAAAGGCACAAACTCGTTGTGAATCGCTCGGCACGAGGTCGTTGCCCATATCGGCGTGGTCTTCTTCGAAAGATACCGCTACGAATCAGTTTTGAGTTTGGAATCGATTTATCACGTCGGCAGGTATCTTATCATCGACCTGTGTCTCCATACGTTTGGTTCGACTTATGGATATAGCGAACTCAGCCTTAAGACAATGTCACAGAACTATATTTTTGAAAACAACAGAATATGCCTGAAAAAATGAAATCTGTAAAAATTTTTTTAACAAAATAAACAAAAGAGTTTTTAACCAGAATAAGATTTCATAGGCCATACTAAGAAAGACGAGTTATTCAAACCGCTAATCACAGATTTTCTTAATTAACGCGTAACAATCTTATGCAATATGTTATCAGTATAGATAACACTTGATATTTACTTAAGTGCAATATGCTAATAAAACTATTAAAATAGAGCTTCTCATGAATCTCATTTAACCTCAGAAACGTCAAATAACAGAAGAATACGCAATGTAATCGTGATATCACCTTTTTTTACATCCGCATTTGCGTAATTCAACTGAAATATTCAGATAGTCACGGGATGATCATGCAAATTTTGTTCCGTAATTGAAAACATTTTGCAATGCCGCAGACTAATTAATTTTTTTATGATCTTCAAGTGTTCATATTTCATTTTTATTTCTATTGAGCAACAAGATCTTTAATATCGTAAGAGAAACACAAAAAAGTCACATTTGTGTTATCGTGGACGAAAGTTCAGTTTCTTACTCTAACCTTCAATTAATATCTAGGATTTTTAATAACATTCTAATGAGTCTCAATCGATGAATGATACCAATATGTGGCTGCAATAAAATAAGTTGTATTTATTAATAATAGGTGTATTAAAATCACTAGTATGTACCATGAATGACACTTATCGCGTAAAATATCTAGCCTATATGTATAGAAAGAGTAGCCAAAATTTGCAACATTTTTATGTCACGTTTTTATGCGACGTTTTTAATTGGAATTATCGCGAACGTTACAGATTCGTGTTTGATGTTATTCTTTCTAGCCTACCTAGTAGAATATAGGAGAATTAAGTATTCAAAGAACAAACAATCTAATGAAAGCATAACTCAGATTATCGTAGCTACCTATGATCCAAAGATACTAACTAAGAATAAGAAGTCAATAAAGTCGAACAAATGCAACTGTCTTATCATTATTCAATGTAATATATAAAAAACCGAAAAAGTTAGTGTTTGCAATAATTACAAGCAACATTACGATGGTATTATTGGAGAACAATGACGATAAAATTTCACCCATGATAGCTGATGGAGAGATTAAAGTGGAAAATTTTCTCTAAGAATTAAGAAAGTTGACGGTAAAAGAACACGATTGGGTTTTTAATGGATCGAAGAACGCAGCATGATTTACTACTAACTGGTGATATCGTGCAAAAAGTGAGATTTTTATGGGATAATGTGGTGACTACGACAAAAGTGGTTTGCATGTCTGTAAACGCGAGTGCCAGGTGGTACCGAGATGGAGACACGCGTGAGTCAACAAGGATCGAGGTTATTCTTAATTATGCTATCTGACCCTGCACGAGACACAACATAGGAAGAATGGTGGTTGGCAACTTGAACATAGCCGAGTCGGCCGATCAACTTGGTAAAGAATCCCATTCGTGACAGAGTGCTCCATAAATCGCTCGCGTGCTCTACTGAAAGCGATTAATATCCCTTGGATGACAGAAGCATCGATGTATGTACGAGATACAATGAAACTTTGAATATTCGAATAATCGCTATCAGAACGTATTATTATTCGAACGATTTACTATATCCGAAGATTCCATCGTTATGTTGGGAGAAACCTAACGCTTACATAGATGCTCTGATGAGAATAACTTACATACATATTTAAGTTGCAATTTCGTAAAACGCTGCAGATATGGTTTAAATACACATAAGTCTATCTAATCACGTTTACCAACTGTTTCCGTCAAATCATGAAAGTCACGCAGCTGGCAGTGCCATCGTTGGTCTATCATTTTTATTGCAACGACTGATAACTTCACCGATACACGCCTAAGAGAGGGCTTTAGCATTACACGTTTGAAGCAATTTCACGGAGTTTCGTCTGATATTCGACGAATACGCTCATGCAATCACGATGAAAATGCATAATTTCACGAGAACAACAAATGACATTCCTCTAATCTTTATTACTTTTCTATATATGAAGCATATTATACGGAGATTATAAAATCAACGGTGTTAAACTTTATCTATGCTGTAATGTTTGAAGAAAGAATTTGTAGAAAGATGCAAAGCTATAAATCAAAATTGTATGCAGAATTGATAATTAGCAAAATTTAGCAAGTCACAATTATGAGTTTCAAAACTGTCCTGAAAAAGTAGATTGCAACATCAACGAAACGTTGGGCAAATATTCAGTTCTAAAAGATGAACATAATTTCATTAGTTCGGCTAAGAATTTCGTACTCTTTATATAAATACGAGACGGGCATCAGGCAGAACTTTTCTATTCTATTTTTTATTATTCTATGTTCGATTCTGTATTCGATAAATATAATTTTAATTGCACAGTTTGTTTCATAAATTCAAAGATTATAGACCTAAAATCTCAAATATACTATCTTGTTAACTCGCTCATTTCTTTTTTTTTTTTTATCACTGTAGAAATTTCTGCTTATCGTCTGAAATTTATACCGCGACAAGCGATCAGTCGTTCCTCAGACAGGATTTTCGCAAGAACAGCGACAGCAACATCGCGTGAAGCGTCGAACTCGTAGGGTTCGCCGTTTTCCATAGCGCAGGATGTATGCATGGTGTGTGCGGACACGCTTCACGGTATACGCGTAACCGAGCAATTTCTTCGACGAGATGGAAGAGATCGATGCTACTTTGGCAAGCCATCAGAGCATTGCGCGATCGTGCAAGACGAGCTCGACGATCCGTTGCATATGTCGCGGCTATATACGCAAACTCCTCGCGGAATCCAGCTAGCTGTCTAACGACGCCGTCGAGCCAGAAGCAGTCCGTATCAGCTTCAATTCGCTGGTAAATGTTTGTCTTTCGAGGATTCGTTTCTCTTGCTTGAACACGAGTACATTTGCGCTTCGATTCTTCACGGAAATCGTTTCGATTGATGCGTTCGTTCGCATCAATTCGTACAATTAATTGAATCCTTAAAATTCCAAAATTTGATTCTATTTGTTACAAAATTCGCTACGATACGCCGTGTTTATAGTTTAGATAATTTAATCATCGTTGTTCGAGACACTAGACTGAGATCTACGAGAGATGTAGCAGTAAAGATTATTTGCTACCGGAATGATAAGCTGATAAGTATTTGCTAGTAAAATAGTAGCTAGTAAAATAAAACAGGCTACTAAATATAATTAGCGCGTAAGATAAAGGATAACGAGGATCACTTGCAAGTATAAAGAATTGTGATATTTATTAGAGAGTGGATTGTATTACAAAACTGAGTGTGGGTGATGCGAATGTTTCTGAGTTGATAACGGATTAAGTATCGCGGGATTAGTAAAAAACTATTGATACACGCTAACTGAAAAATACTCGAGATAAGGCTCTTATAGTCCCTCATACGATAGTTGTTATCGTAGGAGAAACACGTGGATTTGTCGATTATACATTTTGAGCTTGCAAAGGTGGTCAGTTCAATATGATTGGTAAAACGTCTTCTGCGAGTGGCTACCCCACGTTACCAGTCCTCGAGGGTACGGGGCGACTCGAAAAACGTCGCATAAGAAATCCGCTGGTTTTTGCCAGCGATCATAGCACGCAATGAACTCTTATGAAACGCATATCAATACATGCTGCGTGTTTTATGGTTTCATAAGGGCTATTGGTGTTAGGAAAATCAGAATTTCTTAGGTTTATAAACATATGAAAACATAAACGTGTAAAAGTATAAATAAATAAAAAAGATAAAAACATAAATCCTGAACATGGGATGAGCATAAGGAGAAATTTTAACTTGGTATCTAAAATTTTGCATATGATAAAACGTGCAGGTTTTTTTCGACAAGGTTTTCTTTTAAATATACTTTCGAGGTTATATATACTTACAAAACGAAGTCGTCATCGAATAGATAATAGCAAATAGAAAAATTAGACTTCGTAACACGTGAAAAGTGATGTATGGCTTTATGAATAATCCATTTGATGAATAATCCATAATTACTACTCAACTGTTGGGTTCTTATCTTTTTCTTCGATTTGCTGTTACAACAAATATTACAATGTAACATTTTTATTCCAATTGACAACTCATACTTTGCTCAATTCTACAATAAGTGCGTTTATATTACGCAAATGTTAAAAAGTTAAAATTGTATGTAATCGGGTATAGATCGTATTTCAACTTTAAAATGATATACAACGATACATACATAAAGATTAAAAAATAATGATTTTGAAATCTAATACAACAGTCGGATATTTCATATGTTACGACTTTACAATGTATATCTTTGAAGATGACGAATTTTGTTCCTTCACGAGAGAGGAGGAAACGATGTCTAATGACGTTTGTCGCGTAAACACTGTTTCATAACTCACAATGTTTCTAATATTCCATGTTTGCTGCATCATCGTAACGTCAATTTCTAATCGATAACGATCTTCGAGCAGTTAACGATTTCCATCGAATCCCGATAGTGAAAATCGTCTGGTAATTCCCTAGAAACTTACTAGACGATTCGCGATCGTTTCGCTTAAAAAAAAATCCAATTTTGGCGTTCCCGCGTGAAAAGCTGTCCAGGTTTCTCGATCTCTTTCGCGAACTTGCAAGGAAATTGAATTCCAGGCTACGATCGTTCGAGCAATTATCGGTGATTTAACCGGAGGCGAGCAACGTGCCCACGGGGGCGGTTAAGAAACTTGACAAACCTGGACGCAGAAAATCGTTTCGCCTCGTGTTACGTTGCGACAGACCGTCCTGGGATTTTACACTTTCCCGGTCGCGGAGAAACGAAACCGCCAGTCTGCGGCCTCGTGACGGGCAGCTATTTGTCGTTGATAGATGTTTTTCTTCCGGTACGGTTCGCTGCCCGCCACCAGATCCGCTTCTCTTACTTTCAAACGAATTTCACTGCGTCAAACGACAGAGAATAGTCTCATTGCGACCATTAGTATATGGTTATCTATTTCTTCTTTCATCCGAGTCATAAAATTGAAATTTTATGTCATTGATATCTTAAATCATTTTTTTCGTATTACGGAATTTTTATTTGTACCTTAGATTTACGCAATGAATCTTTCTTCTGTGATAATAGATGATATAGTAAAATAATGACTTATTTTATTTACATTATGTTAAAGCATCGCGTTTATGCTGTTTGGTTTCTTATAAGTAAAAGCTTTATCGCTGACCTTTTCTGTATTGACATTGATTTTATTATACAATGTTTGTGCATTTTCCTTATTGTTTTATTATCCTTATAAACGCCGAACAGTCACTATTTACAAATAACCTAATCTGTAAAATTTCATTTATGATAAAAGACAATGTGTGGTGAACATGCATTAAAGCCTTTTGCATATGAAAGTTTGCAATTGGATTTATGACAACAATATAACACTAGTCTATGTCATCATTTTAATACCGTAAGCTAATAGGAAGCAACTGTATATTTTTAATAAGCTTCCTCGTGACGTTTATTATTTGCTGACTTGATCTTTTTATGTAACATGTGATTTCTGTCATTTTCACTTGATCGATGAAGTGTTTTTTATCATGATATTTATATATTTTTTCAATTATATTCTGCTTTTTATAGGAAAAGGGATGGGAGAGACTAGAGGCAGCAAAATGCTTACATCTTTTACGATTACTTTTGGAAATAGCCATGCGTATATCAGTATTATCGATTGTAAACAACTTTTTACAAATCCTTGAATTTCTGTGTTCAATCGATTTGTACAAACACAAATTTTACAAATGACGAACCATGCATAAATTGCTTAAGATATGAAATATTGATAAATATATCGTACAATATATAATATACTGAATGAATATAGCATAAAAACCTGCAATTTAATAATCGCTACTAAGATCTATATGATATGCATCACATAATGCAGTAAGATATAGATGTTAAAATAACAAATACATTCCGCACACACATGTTGTCATTACTCATAATAACAGTTAACTATACTAGCGATATGAGACGGTAATTCAGCGATGACGAGTACCATTTTAAAATTATAATGTATACCGATATCATATCATTATTACATAGATTATGTAAAATGACGATAACCTGGAGACGTCCTTTTTAGTAGACCTATAACCAGGACCTGCTTCAGTTCGTCTCGACACGAGGAATATGAAGCACCACCTCTCTAGTCTGTTGTTCGTTCTGTGCGTCTTGTACATCGCGGGGCAGTCGGAATGTTACAAGATTCTAGCCATCGTTCCGACACCATCTTACAGTCATCAAATACCGTACCGACGATTATGGCTGGAACTACACAAACGAGGTCACGAAGTTGTGCTAGTCACGGCGGATCCTATACCAAATATCAAATCACCGAATTTTACGCAAATCGATATTAGCCAATCTTACGGATCCATAAGGAGCTTAGATTTTGTTCAAATGCGATTTGAGGGAAAACGCTGGTTGCATATTGTGGAAGAAGAGATGTTGCCTATAGTCGAAGTTTTTGCGGAAACGGTACTCAATTCTACAGAACTGCGGAAGCTGTATGCTCCAGAGAGCAACGCAACGTTCGATGTCTATTTGACGGAATTCCTCTTCGCGCCTGCCACTTACGCTTTCGCACATCGATTCAATGTTCCTATAATAGGTATGGCTTTAACAATTATATTTATATTTATTAGCTTCGTTACTTTTATTTCGTACTGGAAATTACGAATATATATATAGTGTAAAGCACGTGACACGTGCAACCTAAAGCTTTTTGACATAGAATGTTCCGAAGAATCAACATGTGTAAAAGGTCCTCCAAATGACCTTTATATGTCTTCTGATATTTGATGTAATTAAAAAGAAAAGGGATTTCGACTGTGATTCATTTATAAAATAACATTATGAATCTGAAAAGACGTATATACATATTATTTTATACGCAATATCGTATCCTGGAACAAAACTTTCAGCATTCTCAGAAATATGGTTACCGAATACATTTTCCACTTTTCCAAATCAATCGAATTGAACTCACTATCATATCATGATTAGATCGCGAATGTTTACGCATTTATTATAAATTTGAAAATGCAAAAATATGAATATACATTTGTGTAGTAACTTAAATGGGTCTTAGAGGAAGGACAAGTAATGATGTTTCATTTGGAGTTAAGTTTAGTTTAAGAAGCAATAGTCAATACAACAAACTGATTACAATATAGTTGTACGTCTTATTATCATACTCGGTTCTCAACTTCCCGATTCATACTCACCGGCTCCTCCACTCACACCCTCTGCAGCTTCTGCACTCACTCTCGCTGACTTCTCAACTAACACTCTGACTCCTCGCATCCCTTTGTCTTTTTCTCGCCCCACCACGCATGTGTTCAGCAAACACCCGTGGCCAGGGTCACATAGGTCATTTCTACGAAACTATTCTATTGAAGGACCGACGACACATTGATGGACCCGACGACGCCTCGGCTCTCGCGACATTGTTTATGGTTCGACCGATATCTTAGGCCTTTTTGCCCACCATACTACATTCGCATATTACCAAAGTAAACTATTTGTTGGAATATTTAGTATCTCAAAGGAAATTATATTTAAGGTTACTTCTATTGTTAGTTTCTTACAGATTAATAGATTAACATCAATTCTAATTACGTTTTGCATGTCCGTAGGGTTAAGTTCATTAGGGATACTTGCCATTAACGAACACGCTCTTGGTGGATTAGTTCTCCCTTCTCACGAGTACACATGGGAAATGGAAGACAACACAGGTACGAATCTCCCGTTCTTGAAGAGACTGAGCAATTTCGTCAACATGTGGCGTAGCTTACACTACGTCTATCACGAGATCTTCCCTCAGCAACAGAAATTGGCCGAAAAATATTTTGGACCTCTGCCACCAATGTTAGACGTATTGAAAAACGTTAGCATGCTTTTCATCAATCAGGCCGATGTTATGGCACCGGCTCGACCGAAACTTGCGAACGTAATCACGTTCACATCCTCCCACATTGAAAAAGTGCCGAAACCTCTGCCGAAGGTAGGGTTTATATAATAACATAAACTTTTTATATGTATATTAAATATAGATTTATCTAGCACAAATACAATTTTATTACTTGCATGTTTAGTAAAATTATAAATTGTATAGGAAGGGTAACAGCAAAACTGTAGTACGTTACGATATGATGAATTGGGTAAGATGCATTAGGAGGCTCTAGTTTTCTTTACTATTGTTGAAACTTTTTACTTGTTAATTAACTCATAAATTTTTCTAAATCGGAAATACAAAACTCATGAACGTGTAACAGAACTAGTTTCCTCTTATTTATTATTTTTAATGTATAATCTACTCCTTTACACACACGTGCCTTTCATCGGGATGTTCTATTTTGTCACAGGACTTACAAGCATTTCTGGATGGTGCCACCAATGGGTTCATCTACTTTAGTCTTGGTAGTAACGCAAGAAGTGCAAGTTTACCATTGGAGATCCGACGCATGTTCTGCGATGTGTTCGTCAAGTTACGTTATAGAGTTGTCTGGAAATTCGAGGATGATTTTCCCGGGAAACCTGATAATGTTTACATCGGAAAATGGCTGCCACAACAAACCATTCTCGGTATGATCTTATTCTCGATAAAATATTTATACATCGCAAATACTGTTCTCCGATGAAAAATGATCTAATGAATCGTATTAACACACAGCTCATCCGAACATTAAGCTGTTCATTTATCAAGGAGGCCTGCAGAGCAGCGAGGAGACCGTCCACTACGGAGTACCAGTTCTTGGTTTCGCAATTTTGGCCGATCAAGATTATCAAGTGGCCAGAATGGAAGCTCTGGGCATTGGAAAATATTTAGAAATTACAACCCTTAAGAAAGATGAACTTGAAAATACCATTACAGAGCTTATAACTGACAGAAAGTAAGTATAAATTGACTTCCTGCTATACTTGTGTTATTTTTGAGAATTTGACACTAGAACTACCTAATCTATGAAAATGACGGACGAGTTTTAAAGTATTCGTTTTTATAATCACGCGGTTCTTTTGGAACCGCGTGAAAAATTGGAGAAAATTTATTTGGTTCCCAACAAATCAGAATTTTTGGAATAAAGTCAGCTGGTTGAGATTGTAGATTCATCCGAATAACGAAAGGAATGCAATCAAGTTATTTTCACGTTGAAAGGTATTCAAAATGGAAAAAGAATTAATAGACTGAAATTTTGATATCCTTTTAGCTACTAGATTATTCTAGTAAATCTTTCAATGATATTGGTCGATGATAATGTACGATGTGATGTGATTTTCGGTTGAACTTAGTATGCTTGTTTTCAGGTACAAAGAAAGGATACATTACATCCGAAATGTCGTTCAGGATACACCACATGATCCGGTAGAGAATCTCGCTTGGTGGACAGAGTACGTGATACGAACGAAAGGCGCCCCTCATCTTCGCAGTAGTCTAGCCTTTCAGCCTTGGTACCAACGTTGCGATATGGACATTGTAGTGTTCTTAACGATCACAATTTTCTTGATCGCTTCTACTACCTTTTATTTAATTGCCAAGATTGTCGTCTACATTCATAAGAAAATCAAATCAACTGAAAAGCAAAAGATAAGCTAAGTATTTATGACGCAATTATTTAAAGAGAGGTACTTGTATCACAGTTCAGTCCAAGTGACGCAAGCGTTTAGCATCTCATTTCAACGAATGAATTTTATCTAGTTTCGTTAAGGAAACGATCAGCCCGCGTTTTGTAATTGGCCAGTTACTCTGGTCACAAGACTAACGATTCTAGCTCGGAAAAGCTTTCAAATATAAGAAAGATTTGATTAACATTTAAACCTCATCTATACGTTGTTGATCTCAAGATAGAGATTTTTTAGGAGGCGTAAAGTTTATTATAAATTATTATCATCGATGAGGAGAAATTACATTGAAAACGTAGGCATGTCGAAGTAAAGTATTGATATGTATAGATATATGTATACATACGTATGTTGCGTTCCCGACGTTATTTCGTTCATTTCTTAATTTATTGTTTTTGACTGTAACGCATCTTCTGTTATCGTGAACGAAAACGAAATACTTTAAACCTTATATTATAAGGGACCAATCAGTATTGCTGACAGTAGGTTAATCATGTGATCAAATAGTACTTGTTATTCACGAACATATCCCAATTTAGCCAATAAAAGTCTCCGCATCCTGCTCCGTTAAGCGAAGCAAAATGTTGATGATGATTGACATAATAATTTTAAAATTTGTAGGCGTCATGTAGTTGTTCGAAGTAAATCCTTTTTAATTGATACAAAATTGTGTAGAACAAATCGTAAAGTCATAAATAAATAGAATAATAATTGAAGTACATCTATTTAGGAAATCAATAATCTTTATAAACCGTAATAAACATCATAATTTTTGTACCAGCAAGTGATTCTTGCCATATTTTACCCTACGAGCTAATTGTTATAGTAGCCATTTACTTCCTACCAAATAATCTACTGCTTACTTAACTTTAGAATTATGCTTATCAGACTATTCATTTAGGGACAAATGATTTTTGTCAAGCACTTTTTTTTACTGACAAATACTTGTCAGCTCGCTGTTCAGATGACAAATAATCTTTGATGTTATATCTTTCTAGCCTGGTATTTCCAACAACTTCTCTTATAGTAATAAAAGATACGTACGTAAAAAGAATTTTGCAGTATTATTACAAATATTTAGCAAAGCTTCGAACGATTTATATTCACATGATATCTTCATATCTTATTCATAAAACATTGATAAAGTACCGCTATAAAAAATATAAGAGCAAAATTCCAATCATTAATTAAAATATTGTACATACGTAATTTTTGCGTATTAAAATTAATATGTATAGAAACATTCTCTGAAACAGAAGTGATCCGTTATGTTCGGTTATGAGCATTTATGACTAAAGAGAGCGTGCATTAAAGCCTGTTGCTTATGAAGCTTTGCATTTGGATTTATAACAACACTATAGCAATAGTCTGCGTCGTCAATCTGGTAGCGTAAACTGGTAATAGAATACAACTGTATATTTCTAATAAATTTTTTCATGATGTTTATTATTTGCTTATTTCATTCTTTTATGTAACAAGTGATTTCTGTCATTGCCATTTGATCGACAAAATGGTATCAAATACTAGAATACGATTGTGTTATATGATTGCCACATAGTGGCGCACAGTTATATTACATGACATTGTGATAAAGATTCTATACCTGCAATTGATATCTTATCTCGCTATTACGTCTGACTCTTATACAAGTTTTCTTTATCATGATAGTTATCATACTTTCTCATATTTCTGAGTCGTGTTTTCAATTTTTATACGAAAAGTGAGGAAGAAATGGCGGAGAGCTATGGGCAGGGAAATGCTTACATTTCTTATTATTACTTTTGGAAATAGTCATATAAATTATCGTGTTATCGAATATAAACGATACTTTACAACTCCCTTAATATCTGCATTACATCATTATAAACAAACACAAATTATACAAATTGCGAACCATACATTAAATTGTTTCAGACATGAAATATTGATAAATATATCCTACAATACATAATATACTAAACAAATATAATACACAAATTTGTAAACTAATAATCTCTGTTAAGATCTATATGATATCCTTGATATGATATATTAACATAACAATATATTTATCCTCCAAACATATATTGTCATTACACATAGTAATAGTAAACAGTACTAGCGAAATGAGACGGTAATGCAGTGATAATGGGTACTATTTTAAAATCACATCATATACCGATATCGTATCATCATTACATAGATTACGAAAAATGACGATAACTTGGAGACGTCCTTCTTAGTAGAGCCATAACTGCGACCTGCTTCAATTCGTCTCGACTCGACGAATATGAAGCACCACCTGTCTAGTCTGTTATTCGTTCTGTGCGTCTTGTACATCGCGGGGCAGTCGGAATGTTACAAGATTCTAGCCATCGTTCCCTCACCATCCTACAGTCATCAAATACCGTACCGACGATTATGGCTGGAACTACACAGACGAGGTCACGAAGTTGTGCTAGTCACGGCGGATCCTATACCAAATATCAAATCACCGAATTTTACACAAATCGATATTAGCAAATCTTACGGATCCGTAAGGAGTTTAGATTTTGTTCAAATGCGATATGAGGGAAAAAGGTGGTTGCAGTTTATGGAAGAAGAAATGTTGCCTATAATCGAATTTTATACGGAAACGGTGCTCAATTCTACAGAACTGCGGAAGCTGTATGCTCCAGAGAGCAACGTGACGTTCGATGTCTATTTGGTGGAACTCCTCTTCTCGCCCGCCACTTACGCTTTCGCACATCGATTCAATGTTCCTATGATAGGTATGACTTTAACAATCATATTTATATTTATTAGCTTTGTTACTTTTATTTCGTACTGGAAATTACGAATATATATATATAGTGTAAAGCACGCGACACGTGCAACTTAAAGCTTTTTGACGTAGAATATTCCGAAGAATCAACATATGTAAAAGGTCCTCCAAACGACCTTTATATGTCTTCTGATATTTGATGTAATTAAAAAGAAAAGGGATTTCGAATGTGACTCATTTAGAAAATAACAATCATTATTATTTTATACGAAATATCGTATCCTAGAACTAAACATTCAGCATTCTCAAAAATATAGTTACCGAATACACTTTCCATTTTTCCAAATCAATCGAATTGAACTGATTATCATATCACGATTAGATCGCGAACGTCTACGCATTTATTATAAATTTGAAGATGCAAAAATATGAAAATACATTTGCATATTACCAAAGTAAACTATTTGTTGGAATATTTAGTATCTCAAAATAAATTATACTTAAGGTTACTTCCATTGTTAGTTTCATTCAAATTAATAGATTAACATCACCTCTAATTACGTTTTGCACGACCGTAGGGTTATGTTCGGCAGGAATACTTGCCATTAACGAACACGCTCTTGGTGGATTGGTCCTCCCTTCTCACGAGTCCACGTGGGAAATGCAAAACAACACGGGTACTAATCTACCGTTCTTGAAGAGACTGTGTAATTTCGTCAACATGTGGCGTAGTTTATACTACTTTTACCACCAGATGTTTCCTCAACAACAGAAATTGGCAGAAAAATATTTTGGGCCTCTGCCACCAATACTAGACGTATTGAAGAATATTAGCATGCTTTTCATCAATCAGGCCGACATAATGGCACCGGCTCGACCGAAACTTGCCAACATAATCACGTTTACATCCTCCCACATAGAAAAAAAGCCGAAACCTCTGCCTAAGGTAGGGTTAATACAATAACATAAGATTTATGTGTATATTAAATAAGGGTTTATCTAGCGCAAATGCAATTTTATTTCTTGTATGTTTAGTAAAATTATAAATTGTATAGGAAGTGTAACAGTATAACTGTAGTATGTTACGATGTAAGGAATTGTGTAAGATGCATTAGGAGGCTCTAGTTTTTTATACTATTGTTACAACCTTTTACTTGTTAATTAACTCATAAATTTTTCTATACCGGCATTATAAAATACATGACCATGTAACAGAACTAGTTTCCTCTTAGTTATTATTTTTAATCTAAAATCTATTCTTTTACACCCATGTGTCTTTCATCAGGTTGTTCCATTTTGTCACAGGACTTACAAGCATTTGTGGATGGCGCCACCAATGGGTTCATCTACTTTAGTCTTGGTAGTAACGCAAGAAGTGCAACTTTACCGGTGGAGATCCGACGCATGTTCTGCGATGTGTTCGCCAAGTTGCCTTATAGAGTTGTCTGGAAATTCGAGGAGGATTTTCCCGGGAAACCTGATAATGTTTACATCGGAAAATGGCTGCCACAACAAACCATTCTCGGTATGATCTTATTCTCGATAAAATATTTATACATCGCAGTTTCTATTCCCCGATGGAAAATGATCTAACGAATCATATTAACCCACAGCTCATCCGAACATTAAATTGTTCATTTATCAAGGAGGCCTGCAGAGCAGCGAGGAGACCGTCTACTACGGAGTACCAGTTCTTGGTTTACCAATTTTGGGCGATCAAGATTATCAAGTAGCCAGAATGGAAGCTCTGGGCATTGGAAAATCTTTGGAAATAACAAGCCTTAAGAAGGATGAACTTGAAAATACTATTACAGAACTTATAACTAACAAAAAGTGAGTATAAACTGATTGCCTGTTATAATTGTGTTATTTTTGAGACTTTGGCACTAGAACTACCTAATCTATGAAAATGACGCACGAGTATCTGAGTATTCGTCTTTGTAATCACACGGTCCTTTTGGAAAAATTTACTTGGATCCCAACTTATCAGAATTTTTGGAATAAAGTTTTCTGTGTTCAAAAGTATTATTGCTATAAGTTGGTCAAGATTGTAGATTCATTCTAGATTATTCTAGTTAATCTTTCAATGATATTGGTCGATGATAATATACGATGTGATATGATTTTCGGTTGAACTTGGCATGCTTGTTTTCAGGTACAAGGAAAGGATACATTACATCCGAAATGTCGTTCAGGATACACCACATGATCCGGTAGAGAATCTCGCTTGGTGGACAGAGTACGTGATACGAACGAAAGGCGCCCCTCATCTTCGTAGTAGTCTAGCCTTTCAGCCTTGGTATCAACGTTGCGATATGGACATTGTAGTGTTCTTAACGATCACAATTTTCTTGATCGTTTCTACTACCTTTTATTTAATAGCCAAGATTTTTGTCTACATTCATAAGAAAATCAAATCAACTGAAAAGCAAAAGATAAGCTAAGTATTTATGACGCAATTAATTAATGGGAGGTACTTCTAGCACAGTTCAGTCCAAGTGACGCAAGTGTTTCATTTCAACGAATGAATTTTATCTAGTTTCGTTAAGAAAATGGTCAGCCCGCGTTTTGTAATTGTCCAGTTACTCTGGATGCAAGACTAACGATTCGGGCTCGAAAAAGCTTTCAAATATAAGAACGATTTGATTAACATTTAAACCTCATCTATACATTGTTGATCTCAAGATGGAGGTTTTTTAGGGAGCGTAAAGTTTATTATAAATTATTATCATCGATGAGGAGAAATTACATTAGGTGTGTCGAAGTAAAGTATTGATATGTATATATATATATGGTAGACCCATAGAACATCAGACGACAAACGCAAACTAAACAATGCAATCAGGAAGTTAACCAAAATCATCAAAAAATACAAAAATGACTGTTTTCAAAAATATTTCGTCTATTTGTCTCCTACTGCCGACTCCAATTACTCACTATGGAAGGCTTCCAGGAAACTCACGCGTCCCCCGCAAATAATCCCTCCAATTCGCTGTCCGCAAGGCGGAATGGCACGAAGCCCTATAGGAAAAGCCAACCTGTTCGCTAAATACCTATCCAACGTTTTTAAACTTCATTCCCCGAATATCGCCCCGGAAATAACAGAATACCTGCACTCTCCCTTCCAAATGTCTCTCCCCATTAAACCTTTCACTTCTCTAGAAGTTACAGAATTAATCCATCGTCTGAATCCCAGGAAAGCATCGGGGCATGACCAAATAAGTAATAAAGCAATTAAGGAACTACCCGTAAAAGGGATTGCACTCATCTCTTCAATCTTTAACGCAATTCTTCGCCTTGAATACTATCCCAAAACCTGAAGAACGTCGCTGATTACGCTCATCCCTAAACCTGGAAAACCAATATACGAAACTTGTTCCTATCTCCCAATTAGTCTTCTACCTACTTTGTCAAAGCTATTCGAGAAGTTGCTAACGAATCGACTCCTTCCACTTCTAGAGGATTGAAAAACACTGCCAGATCATCAATTCGGTTTTCGGAAGCAACATTCTACAACAGAACAAATCCATCGAATAACACACAATATCAGCCAAACCCTCGAAAAGAAAAAATATTACTCAGCGGTGTTCCTTGATATTCAACAGGCATTCGACAAAGTACGGCATGAAGGGCTTCTTTACAAACTTAAAAAAATCCTACCACACACTTACTACTCCATCCTAAAGTCCTACCTTACCAAAAGACAATTCATGGTTAAATACTTAGACGCCATTACCGCAACATTCCCAATAGAAGCGGGCATACCCCAAGGTAGTGTCTTCGGACCCCTGTTGTTCTCCATCTACACTGCCGATTTACCAATATCAACAGAAATAACTATAGCAACATTTGCTGACGACACAGCGCTATTAGCGCCCCACGCCAACCCGATAATTGCCTCATCCACTCTCCAGTGAGATCTCGACTCTATGGAAAAATGGTTCCATAAATGGGGCTTCAAAATTAATGAAAAAAAATCCACACATGTAACCTTCACGCTGCGAAAACAAGCCTGCCCACAGGTCACCATTAACAATATAACAGTTCCTAACAAGGACACAGTCAGATACCTGGGCATGACTCTGGACAGGAGATTAACATGGAAACAACACATCACAGACAAATCGAAGCAACTCAGGGACAAACTAAAAAAAATTTTTGGCTCATTGGCCGTCGCTCTAACCTAAGCACGCAGAACAAAATTACGCTCTATAAGACCGTAATAAAGCCTGTCTTTTTTTTTTTTTATGTGGAGGAAATCCGCACGGACACCAGGTCGCTTCTGGGGGGGGGGGGGGAAGCGGCGTGGTAGTGCCGGACTCCAACCGACTAAAACCTCCACGATAACCGTCCCGGCTGCGATCGAAAGAGGCCCGGGAACCGGTGCGAGCGACACACCGGGCCCCTCCGGCGCACAGAGTGCATCGTCTCCGGAGCCGCCGTGCAAGGCAGTGTAATTCCCCCACCAGACTGCTTGGCGGTCCCGAGGCGCTGATTTATCAGATTCACCGGTTCGCGTGAATCCCACGCCAGACGCATGAACGTATTCGGGGGCCTGGCGGTTGCTCGAAGACGACGCTTTACAGCGTGAGACTGCGCCGGTACTGGACACAATATATAATAATAAAATACATAATATACTAAACAACCTACAATGTATAACATCCTAAACAAATATAATAGACAAATCTGTAAACTGACAATCTCAGTTAAAATCTATATGATATCCTTGATATGGTATAGCAAGATAACAATATATATACCCTCCAAAAATATATTGTCATTACACATAGTAATAGTTAAAAGTACTAGCGATATGAGACGGTAATTCAGTGATAATGGGTACTATTTTAAAATCGCAACATATACCGATATCGTATCATCATTACATAGATTATGTAAAATGACGATAACTTGGGGACGTCCTTTTCAGTAGACCCATAACCGCGAACTGCTTCAATTCGTCTCGACACAAGCAATATGAAGCATCACCTGTTTACTCTGCTATTCGTTCTGTGCGTCTTGTACATCGCGAAGCAGTCGAGATGTTACAAGATTCTAGCCATCGTTCCCTCACCATCCTACAGTCATCAAATACCGTACCGACGATTATGGCTGGAACTACACAAACGGGGTCACGAAGTTGTGCTAGTCACGGCGGATCCTATACCAAATATCACATCTCCGAATTTTACGCAAATCGATATTAGCCAATCATACGGAATAATAAAGAAATTAGATTTTGTTCAAAGGCGATTTGAGGGAAAAAGTTGGCTGGATTTTGTGAAAGAAGAACTGTTGCATGTAACAAAAGTTGTTGCGGAAACGGTGTTCAGTTCTACAGAACTGCGGAAGCTGTATGCTCCAGAGAGCAACGCAACGTTCGATATCTATTTGACGGAACTTCTCTCCGCGCCCTCCATTTACGCTATCGCACATCGATTCAATGTTCCTATGATAGGTATGACTTTAACAATTATATTTATATATATTAGCTTTGTTACTTTTATTTCGTCCTGGAAATCAGGAATATATAGGCTGATGCACGTGGCACGTACAGTCTAATATCTTTCGACGTAGAACATTCAGAAGAATAGACATATGTAAAAATAGTTCCAAACGGCTTTCATATGCCTTCTAGGCATGCTCGTACAAAATAACCAGTCATGTCGATTCATGTTTCCGAAACAATGCAAGTTCTACCTAGAACATTCCTTATTGAGATTGAACGGGTTTTGGTTACATTGTAATAATTTTAATAAAAAATTATGTATTAGGAGTATAATAGAAATGAAGTACAGTACAAGACGAGTATCATTCCAAAGATTACTGACGTTATTGTATGCAAGCTACCATTTTAATTAGATTTGACATACACACACATAGATTTTCTATGAGGGCATGAGAAGCTAGTCATGGAACACGTTCGAAAACATACCTCTAAACAGTTAAAACCTCAAACACACGTTCGCAATATTAAGCATTGTCCATCTAAGGGCTGAACGCCGGAGCGACACCGGGACACAATTAATCTATTCACAACTATGACTCATATTACAAAAGAGCGGAAATTTGCTAGAAAAGAAATGGCTGCAATAGTATCGTGACCTACTCGATGAGTAGGAAGATGATAGAAAAGGAAGAGAAGGTATTGTGTACATAGAAGCTTGAAATCAAAAAGAACTCAAGAAAGTGAATTTTATAAATTACAGATATAAACAGCTAATTAGGAGCGAATAAAAATACCATCAATACTTTCCAATGACAATGACCCAATGTTAGGTACTATTTAGAAAAATAGAAATGTTATACGGAAACGAAATACAAAATTTCTAAAAGCGGTGACACCCATAGAAAAGCTGAGAGAATGTTTAACGTAAATGCAGGACCATAAAATTTCATATACAATATTCATAATTATATATAAAACAATTAAATGTATAAAATTAAATCAACTGAACTAACTGTAAAAATTGAAGCCTCTTGAATTAATAATTTGGAAAATTGAAATAATTACACTACGTACGTAAGTCATTTTAGTTATTCTCAAGGTGATAAGAAGGAATATCGATGTTGTGCTCTTGGCGTTAAGTGCTCGACTGGATATATTTTGATAAGAATACATGTAAATGAGGTGTGACATATCGATGGCTATTTAATGCAATTCAGACGTTGTTACGAAGACGGCGGTCTTCCACCGTACACGCCTCATGTTTGTAGAAAATCTCATTTTAACTTGTTAACCGTGTCATCCCTTACCTAAAAGTTTCTGTAGTTCTGCACTTAAAATTTAATGTTGAAAAGAAATTTATTTCAATTACGTCAGCTTTAGTAAATATATGAGTAATTTTAATTAAAACAAAAAAAATGAAATTATATGTAAAAAAATAAAGAATATCTAAATAGTAAAATTATAATATTATGAGTGAATTATCTATTTTTTCCAGTTAATAAATTAACCCGTAATAAATCAATCACGTTCGTAATTGCTTGAACTTATATAATACATCTTTATTTGTAGATCTCCAATATTTTAATAAGTGATTCAGTTTCAATTAAAAATCAAGCATATCATATATTCTACTCATAATTAAAAGAATTAAAATTATCCTACTTGGAATTAACATCTCTTTATTAATTTTTAATTTAATCATTATAGACATGATTAGATAAGCATTGATTAGATTAGTAGATTAAGATCAACCGTCATTACATTTTGCATGACCGTAGGGTTAAGTTCAGTAGGGATGCTTGCCTATAACGAACACGCTCTTGGTGGATTGGTCCTCCCTTCTCACGAGTGCACGTGGGAAATGGAAGACAACACGGGTGCGAATCTACCGTTCCTGAAGAGACTGCGCAATTTCGTCAACATGTCGTATTACATATACTACTACTACTATACGCTCCTTCCTAACCATCAGAAATTGGCCGAGAAATATTTTGGGCCTCTGCCACCAATGCTAGACGTATTGAAGAACGTTAGCATGCTTTTCATCAATCAGGCCGACGTAATGGCACCGGCTCGACCGAAACTTGCCAACATAATCACGTTTACATCCTCCCACATAGAAAAAAAGCCAAAACCTCTGCCTAAGGTAGGGTTAATACAATAACATAAGATTTATGTGTATATTAAATAAGGGTTTATCTTAATAAGGTAATTTTATTACTTTTATGTTTAGTAAAATTATAAATTGTAGGAAGGGTAACAGCATAACAGTAGTATGTTACGATGTGATGAATTGTGTAAGATGCATTAGGAGGCTCTAGTTTTTTTTACTATTATTAAAACCTTTTACTTGTTAATTAACTCATATATTTTTCTATACCGGCATTACAAAATTCATGACCATGTAAAAGAACTAGTTTCCTCTTAGTTATTATTTTTAATCTAAAATCTATTCTTTTACACCCACGTGTCTTTCATCAGGTTGTTCTATTTTGTCACAGGACTTACAAGCATTTCTGGATGGCGCCACGAATGGATTCATCTACTTTAGTCTTGGTAGTAACGCAAGAAGTGCAAGTTTACCACTGGAGATCCGACGCATGTTCTGCGATGTGTTCACCAAGTTGCCTTATAGAGTTGTCTGGAAATTCGAGGAGGATTTTCCCGGGAAACCTGATAATGTTTACATCGAAAAATGGCTACCACAACAAACCATTCTCGGTATGATCTTATTCTCGATAAAATATTTATACATCGCAGATTCTATTCCCCGATGGAAAATGATCTAACGAATCATATTAACCCACAGCTCATCCGAACATTAAATTGTTCATTTATCAAGGAGGCCTGCAGAGCAGCGAGGAGACCGTCTACTACGGAGTACCAGTTCTTGGTTTCGCAATTTTGGGCGATCAGGGTTACCAAGTAGCCAGAATGGAAGCTCTGGGCATTGGAAAATCTTTGGAAATAACAACCCTTAAGAAAGATGAACTTGAAAATACTATTACAGATCTTATAACTAACAAAAAGTGAGTATAAACTGACTACCTGTTATAATTGTGTTATTGTTGAGAGTTTGACACTAGAACTACCTAATCTGTGAAAATGACGGACGAGTTTCAGAGTATTCGTTTTTGTAATCACATGATCCTTTTCAAAAAATTTGTTTGGATCCCAACTAATCAGAATTTTTGGAATAAAGTTCTCTGTGTTCCAAAGTATTATTACTATACGTTGGTCGAAATTGTAAATTTATCTGAAGAAAGGAAAGAGAGCAATCCAGTCATTTTCATATCGAAAAGAATTAAAAAAGAATTGAAAAGGAATTAGTGAAATGAAATTTTTAATCCCTTTAGAAACTAGATTATTCTGTTAAATCTTAAAATGATATTGGTCGATGATAATGTACTATGTGATGTGATTTTCGTTTGAACTTAGCATGCTTGTTTTCAGGTACAAAGAAAGGATACATTACATCCGAAATGTCGTTCAGGATACACCGTACGATGCGGTAAAGAATCTCGCTTGGTGGACAGAGTACGTGATACGAACGGAAGGCGCCCCTCATCTTCGCAGTAGTCTAGCCTTTCAGCCTTGGTATCAACGTTGCGATCTGGACATTGTAGTGTTCTTAACGATCATAATTTTCTTGATCGCTTCTACTACCTTTTATTTAATAGCCAAGACTTTTGTCTACATTCATAAGAAAATCAAATCAACTGAAAAGCAAAAGATAAGCTAAGTATTTATGACACAATTAATTAAAGAGTGGTACTTATAGCACAATTCAGTCCAAGTGTCGCATGTGTTTAGCATCTCATTTCAACGAATGAATTTTATCTAGTTTCGTTAAGGAAATGATCATCCCGCGTTTTGTAATTGGCCAGTTACTTTGGTCACAAGACTAACGATTCTGGCTCGGAAAAACTTTCAAATATAAGAAAGATTAGATTAACTTTAAAACCTCATTATACATTGTTGATCTCAAGATAGAGATTTTTTAGGAAGCGTAATGTTTATTATAAATTGTTATCATCGATGAGGAGAAATTACATTGAAATCGTAGGTATGTCGAAGTAATGTAATGTTATGTTTAGATATATTTAGACATACGTATGTTGCGTTCCAGACGAAATTTCGATTGTTTCTTAATTTATTGTTTTTTACTGTGTTTGAAATACTTTAAACCTTATAATATAAGGGACCAATCAGTGTTGCTGGCAATATATTAATCATATGATCAAATAGTCTTTGTTATTCGCGAACATATCACAATTTATCCAATAAGTCTCCGCATCCTGCTCCGTTAAGCGAAGCAAAATGTTGATGATGATTGACATTGTAATTTTAAAATTTGATGGCGTCATGTAGTTATACTATAGACAATAGCTTGGCCACCACGCTCTCCTGACTTAACTCCGCTTGACTTTTATTTATGGAGCCATATTAAATCTCTTGTCTATTCTGAAGAAGTCGCAAGTTGCGAGCAATTGAAAGAAAAGATTATTGTAGCCTTTCATACTTTAAAACAGTCGAATACGTTAGAAAGTGTTCATATAAATTTAATTAGAATAGCAGAAGCATGTGTTCGGCAGAATGGGCAATATTTTCAGCAATTTTTGTAATAATAAACTTTATGATTACTTCATATTATTTCATTATGTATTCCTAATTTTCCGTTACGGCACAAACAAACTTAAACTGCGATAAAATCAATCGAGACTACGACCTACAGTGAGATCAGTTATAACGAGACGTGATAAAGTGCCCGCGTACCGGGCGAAAATTCAAAGTCGATTTTCTCGAAAACAAAGCCTTGAACGAAAAATTTTTATTCTATATTTTCGATTTCTTTTTTCGCGTAGAATCACCCATCTTCCCCTTGTACCGCCAGTTACCAACCACCCTGTATATATATTCGTATTATCGATTATAAACGATACTTTACAAATCCCTTAACTTCTGCGTTTTGTCATTATATGCAAACACAAATTTTACAAATCGTGAACCATGCATTAAATTGTTTCAGACATGAAATATTGACAAATATATGGTACAATATATGATACATTAAACAAATACAGTATACAAATCTGGAAACTGACAATCTCTGTTAAGGTCTATATGATATCCTTGATATGGTATAGCAAGATAACAATATATATATCCTCCAAAAATATATTGTCATTACACATAGTAATAGTTAAAAGTACTAGCGATATGAGACGGTAATTTAGAGATAATATGTACTATTTTAAATTACAACATATACCGATATCGTATCATCATTACAGAGATTATGTAAAACGACGATAACATGGAGACGTCCTTTTTAGTAGACCCATAACCGCGACCTGCTTCAATTCGTTTCGACACGAGGAATATGAAGCACCACCTTTCTAGTCTGTTGTTCGTTCTGTGCGTCTTGTACATCGCGAAGCAGTCGGGATGTTACAAGATTCTAGCCATCGTTCCCTCACCAGCCTACAGTCATCAAATACCGTACCGACGATTATGGCTGGAACTACACAAACGGGGTCACGAAGTTGTGCTAGCCACGGCGAATCCTATACCAAATATCAAATCACAGAATTTTACGCAAATCGATATTAGCCAATCTTACGGAATCATGAAAAAATTAGATTTTGTTCAATTTCGATTTGAGGGAAAAAGTTGGCTGGATATTGTGTATGAAAAACTGTTGCCTGTAACCAAAGTTTTTGCGGAAACTGTGTTCAATTCTACAGAACTGCGGAAGCTGTATGCTCCAGAGAGCAACGCAACGTTCGATGTCTATTTGACGGAATTCCTCTTCGCCCCCGCCACTTACGCTTTCGCACATCGATTCAATGTTCCTATGATAGGTATGACTTTAACAATTATATTTATATATATAAGCTTTGTTACTTTTATTTCGTCTTGGAAATCAGGAATATATAGGGTGATGCACGTGGCACGTACAGCCTAATATCTTTCGATGTAGAATATTCAGAAGAATGGACATACGTAAAAATAGCTCCAAACGGCCTTCATATGTCTTCTAGGTATGCTCGGACAAAACAATTAATCATGTCGAATCATGTTTCCGAAACCATGCAAGTTCTACCTAGAACATTCTTTCTTGAGACTGAACCGGTTTTGGTTGCATTGTAATAACTTTAATAAAAAATTATGTATTAGGAGTATAATAGAAATGAAGTAAAGTACAAAACGAGTATCATTCCAAAGATGACTGACGTTATTGTATGCAACCTACCATTTTAATTAGATTTGACATATACACACATAGATTTTCTATGAGGGCATGAGGAGCTAGTCATGGAACACGTTGAAAAACATACCTCTAAACAGTTAAAACCTCAAACACATGTTCGCAATATTAAGCATTGTCCATCTAAGGGCTGAACGCCGGAGCGACACCGGGACACCATCAATCTATTCGCAACTATGACTCATTTTACAAAAGAGCGGAAATTTACTAGAAAAGAAATGGCTGCAATAGTATCGTGACCTACTCGATGAGTAGGAAGATGATAGAAAAGGAAGAGAAGGTATTGTGTACATAGAAGCTTGAAATCAAAAAGAACTCAAGAAAGTGAATTTTATAAACTACAGATATAAACAGCTAATTAGGAGAGAATAAAAAT
The DNA here is from genome assembly GCF_910591885.1 of Bombus terrestris. Taxonomy (NCBI): domain Eukaryota; kingdom Metazoa; phylum Arthropoda; class Insecta; order Hymenoptera; family Apidae; genus Bombus; species Bombus terrestris. The sequence continues at coordinate 2,041,619 of NC_063274.1, forward strand.
ACCATCAATACTTTCCAATGACAATGACCCAATGTTATGTACTATTTAGAAAAATAGAAAATGTTATACGGAAACGAAATACAAAATTTCTAAAAGCGATGACACCCATAGAAAAGCTGACAGAATGTTTAACGTAAATATACAATATTTATAATTATATATAAAACAATTAAATGTATAAAATTAAATCAACTGAACTAACTGTAAAAATTGAAGCCTCTTGAATTAATAATTTGGAAAATTGAAATAATTAGACTACGTACGTAAGTCATTTTAGTTATTCTCAAGGTGATAAGAAGGAATATTGGTGTTGGGCTCTTGTCGTTAAGTGCTTGACTGGATATATTTTGATAAGAATACATGTAAATGAGGTGTGACATATCGATGGCTATTTAATGCAATTCAAACGTTTGCGAAGACGACGGTCTTCCACCGTACACGCCTCATGTTTGTAGAAAATCTCATTTTAACTTGTTAACCGTGTCATCCCTTACCTAAAAGTTTCTGTAGCTGTGAACTAAAAATTGAATGGTGAAAAGAAATCTATTTCAATTACGTCAGCTTTAGTAATTGTATAATATAAATTAGTTTAAAAAAAAAAAATGAAATTATATGTAAAGTAAAAGTAGTGAAATTATAATATCATGAGTGAATTATCTATTTTTTCCAGTTAATAAATTAACCTGTAATAAATCAATCACGTTCGTAATTCCTTGAACTTATATAATACATCCTTTATTTGTAGATCTCCAATATTTTAATAAGTGATTCAGTTTCAATTAAAAATCAAGCATATCATATATTCTACGCATAGTTAAAAGAATTAAAATTATCCTACTTGGAATTAACATCTCTTTATTAATTTTTAATTTAATCATTATAGAAATGTTTAGTTAAGTATTGATTGGATTAGTAGATTAAGATCAACCGTCATTACATTTTTCATGACCGTAGGATTAAGTTCAGTAGGGTTGCTTGCCTTTAACGAACACGCTCTTGGTGGATTGGTTCTCCCTTCTCACGAGTACACGTGGGAAATGGAAGACAACACGGGTGCAAATCTACCGTTCTTGAAGAGACTGCGCAATTTCATCAACATGTCGTATTACATACACTACTACTATCATGCCCTGATTCCTTACCAACAGAAATTGGCCGAGAAATATTTTGGGCCTCTACCACCATTGCTAGACGTACTGAAGAACGTTAGCATGCTTTTCGTCAATCAGGCCGATGTTATGATAGCGGCTCGACCAAAGCTTGCGAACATAATCACGTATACATCCTCCCACATAGAAAAGAAGCTGACTCCCCTGCCTAAGGTAAGGTTTATACAATAACTTTAAGTGATTTACTTATGTATTTAATAAGGATTTATCGAGCACAAATTCAATTTTATTACTTGTATGTGTAGTAGAATCATAAGGTATGGTGATAGGAAAATTGTAGTTTGAGACTGATCGAAAATCTGGGTAAATTGCATGAGAGATTCCACTTCTTCTAGAATTATTCATAAGTTTTAACTGTTGATTAAGTTATAAATTTTTCTAAACCGACATTACAAAACTAATGAATAGTAACAGGACAAACTTCCTCTTAGTTATTATTTTTAATGTATAATCTATTCTTTTACGCACACGTGTCTTTCATCAGGATATGCTATTTTGTCACAGGACTTACAAGCATTTCTGGATGGCGCCACGAATGGATTCATCTACTTTAGTCTTGGTAGTAACGCAAGAAGTGCAAGTTTACCATTGGAGATCCGACGCATGTTCTGCGATGTGTTCGCCAATTTACCTTATAGAGTTGTCTGGAAATTCGAGGAGGATTTTCCGGGGAAACCTGATAATGTTTACGTCGGAAAATGGCTGCCGCAACAAACCATTCTCGGTATGATCTTATTCCCAATAAAATATTTATACGTCGCAGATACTATTCCTCGATGAAAAATGATCTAACAAATCATATTAACCCACAGCTCATCCGAACATTAAATTGTTCATTTATCAAGGAGGCCTGCAGAGCAGTGAGGAGACCATCTACTACGGAGTACCAATTCTTGGCTTTGCGATTTTGGCCGATCAAGATTATCAAGTAGCCAGAATGGAAGCTCTGGGCATTGGAAAATGTTTGGAAATAACAACTCTTAAGAAAAATGAACTTGAAAATACCATTACAGATCTTATAACTAACAGAAAGTGAGTATAAGTTGACTGCCTGTTATAATTGTGTTATTGTTGAGAGTTTGACACTAGAACTACTTAATCTGTGAAAATGACGGACGAGTTTCAGAGTATTCGTTTTTATAATCACACGGTCCTTTTGGAAAAGTTTGTTTGGATCCCAACTAATCAGAGTTTTTGGAATAAAGTTTCCTGTGTTCTAAAGTATTATTTCTGTCAGTTGGTGGAGATTGTAGATTCATCCGAATAACGAAAGGAAAGCAATCATGTTATTTTCATATTGAAAAGAATTCAAAATTGAAAAAGAATTAGTGGAATGAAATTTTTAATCCTTTTAGCTACTAGATTATTCTGTTAAATCTTTCAATGATATTGGTCGATGATAATGTATTATTGTGATTTTCAGTTGAACTTAGAATCCTTGTTTTCAGGTACAAAGAGAGGATACATTACATCCGAAATGTCATGCAGGATACACCGTACGATCCAGTAAAGAATCTCGCTTGGTGGACAGAGTACGTGATACGAACGAAAGGCGCCCCTCATCTTCGCAGTAGTCTAGCCTTTCAGCCTTGGTATCAACGTTGCGATATGGACATTGTAATGTTCTTAACGATCTCAATTTTCTTGATCGCTTCTACTACCTTTTATTTAATAGCCAAGATTGTCGTCTACATTCATAAGAAAATCAAATCAATTGACAAGCAAAAGATAAGCTAAGTATTTATGGCGCAATTAATCAAACAGACGTACTTATACCACAATTCAGTTCAAGTGACGCGTGTGTTTAACATCTCATTTCAACGAATGAATTTTATCTAGTTTCGTTAAGGAAACGATCATCCCGCGTTTTATTATTGACGAGTTACTGGTCACAAGACGATTCTGGCACGAAAAAACTTTCAAATACAGAAAAAGTTCGATTAACATTGAAATCCCATTTATACATTGTTGATGTCTTGATTGAGATTTTTTGGGGAGGCGTCAAGCTTATTCTAAATTATTATCAATCGATGATAACATTGCTTTTCGCTTGGTGAATGAGACAGCGCAGGGCGAAATTATATTAAAGCCATAGATATGCTAAATTATGGAGTATCAAAATGTCGATATACATAAAAATCGAATGCGTTATGTAGTTATTCGAAATAAATTCTTTACATTATAATACATCTTTATATTGAGCACATTTTATAGCAAACATTTATGTTACGCACAAGTATACTGCACGTTTTATTATATATGAAATTTTAACAATTATTATGCATTTCTAATAAATATCATAATTTTCATACCAGCAAGTGAATCTTTTCATAATTTACCCTACGTCGGATTTATTATAGTGGCCCTTTACTTCCTACCAAATAATCAGGCTACTTAACCTTAGAATTATGCTTACCAGAGATTTCATTTAGCGAGAAATGATCTTTGTCAAGCACTTTTTTTTAATTCGCAAATACTTGTCAGCTTGCCGTTCAGATGGCAAATAATCTTTGATGTTGTATCTCTCTAGTCTGGTATTTCGAACAACTTCTCTTATAGTAACAAAAGGTATCTACCTGAAAAAAATTTGTAGTATTGTTACAAGTACTTAGCAAATCTTCGAACGATTTGTATTCACATGATATCTTTGTTCCTCTATTCATAAAGCACACTGATAAATTTTTTTTATTATTATTTAATTTGTACTTTACAATTTGTCCAGCTGGACATTTGATAAATTCTTCTAACTTCATTGCTAAATAACTGGATGGCTACCCCTAGCGGGATTTCCATCTTCGAGTATTGATAAAGTATAGCTATAAACAGTATAGATAAATATTGATAAATATATCGTAAAATATGTATAATATACTAAACAAATATAATTTACAAATCTGTAAACTGACAATCTCTGTTAAGATCTATATGATATCCTTGATATGATATATTAAGATATAGGCGCCAAAACAATATATTTATTCTCCAAATATATAATGTCATTATACATAGCAATAGTTAAAAGTAGTAGCGATATGAGACGGTATTTCAATGATAATGAGTACTACTTTTAAATTATAATGTATACCGATAAGCATCATCAGTGCATAGATTACGTGAAATGACAATAACTTGGAGACGTCCTTTTTAGTAAACCTATAACCAGGATCTGTTTCAATTTGTCCCGACACGAGCAATAAGAAGCATCACCTGTTTAGTCTGTTATTCGTTCTGTGCGTCTTGTATATCGCGGAGCAGTCGGGATGTTGCAAGATTCTAGCCATCGCTCCCTCAACATCCTACAGTCATCAAATACCGTACCGACGATTATGGCTGGAACTACACAAACGGGGTCACGAAGTTGTGCTAGCCACGTAGCATCCTATACCAAATATCAAATCGCCGAATTTTACGCAAATCGATATTAACCAATATTACGGAACCATGAAGAAATTAAATCTTGTTCAAATGCGATTTGAGGGAAAACGTTAGCTGGATATTGTGGATGAGAAACTGTTGCCTGTAACAGAAAGTTTTGTGGACGGAATTCGTCTGTACGCCCTCCACTTACGCTTTCGCACATCGATTTAACGTTCTTATGATAGGTATGACTTTAACAATTATATTTATATTTATTAGCTTTGTTACTTTTATTTCGTTCTGAAAATCAGTAATATATAGGGTGAAGCACGTAGCACGTGCACTCGAATACTTTTCGATGTAGAATGTTCCGAAGAATTGACAAATATAGCTTCGAACGATCTTTATACGTCTTCCACGCATGTTGCTACAAAAGAACGAATCATGTCAAATCATGTTTCCAAAACTATCCAAGTTCTACTTGAAACATTCTTAATTGAAATTGAACTGGATTTGATTACATGGTAATAGTTTTAAGGAAAAATCATGCATTAAGAGTATGATAGAAATAAAGTATACTACAAAATGTGTATCATACAACCTGCCATTTCAACTGGACTTGGCAAACACACGCATACATATTGTATAAGAGAATGAGCACCTTGTAATAGAACACGTTGAAGAAACGTACTCCTAAATGGTCTTTAAACTTCAAACACATGTCCGCAATATTAAGCGTTGTCCATCTAACAGCACAATGCCTAAGCGACCAACCAGCATCCAAATATTGGAAATTATCACTCGTTTTACAAAAGTATTGAATGCTTCTATTAAAGAAGAGAATGTATTGTGTACATAGAAGCTTGAAATCAAAAAGAACTCAAGAAAGTGAATTTTATAAACTACAGATATAAACAGCTAATTAGGAGAGAATAAAAATACCATCAATACTTTCCAATGACAATGACCCAATGTTAGGTACTATTTAGAAAAATAGAAAATGTTATACGGAAACGAAATACAAAATTTCTAAAAGCGATAATACCCATAGAAAAACTGACAGACTGCTTAACATAAATGCAAGTCCATAAAATTTCATATACAATATTTATAATTTTATATAAAACAATTAAATGTATGAAATTAAACCAAATGAACTAACTGTAAGAATTGAAGCCGCTTGAATTAATAATTTGGAAAATTGAAATAATTAGACTACGTAAGACATTTTAGTTATTCTCAAGGTGGTAAGGAGGAATATGTATGTGTGGTGCTGTTGTCAAGTGCTTGAATGGTTGTATTTCGATAAGTATACATGTAAATGAGGTGGACATATCGGTGGCTATCTAATGCAATTCAGACGTTGTAGTTACGAAAGCGAAGGCCTTCCACTGTACACACTTCATGTTTATGGAAAATCTCATTTGAACTTGTAAATAGTGTCATCCTTCACCAAAAAATTTCTGTAATTGTGAACTTAAAATTTAATGTTGAAAAGAAATCTATTTCAATTACGTCAGTTTTAGTGCTTGTAAATGTATGATACAATTTAGTTTTAACAAAAATGGGACTACATGCAAAAAATAAAGGACATCTAAATAGAGAAACTACATTATTATTAGTGAATTATTTATTTTTTCCGGCTAATAAATTAGCTTGAAATAAATCAATCAGATTTGTAACAGTTTGGATAGCATAACTTCTTTATTTATAGATATCCTATATTTTAACACGTGATTCAGTTTCAATTAAAAATCAAGCATATCATATATTCTACACATAGTTAGAAGAATTAAAATTATCCTACTTGAAATTAATATCTCAATTAACATCTCAGCAATTTTTAATTAAATCATTATAGAAATGTTTGGATTAGAAGTAATTAAATTAATAGATCAAGCTCAAACCTCATTACATTCTGCATGACCGTAGGGTTAAGTTCATTTGGGTTGAGTACCTTTAACGAACACGCTCTCGGTAGATTGGTTCTTCGTTCTCACGAGTACACGTGGGAAATGGAAAACAACACGGGTGCGAACCTACCGTTCTTGAAGAGACTGCGCAATTTCGTCAACATGTCGTATTACATATACTACTACTACTACTATGCGCTCATTCCTAACCAACAGAAATTGGCCGAGAAATATTTTGGGCCTCTACCACCATTGCTAGACGTATTGAAGAACGTTAGCCTGCTTTTCATTAATCAGGCCGATGTTATGATAGCGGCTCGACCAAAGCTTGCGAACATAATCACGTATACATCCTCCCACATAGAAAAGAAGCTGACTCCCCTGCCTAAGGTAAGGTTTATACAATAACTTTAAGTGATTTACTTACGTATTTAATAAGGATTTATCGAGCACAAATTCAATTTTATAACTTCTGCGTTTAGTAAAATCATAAAGTGTATAGGAAGGATAACAGCAAAATTGTAGTTTGAGAATGAATGGTAACTTGGGTAAATAGTCTATAGGTTTCCACTTCTTCTAGAATTATCGAGGATTTTAACTGTTAATTAAGTTATAAATTTTGCTAAATAAGCATTACAAAGCTCCTGAATAATAGTATCACTAATTCCTTTTTAGTTCTTATTTTTAATGTGTTTATGATTAATAAAATAATCTTTACACACACGTGTCTTTCGATCAGGATGCTTTTTTTTTGTCACAGGACTTAGAAGCATTTCTGGATGGCGCCACAAATGGTTTCATCTACTTCAGTCTTGGTAATAACGCAAGAAGTGTAAGTTTACCACTGGAGATCCGACGAGTGTTCTGCGATGTGTTCACCAAGTTGTCTTATAAGTTGTCTGGAAACTCGAGGAGGATTTTCCCGGGAAACCTGATAATGTTTACATTGGAAAATGGCTGCCACAACAAACCATTCTCGGTATGATCTTATTCTCAATAAAATATTTATACATCGCAGATGCTATTCCCAGATGGAAAATGATCTAACGAATCATATTAACCCACAGCTCATCCGAACATTAAATTGTTCATTTATCTAAGAGGTCTGCAGAGCAGCGAGGAGACCGTCTACTACGGAGTATCAGTTCTTGGTTTCGCAATTTTGGCCGATCAAGATTATCAAGTCGCCAGAATGGAAGCTCTGGGCATTGGAAAATCTTTGGAAATAACAACCCTTAAGAAAGATGAACTTGAAAATGCTATTACAGAGCTTATAACTAACAAAAAGTAAGTATAAATTGACTTCATGCTATAATTGTGCTATTGTTGAGTGTTTGACACTAGAACTACCTAATCTGTGAAAATGACGGACGAGTTTCAGAGTATTCGTTTTTGTAATCACATTATCCTTTTCAAAAAATTTGTTTGGATCCCAACTAATCAGAATTTTTAGAATAAAGTTTTTTGTGTTAAGTATTATTACCATAAGTTGGTCGAGATTGTAGATTTACCTGAAGAAAGAAAGAAGAGCAATCAAGTCATTTTCATGTTGAAAGGTATTCAAAATGGAAAAAGAATTAATAGACTGAAATTTTGAAATCCTTTCAGCTACTAGATTATTCTAGTAAATCTTTCAATGATATTGGTCGATGATAATGTATTATTGTGATTTTCGGTTGAACTTATTATGCTTGTTTTCAGGTACAAAGAAAGGATACTTTACATCCGAAATGTCGTTCAGGATACACCATACGATCCGGTAAAGAATCTCGCTTGGTGGACAAAGTACGTGATACGAACGAAAGGCGCCCCTCATCTTCGCAGTAGTCTAGCCTTTCAGCCTTGGTATCAACGTTGCGATCTGGACATTGTAGTGTTCTTAACGATCACAATTTTCTTGATCTCTTCTACTACCTTTTATTTAATTGCCAAGATTGTCGTCTACATTCATAAGAAAATCAAATCAACTGAAAAGCAAAAGATAAGCTAAGTATTTATGACGCAATTAATTAAGGAGAGGTACTTATTGCACAATTCAGTCCAAGTGACGCAAGTGTTTAGCATCTCATTTCAACGCATGAATTTTATCTAGTTTCGTTACGGAAATGATCATTCCGCGTTTTGTAATTGGCCAGTTACTCTGGTCACAAGACTAACGATTCTGACACGAAAAATCTTTCAAATATAAAAAAAAGTTCGAATAAAATTGAAATCCCATTTATACATTGTAATCTCTTGATTGTGATTTTTCACGAGGCGTCAAGTTTATTCTAAATTGTTGATTTCAATCGATGATGTCATCGTTTTTCTCTCGGAGAATGAGATAGCACAATGAGAAATTACGTTGAAATCATAAGCATGTCAAAGTATGGAGTGTTAATGTATTCATATATATATAGATATATGTATACATATGTCACTTGCGTTCCTGAAGTTGTTTCATTTGTTTCCTAATTTATTATCTTTAATTGTAACGCGTCTTCTGTTATCGGAAATGAAAACGAAATACTTTAAACCTTCTATTAAAAAGGATCCACCAGTATTGCTGGCAATATGTTTAATCATCTGATTATCAGATAGTCCCTGTTCTTCGCTAAGGTGTCTGAGATTACCCAATAAAAGTGTCTGTTAAACGTCCAAAACGTCAATCGTAATTGATATTAGAATTTTTAAAAATCGGAGGTGTTGTACAGTTTTTCGAAATAAATTCTTTATATTATAATACATCTTTGTAGTAAGCATATTTTACAGTAAACATATCCGATACGCGCAGATATCCAGCACGTTTTATTATGTACGAAATTTTAATAAATGTTACATATTTCTAATAAATATCACAATTCTTATACCCGCAACTCATCCTTGGCATCATTTACCTTACGAGTAATTATTGTAATACCCCTTTATTTGAAAACAAATAATCTTTGCCATTCCTTTTATCTCACGAGCAAATTATTCATATCAGAACTTTTACTTGATGGCAAATTATCTTTGTCAAGCACTTTATTTCACTAGCAAATACTTGTTAGCTTGCCGTTCAGATGGCAAATAATCTTTGATGTTTTATCTCTCTAGCCTGGCATTTCGAACAACTTCTCTTACAGTAACAAAAGATATGTACCTGAAAAGAATTTTATAGTATTGCTACAAGTATTTAGCAAAGCTTCGAACGATTTATATTCGCATGATATCTTTATATCCTATTCATAAAACATTGATAAAGTACCGTTATAAAAAATATAGGAGCAAAATTCCAATCATTAATTAAGATATTGTACATATTTAATTTTTGCGTATTAAAATTAATATGAATAGAAAAATTTTCGGAAAGAGAAGTGATCCGTTACGTTCGGTTATGAGTGTTTATGATAAAAGTGAACGTGCATTAAGGCCCGTAGCATATGAGGCTTTACATTTGGATTTATGACAACACTATAACGGTAGTCTGCGTCGTCAATCTAATAGCGTAAATTAGTAATAGAATACAACTGTATATTTCTAATAATCTTTTTCGTGATGTTTATTATTTGCTTATTTGGTCCTTTTATGTTAATAAGTGTTTTCTGCCGTTGCCATTTGACCGATGAGATAGTGTTATGTACTAAATATGATAGTGAGTTGTATGATTGCAACATAGTTACGCAATGTTATATTACATGACATAGAGATAAAGATTCTATATCTATAATTGACTTTTTATCTCGCTATTACATCCGTACAGGTGATTTTTATCGCAATATTTATCACACTTTCTCACGTTTCTAATTCGTATTGTATTTTTTATAGGAAACGCAGACGAATCATGGCGGACGCTATAGGCAGCAAAAAGCTTATATTTTTTACGATTACTGTCAAAAATAGCCATGTATATATCCGCATTACGGATTGTAAACAATTTTTTACAAATCCCCGAATTTCTGTGTTCTATCGATTTGTACAAACACAAATTTTACAAATGGTGAACAATGCATTAAATTGTGTAACATATGAAATTTTGACAAATATGTCGTATAATATATAATATACTAAACAAATATTAATACAAATCTGTAATTTGATAATCACTGTTAAGATCTATATGACATATTTGATATGATATATTAAAATATACACGCCGAAACAACATATGCATCGCGCACACATACATTCCAATTACATATAGCAATACTTAATAGTAGTAGAGGTATACGACGGTAATTTAGCGATAACGGATATTATTTTAAATTTACAGTGCATACCGATATCGTATCATCACTGAATAGATTGCGTAATATGACGATAGCTTGGAGATGTCCCTTTTAATAGACCCGTAAGCGGGATCAGCTTCAGTTTGTTTCGATACGAGGAATATGAAGCATCACCTCTCTAGTCTGTTGTTCGTTCTGTGCGTCTTGTGCATCGCGAAGCAGTCGGGATGTTACAAGATTCTAGCCATCGTCGCGACACCATCCTACAGTCATCAAATACCGTACCGACGATTATGGCTGGAACTACACAAACGAGGTCACGAAGTTGTGCTAGCCACGGCGAATCCTATACCAAATATCAAATCACCGAATTTTACGCAAATCGATATTAGCAAATCTTACGGAAAAATAAAGAGTTTAGATTTTGTTCAAATGCGGTTTGAGGGAAAACGCTGGCTCTATTTCATTCAAGAAGAAATGTTGCCTATGGGCGAAGTTTTTGCAGAAACTGTGTTCAATTCTACAGAACTGCGCAAGCTGTATGCCCCAGACAGCAACGCAACGTTCGATGTCTTTCTGACGGAAGTCCTATTCCTGCCATCCATTTACGCTTTCGCACATCGATTCGATGTTCCAATAATAGGTATGTCTTTAATATTTATTTATATATATATATGTATTGGTTTTCCTACCTTTATTCCGTTTTGAAAATCACGAATATATAGTGTGAAGCACGTTGCACTTTTCGACATAGAATATTCCGAAGAATCGACATGTGTAAAATGAACTTCAAACGACCTTTGTATGTCTTTTATACATGCTCCTAAAAAAACCAATTATGTCTGATCAAGGAGTAAAAACCATCCTAGTTCTACCTGAAACATTTTTCATTGAAATTCAACTGGTTTTAGTTATATAGTAGTAGTTTTAATAAAGGAATCATGCATTAACAGTATAACAGAGCGTTACTTTATGCAACCTACTATCTCAATTGGATTTGGCATATACTCGCACACGCACACGCACGCACGCACGCACGCACGCACACACCAGATCTTCAATGAGAGACTCAGGAACTAACAATATAACCTATTGAAGAAGCACCTCTAAATTGTCGTTAAACTTGAAACACATGTTCGCGTCAATAAGCGACGATATAAAGCGTCGTCCATGGAACAGCGCAATGCCTAAGCGGCACCAAACCAACACCCAAATATTCGAAACTATTACTCATTTCGCAGAAGTATCAAAATTTACTATTAAAGGTATGGCTATAAGAACATTGTTATCTATTTAATAAGGAGTAAGATAATGGAAAAAACAGGAAAAGAAAGTACTAGGTACATAGAAGCTTGAAATTAAGAAACAACCAAAAAGAATTTCATAAACTATGTATAAAAAGTTAATTATGAACGAATAATGATACCACGAATACATCATTCCAATGTCAACGATCCAATGTCAGATACTATTTAGAAAAATAAAAAATGTTATACGGAAACGAAATACAAAATTTATAGGAACGATGACGCTCATAGGAAAACTGACAGACTGCTTAACGTAAATGCAGGACCATAAAATTTCATATACAATATTTATAATCATATATAAAACAATTAAATGTATGAAATTAAACCAAATGAACTAACTGTAAAAATTGAAGCCGCTTGAATTAATAATTTGGAAAATTGAAATAATTAGACTACGTACGTAAGTCATTTTAGTTATTCTCGAGGTGATAAGAAAGAATATCGATGTTGTGCTCTTGTCGTTAAGTGCTCGACTGGATATATTTTGATAAGAATACATGTAAATGAGGTGTGACATATCGATGGCTATTTAGTGCAATTCAGACGTTGTTACGAAGATGACGGTCTTCCACCGTACACGCCTCATGTTTGTAGAAAATCTCATTTGAACTTGTAAATAGCGTCATCCTTCACCCAAAAATTTCTGCAATTGTGAACTCAAAATTTAATGTTGAAAAGAAATCTATTTCAATTATGTCAGTTTTCGTGCTTGTCAATGTATGATACAATTTAGTTTTAACAAAAATGGAACAATATGTAAAAATAAAGGATATATATCATAAATAGGGAAACTATAATATTATTAGTGAATAATTTATTTTTTCCGGCTAATAAATTAGCGTGCAATAAATCAATCAGATTCGTAACAGTTTGAATAGCATAATTCCTTTATTTATAGATCTATATTTTAATACCTGGATCCATTTCTATTAAAAATCAAGCATATCATATATTCTACATATTATTAGAAAGATAAAAATTACCCAATTTGAAATTAACATCGCCTTATTAATTTTTAACTTAATAATTATAGAAATGTTTAGGTAAAGAGTGATTAGATTAAAATCAAGCCTTATTACATTTTGCATGACCGTAGGGTTAAGTTCATTAGGATTGGTTGGCTTTAACGAACATGCTCTTGGTGGATTCATTCTCCCTTCTCACGAGTACACGTGGGAAATGGAAGAAAACACGGGTACGAATCTATCGTTCTTCAAGAGACTGTGCAATTTCGTCAACATGTGGCGTGCTATGTACTACATTTATTATGAGATGTTTCCATACCATCAGAAATTGGCCGAGAAATATTTTGGGCCTCTGCCACCAATGATGGACATATTGAAGAACGTTAGCATGCTTTTCGTCAATCAGGCAGACGTTATGACACCGGCTCGACCTAAACTTGCGAACATGATCACGTTTACGGCTTCCCACATAGAAAAAAAGCCCAAACCTCTGCCTAAGGTAGGATTTATACAATAATATAAGATTTATGTGTATATTAAATAAGGGTTTATCTAGCGTAAATGCAATTTTATTACTTGTATGTTTAGTAAAATTATAAATTGTAGGAAGGGTAACAGCATAACAGTAGTACGTTACGATATGATGAATTGAGTAAGATGCATTAGATGGCTCTAGCTTTTTTTACTACTGTTCAAGTTTTTTACTTGTTAATTAATTCATAAATTTTTCTATACCGGCATTACAAAACCAATGAACATGTAACAGAACTAGTTTCCTCTTAGTTATTATTTTTAATGTATAATCTACTATTTTACACACACGTGTCGTTCATCAGGATGTTCCATTTTGTCACAGGACTTACAAGCATTTCTGGATGGCGCCACGAATGGTTTCATTTACTTTAGTCTTGGTAGTAACGCAAAAAGTGCAAGTTTACCATTGGAGATCCGACGCATGTTCTGCGATGTGTTCACCAAGTTGCCTTATAGAGTTGTCTGGAAATTCGAGGAGGATTTTCCCGAGAAACCTGATAATGTTTACATCGGAAAATGGCTACCACAACAAACCATTCTCGGTATGATCTTATTCTCAATAAAATATTTATACATCGCAGATGCTATTCCCCGATGGAAAATGATCTAACGAATCATATTAACCCACAGCTCATCCGAACATTAAATTGTTCATTTATCAAGGAGGCCTGCAGAGCAGCGAGGAGACCGTCTACTACGGAGTACCAGTTCTTGGTTTCGCGATTTTAGCCGATCAAGATTATCAAGTAGCCAGAATGGAAGCTCTGGGCATTGGAAAATCTTTGGAAATAACAACCCTTAAGAAAGATGAACTTGAAAATGCTATTACAGAGCTTATAACTAACAAAAAGTAAGTATAAATTGACTTCATGCTATAATTGTGCTATTGTTGAGAGTTTGACACTAGAACTACCTAATCTGTGAAAATGACGGACGAGTTTCGTTTTTGTAATCACATGATCCTTTTCAAAAAATTTGTTTGGATCCCAACTAATCAGAATTTTTAGAATAAAGTTTTTTGTGTTAAGTATTATTACCATAAGTTGGTCGAGATTGTAGATTTACCTGAAGAAAGAAAGGAGAGCAATCAAGTCATTTTCATGTTGAAAGGTATTCAAAATGGAAAAAGAATTAGTAGACTGAAATTTTGAAATCCTTTCAGCTACTAGATTATTCTAGTAAATCTTTCAATGATATTGGTCGATGATAATGTATTATTGTGATTTTCGGTTGAACTTATTATGCTTGTTTTCAGGTACAAAGAAAGGATACTTTACGTCCGAAATGTCGTTCAGGATACACCACTTGATCCGGTGGAGAATCTCGCTTGGTGGACAGAGTACGTGATACGAACGAAAGGCGCCCCTCATCTTCGCAGTAATCTAGCCTTTCAGCCTTGGTATCAACGTTGCGATATGGACATTGTAGTATTCTTAACGATCGTACTTTTCTTGATCGCTTCAAATACCTTTCATATAATTGCCCAGATTGTCGTCTACGTCCGTAAGAAAGTCAAATCAACTGAAAAGCAAAAAATAAGCTAAATTTTTATGGTACAATCAATCAAAGAGAGGTACTTATAGCACAGTTCAGTTCAAGTGACGCGAGTGTTTAACATCTCATTTCGAAGAATGAATTTTATCTAGTTTCGTTAAGGAAACGATCATCCCGCGTTTTATAATTGGCGAATTACTTTGGTCACAAGACACAAGATTTTGGCACAAAAATTTTTCAAATATAAAAAAAGTTTGAATAAAATTGTAATCCCATTTATACATTGTTAATCTCTTGATTGAGATTTTTTGACGAAGCGTCAAGTTTATTCTAAATTGTTATCAATCGATGATATCATCGCTTTTCTCTCGGTGAATGAGATAGCACAAAGAGAAATTACGTTGAAATCATAAGCATGTCAAAGTATGGAGTGTTAAAATATTCATATACATAGATATATGTATACGTATGTCTCTTGCGTTTCTGAAGTTGTTTCATTTGTTTTCTAATTTATTATCTTTAATTGTAACGCATCTTCTGTTATCGGGAACGAAAACGAAATATTTTAAACCTTCTATTACAAGGGGACCATCAGTATTGCTGGCAATATGTCAATCATCTGATTATCAGATAGTTTTCGCGAAGATGTTTCAGATTAGGCAATAAAAGTCTACACATGTTCCGTTAAGTGAAACTAAGCGTCGATGATAATTCATATTTGAATTTTAAAAAGTCGAAGGCGTCGTTTTTATTATTCGAAATAAATTCTCTTTAGTGGAAACAAAATTATGTAGAAAAAATCGTAAAACCAAAGATAAATATGGTAATAATTAAAGTAGAATTAGTGAAGGAAACAATAACCTTTAGTAACGTTTTTACACTGTTTATTTTTATCATTGTATTCTAATACTTTACGTATGGATTACAGACTTTGACGTCTTATTATGTACATAAAGCTGGAGAAGAAATTTTACATAAGCGTAGATCGCTTTAAACTTTGTGAAAAAATTGTACTAAAAATACAAAATGCAGAATTAAATTTATTGCTCTACAAAATTCGCCTTTCATTTTATTTATTTGATATATTTTATGGCATATTTTTCTGTAAAGAAATTTCCCTTGATTTTTCCTTATATGAGCTTGGGAATTCCGGTTACAAAAGCCGTAAAAGAGATAAGTATTTTTCGTTGAAGAACGATTGCTGCATTTCAGAATCACATTTGACAATTTACTAACGGCATTCATACAAATTACAATACACTTTTGAAAATCTGTAACGGGAAATATAGATCACACAGATAGATAAAAATGACTGATCTATTTCGTCTTTATAATATAACACATCTTTATAGTAAGAATACTTCACAGTAACATTTCTGTTACGCACATATATCCTACACGTTTCGTTATATAGAAAATTTTAATAAATACTTCATATTTCTAATAAATATATTAATTTTTATACCAACAAGTGATCCTTGCCATCATTTACCTTACGAGCTAATTGTTCTAGTAACCCTTTATTTGGAAGCAAATAATCTTTGCCATCTCTTTTATTTGACATGTAAATTATCCTTATCAGCAAATAAGAAATTCTTTGCTGCGACATCTCTCTTTGCTAGTATTTCGAATAATTTCTCTTATAGTAACAAAAAATAAGTACTTGCATGGTATTTTATAGTATCGCTATAACTATTTAAGAAAAGTTCGAACGATTTATGTTCACACGATACCTTCTTTATCCTATCCATAAAACACATTGATAAAGTAGGGTTGTGAGAAATATAGAAAGAAGATTCCATTCGTTAATTACAAAATTGTTCACATTTAATCTTTGCGTATTAAAATTAATGTCTATAGAAATATTCTAAGAAAGAGAAATGATCCGTTATGTTCCGCTATGAGCCATTCTGTTTCATTTTGTTTCTTCTTAAGCTTCTATTATCTCGTCACAACTTCCGGTTTAAACTGTTTCAGAGCCGATATCTGAGAGTAATGTCCATCGCTTGTTCCCCTCGAAGAGTTTCAACTTCATTTATTGGTGAAGTTGAACGCTTGATTGGAAAGCTAGTTATAAACGATTTAACATTTCCCGCTCAAGTCTTTCCTTAAATTTTCCGCGAAACATCTCATTATCGCATTTAAGCTTTTACCTTATCGATATTATCGATCAAACTTTTTTTACTACACATAAAATAACGAATATTATAAATAAATAGAAAAACTTCTTATATTTAATTCAATTTGATTTGCTTCGATCAGAAAAGAAATATGACTCGTCCCTAATGAGTAAATCATCTTCTATACATATATGTAATCATATTTTATGGATAGTCCTCAAACGAACGAATATAGAGGGTGTCCAAGACACTAGGCTCGAGAGATGGAGCAGCAAAGATTATTTGCCGATGGAATGATGAGCTGACAAGTATTTGCCAGTAAAATAAGAGGCTACTAAATGTAATTAGCCCGTAAGATAAAGGATGGCGAGGATCATTTGCAAGTATAAAGAATTGTGATATTTACTCGTGAGTGGAGTGTGTTACAAAACTGAGTGTGGTCTATGTGAATGTTTCTGAGTTGACAGTGGGTCAAGTATCGCAGCCTAGATGAGGCTCTTATAGTTCCCAATACGAGAATTTTTGGCGTGGGAGAAACACACAGATCGGTGGTTTAAACATTTTGAGCTTACAAAGATCGTAGTCAATTCAATAAGACTGGTAAAACCTCCTCTGCATGTGTCCACCCCCACGTTACCGACCCTCGAGGTTACGGGGCGACTCGTAAGGGCCTGCACGGGAATTGCACGTGTTCTTTCCAGCGATCATAACACGCAATGAAATCTTATAAAGCGCGTACTATTACATGCTGGGTGTTTTATAGTTTCGTAAGGTTATTGGTGCTGGGAAAGTCAGAATTTCTTAGATTTATAAACGTATAAAGATATAAACGCGTAAAACTATAAATAAATAAAAGAGACAAAGACTGATATAAATTCTGAACATGAGACGAGCATAAGGAGAAATTCTGACTTGGAATCTAAAACTTTGTATATAATAAAACGTGTAGGATATCTGTGTGTAAAAGTGGGTAAGTAGGAACACGCGGGGGCTGATTCAGCGCATTAAAATAAGAAGCAAAGTTCATATAAACACACATCCGATATGATCTGGTTTTCGAGTTACAGCGTGTTTTATGATGTTGGACATTACTTAGATCAACTAATTCCTGGCAAATGGATAGAAATGGTGCTGACCTTATTTCCTGACTAGTTCGCTCTTCAGACCTGACTCCATTCGGTTATTAATTAAAGGATTAGGTTGAAGTTTGTGTCAGTATTTAAAATCTCTTGTTTATAGAACGTCAGTTGATAATGTTGAAACTCTTCGTCAACGTGACGGCCCTAAGTTTCCGATAAATCCGTGTAAGCTGTTCGAACAAGTTCGACAATTTGTGATGCGACGCATTCACTATCCTATCGAAGCTGGATGTGATCACTTCGAGCAATTTCTCTCAAGATAGATAAACAACTATTACAACACGAAACAAGCTGTTACTCGAAAACAACGTCATACCGGATATATGTTTAGACGAACTTTTCTTTTTATTGTAATATGCTAAATCAGCTGCTGCCAAGTTTTCCACATGTTCTGACTCGGCTTGTGCAATAAAATATTACGTACTTATGTTATATAATAATATTATACGGTGAAGTAATATTTTATACTTGTACGGTTCAAATATTAAACGTTTTGCATCAAATTAACGTTCGGTATTGAGGATTTCAGAAGTTCTATGATGTCCCTACTTTAATGCTTTGCAGCATACAAACAGATAATAGTGTTCCGTTTCCAACAAAAGAGTCGCAGAGTAAACGTTCCCTTTATGTCTAAAAATGCATTTTCCAACGAACAAACAGTTCCATCATGATTTCGCCATTAATAGGATAACACGTAAGTACGAAAATCCTTTTACGATATATGTGATCGAATTAAGCGAAGTAATTTTACAGGTAATTAACCTACTTTTGCAACTTCTGCGTTTCTGTTTTTTACTAGCATTTAGTTGCTATATAAGAAACAGTAAATAAAAGCGTCACATTATGTACTTCACATGTCTTACGTCAACTCACTTGGAGTTGTACAATGGCAAACACAAGAAAGGACACTTAGAAAATACCAAAAGGAATTCTGTAATTTTAAACCCTGCCAATATATATATATAATTAAACAAATCACGGAACAATAATTAACTGAAACAATAAGTAGATATGATACAGCGAAGACTACCGTAATCTTGTAGTAACAATTAATTATTATTAATGTAGTAACAGTGATTAATTCGTTAATTACACGTAATTAACGAACTTCTTCATCGCAGTCAAAGATTATCAGAATTCGATGAAAGATGGCATCTCCCGTTCTTTTCGAGCGCTTTTTGCTCGCACAATCTACGCTACAGCAAACTTCTTTGTTTCTGTGTTTGATAACGCGCTGTCCGTGCATCTCGAACGACTTTCGGATTGTTCTCGAAGGCAAAGGCAAACGCCTTTAAGGATCGCGATGTCGCCGAAAGATAATGGCGCGCGACTGTTTGTCAAGAAAGTATCGGAATCAACTTGAGTAGTGATAAACAGAAGAGAAGAAAAAGAAACAAGGATAGTGGAAACTGCTTCGCTATTGTCTCATACGATTTTCTCGACGTTATTGTTTTGTGTGTCGTTGCCACGAACTTTTACAATTACACATTGCGAAGCATCTTGAAAATCTTTCCGATATTCTTCGATTGTCATACGTATCTTAGCGATTGTATACCCTTCAAAAGTTACGTTCTTCTAGTTTTTTTAATCGAATTATCGACTGTTACGGTGGAAACGTAAAATCTCGAGCTATTACGCGGATGATAAAAGAGAAGAGTTCACGGAGAGACCATCTAAATTTAATCAAAAATATCCTTCAGAAGTAACAACTTTAAGAGTATTTATGGATTTGTATGTAAGAAGAGTTGTAAGAGAAATAAAATAGCCCATATTAATTTTTCAAATTGACCTTTGGACTTTAATAATTTCTAACTTTGTAACAAGTGAATTGAAATGATTTTTCGTGTTACTTTGAGTTTGATATGTTTAATGTCGTACTGTTACATATTACAGTGTTTGAACCCTGTAATTATTTACATCTTACAATTATCTTACAATTATTGAAAATGAATTAATTCGATATTAATTCGATACAAATGAATCTTACAATTATTACACAACATTGTTGCAATATACGCGATCATGTAACTTTAGTACCTTCTTATTTTGTAATTTACTGATTAAGAGAAAACATTTATATGTTACCCTGCAAACGGTAAATAATTTCTGGTGAATTTTCTGGGCAATAGAAATGTTGCATTTTCTATAGAGTTTAATTGGTCGGATGAGAGTATAGTGAGTGACAAATTCTGGAAGAATAAACTTTTGGGTTCTTGCGAGTTTTGCAAAGAATAATAAAATAGAAGCGTTTTGATAGAAGAAGAAGATACGTAGAATAGTAAAACACAAATACTTTCGTCATACTCTTATCATATAATTATAACTTATCATAATTGGAACCATTAATAGCCAATAATGTAGTTTGTGGTTATTACATACAAAAGACACATAATATGCATATATATAGGTACGAGGAAACATCAGGCATAAACAATACCATGTGTTATTATTTACGTGTATAAATATGTATATATATTTATATATACACATCGTTAAATTTAAACAACATATATCAGATACTTTTAAGAAAAAAAAAACTTTCAAGAAAAAAATAAACAAACCGCTGAGTTGTAATCTTTATACTCGGTAATAAATCAAGCAGTTTACATTTTCACGTCACCAGGAATGCTGTATTTTACCATCAATAACAATTCGAATCTTCTGATCGCTTATATACATCTTTTCCCTTCGTATCTTTTTCCTTCAGCCATCGTAATTGATTCAACAACAAAATGTTGACATTAAGATAGATAATAGCACGATGGATGATAAACTGTAGTGCGTTAGTAGTGTCGAGGGAGGATGATAACCATTTACGAAAGGTATAAGAAGAAGCTTTTTAGTGGGTCGGAATTAACATCTCGCTAGCCCCACATATGCCATTAGTTCGGGCTAATGGGTCCCTCGAAAAAAGAAAGTAAGAAAAAGAAAGAAGATGATAACCTAGTCATTTCCATATTGACATTATTATTATATATGTGTATAGTCTGGTGTAGATAGGGTCGACTGAGGGAATTCTACATGGAGGTTATTTCACGAAATAACCAGAATTTTATGACGCCAAGAACTGTAAACGAGAGACTCATGCTTGTATAAAAAATGAAAACTGCCCACATCGTTAAAGCCTAGGAAAAACTGATGCCGCCAATGTTACAGAAAGGATTAACATAGACGCGTGGAATATTTAACGCGATAATCTCTTTTCATTTTCCTGTCTACCATTCGTTCTGCCGTATTTCTCTTTCTTTCGCGTAATTCCTCTTTATTTTTGTCGGTCTGCGATTTCGTTAGCCTATTTCCGGAAACATTTATCCTTGTTTTTTTCATCGTCTAATTCTATCTTAATAAAATTAACCGGATATAGCGGTACTTCTCGCGGACCTGAATTCTCTGAATTTACTCCTTCCCGGATAAACGATAGCTAATCCCTCTCATGGGATTCCAGAGCACAGATTTTCGGCCTCTCTGCATATATTATACGTAAACGTGATATTTACTCTGGGGAACAAAGATTTCCTTGAGAATATCCAGCCGGCTTCAGGCTCGGCTAAGTTTATTCCGCTCGATTTTTTGACGTCGCGCGTACACCATTACCCTCTTTCCTGTTTGCATGGCCCCTTGAAAACCAGAAAGAGAAACCTCGCGTTGAAAGTGGATATCGCGATTGTACGAAACTACAGGTATATCATGTTATTTATAAAAGGGGAATGGACTGCCAAAAGTAAACGCAAATGGCACGATACGAAATGTAAGGTAGAAATAAAAACATATCTTCAGGAATACTAAACTTTGTTAAGACTGAAGTCGGATTATATTGAAAATTTAAATAGGTGTATTGCGTTATACGATTGTCCATAAACATTGAAGAAATATTTATAGCAACGTTATTCATTCCTTTATCACTAATGACAATTTAATCCCTTTATTAATATAATCTAATATGTATACTAATGATGATTATAGTTACAAAGTTGAAGGCTTGACATAAGCTAAATAAAAACCACGAAAGAAGAGCACGATAAGCAAATTTGAAATCTAATAACCAATTCCGTTTTACCAAACTAACGTCAAAATTATATTTATTTGACCGTGAATATAAATAGGTATGTATTTTTTCACCTCATTTATATACAACGTACACCTCCATTCGATTGTTTTGTACAATGTTCAACGAAATCTTGAAAGTTACATGCACCATGCTATAAGATAATTACTGGAAAACAACTGCATTAAGCAGAGCACGATCCGTTATTTTGCTTTTCTCTTCGTTTCCGTTAGCTACTGATTGTATAGAAATGTGTGTAAACGAGATAGGCACTCGAGCATTTACAAGTCGAATTTTTACCTCTTATCTCTAGGCCTTCGTAGCCAACGCTTTATCTCGTCCTTGGCCGATTCGATCTTCCAATGTGAATATAATATAAACGCAACATGGATAGATGTCCGTTAAATGAAGTTCTTCCTCGCGAAGCCGAGAGTGTTATTTAATGGCACAAAAAAGGAAGAAATCGTATCGTCGTGTGTTTTCACACAAATAAGACAATTTCGAAATAAAACTACGAACATAAGATAACAGATTAATTTAATATTAATGAACATAACGCTTATAGATCAAGGTAAAATTTTACATATTTTAATATTATTTTTTTATATACATATCACGTTGTTACATACAAACGATAATTTTTTCTACTCTTCTACCCATCTTTTTATCCATATTTCTTTAATGTTATACATTTTTAAAATTTTAAACTTATTTGCCGTGATGAATTTTTATCCGCGCTGGCTTTTAAATTATTAAAACTTCCAGCCGAAGAAAATAAACGCGAATGAAGTGAAAGATATAAAATTGTTTCGTAAAATTTTAATGTAAAATGAATAAAAAATATTGACCAAAAAGAAGACTTCTCTGAGAATAAATCTGTGGAAACATCATATAAAAACTCATAAATTATTTTGTACAAATTAATTTATTAAAATGATCGGAATCTTGTACAGAATACTTACGGATATAAATCGTATATGATTTAAGGTGAGCAAAGATTTTAACAGCTCCTATCAATTTTTCCAGCGGTTATAACATTTTGCCACCAGGAAGCAGACTTCTTCAACATTCGTGGTCTCTGTGGATCTTTGAAGTCGACAGAGACGATACCAAAATGTTCGCTAGAAATTATAATACGTACTATTAGTCGTTTCCATTGGCATGAATATCCTATAAGTTTTCAAAAAAGATATTTTGCAACATATAAAGTGCAAATCGCTCAGGATACTTGGCTTCTGTATTTGTAAATATTAATATGTAGATCTGTATCTTTTATTTAAATCTGTATTTACTGTGTTTTGATAATTAATTAATTTAAAAAAAAATGAATAAATTGACGATGTTAATTTTATATCTACGGTTCTAGACTATTTTATGATGTAAAAAAATCACTGTACTCTCATGTTAATTTCGTGATCGCTTACCTGTATCCCCTGTCCCATTCGAAATTATCCAGAAGCGACCATAAAATATATCCTTTTACGTTCACACCATCAACGTGAATGGCCAGAAGCATCTGTCTTAAGTATTCGCGATAGTAGTAGATTCTGTCGTCGTCGTTGAGTGTTCCGTGGTCGGAAACACCGTTTTCAGTGATATAAATCGGCGGGTTGCCGTAGTTTTTCGCCAACTGACGGAGAATAAATCGGAAACCTTCAGGTACAACCTGAAACATGTAACAAACGATTACTGTAACACGCGTTCTATGAATTAATTATTTCCGTGACATATAAGTAACATATGAATAAGCACGTATGTTTGTTTATTAAATTTATCTTAATTTGCACAAAGAAATGTTTACAATTACTAAATTACATGTCGTCTCCTATTACGACAGAAATATAATTACATATATTTATCTATTTCCATCATACCATTATAATCATAATAATTTATGTGTATTACGCATATTTATATTAATATAATTATTGGTAATTTTTCTGCTAAGAATATAACTATTATCTCGTATAAAGAAAAAGTGTTATTAAAACATACTGTTAAAATATTATTTCTAAAATATTCCATTTTCCTATAGAACGAAAGATACAGGACGAAGAAAAATTTCAAGTAAAATTTTCCAGTAGAATTTAAAAAGTTTAAATCGTATCTAATTAAATTTTCTCTCGTAACTCTCGACCAATCTTTATTGCTTTCTCGTATAATATACAATACGATAGAAAATCGCAATTATAAAGTTCGAATATTAAGAATCTTTTCTTTAATAATTCATTCAAACTCCTTTTATTTATTTATTTTTCTTCTTTATTATTTTCTCTATCAAAAGAAATTAAGATCGTTTTCTTTAACTACTCAAGTTCCAAACTCAAGACTCAAATGTAAAAAGAATACCTTCAACCAGTCAGTAGCTGATGATTTCCAGGAATCATCGACAGTCTCTTTCACTCCTTGGTCATTTTCTTGGGATGGTATACGTCCCATAGTACCAGCTGTAACTAGCCTGGAGGTGTAATGATTTACAGCCATAAAGTCTGAGGCTCCACTGTAGCAATAAAAATAATATTAGATATAATTACTGATAATAGATGTTTGTTTTGCCGTACACTCCAATTTCGCTTCAAAAAGAATAAAACAATTCAATACTTTATATATTTGATCCACTTTGCATCAAACGTGGGTAGACGAGATCTCTCGTAACCTTGCTCCGCGCTCTTGTTGGCCACCAATTCTTTCATCACAAGTGGATAATCGCCCTCCTTGGAGTATATCGGGTGCATGCTCCAACCAACGTTGAATTGAAAAGACGTTTCCGCAGCATCGGCAGACTCAGGATTTTTCGGCATATAGGCGCTTAAATTGATCAAAACACCAACTTGGCCCTTATATTTCTCCTTAAATTCACTCTCGTAGATCCTATAGGCTCTGGCGTGCGATTTCAACACGTTATGCATGCACAAGTATTCGCCGAATCCATGTAGAGTTTTACCAGGAGCGTGTATACCAAGACTGTAACCATTTTTACAAACAGCGATGGGCTCGTTTATCGGGATGAATTTCTTCACTTTCGATCCATATTCGCGGAATACGACTCTCGCGAAATCGCCGAACCAGTCGACTATTTCACTGTTCGTCCAGCCTCCCATGTCTTCAAAAACTTGCGGATGATCCCAATGGTAAATGGTCAATATTGGTTCGATGTTGTTTGCTATGAGCTCGTTGATCACATTATGATAGTACTGGACGCCATCCTTGCTGATGTTGTTCGAGAAACCCGTCGGCAGGATTCGTGTCCAGCTCACGGAGAAACGATACGAATTGAACTGTTGAAATGTAAGAAGAAAATTAGCTGGTTTTGTTACTATCTACATATATCGGCAGTTTTGATGATCAAATAGCAGTGGTGACTGGTATTTCGATCCCGAATTTCATGAGTCTAGCAGTCACGAATACATGGGTTCTGGTTTTCCATGGACCTAATTGGGTTGTTAAAATAGTAAAGTCTAAGTTAGGAGATTTATTTGTGTAAAAGGGATACGTAGTTACGTGAAGATTTATAAGAGTTCTTTTGATCTGAATTTTGACGCGAATCAAAGCAGTCTTGAAATAAATTGGACACTACATGAGAGGCTACGATAGAAGTTTGATAGAATCAATGTCATTAATTTAGATTATTCAATTTATTACGATACTTCTATTGTGCTAAATGTAGAGAAGTTCGAGTCGTATTGAATTGTGTTAAATTATACTGGAAACTGAAACGTGTCACTCGACAGTGAAGCTTTTTAAATCGAGCAACAACTGGCACGTACCGAGCAACTCCGTTGCTTAGAAGTGATGTTTCGACATATGTAATTCCGTGTAAGTTGAGTGAATTACGTACAGCAAATTCGCGTATAATTTCAAAGGAGGAGGTTTCATTCTTTTCCTATAATATTCAACAATTACAACACGTATCCGGTATAATTGATTGCTATCAAGAGTTACCATTTTGTTGCACATTGTTATAAAATTACCTACTTATCTACTTACGCTTTCAATCTGATCAGAATACAAAATGCCTATAAATAAATAAATAGTAAAAAATGTTATTATTATATACATATACAGCACTTATTATATTGATTCTACTGAATTTACTGAATAAATCCATTATTCATGACATGTTATGATATATATCTGCACAATTAAGTTAAGAAATAAATTTAACCAATTATATCACCAATAGTTTTATAAAATGATACACATTATTAACTAATAGAACATGCAAATAAAGATACAAAGGATCAAAGGAAACAGTTTAACTCAAAGCTACAGGACTGCAAGTAGAATAAGCATCTTAGAGACTATAGTAAACAACGCATTTGTACAAAAATGAAGAGCAAAAATAAAAATACCACTGCTATTAGCAGCGTATTACGATATATTTACCCCAAGCTTCTTCAGAATAGCAATATCCTCCTTGTATTGATAATAAGAGTTTGTAGCAACATCTCCCGTGTCGTTGTTGTAAACGCGGCCTGTACCATCATGAACGTATCGATCCCAAGTACTTTCTCCTTTATCTACGTTTTCAGCGTGAAAGGAAAATTATTTGAAAAATTCACAGATTTGGAAGTCGATTAAAATTTGATCAACCTACCGCTCACATTCCAGGCACCTTCTACTTGATATGCGGCTGTCGCAGCTCCAAAGAGGAAATTGGGCGGGAATTTCAAATATTCGTCCTTATCTTCTGCGTCTTCTGCGCATGCAGAGCTAAAACAGAAGGAACATTTAAAAAATGATCGATGATTGAACGAGCAATCTCCGTTTGAAAAACTGTATCGAATCGATCGTTGAAGAGTCGATCGTCACGATTGTAAATGGAAAATTTATTTATTTACTGAATCTTCAGTAACGTAAAAGTGTTGAATGTCAATTCTTTGAAACATAGCCAAGTGTAAAGCAGAGAAAAATGTAAATAAAATCGTTTGTTTAAAAGTACAGATTATGAAAATATCGATTAATAGAACGATTGATCATCGAAACATTGATTAATGGAAAATTTGAGAGTAGCCATTCGTAAGAAAGATTAAAAAATAAAAATTGGAACTGAGAAAAATTTGATATATTTTCACTTAAAAACTTTGTTTCTGCTTAACATGAATTTAACATAAATATTGGACAAATTTTCTTAAAGAAGAATAGAAGATTAAGTACTCACATTGCAAGTAGAAGAAGAATGGTGGATCCCAGCGAGAGCGTGGCCGACATGTTTGCTTGAAAACTATAAATGCATTCACAATTCTTACAGCTCGTTTATATATATATAACACGTTGCTTGCAAATGTTATCGACTCTTATTGATAATACACACACTCTGCATTCAAGCTGATATATTCAACCAATTGATTTGAGTTTAATCTTATCAATATCTTCACATAATTTCGATATCTAAATGATCTTCATATTATTTTTTAAACAATTTCTTATCAATTTACTTTATTTTATCATCCTTTGAAACATTTTATATCTTTTTAATAATAACATTTGTAATACTATAAAACACTTCCAGACACATACATATATATTTTCTCCGATACACTTCTACATAAACATATTTGCTCTTTGTTTAAAAAATAAACAAACTATATATATATATTTGGACAACTTATATTAAACTACGAATATTGAAACAGACTATGAATTTTTATGCATGCAAAGTATAGTACTCATACTAATATTTAACATCTTGTTATCAACATAAATTTACCAGTAACTTTAACCAGTAACTGGCGTTTCTTTGGCAAAAATTTTCAAGTTCGTAAACTTGACGTAAAAGATCAATTTGCGTGTGACACTAACGTGGTGTCACAAGACACTAACATTTGGCCTGCGTTTGTTTATACATACGTTGATAGCCACCGGACGTGAAGGTGTTACGTAAGTGAGAGACATGACAGATAGAAACAAGACAAACGGATGCATTTAAGAGGCATTCGCCGAAACGCGTCGTTTCTCCGTTCGAAATACCTCGAGAAAAATCATTCCAGCGGGTAATACGTATCCTGACAGGTAATCTCCGCGAAACATTCGGCTATAAGGTTATATAAGCTGGATAGAAAAATACGCGTGGAGGTACGAAAACTTTGTTGCCGCGAAGATACCACCTACCGCCTCCCTTTCTCCGTTCTCCATTCTGTTTCTCGATATCCCGATACGAAATACGTTGTAGGTTCGCCGTGCCGTGCACAGGAGACGCAGCTTTACGGCAGTTTGCAAAGAAAGTGGATCACAGGGTATTCTCTTCGGCAGAGGATAGGCAACATTATACGAGCGACAGACGCGTATCGCTGGAAGAAATCGGGTCCGCCGTAATTCCGTCATACGAACGACAGTCATTCGAAGGTTGCAGCACGTGAATACGGTCTGCACGTGATCGAGATATACGCAATCAACGTCGAGGGCGGGTAATTTTTTCTCTAGTTAAATAGATGAGTGTCGTCGATTATCTTTACAAGTTTCGAGTGCTCGACAAGCTTTTGTGACATGTTATATTTTTGTGTCAGGCTGTGATAAAATGACAAGGAACATATAAAAGGAATAACTTTACGAATGAGATATTTGGAAATTAAACTGATCGGTACCATTTTTCCAACAGTATCTTAATTTTTGTATTGGAATACATATGATTAGTGATCGGTATATATTTAATTCTTTCAATTGCTTGATCCTGCCCCTTCCCCTTCTCGTTATTCGCAAATTATTAATAGTTTTATTAATAGTTCACGTGCATTTACATTTTCGCGAATATAACTAGAGAAATACAACGTAAGTAGAAATGTATCCCACCTAGTGAACATAAGGTTCACTACAGCACAGCTATTATAGGTACTTCGGATATTCTATATATTATACTTAAGAATGGTATGGGGAACTGAATGATAGAAAAATGCACGAAATTCGCATAGTATGCAGAACTATAGGAGCGTTCTTAAATTTTCTTTCGTGGAAGAAACTTTATTACATAAATAATTGTTCAATACTGTATCAAACATGATAATCATATTACCATAAAATATACGAATTCGTAGGTTTGGATCGTTTTATAGCTATGAGACGTAGTCTTATACTCGTAAGATACTCGCTACAATGTATTGAGTCGGCAACTAAAAGGTTGCGGATTTTGTCAATACCACCTAATGGCAAAGTCCGCAATCACTTAGTTGCCAACCCAATAATATCAGATGGCGATCGAACTTATTACACAATTTAATATAATAGATGGCCCTTTTTCAAATTTCTTTCTTAGCACATCGCGAAACAGTTGAATTTTATTGATAAAATAAATCTCACCGTAATTCGATGAAAACCTGTTACATTTATTAGAGTAACTGACGTTTTGTTAAAATCTTCTCCTCCACAACGGGAGGATTTTCGTCTGATGTTACCGGCGGCGTCTCGATGCCGCTAGAGGAAACGCGATGGAATTTTCTGCGCTGACGTACACCTCCGACCTTCTTAATTGAAATATGATTAAGAAATGTTGCCGCGGCAGCCAGAGCTTTCTCATTTTGTTAATTGTCTCAGCTAATTCACCTCTTTCTTGCGGATAATGCGATAAAAACGTTTTCGTCGCGTTTCGGGTCAACACAGAGAAATGTTCGATAGATAAAGTGCTGCCGATTGGCTATGTACGTGTACACGATTCTTTGAACTCGTGAAACTTTCAGATAGAATTCTACGATACCCTTTTCTTTCGCAACTCGATTGTGGCAAGAAATTGACCGTGGAAAAGTTTTAAAGAGGCTCGATGGTAACAGAGTACGAATAATTAGAGCGTTGAACGCATCGAGCGTTGATTAAAAGTGCTTCTTACCGATACAACGTTAAATTGCGAAGAAGCGGTAAAATCTTCGTATATGACTTTTGTGGTAGATTTACTAGGAAAATGACGCAGAGAAAAGTTGAATATTATAAGTTACTAGTAAAAGAATTGTTTGTTGATATACATATTAGATCGCGGATTACTTTCACAACGCAGCAGGAATTATTGATTATTTGAAATTATTGGAATTTTATTGTATTACTGATATCCGAATGTAAATTATG
Organism: Bombus terrestris; assembly: GCF_910591885.1. Taxonomy (NCBI): domain Eukaryota; kingdom Metazoa; phylum Arthropoda; class Insecta; order Hymenoptera; family Apidae; genus Bombus; species Bombus terrestris. The sequence goes on from NC_063274.1 coordinate 2,071,901, forward strand.
TCGATATTATATTTGGAAAATTGTTTTTTATGAATAACCGCTGAATAATTTAAAGAACGTAAAACCACGCGTATATTATCGAAATTTTTGTTATTAAAATAATAAAAATTTCGAAGTGACGCGGCAAATAAGATATTTAATTCATTGGCTGAGGATAATAAACAAAATGATATATTCGTTGCTGATTAAATAAATCTAACGCGTAGAAATTTATTAGCGAATCAGGTACTTTAACTCCATGATAGAAATAATTAATCGAACAATCAAGAAATTAATCTCTGACAATAAATTTGAATATAACATTTTTGTCTAACTGATTAAACCTTTCTATAAGGTTTAGATAACCTTCGTACAAAATATCCTAACAAGTAACTACAAGTTTTACCCTGTTCCACTCATCCGTTATCATTTATTAATTGATACACTGACCAACATGAAGTAAAAATTAGGTAATTTTATGTGTATTGCGATAACGAGGTACGATGTTGTAAGTGCTGTACGTATTATCGCGTTGCTTGGACAAATGATCGAACTTGAAGATAACATTAATCCTGGCTTTATTTCTCGATCACCGTACGCATTGATTGTACTCGAAATTGCACTTATCGTAGGCCAATACGTTCGTATAGGACAGCAAAACTGTATTCTATGTCGTCGTTGAATTTATGTTTACGTATCCTCTATACATACTGTTCAATCGAAAATTTATATCGAACAAATCACGCGAGCACGATTGATAGAATGACGAAAATGATAAATCGAATAAACGAGAAGGATAAATCAAATAAATGTGGAAAACGAAATGGGACAGAGTTGAAACGAAATAGAACTGTCGTTGAATGATTAAAAGTAAAATAGATGTCACAATACCACGTTGCAACCACAGCAGATACATTCGTTGTATATTACGACGCTGAATATTTGAAGTAACTTTTAAAGAGTATCACCGCTTCCATGCCACGAGACTTTCAGTAGAATTCGTAGACCGTAACATTTTTAGGAAGAAAAATTATTAATGCACCAGTAAGTTTATCTAAAGTTAGTGAAATATAAAGTTTTTCCAAGTTATTCGAGTTTTTAAAAGAAAATTCCGCTGTTAAAGCGTATTTCAAAAGGGTGCTTCTGCATTTTCTGTCTACCCTTTCTTCCCTAATAATAAAAATATTCGTAAACGTTATCGTATAAAAAGCTGAATCGATTCCTTACGCAATTATAACATAATCACGATTATGTGTTTCGAAATAATATATTACAAGAACACAATTCCCCCTTTTTCGTAGATTTCATTTTACTAGATGCAACCGTCTATTTTCCTTCCTATAAATCTTCCTATTGAATATTTTTCGAAAATAAATTCATTTTTCTCTCCTCGTGAATCACTTTTCAGAGTCCAAAAATCTTAAGATGTATTTTTGTTTAAAATCTATTGCTAAAACCTAGATACACATATAGTAAAAGCACGTCTAAAGAAAAAGAATTGCAGATATACTAATATGTATTCTAACGAGAAAACATGAGTCGTAGTTAGGTATTTTGCGATTTATAGCCATGATATAAAAAATCAAGAGAGATTGCTTGCATCTTATCGACATATTCAATGTCGACTAACACGCTGCCTGCTTCGCTTTGTGTCTTGAAAGCACATCCATCAACTGTGGATTATTATTCATTTATGAGACATTTAAAAGTGCAAAATTACACAGAATTCACATAATACGAAAGAATGCCTAAAATATCTAAAGTATAGCGATTCCTATAATATTTCGTAGGTGGTTGAATCTTCTACCGAGATACTATCTTTCAGGTGACCGATTAGTATTATTTATTATAAACTTGGCTTATACAACTGCACATCAAATTCAGAAATCGATTTACATTTACTAGCTTTTCGTTCTTTGATTATTTACATATTAAAGTAAGAAATATTTTTCATTCGTAATACCTTTTGGTGTTTCAAAGATTTTCACAAAATTTGATAATCGATGGTGATTAACAAATAATCGCTTCTAACGTAAAATCACGAAACCGCAATTTCTTATGAAACAGTTCACAATAACGTACATTTTTTAGTACAAGTAGACACTCGAGACTGGACGGTATTACCGAGAAACTAAAACTAAACAATCTCTCCTTGAGGCTCTACTTATATGGATATCTACATATGTATGAATATACGTGTCTCTCTCACTGGCGCACGCTGACAGAACAATTCTTTAGTGGAAATTGCCTGACAAAGATTATATTCTGTTAAATTTTCAATAGTTCCTCCCTGGTAAAGGAAACTATGACTCAGTAATTTCTAATATACATACATATCACCTCCTTTCCGACGATATGTTTTGCAAAAACAGTTAAAAATAGTTAAAAATACCGATACAGTATGCTACTATACGTCACGCAGTAAATATATATTTCATACTGTAATATATTGCATATACATTGTGATAATTGAAATGAATTAGAAATAATGCAAGTATATGATTCTATCTAAAAATATATGTTGAAATAAGAATTTGAAAGATGAGAATTCTATGAAAAAACTTAAATAAATATATTAAATTATTTAACATATTTCTAACAAATTTCGAAAGTAAATCTCGAACGAAGAAGATGAGATTGAAGAGGCTGTAAATTTTATCAGTAGAAATCAGTGTTATATAGTGTACAAAATACTATTAATATTCTCGACAGGGTTGTAAAATGTATGTAGATATACAAGTGCGTGAGTGATTTCCAATGAATAATTTAACATGCAATGCCCGACAAGATCGTGCGGTATTATACATACCTTGTAATGAACAGGAATTTTATTTGTATCGATCATAACATTTAGTGGCTATCCGTACGTGTAAAAGCTGACGTTCGATCGGCATCTGATTTTCTGTATTATCGAGTTCCTCAATATATATACCACGAATATTCCGTGGAGAATTCCCGGAGATACGAAAATTGGGAATTTTTATAGTTTCAATTTATCAGTAAACAGAATAAAAGTTTATATCTAATCTGACGAAATCTATTAATCTGAAAAAAAAAACATGTATGTCCGAAATGATGACTCCGTTCAACATGAGTTTCGTGATAACTACATTTATAAGATTATACCGTTCTATCTTTTATTTACGATAATTCATTTTAAGAACAACATTTTAAGAACTTTATAAAATACACGTCTAGTATTAAACAAGAAACGTTTAATTAGTCACTAGTTTAATCTGCCATACAAATATTGTATTAAACTCTACTTCAGTAATTTTTCATTGCAATTACAATAAAATGTACTTACATAATAGTATCATAAATCCTGACCATAATAAAAATAATTTTATGTAGCAGTTACATTAAAAGGACGAGTAATCTTTTAATACCTTTTAGTCGCATGCTACGTTACAGCACAAAAATTCTCCAAATGGCCATTTTTAGCTTGCACAAGCTACTTCCTCCAACCATTTAGTTATTTATCTATTGTTATACGTCTGATTTTTATACTTTACACGATTTTACTTTACGACGATCGGCTTTCTCCCAAAGCATTGCTGCTTTAGTCATCAAATTTCTGTGTTATCAAATTAGTCAGATAATTGTCCGAAAAATCTTCCACGACTAAGGATACTCAGCCTCTCATACGCGACAATCATTTCTAAGGTCGATCTAAAGAATCTCTTTACAACACCCAAATTACATCTTTCATCTCCAACAAACGCGTCATCTTCCTCCTTTTTCTCTCAAAGAACGCTAATTTACCCAAACCTCGTATTCTCGTTGATTGAAATCGAAATCCGCTTAAAAACCAACCCTCTAAGAAACCAAAGGAACGGCAGGGGTCGAGGTTCATCGTGACCGGAAAAAGCTAACGGCGGAAAAGAGACGAGAAAGCATGCATCGGAAGCTGTCTCGCCCTCGGCAGCTTTCCATTCTTTGTCCAGAACTCGAGCCAGTAAGTAGTAGCTGCTTGTGTACGAGTCAAGGATGTGCGTCAGAGGGTGGACAGAAGCCCTGTGTTACGACGAAAGGGCGGAAAGGCGGAGGCGGTGGAACGGGGTGAGAATCTGGTAGGACGTAGCTACCCCCTTTATCAAAGGCCTTGGCACTTTGCCACGTCGCACCGCATAATGAAGCAGCACGTTGGGCTTCGGTTATGGCGGCGCCGGGGCTTGTGTTTTGCCTTCCGTGGAATGGTTTATTGTGTCGCGAACCCGTTCTACATCGCCCTGCCATCCCCTCAACCCCTTGTCAGGAGACTATTCCCTCCTCGAGATTCCGCTCCACGTCCGCGATATACTCGCATCGGCATTCGTTGGCTGCTGCTTACCAGCCACGTTGAACAAAGGAGGCACGTGTAAACGGTAATAGGCGTTATTACGTTTCCGCGAGTGTTCGCCGTGTACGACAATTGAACGTATCGAGCAGGAATGTTAAACGCTGAGATAACAATACAGGATTGCGAGGCTAAAGGATCTATTGCGATCTTTTTCGCCTAAGGATCACAACGATTGAAGGATGGGACGTGCGTATATCTGCTGATTCGATTCGATTCGATTCGATGAAATTATAGAATTTACGAACACCTGGATTGATATTGGTAATTTGTAACAGGTGACGTGTAAAATTTCACTAACAATGTCGACGCAATCGACGATATATGATTAAAAGTTGTTTCAACTCGATCGAAATTGTAGTTAACAAGAGTAATCGCCTGCAAGCTAACAAAATCATCCTTCTGTTTAATGAAAGATGTTACTTCAGTAAAGAAGTTATACCATTTCTATAATATTCACGGTGTTCCACCTGAGGAAATAAATGGTCGTGTTTTAATGCCTCTTTGTTACGATCTTATTTTTAATTCGCCCGTAAGAGATAGCGTTTTCCTTTATTCGCGTGTAATCCGATTGGCCGTGACATCGTTAGCAAAAGATACATAGGCTATTATAACAAGATGTTTTTGCAAGGATGAGCAAAAAACGGAATATCTTTTAGCTCAACGGACTCGCTTTAATCATACCTTGTTAGTGAACTACCAACTGCACACATACACGCGCGCGCATAAGCGCGCACACGCCTCCTTCGGTCCATTCAATTTAACCAGCGAAACTTGCAATGTCCGCTGAAACTTAACGACTTCCGTTCGATATTGCGCTCTTTTTGTCTTCACGGAAATTTCAATGTTTAGCTTGTTACCTCTGCACTTTCCGTTTCCTGTGTAACCAGGAATTGCATTTCTATCTTTGCCAATCGAACGCGATTAATCAACTTATCCGAAAAATCATTGGCTTCTTGTCGGAAAATCATTTTTGTGAAATCGAATAAATAACGTTTGGGTTGCAATTTCAGTGAATCGACGCTAAGTAATTCGAATCTTCCATATTCGATCGTGGAACTAGCAATGTTTGCAAAATTACGAAGTCCCTGGCCATTGAATTGTCATGTACAAAAATGTCATCTTTAACTGCAATATTGCATCGTAAATCTTTTTAACGTGTTTTTCATTTAAAGTAATAAACATGGGCAATTTATTGAACTCGTCAAAGTGATTACGCCCAGATCGCGTTTGCGATATTTAGCATCTATAATTACAGCAGAAGAGGCTGTGATATTAATCGTTAAAGTGGGTGTCTTCTTCAAGGTGTTTGAGACGCGGTAAAATTTGAATTCTTCTTCGTTGAAGTTTGCGCAAACCACGATGCAGCGTGTCGCCGGAACTTTGACCAACGTTGACACAAGAAAAAGTGTTTTATTACTATGCCAGAAATTGAAATTAATAAAATGGTTGAAAAGAATGTAATTTCAAGTTCTACGAGAGTAATCAAAGGAAGCTGTTTTACACGATATTAATAAATTTTTGTATTTCCATAGAATCGTCTCACTATATTAATCTGAAATAAATGTTATACGAATAAACGTTTAACACTTAGCGGCTGCTCAAATGTACAAATATAAAATATCATATTTTTACAACATAATTCTAATCTAATATTTAATACGGTATAATTATATATTGAGAAAAGAAATTGAAGAAGGATATAAAAATCTGTCATAGCAAATAATTAAAGAAATATATAGTTATAGTTATATACAGTTATATGGAGTTTGTCCTTTCTCTTGAAGATTTTCGTCAGTGTAAATCGAGATCCTCGGGAATCAAATTAATCAACTCAGTCGTTTGTAAATTTCTCAATTTCATTATGCATTTAAATTGGAAGTGTCTCGCTTTTTGAAAGACGAATAATTTATAACGGCAAGCATATAAATAGGAGACGTTTTTATTTCTGATTCAACTTAATAAATTTGTAATCATTATTCGAAATAAAGATCTAGAAACTGTCGTATTTACAGTGCCCCGGAATCCAAGAGATGTAATTATACATCTTACAGAACGAAATAGTAATGAAGCTTTTGTAATAGAAATTAATTTATTAGTTCAACGTGCAACGCTGTCTGTTTTATACTCGACGCTTATTCTAATTAAAATCACGTAGATCTAACAATAAGTTGGTTTTCTTTTTCCTTTAAACGACATAAATATCTTGATTTTCAAATTCTATTTGTTAATAATGAAAGCAACCTTGAAAATTATGTATACGTATATTTAACGGGATAATATTTACAATTGTACGAAGAGAAAGAAAAACTTTCCACACTTCAGATTACTAAACGTAACAAATCGTAATTACAGATTACAGATTTGTTTAAAATAGATAACGATTCTTATCGATGTTCACGTTCAAAGATACGTCCGCTACAATTTGATTGTTTATCTTATTATTCATTTCAAATGGAAATATAACGTTCCGAGTATTTAACTTATTATATAAAAGTGCCATCAAAGTGTCAACATTTTACAATTCAACGAGCTATGAAACTGTAACGAAATACCTTTGGCAGCTAGAAAAGAATATTTTAATAAAATTTAGATGAAGAAAGGAATTTCCTATGACCAAAGATACATGTGGCTATCAGCTTCAAAAAATATTAGATCCAAGAATAGAGAAATAAATCTAAGAATATTTGTGTGAAAACAAAATAACTAATATTATGATAATTAATATTTTTAAAATATTCAAGAATAGATAAATATCGACGACACATGTCTTAATCATCCATAAACACATAAATATCTGCAATCTACTTATTAATCAAGTGGTACAACAAAATTAAAGGAATACTCAAAGAAGATTAGACAATAACAGATTGCGCTTTATTTCTCGTTACCAAGACGCTGGTCGCGAAATAACGTTGCCTCGATTCGCGTCCTATCCATTCCAATAGTTTTGGATCCCGCAGTTTATCACGAGTGTCAACAAACGGATAATAACGTCGATGCTAGTTGCAATACAACGTTCTCTGGAACAGTAACAAAAACGCCAAAATAACAAGCTTATCTGGAAAAACGTGAGTATCGATGAGACCTACAATTGCCACGACAAATATAAACCAATGTTCCAACTGTTAAAAATTCGTGACAAAACAGGGAACGATAAATCAATTTTCCTAAATTGAATAAATAATTTCGTACGTTATCGTACAGATTGCATAGAAAATTTACATCATAGTGCGTTTCAGTATATCGCAACTTGGAATGCGACAAGAACATTTTCGATAGGAACCTGTATTTAAACAATTTTCGATATGGATACAATATAAATTGACACAGTACCGTGAAATTTTGCCCTATATAATCTATAATTAGGATTTTAATTATATTTTCTACGAAAATTAGTTTATAACCACCATTTATCTAATACGATTGTAGTTTCAGATAACTTTAATCTCTTTTCTCTTATTACTTTTTATTAAGAACGTGTTCTGCACACGAAGAGCGATTAAAATCATGAACCTAATATATTAAATAAAACAAAAATTAAGACTTACGAATTCTCATTGTTATTCTATATTAACATATACACATGGCTATAACTCGTATATACATATACGTATATACTATAACATATACACATAAGTAACTCGTAATTATAGAACTTGTAATTAAAATTTAATAAAAATACCCTGATACATGTCTTATCATTTCCTTCGGTATGATTCCTTCAAAATTCGATTCAAAGGATTATACGCCACTTATTTTACATCAAACCACACGCTTATCTTATAATTCATAATGAAATATTATACGAATAAATGTGACTTTACGTGATGCACAACAACCCTTACACTTTTTCGACGAACGCTATATAAGAAGGGAATTCGTATCATCGATTCACATGTTTCGTAGGGATGTTCTGTTATTAGGTTTGCAGTTCCCCTAGCAATATACGTATGTACTTGTTTAATGATAGTATGCAATATGTGAATATCAAATAGGACGCATAGATCAGTATCGCAGCGTGCTAATAAGTTTTGCGATACCAACCTACGTACTATAATGCTTGACGTAATTAAACGACGGATATTGCCTACCCGTAATTGATGTCACTTTCCAACATAATTCATCGATCGAATTTCCTCGAGCTTCGCCAAACGCGATCCCGGTAACAAAATCAGGAGAAAAAGCTACCATTATATACATAGAATTGCATTAGAAATTCATTGAACTAACAGACTTCAAATATGTGACTCTACGATGGCAATCAAATGACATAAATTGCGCGTGGTGTGAAATTCGATTCAACGAGTTTATTACACTCAATCCGACTACCTTCTCCGAATCATGTTAGACTCGATCGTATTTTTTATTTTCAATATTGATGAACGATAAAAACACGAGGTATACACTATAATTGCTGTAGTTAACCCGGTACACAACTTAACGCGAACGCTGGCCATTATATCACCCCACTACATCAGAAATCCACTTAAACCTCCTTACACGCACCTAAATATTAGCTTACTCCTATTTAAAATAAAACACGAAATAACACTCTCCTTACAATAAAAAACGAAAACCTAGAAGAAGGAAAAAATCACGTTACCGCACTAAGACCTACAATTTATGACAGACGTTTAACCGCTACGATCCCATGTCGTTGTTTAGTAGCGCGTAAAGAACACGTCCGTCCACTTAATATTGTTTCCTTCGGTTTGACTGCTTTTCAGAGTACGTCAAAAGATCTTCGGCTGAAAAAATGTTCTCCGTGAGTCTGTCGTTGGGAATCGTGTCCCTTTTTCCTCCAGGAATACTCGGATCCCCGTGATGAAGTGGAAAGCTTCAAGTACAAAGGGCGAATCTTTCGCGTTCTACCTTTACCTTGGTCGATTCGTCGATGGCGTTGCCCACAAAAGCCAACCGGAAGTTGGGATATCCGGTCACGGAATTACGCTACCTCTAAGGAATACATTCGCGTGAACGGTTCCTCTTTCGCTATTTCTTTCTGACCTCCTCTTTCTCTCTCTCTCTCTCTCTCTCTCTCTTTCCTCTCCCTCCCCTCTCTGTGTGTTAACCTCAAGGGAGAGTTTTGAGAAATTCTTGACGACACTCGTCTCGTATCACCAACACCTAACTCAACGAACCCAACAACCCCTATTCTGCCTTTTTACAAGTTTCCTTTCGTCCGACGAATTTCAGTGACAGGTTTTCAAGCGAGACCGCTGACGGGAGAAAAAGCCGCGACTCTCAATGGGAATTTGATTACAAACGATGAATTATTGATGATCGATGGGACCGAGAAAAATAAAAACACAGCCGGTTGTTATCGAACTCTCGTTTTTTTCTTTGTTACCGTTTTGCGTACACACCAGCCTCGGGGAAAAACTTCCGCGTTTTTTGCCCCTCGCTTACTTCTCGTTTTTTTCCTCTTTCGAGTCTGCTTGTTTCCTTTTTTTTTTCTTTTGCTTGTGGCGAAATTTCATCGGCTTTTCAAAAAATCGAAGGTTCTGCAGGTAAAAAGACGAAAGCCATCGTTCGGAATAACCAACGAATTATGCATTTCGATGAGACGAGCAATATTCTCCGAGCGATCGGTAATCCAGTAGTGATCACCTATTCGGGAAAATTTCTACGTATGAACGTAACGTTATTGAAAAATGTGAATAAAGTAATTTACATATTCTTTTGGCAAAAGAGTGTTACAGTAATAAATACTTTGCAGAAGTTTACTTTCGATAATGCAGGTACGCAAATACGATGTAATATGATTTAGAAAAATGGTTTGGCATAATGTTATTAATACTATATTTTCTTTGAGCTTAGAAATTACTCATCTTTCTCAAGACTAATGGTAAAAATACGCTACAAGATAACTTTTAAGCAGACTGCTGCTGTTCTGACATCGCTAACTAAGATCCATCGGAACAGAGGATTCCATTATAAATGAATATCTGGTTTACGATATTATGTTTAATCTATTCTCCCTTTTTAATTTTAATGCGCTGTAATCCGTGCTATCATATCATTGCATTGATTATTAAAAGAGAAGTTCACCTCGAAAGAAGAAATACTTTTCCTTTACTAACACTTTTTCATTGTGAAGATAGAAAAATAGAATTAAATAATATCGCTCGATTGAAAAAGAAATTGCAAGCAAAATGTTGCATTAACTACATCCATGTTGATTCTTAACGGGTTAACACAAACGCTACTAGTCATTCTTTTTGTATATAGTACTTAATTTGACGCATCTGTAATTCGTTAAATCGATTAAATTATCACGTTGACCAATTACAATTGTGTTTATGCACTCAGCGAGTTCGATCAAATAATTGTGATAAACAAAAGCTTCGGATATTAGTACGAGTACTTTATCAGCAAATTGTATAATCAATTTTGCATCGCGGATTCATTAATGCTGATTTGCACATTGTTCTTTCACTACTTGCAATTACGCAAATGATCGCTATTTATCGATGAAACGCGATTTTTGCAGTCCACTCAATTAGAGATTTAGCAAGGCCAGTACAAGTTTTTTGTCTCATATTTCGTAAATATGTATTTTTTGGTAAATCATCGAGCCCAGAGGTGTACAGTCAATCATCAAAGATCTGCATCGTACAATACGTATCTACATCTTTCGATTCGAAATATTATAATATATACAACTGTTTTTAAATGTTTCTCTTCATTAAACATAAATAAACGTTAAAACAAATAACAGCATTTATTCTACTTTTATTAAAAATCTTAAAAATCAGGATAAGTAACATAAAAGTAATTCTCAAAGTTTAGGAAAAATTGTCAAAAAAATCATTTTCTGCCGATATGTAAGTATTAACGATTTTGTAACTAAGTGCGGTTTTGTATATTTTGACAAATCAGACGCATAAAGTTCGATGATTTTAAGTAATCTTTTGCAAATGACTGTACGTGATAAACGCAAACAATTCTTTCACGATATGTATATACCAATGTCGATGGATTTTACAGACTCTACATAATTCTTTTATCAAAGGAGCGATAACAAAAGTTCAAACAAAATGACCTCGAGTTTACCAACAATTCCTGTCATGTGACTGTCAAACACAACAACTTTTACATGAAACAAAACGGAACGTTCTGTTAATGAATGGACGTCAGAATATTTATTCTTAATCTTTGTCAAGCCGTTGTTTGTTTGCACCGTTGTACAAAATAAAAGGTTTTCGTTTGTTGTTCTCTCGTCAAAAGGATCAAGGAGAAATCAATATTTCCAACCGTTTGATATTCGTCTAGAACGCGTTGTCAGTTGAAAACGTGAAAAGCTTTTTCCGTTAACGAAAATAAAGTATCGCAGAGAAATCGGAATTAAAATCATTTTATCATCTACTACGTGCGATACGAAGCTGCAGCTAAAGTGACTTCCGGCTGGTGGCTTTCGATATGAACTCTGAGCCACTAAAATTTAATATTCCGCTTATCCCCAGATGATGGCGATAGCGTTTCTAATGCCTACCACTGTGCCGCTAGTAGAAGCATTGAAATTTCAGCTAATTATCGCAGTACCGCGTGGCGTTTCCCTCCTGATTACTGTTATTCGGTTCTAGATCAATACGCCGCTGATTCAATACGACGATCTCTTAAATAAATGTAAATTTCGTGTTAGAAATTGAGGAAGCTCTGAAATATCATTTAATTATCGTAGTATCACACGGTGTCTTTCTCGTGATCGTTACATGTCCGAAGATTGATTTACTTTAAAAACTTTAGAAGTTTGTTCTTCGTTTTATATCTCATTAACGTAACGCTTATGGTGAATCTAGATAACGAAAAGAAATAACAGACGATAAACTTAGTCCTCGATTTAATAGAGAATAGTGAAAAAATCACCCGCAGCCAGGAGATTGTTTCTTCCGTCGATCAATAAGTAATTAATAAGTAATTAGTAAGTAATTAATCGAAATCGATAATAGAAAATTTATTTCTCATTGTATAATTGGCAGACCATATGGTGCCTATCTGTAGTACGTATTCGGATAGGAAATGTATTATAGCCATTCGCAGAACCTTTCAGGAAATAGGTCAGGAACGCCTAGCGACTTGTGTTCAAACGCGATAACAGTCACTTAAGCATTGTTCCATTGCTAGATCGAACACACCTTTCGAATCGTTCTGACAACCCGTACGACGACATCGATCCTCTATGTCTTCTAGGAGCATCGGAACGCGTCAATCGTCTTTCGAGACGGAAGTTGCAAGATTGAACACTTTGCTTCTGATTAATACATCCGTGTTATACTCGTAGATGAGAGACTCGTATAATTTCTAAGTAATAATAAAAGTGGTCATTGTTCTAATAAAGAATTGAGCGTGATAACAATAGCAAGAAACTATTAATTAGCTTTTACGGTAAAAGCGAAGTAAAATATGAAAGATAATATCATTCGGATATATGTATATATATATAATTACCAGAAATACCATATACCTACACATAGGAAAAATTACAAGGCAGCAGGTTAAAGAAGAATTGAAAGATAAAAGCAGACGAATCTGTACAACGAACAGTTCATCGCTTCAATTTATAAAAGTGGAATTGTGAATGGAGGATCCTGAGCAGATAGGTCAAATCTTTCATGGTTGACGTGGATTTCACTAAGGAGAAGTCGCTGGTTGGAAATAAGGACAGGATTTGGACGCAGATTATCCCGATTTCAAAACGTGACTCGAGTTTTCCGAAACGAAATTGTAGCAGGACGAAATAAAGTTCAAAATGGAGCGTGGATATTTCCAGATGCTCGTTTTACGTTAGCTTAGAGATGTAAAGGATCGAAATATAGATTCCCGTAAAGAGGAAAGTATTTGCGTTTCAAATGGAGAAAGATATATTCCTGCCAGTATCACGCGGTGTATTTAATAAATTTCGAAATCTCTAAAACCACAGTAGGGAATATCCCGACTATTTTATTTTCAATTGCGACATGAACATTCGTGGATCTGATAATTACTCATCGAATCTTCATCCCTGACGTTCGCATTAACGCACTAAACTGTTCATAGAATCATCTTCTTTAATTCCAAAAATTTCCCTTCGTATTTTCAAAGCTCAATTACCTCGGATTACTTGTGAAATCAACTGTCAAAAAAAAACATTGCACGGTGAAGCATTTGGTGAAAAAATTTCAATGTTGAAACTCGTTTAACAACGGAAAAATATTTTATGTTTATAACATCGTTCGAACGGACACGGACGATTTTTCCATTTTTCTTTCAGCCCAACGTACCTGCATAAATCGTAGCTGCAAATTAACTAAATTCGAACGAGTAAATTTTGTTGCGTTTTATCGAAATGTATTAAAATACAGAAAGCTAAAGGATTTGGCGTACATACGTATGCGTTCGATGGATACGCGAACGCGTTTCATCCGCTTCCCCTATATCCCTCTATCGTCATCCCTTTCATCCGGCTGGGAGTCCGAGGTGAGGTTAGATTCGCTTTAAGTTTCACAGAGGTAAGTAAGTATACACTGATGGGAATAAAAGTGGAAAACTCTTCTGCTTTCAAAAGCACAGGAGATTATATCAAGAAAGATGTCGATACTTTATTTTTCCACCGATATTGCGAGCCAGTTCGAGCAACAAAGCAAGCCAGGCCCTACTGGACCGAAAATCCTCCGGGATTTCTCCAGTAGGAACAAAGAACGATCGATTGGCCGGTATCGCCATGAGTTCCGGGGTTTAGACGCGGCCACCGGAAAAGCCAATATGGGAGACCAATAAGATGGCAGTTACCGGTGCTCCTAGCCACAGATTAAAACGAACCCATTCGCTCTTTCCTTGTTTTTCTATCCTTTCGCTTGGCTGGAGCTCGTTGGTCACACGTGCCAACTTTCGATTTGGTCGACGAGCTTTCTTTCACGATCACCGAATTCAAGGCAATCCAACGACACCACGAATTCAACATCGATACTGCTAACGATACCCCAATAAACAAATATATTAGATTGCCCGAAAACTTTCTTTCGGGGTTTTATAAGGAAATAATAGACGCACAATGTTTTTCGTTTTATATTAGTTTATTGAATTGCGCACGAATATAATAATAGAAATAGAACGAAATGGATCATACCTAATTCAATAAAACAATATAAAACAGAAACTGTTGTTCGTCTATTATCACCTTATAAAACGAAAGAAACTTTTTGGACAACCTAATACATTAACAAAACGACGTTTCTATGATATAATTGCGTTTACCATAATATTCCTCGTAATCAAAACTGATCGCAGATACATACGGTTTTATCTGTCGAATTTATATTTTTAACTTCGATATTAAACCGTATGATTTGTTCACCATCGATAATAAGATAAAATAGCGGATGACTCGCGACCATTCTTAGCAGATCGTTGATTTTCACTTTCCAACGGTACCATTAAGCCTCGTGCTTTTGTTCGACCATTCGCTGATGAATTTTTCGAATTTATCGTGTACACGCGTTCAACCCCGCGGGCTATAAATCCCAACGCGCTATTCATCGATCTATTCCCTGTGGAAAAAAGGTTATATGGTTCCTTTCAGCAAGAGCGTTTCGGTCCGCCAAATTTCACGCGTATTTGTTATTTACGCCGCGTTGAAACGACCGAGAAATATAGACGCGTAAATATCGTCATAGAATTGTGTGCGATGCCTTACGAAGTGGAAGGTATTCCATTCTCGTACGAACAGCAAAATTAAGGAATAATTAATGAATTGTTTGTCAGTAAAAGTACGACAAGAATTCGTCAACTAGTTACTATGTGTATTATAGTTCATAATCATTTGCATACGTGCAAGTTTACTTTTCTTAAACAATCTGCTTTCGTTTAATTTGGATCGTTGACTTTATTTTAAGGAACCATGTTACATATAATGAGTAGATGCGAGGTAGGTATTAAACGTGTTAGTTTGTGTAATAAAGAGACGAGTGATAAAATTGTAATAATTAATTATATTAAAATCACTTTAAGTACAAGTACAGAGATAGCGTATGCCGGTCGTAATCGTCGCTCGCTCAATGCTACTATTCAACTCTCTAACTGTTCAACTATACGCTCGCTATTCGACTCTATGACTCGCTATAATGACTGTTCTAAAGAGCACGTTCGTCTATTTGTATCGACAGATGTTATTACAAAAAGCTCGAATGTAACTCCGGTTGACGATTACAGATAACAGCAATAATATTTTGTCCGGCGTTCGTTTACCTTTAGACTTAGCAAACCAAAACAGCGTTGGTATTCCAAGGCACAATGATATGAGTCTCTCCCGATACAAATCTTTCGTTGACTCATGTGCCGCTACAGATGATCGATGAAAATGATAATTAACAACAATCGCTATAAATAAAATAATAATAGACGACATTGGGTGATAATTGTTCGTGCGCTAATTGTTGTTGTTATTTTCCGTTCAATATTGTAATGTAAATTTTATGAAGTCAGCCACTCGTGGAAAATTAGACGATGTACCTCTCTCAATTTGACTGTCAATTTGACTGTAAAAGAGGAATGATACGAATCTGGTATTATTTAATTAGTCGCAATATACGACGACGAAACGCGTGAAAAGTGGACAACCAGCCTCTCCGCGTACGAATACACGAATAAATTATTTCCATGTGAAAAATATATGATCGTAGACGTTATCCGTTAAGTGCACTACCTTGTTCTCCTCTTCCTTATCTAAATATAAAGCCGAAGTATCCTTTCCATTTGCGGGAACTAAAAAGATACAGAGATAATTTATATCTGTATAAATTTTCGACGTAAAAAGATCCTAACTATAAATGCGACGGAAGGGCAAGGCCGCGTATTCTCTTCATGGAAAGTGTTGTTTTTACGGACTGTATTGTCCTTCCCCATTAGTCTCGTTAAACCGCATAAATATACAGGATGATGTTTCTCATTTAAGCTGTCATAATTGCGTTAACATCTTGCTTGCTTACAAATAAGAGATATATATATATATATTATTTGCAGTAGCTTGTATTACGATGTATTTTTTGAAACATTTTCAATGGCATTATTTTCGATGTTAGAGGGTAATTCAAGTAGAATACCGAAATAAAGACGTGCATATGTATGGAACAATGTAATTCACGAACGATACTTTTACGATAATCGATAATTTTATATAATTCATCAATTTATTGGAATTATTTAAATTTAATCGTTTGATCTCATCGTTTGTAACGACACGCACGATAGGCGCGCAAACCCAAGAACGAAAGATCTTGAAAAAGCAAACTCCTACAGCTGTATGGGGAACAGAACGAAATGGAAAAAAGAACGTGTACGCAAGAAGATGGATAGTCAATATTTATTTCATGTAACATTTGTACGTGGTCAGACTAGACTGTACAAACATACGTGTCAGCCAGGCTTTTGCCTCGTACTGGAAAAATTGAACGCTTTGCATAAAGCGACCTTCCGGAATTTACAGCTGAATATTAGCGAGCTGAATAACTGACGATATAGGTACGTGCAAGAAATTCTGATAGATACACGTGGCAATTGGAATACCAAATCGTCGCTTTCTTAAGTAATAATATATAACTGAAAAGCAACGAATATTCTTAAAAGTATCGTGTCCGTAACAAAATACAAAATACAAAACACGTTACGCATTTCTCTCTACCGGATCGACTTTTAATGATTTTTCATTCATTCCACGTAGACTATGTACGCCCCTATTTTAACAGCTAACAAATTTTTCTTGATTTATGATACGTTTACTAAGCCTAGAAAAATCGTTTTTTATGTGAAATCTATGTAATATTCAATGTGGGTTACGGAATAGAAATTTTCGATATTCAGACAGCAGCAAGTGATTGATTTATTACGTTATTATCGTAATGTTTATCGCGTCATATAGGAAAGAAATACGAGATAACGTAATTCGAAAGATAAACGTCATTAATCTAAAACTTTCAACCAGACATTTATCCTGCATATTCTGAAAAAAGACATTGTCACACATCATGACGCGTTAATTTCAATTCATCCGGAAAATTGATAGGGAAGGAAGGTTTAAGAAAGGGGAACAGTTTGCGTTCGATCGTGTGCTCATCCCGACTGTCGCGCTACGTTTCGCTCCGCGGACACTGACGAAGAAGATTACCGGGAAAGCCGCGATAAACGCGAAGACTTTTCATAAGTTGTGGTATTACGAGCAAAGGAGGGCTAGGGGGAGATTTACGTCAATCCAGGCTCGACGACAGACAACGGGGGAACGAGTAATCAAATTTTACCGTAAGATGACGGCAAACACGTCGCGTATTTGTCGAACACTTGACAGAACCTCTCAGCCTCGATGGTTTTCCGCGGTGTACGTCTGTGATACGCGCGTCGCAAAACCGCCCCTGATTGCGCCGGGGTAAAAGTGACTGACAGTAATCGCCGCGCGACTACTACGCGCCAGTCTAAGCTTTTTTCACCATCGACGCAGTGAAAACATTCCGTACATCTCTCGACAGCGAACTATTCGAAAGACAGCGTTCAGACAATTGCCTCTACCTTTCATCGAACCTAGTTATTCTATGCGATCTGCGGATATATAGCGGTACAGCGAATTCTAGACAACGATGTAGATGAGAAAAAATGAAAATATTATACGCTACTGTTTGGAAATATGTGGCCACTTATTTTCGACAGATTCGTAATTTAGAAAATTGAAGCGTTATAACATAGAAACACCTAGAATGACTTCATTCTTTAGCAGAGTTATCATAGCGTAAAATCTTTCTAATAAATCTCGAAGCGTATACTCTTTCATCAAAATTGGAACTTTTTCATTAAACTTGATTATCTTGATAATCTATGTCTATTCACCCTTATCTACAAAGATATAAAAACACTGTCGCTTTCTAACAGCCACTCTATTATACATACGTATCTTCGTAATCAGTTTACTGTTTAGTTATCGCTATTCCAAAGACGAGAACTATCTTTGTCGTTGTATCGATTCGTCAAGTTCTTTATCCGGCATTTCCTATGCAAATGAGAAAATAAAATTCGAAAAGAGGCCGTCATCTTGAAGTTTACATGCAGCCGGGTACCATGAATTGATATTCTCGTAAACTAAGATCCACTCGGATGATCATCGTGCCATGGTGACAAATTGGCGCGTGGAAAGTACACGACGCGCGAGTAATGTTATTCAAGCAGGGACGCGGTGACAGGCGGAAGGAGAAGTCGATCGTAAGTTTCAAGCCGGTTCGGCAGTTTTGTATCTGGAATGGCTGGTTAATCGCTCATTTTCATAATTTTCATTTGCATTTATATCCCCTTATTATTCCGGCACCGAAGTTTCAGCCGCGTAATGAGATTATTCTGTTCTGCTGGCATGTCAACGCACGCCTAGCTACCGTGGGCTGACACAAAATCCACGTTGAACTACCGACTGAAACTTTTACGGTTAATATTCAACGAAAAAGAGAAAAAGAAAGAAAGAAAAGGGGAAAGAAAAAGGAGAAAGAAAAAGGAGGGAGATGCACGTGACAATATGACGCGTGGTGAAAATATTAACAGCAAACAATTCCTTTTCAAGTCGCAGGCTGTCCCTTTTTCGCTGTTTTCTTTCGTTTCCTTTGTCTCCGTCAATGCTTTCCTATTGCCGGTTTTTAAACGTTTCCCGTTCCTTCCTTTTCCTGTTCCCGCCTCTTTGTTAACGGATTATACATGTTTCCTTTAAACTGTCTCGCATTCTCAACTCTCCCTCCTTGGTTTCTTATTTACTTTGGTCGTTTTGGTTCGCTCTGCCGATACCGTTGTTTCAATTACAAGGAAACGCGGCAGCGTTCGAAAGAAACGTGTCGAAATGCTGTTAGAAAATCGATATCCTCGGTAGATTAATTCTATTAAGCTGCTTTTCGAAATATTTGTACTCAGAGTCGAAGATATTACAGTGGCTGCAAAAAGTATTTGCACGCGCTCTTATTTTCTGACGAAGTGTTCTTTCATAACGTTCTACGTTTCATTTTCATAATATCAAACTTTTCTAGTAATACAGAAGTACAGTAGAATTACCTATAACGCGAGAGATATTTTTCGCGTTATCCGGGACCAATAGCGCAACAACTGAAACAATTTCTTTTTCCAAGTAACTCTATATAGAAGTAACTGTCACACAATACGCAAAATCCTCCTCATTGTACGAAAGTTCATGCATAACGATGATTTTCGAATCGACATACATTTGCATGTCGCGAATGAGCCAAGTCTTCAACGGAGCACAGAAGGAAAGACGAACAAATATTCAATTACGAATATCGTTCCTGTTCGTTTTATGCGTTCAAGGCAACCATACATGTATACTTTCGCAAGCTTCCTGACACGTGTGCTACACATGTACGCAGTCTTTTCAAGTAATTTTCCAATCGCGTTATACAAAGGCGCATTACGATAAAATCATTCAAGACGACACGTTCCAACAAAGTAACAAAGCAAGAAAAGAAAAAAGAAAATGAGAAAGGTGTGAATGCTTGACTGCGACGTGGATTAAAAGTGACAACGCTTGCGTGTCGCCGTGGCGCCGGTAACTCTCGACGCCACATTGTTCTTAAGTCGCGTCGTTTGCCGATTCGATAAAAGGAAACACGAACCGATAGAAAAGCCGGTGGAACTGTTTGAACCGAGAGACAGAGCCCTTTACCTATCGACGTTGCCTGTTCGTTTCGTTCTCTCGACGAAGCCAGACCGTGCGACAAAGCGTAAAAGGGGAAGACGAGCTTTTTCGAGCTTCTTCGCATTGCACCCAGCCCATCCACCGTCGATTCGTTTTTCTTTTATCACGACAGCGGCTGTTTATGTTTTCGCAACGGCGCGTTCAACGGAGGCTACGTCCTCATTTACTTTGGAAATGAAGGCGTTACACAGACGAACAGGAGGACGAAAGAGAGCGTGGGAGTGGTTTTTTATTGGAACGTCCTATAAAGCCATTTTGCATTCTCCTCTTCTCTGCACGGAAGCAGTCACCGATTTTCTTTTTCTCCCCTGGTCCTCGCGCGCGCAAGACGTTCCTCCATCTTTTTCTCTCTCGTTTCCATCTTCGTCCGCCACTTTCCGTCTCTGTGGCAATCTTTCTACTTCCCTTCACGCCACGCTGTTTCCTCCTTTTTCTTCATCTATGAACGTATCCCGGCCGTGCTTCTACATGGTCTCCCCTGTTCGCCCAAGCATCGAGCAAATTACTTTCTGAGTGGCTTCTCCGACTTGCTTGCCCCTCTTGTCCTCCACGCCGTTCTTCTTCTCACGCCCTTCCCAACCCTTAACCCTCTTTCACCGTCTCTGTTCTCCAGCGTGGTAAGAAAGCTTCCTACGGGAATCCGGATACATATCGACCATTATTAATCTTGACATTTCGATGAGGAATCTTCTCAAGTTTTCATCAAGCACTTATTAAATGGCCGCTCTTAATAACGTCGGGTACCGACCGGCAGGGGATATCGGAAATGTATTTATTCCTATCGGCGGGAACGAGTCAGCTAGCGCTTAGTCGCAGCTCGATATACGGGTTCTCTTCTTTCACGTGCTCAAGGAAACGCGTCGCAGAGCTGATTACACGACAGCCGGCTAATTTTGTCAGACGTGAGGCTCGCGAGAACTCGAAGAACGCGCAGGGAGAAGGGAATAGCGCGCGTCATCTGGGTGAATCGTTTACTCTCGTCGATCGTCTCGAACGGAAAATTGAAGTAAGGAGTAATCTTTCTAATGGTAGATGGATTTTTTTTGTTTCAGAGAATTGGATGGGGAACTGCTGTTCGATAAGAGATGGCACTGTAACGTTCAAATATTGGTAGCGAAAGTTTATCGAATAAATCGGTTACGTTGTCGAAAAGCTGCCAAATTGGAAACCAATAATATAAAATTCGTTGCAATTCTTGTACCTAATATATTCGATATTGCGGATAGAACAATTTTCTATTTCATATGCCGTGATAAACAAAGGTATTTGAACGCGTGCCAATAAATATGCCTTGTAATATATATTTCATAACGTGTACGTACATTTTCTAATCGTTTTCAACTTGATCGTTGCAACGATGATATTTGCGACTCGTTGCTAAATCCAAATTTGTTTCATTCGATAAATATTTACAGATATCGCGTGTACGTTCTCTGTTCATTACGGTGCTAACAAGATTTCGAAATGCTTTTTATAACACACGTATTCGTAGAAGCTCTCTACGATAGGTTCAGATATTTTTCTATGTCGCAGTATGTCAAACGATAAATAACTGGTACATAAACAACGCGGAAAAAATGAAAGAAGAAAATAATGAAAAGATGTTTCGCGTATAATTCGGCTATTTTTCATCCTGTTGCTACTATATTATTTGTTAAGTAAAGAGAGTGCATAACGTCATCGATCGTTCTTCCCGAACGTCAATCATTAGTCGTAGCGTGAAAAGTTCATACGTCGCTAGGTGTTCGAAAACTATGTACGATAACGTGTACTAAACGCACGTCAACGTGAAATGATCGTCGCGAGAAACGGTGTTACGCGATAGCAGACACTTTGCTGGCAGTTTGCTAGTTTGTTTTAAAGATCAAACGGTATCGTGTCTATGATATAGACTCTATGCGCGTGAATAAAGTAGTATTTTCTGGAAACAAAAGATCGAGCCTGCTATTTTCTTCGGGTCGTTTTCGACCGATTGGTATCGAGATAATTAGAAAATTTATTTTTCAGGTAGAAAATTGGAACACTCGCAGCACGTTAAAGTAAAATTCGTCTAGAATTTTAACAATCGCAGCATTCTCGTACAATACCAAACAAGAATTCAAATCAACTACGATTGTTATCTTAACTTCTATAGTTTTTATCAACTATCATTAAGTCAATGATTAACTTATATATAATATATAATATAATAATTATATATAATATAATAAAAATTTCAGATATTATTAAATTCTGGAGAATAAGAAAAAGTTAAACTACTGGATTTAATAAAAAAAATATAAAATTTTCTATTTCTTATTATTCTACGTATGACCAATCTAGCCGGAATAATTCCTGTTATTCGAACGTAGTACGCGAATCGTATTACGAACCCATCGAACCGTCGATGCACAAGCTACGAGCAATAATTTCGTTTCCTGAAAGGAAATCGAACATTATCTAGCAGAACTCGCTGCTATCACGCGATGTATACGCGTTAGACGCGGAAGCAACGTTCCGAGGATGGATATGAGAAACTCCTTTCACATATACGTGCTTACTTACGTATGAATATCGATTCCGTTATAAGGCATTAAGAGCAACCGTAACAGCATCAAATGTATCTGGAAAGAAAGATCGATCGCTCTATTCAGCCTCTGCAAGTCTTATAAATAAATATGTATCGACTGGCTGTACAGGAATTCCTGAACTATGCTTCATCTTCGAAACTTAAGGGAACAAGGAACGCCCCTATTCCATCAGTTTCCGCCAATAGTTTGCTTGTAACTATACCGAACGAACGTTCAAATTCCACTACTCGGCGATACTTCAGTTAAGGTGTCGTTTTCGCTCTTAATGTTTCCATGGAATTTCTCGTGTCGCGACTGAATTCTTCTATTTCTTGTTACAGAAGGAGTTTAAAACAACGATGGTTATAAATGAAACGGAATTCTTAGTTAGAATAACTTAATTGACGTGGACATTTCAAAGTCAAGCTACTTAAGTTCAAGTAATTTTGGAACAGGTAACTTAATTCGTGCAGATATAAAGCTAAAACCGAGTTATTTAGACCAAAGCGATTTAAATTCAGACGACGCGGCCAATTTGAACGGAGCTTAACTTGACGGACGAAAATACGATGAAGGATAACGTACAGCGTCGTATAAATATTTGATTGGGCAATGTGACGTGTGTCAAGGTATTTCTACCCCTTCTAGGAACGATCGTATCGATTTAGGGGAGGCCGCGTCTTCGAAGGACTCGACCGCAACCTATAGTCCCCGTAAATATAGCCCCGACGATCGAATCATTTTCTAATGAATTAACGATGACCGTTTCCCTTTGTATGACGCCGAACGATCTTATCCGTGGACGTCCGTTTGATTAACGACACGTATCGTCGGCCCGACCAACAATAAGCTCGGTTTCTTTTCTCGGAATTCGAACCGTACAAAAATAAGAACTTCCCCTTATGGAAGATCCCCTTACGTATTCGTCGTAACTTGAGACGTATCAAATACCGTCTACTAAAGTTTCTTTCTCGATTTTGAAGATTTTACGTTCCAATGAATCTCAATCGTGGCGGAAAAATTGTAAATAGGAAACTAACAATCTTCGAAAAATTATTTTGTACTGCATTCATGTACTTCTGTTTGTGGATATGAGTGTCCTAATAATTGTAAGAGATGTTACGTTATATTTATCGTTAGTATATACACTACTCGAAATAACGAAGAGGTCGTTATCTACTTTAATTTCTATACTCACCAACTGTGTTGGTATATTTGTTTCTTGATCGTCTTAAAGACTTTATTATGGTATCGTACGAGCAGCATGTCCACCTGTCAAGCCTATATGACTCGTTCGTTTTTGTTTGTGCGATTGGTTCGATAGTATTGACCTTCTCTAACCGTTTCGAGCAACGAGTATCGTAAAAACAATATCGGAATATTTAGGATAAACATGACTAATAAGAATTAAATAGAGGGCTAAATTTTGTCAGAAATTTGATTATTACAAGACATATCGAAGAATTTACTATGATAATACGTATGTTGAATATTAATAAGAGCTGTTATTAAACTACTAGAACTTCATTATTTGGCGTCGTGAATCATCGGGATATTCGCGTAACATTTTATGGGCTTAAAGTTGGAAAATGTATCGTAAAAGCTGTTGAAAGCATTAATTTAGACGCACTTTACTATTTTCAGGCCATACAGATACGTAAGTGTAATAGTAAAGATCAAAAATATTGTTATAATACATACAAAAACGTTCGATTATTTATCATTACATATTTCACGTTCTAGATTATAGAATTTAGCAGAGATATATTTAATGGAGTATAAAAATTAATCGTCATGAATTTGCTGATTATTCTTTCATTCAATTGAATTTACCTTTCAAGATATTAATTTCCTATGCTATATATGTATACTTTTAACTAAACTTAGGAAATTACGTCAGTGTTTCGATTTAATTTTAAGTTCATAGATTTAAATTTAAGTCCATTTAATTTGCGCATATTTTCGTCCAGACGAACGTAGAGTCTGCGAGACGAAAATTGTTCAGAGATCAATAGAAATTGCTCGAGTCAACTCAATAGATCGAATCATGCATCACGTCACGGATAAATTGAAATTAACGGGACGTTTATAAATTTAATTTTATCCAAATAACTATGAAAAAAGGAGGTATGGTGATGTCGGATATCTATATTCGATCTTGATTCATGTAATCGAATGGAATTTCATTCTCGATAAATTAATTCGACAATTTCATTCGTTTTATAATTAGATCGCGAATACCATCGTTTCGATAACTTTTTTAATCGAGATTAAAAAATTGAAAAATATAGAAGAATTACATTCGATTCTTTCTTTTTATTTGAGTAAAAGATCTTTAAACATGGAAATATCGATTATTGATAAGTTTTATTAAAACTTACATTTCGATGAAAGTTTGTTAGTCGTACATGACACAAATATGATCCTTTTGTCAACTGTTTATTGTTTAGTTAATGGTATACCTATTTTTCTATTCTCTTTGTAGTATGTTTTCTTAGTAAACCGATAATGTCTTTACTTTGCATCCTGAAATTGGAACGCATGACTATACTGTCTATATTATGGAGAAAGAGCATGCATATTTATCGAAGAAACAACTTGTGGCAAATCGTGGCAAAGCAAACTTTTCAACAAACAGCTTCAGCAACTATCTTAAATGATAATGTTTTAGAATACATAATACTGTCTTTTTTGTTTGGCGATGATTCATCGAAAAGTATTTAATATATGTCCGATTCTATTAGGAGAATGTTATATTTTACTAATATTTTAGGCCAAACAAAGACACTAAATGTTAATAATTATTGGAAGATACAAAGAATCTTGTTTTACACTTTTTTATAGTTATCGTCTTTTTCTATAACTGGGCAATACTCTTGAATACTGAAAGGAAGTTTTGACTATCTTAACTTAATAACTTTTGATTATACTATAGAATATTATAATTTAAGAAAGAAATTGACGAATTTGTTATAAAAAACCAAAAAGGTAATGGTGATTATAATCTTTTATAATAATACTTACAATTATGCGAGAATCATACTTTAATTCGACGTCACTCGTAACATGTAGAATGCAAATTTATTATTACGTACTAATAATATTTATTATTTATAAATTAAATGATCTGCGTTTGAACCGTGGTAATCTGAGGAACTTGTTAGAAAAATAACGTTCCATCTACAATCGGTAACACAAGCATCTGCAGAGCACAAAGGAAAAGAAATCCTACTTATTATTTTACACTGAATACGTTCACAATGTAATTCAGTCTAAATATATGAATAATCTATGTCTAAATAGAGTTATATGAAGAAGCTCTACATGTATTTTTAAATAAATATAAATTAATATATCAGATGTCGATAAAGTGTTACCAACTGCAGTTATTGAGAACAAAAATTATTGAGAAAATAATAAAGAAAAAAGATTACTGTTTACAATATTTTCTGATTTTATTAAATTATCTGTGAAATTTATGTCAAGGAAATATACTTGAATCTACATGATTGGAAATATTCCTGGAAAATGCAAATAGAGTATTGCCTGAAATATTATATTACATATTCCCTTGATAGCAGACATAATAACTGTAATAATGACCGCGATCAATAAAAAAATTGCATTGTTAACAAAGTATATCTATGCATAGCAACCATTAGATGAAATCGAATTCTCAATGGGATACTTGCAAGCGCAAACGATATTACAGGATATAATGTCAAACTCTACCCATAGTTTTGTTTCATAATTGTAAATGTATTCTATTACTTTATAGATATTTTGAAATCATGAAATATATGTTGAAAATAACTGTTTCCACAATTATTTGGAATCTCTGATTTATCCACATATGTTATGTCTGCCACAGAAAATTAATGCACGATGAAATGTTTGGATTTTATGTTGTTTCGGGATTTTAGTGGTAATAGCGTGCAAGGTGTATCAGTTTACGAAAATGTAACTAAATCTAATAACACGATGACATTAAATAATATGTACTCATTATTTTACATTATGTTACCATTTTCATTAAAATGACAACGGTATGTATGACACAATAAGTAAAAAATTTAGAACATAGCATCCTATTCTTAAATCTTTCTTTGATATAATCAGATTATTTACACTCGACATACAATTTTAATTAATCCGCGAATGTTTATGCATATTTATGACAAACACAAAATACAAAATGCATAGAATTATCAAAAATACTGTACGTATTAAAATATTTAGAGAATGTATATACATAGGTATATACAGCTTAACTATAGCCAAATATTGAATCCTATAATTTTCTAGTCTGATGACAAGTGTTATCTCTATCGCTTTATAAATTTCTAGCAAAAATTATTAAATTTATATTTCTCCGTTTGTATTTCTATCCTGTATCCACGACAGTTTTTATTAAAGCAATAATTGAAAGCAGAACTTTATAAAACTCGTTAACTATATCTAACATTCAATTCGAATTGTTTAATGTGAATTTATTGCATTTTATAATGGAGATACTATGAACTATAACATTATGAAATTCTTTCATTCAAAGTTGATTCAGAACGTGTAACAAAACGTAAAATAATATTTCCAATGTTTAATAAAATCGTCGCAAAGAGATAGTCGATAATAAATAATATGTATCGTGTCATGGTTGATTGTTAACTATTGTTATCGTCATTCTTCTAATACATATGTAAGCGTGAAAATTTATAATCTTTGTAACATTTAATTCGTAAATGCAGCGTGATAAAATAATTCCGTCGTCATCAGCGATCGTAGTACAGTCATTTTCGAGGCACCAACACGCATGAAATAATGCTATATTCTTTAATAATTGTTAAATATTGTTATTTCCAAGCGAACGAAACGGGGAAGAGCGTAATGGTCGACAAAATAACTCTTCCACACCAGTGTAATGTCCAAGTAATTTTTAAGCTCCTAGCGCACTTGTTATGATCATTTTGTATCGTGATATAATGTTTTTATGATGTACTTTTATGATTATGGGGGCAAAACGACGTATACATTCACTTTATTATGGAGTAAATTTTAGTCGAGCGGTAGTTGTTTCGATATGAATCTATATACATTTTTACAAGATAGATGTTTATAAATTAACTAATAATTGGTGATTAAAGGCAAGGAATAAAGATATTTTGTTGTTTTCCGTTCCATTCTTTTTTTTTTCTTTTTCTATTAACGATGCTACATATCACACAATTTTTCTTCTACCCCTTAGTAGAAGATTCCATATAAGCACATACTTTTTTTGATAGCAGAGATAGTCATAAAAATCATAATTCAATTATTTTAGTGACTTAACTTGTCATTTATAAAATTGTACAAAATATTTGTATAATAGAATTCCACAAGCTACACTTGAAGTATTCTCTAATAAAAGATTAATTTTTGATTCCTCTGCCGCACAAAGTACATTGTCATCAAACAGGACGATTCCCAGTATAAATTATTTACTATTTTTCGTCGAAATAGAGCGCCATTTCTTCTTCAAATATTAACGCTTCGCTTGTTCATTTTGCGTTTCATTAACTGAACCCGATCGAATGGCAAACATTAAACCTATGGAATATTAAACGAGACACATGATACTGGTTACTAGCTGTGTGTCGAACTGCATCGTGGAACAAATATTTCATCATAAAAAGCTTGTTTAAAGTTAAATGGGAAATGCGCAGCGAATCATTAAAGTCTATCCTCCTGGTTGTTTAAAATTTTCCATATATTTTCGTGTAAACCACATGACCAATGACCTTTTAGAATCAAATTTTCCAATTGATTTATCACATATTCCAGACTATTATTAAATGATATTAATTGTTAATATTAATTATCTGTACTCTCGGAAGATTTGCGCGTCAATAATTTTAATAAGCTGTGAATGGGGAACCAGCAAACCCCAAAAAAATAGTTATTTTTCCGGTAAATGTTAAGAATTCTTTTGTCAATGGTGTTTGTGGTAGTCGTAGTATTAATCATGAATGATGTCAATTTAAAAAAATTCGAAATTTTTATCAAAAGCTTCGTATACGTATATAGATACCAGTAGCAATGAGTAGATGTAATGTATACATATACTTTGTACGTTGATTATTGCGCGACTCTTTCAAGGGTATGGCACTTCGTATACATACGTAAGCAACGTTCGACTCGTGCTCCAGCTCATTCTTGCTTCAACTGCGGCATTGTGAAGATCGGAGAAAAGCTTCTACCCATTAATAATTTAATTATTGGTTTTTAACATTTTAAATTATTAATTTATAATATTTATACTATTAATTTATAATACTAAAGTCATTAATTTAACACGATTCTACTGTTAATTCCTAACAATTATTTCATTAATTTTTAACAACTATCCTATTAATTTATGACAATTATATCGTTTATTGAAAACAATTATACTATATTAATTTAAAACAATACTATCAATTAGTAATAATTAAATTAATGATTTCGTTTATCTAATATTAACAAAATTTTTAGAATCTCTGAAATGATATTTTATTTTTGATATGAAATGATATTTCTATTTAATTTTATTTTTCAATTTTAAATACAGCATTTAATTTTTTATTTACCTACTACATATAAAATCAGTGCTACTACAAGGCATAAGTATTGAATGTTTATGGGTGAAATGTAACTCTTTAAGTACACTCAAAAGTCAAGGAATCAAACCGTAATTTGAGGAACCAAATGTAATCAAATCGAAGGCGACGAGATTTCATCACTCATTCATGTGTGCTACAATTGGTAAGTTTTCTCGGTGATAAGTTCAGATTTTAAATATGGTTATTTGAGTTCACATACGAGCTTAACTCCCACGAGTTCTACGACACTCCTACTCATTTCAGTAATTAAAAGTGTTCAATATACTTTTTTTGAAAGATATTTGAAAGATATCTCCAACCTTGTGTATAATCCTGAGAGAATAATTCTAAAATTTTATTTTTGTCTTAATGAATTTCAATTCATTGTCATAACGTATATTTCTATTTAATTTCGAGGATATAATTATTAGTTAAATAACTTGAATCAAATATAACGCGGTTAAATCTCCTTAACAATTTCTTATACGTTGTGTCCTATTCCTTTCAACAAAGTGAATATTAAATTGCAATTAATTAAGATGTAATTAATAAGATATAACAGTACGTATGAAGAATTCATATTTATGAATAGACAACACTGACTTGCACGCTATATTTTAACGATAATTTTTACTCTCTCACGCATATATGTAAATAGAAGTGTATTGAAATCAGATATACTACAAGCCTTCAATACTTTCAGATTCTAATTAACAATTTTCAATACACATTACTTTTTTACTATCAGATAATTTTACGTCTTCTGTTCTCGATGACATAATATACATAATGTGTATACAATATTTTATTATTTTGATGATGTCTAATGCTTTCTGAAGTATTGTAGAAGTATAGAATTCTATACTTTGTTGCGATTATTGGATATCCTGCTCAATACTTTATTTATAATTTCATATGTATAAGATTTTACGTAGATTCAATTCATGCTAATATTATATACTGAATCGATAACGCCGAATGTGGAACGGAAATGAGAAGATGCACAAGCGACCCCCAAAACATGGAACACGAAAAGGCATTGCATATCACGTCTATCCTGTATCTCGTCGGTGGAGATACCTCGCCTGTAGTAGAGGACATAACCACAGATGGACATAACAAAACCTGTGCTGTTTGAACAATCGGTATTTCAGAACATATGTTATCTACCCTAAATTGATAATGTCGAATATGACGTGAAAATGGTAAGGGATTCAGATAACTGCCAAACCTCGTTATCATTTTTGTGTCAGTTCCAATGTTACCGATTCAAAACAGTGGAATTCTCAAATCATTCATATATTTATTTCAGAAATGAAATCTCAAATAGTACTATAAGTTTGATAAAGGAATATTATCACGTCATAGTAGTTTACAAACTTTATTCTTCTGTGAAAGAATGTTAATTGTAATAAAGAAATTGTATTGAAACAAAGATCTCATAAGTAGAAATTCAGATATGTATTTCTATATTTGTACATTTTCTGAATTTCAATCATAACGTATATATTTTTCAACTACTAATCCAGAGAATACATTGGAATTTTGTTTTAGTATTGGGTAAATTTTCAGCTTACATCGATTTAAGCTGATTTATATCATAATTTGATTTAACAAATACTTGAATAACATATTCTATAATTAGAAAATATAGTAAGAAAGATTTATAAGAAGCAAGAAAGAGAAATAGACAGAAACTATACATTTTAAAGGAAATAACAAAATAAAAAAGAAAAGAAGTGTATGATTAGATATATAATACAAAATTTAAACAGATTGTTATAGGGTAGAGAAGGTAATGTTTGTTATTCTGATACTTCTCTATTGTCCACAGAATCTGCAATGTGATACAATAATCACTAGACTACAGAACCAACATGGACGACTGTTATACGAGACGATACAAACTATCCTAGAATTTGTGAAATCCTACGGTGACGTTTTTCTCTGATATACGAGATTTTATGGATAACCACAAATTTGTGGAACCTGAGATGAAAAATTTCAGCACCATAGAATCTAACACTGATCACCCCAGGTTTATGGAACGAAATTAATTTGGATTATTTCTTTTGATCTAACAATTTACAAATTATTGACATTATGGTAACAAGTATGATAATAAACGAAATGAAGTTTTAAAAGAAAGTGAAGTTTTAAATGATTCTACACCGATTATGAAACTTTTGAGGCTTATACTGTTGTTCTCATGGTCGACAAATGCTCTAAAAAGTAAAGTCAATAAATATTTCAAGCACATTCTATCTTTGGATAACATCGTTGCATCCTTTGATCTCTTAGATTAATCATTGATCGATATTGACCTGTATTTACATTGGATGTTTAAGTTGGTGAATATGTGAATGTAATTTATGAGTAGTAAAATTTAAAGCATCGTAAAATTTACCTGATTTTATAATTAAATACAATTTAAAATTGAAATAATAACAATTATTTTCGTCCGATGGCGCTAGTGCTGTATTAGAGTGTTCCTATTCTCGACTATGCTTCTATAGACTGGTGTTTAAAATATTTATACAGGCAGCAATGATTTCTTCATGTATCTGTCTGAATTATCTTTACCTGATGCTTTTACAATAATACTTTCATGGTACATATCATTTATTTCTCTAAGTAGCGTTCTCAATTCTTTTGCATACAAATTATCTTTTCAAATAGTAGCATTAAATTATCCATGTATGCAAAAATAAGCACATTCGTTACACTTGTTACTAACACGTCATTATATTTTAAACTTTATCCAAAAGCATATTCTCAATTCTAATGTATCTTCAAATAGCGTTAGTTCTAAATTCGCGAAAGGAACAATAAAATCTTTTGACAGGAAATCTTTAGTACAAGAAACAACCTAACCTTTTTAACCGTTTGATTGTTATATGCATAAAATTTGTACAGAAAGAAACGTAAATAACGAGAGGAACGAAATTATAAATAAAACTGTGGATATAAACAATACGTACCTGTAATCTGTCCAATAGATCATAATGTGTTTTTCATTGTCGGAAGGATTTCTGAAAAGCTTCATACATCAAGATTTCATACGCGTCACTTTTTTGGCTGCGGTCGAATCCGAGGATTTTCGTCCCCTTTTATCTCAGCAGGTGTTTGGACGGTTGATCGAATAGGTCGTCGGTGGGCGTCGTCAGGAGCGTGGTCGACGTTGCGAGCAACGAGGATGCGTCATCATTGAAGCGCGAGACACCGTTGAGTAAGCGTCGAGCGCGCGCGCTTCGAATAATTCGACTGCCTGTTCGTTTAGAAATAAAGCGTGATCGCGTCGCACGTGCCGCGCGTTCTACACTACCGTCCCATTACACGCAATGACAGTTTTACTACGTGATTCAAATTCACGTTACGTTTGACACTTCCTGTGCATTTTTAGTAGAATTGTCAATAATGCTCGTTGACATTAGATTTGTTTTAATTTTTCATAAAGTAAGAATTTTGTATTACTTTGTAAATATATTTCAGTGAATAATTTAAACACAGTTTTGAATTACGAATTCGGTAATCTTTCTGTTGAAAAGTTAAAAACGGTTGAACATTAAGCACGTTTTTGATGCATAATTATAATAATTATTCGAAAACAAGAACACGATAATTGAAAAATATATAATTGTGCAGTGAAAGTGATTGCCAGTAATGGTGAACTTAACAAGAGAGTATTTGTTGTTAAGTAATTCGCGAAATATAAGACGATGATATAATTTGATCTACCGGAAGGTGCTTGTTGTATTCTTACTTTCAATAACAATGGAATTGATTTACATTTCGTTGATAAATTTGATTAATTGATCTGAGATGTTCGCCTTGCGTGGAAATATGTCGATACTCGTGAAAGTGATAGTTCTCGGTAAAAGCATTTCTCTTGACCAATCGATGAGAATGATACGATTTTCTTGAATTGTTTAACAGTCTCATGCACGACATAGAAACGGTTACAAACATCGTTTACATTGACGATCGATAGAAGAAGATTGTAAGATCGAAAAGAATTGTGTCAATGTATGAGATATGATGAAAATTCCGTTGACGTGTGATTCTTTGAAGGAAATAACCATTGACGACGGTTGCCATCTGATTCGACAGAAAAGAATGGAAAATCTATTGAGAGATGAGGATTCCAATTACGTAAGTACATATCAGTAATAATATTTTGTAATCTAAATGTAAAGAGCAAACTGTTGACTATGTAGACGACAGGAAAACGTGATGCAGTCACAGTTACAGTCTTTTTTTCTACAGGCATATAGTTTTAAAATTCACTATGTTGTTAATGAATTCTGTTTCCATATTATTTAGTTTCGGGATTAAACATGTATTTTTCAGATTTCTCGTAAATTTAGGAATATTGTTTGTTATAATATTAAGATATGGACGGTATTTAAGCTACTTTATGTAAATTAAAATATATCATATTAATTACAGGAATATTCAGGGCATTGTTGAAGGAATATTCTGTATGTTACATTTTGAAGAGTAGTTAGTAACTGAGAATATACAAATTTGTAAAGAGTACAAATTTATCATAACACAATTGTGTTGTCATAAAACAGGATGAAATAACACAAATTTTCGTTTTTGTCTTTCACATTAATAATCTTTTCTTTTTGTTAAGAAAAGTGTAAATTTTTCATCCTGTGCTCTATTTTATATCCTTTAGATTGGTCTAGTTCGAACATGTTGACAAGCAGGAAATAATACGCCAGCTTTAATAATAAAGAATAAATTGAAGTCATTAAGACTGTATAAACAGAGTCTTTCGTGGGCAAAAAAATGTGTTTGGAAACTTTTGCTAGAAGTTCAGAGTAAGGAGTGTATTACGATATTTACATCACACGTTTTTTTTCATCTTTTATAGAGGAACAATCGTACAATCTAATTAAAACAAAAACAAAACTAGGTTTATATTTGTTTCTGAGATTAAAAATGTATTTTTCTTACTCTTTTGAACATTAAAAGATATTTAAAACATTAGATATATATGTAGATTCATATCTATTGAGTAAAACTAAGATTATTCATTTTTACTGAACATTGAGAATTTATCACTTGTTTAAACGATTATATCTTTAAATCTATTAATTTATTTTTTTTACTATCTCATATTAAAATACTTCTTTTTATCGACTAAGAGACGTAATAATTAAAAAATCAACAAGATTTGGACTTAGGACTTACAATTTTCCCGAGTAGACTTTAAAAATAACAATTTCTTCCAGTTTCTATTTTTATTTTTCGATTTCTCTTATAAAAAGACCTCAAATTTTTTATTAATCAATGTTTTCGACGATCATCGAAATCATTACTTTAATCAACATTTTAATAATAATCAATCTTCTGCTGTACGTTAAACGGGAGTAATACTGATTTTTTATGTGAAGTGTTAGAGTAGTAATCACTGGAATGTTACATTCAAAACTATTCGTTTGGAAGTATCTGACGTGTAGTCAATTACATTCACTCGAATGCGATGCTATTGTATTTCGGCAAATGGCCTTCCTCTAGAGGATATATCTCTACCTAATACATTTGAGTGGAACAAGGCGTAATTGCGGAACAGTATTGTATATCTACTACTGACACTTCACCACTAATCACTAATAAGTTTCGATCGGAAGCTCCATTTTTGTGCTTTATTTACTCTCAGCTCTGTGTGTAATCTGCAATCTTGAGGTCTGTTATGAATATTATATAAATTTCGATGTTCAACCAAAACATAATATACTTTTTAATGTAACGACATTTATTTAATAATTTAATTAAATTACTTATTAACAAGGTAATTAACAATATTTTGAGAGAACATGCTATCTGCGAAACATTAATACTGTATTAATTTATCAAGTAATTTGTTTCTCTTGGAAAAGTTTAAAAAATCGTGGACTTCGTTGTCATTTAAATTACATATCTTTCAAGAAGGCATTTAGTTCATGTTTATCATCAATTGAGTTGTTTTGTACAATTTAAAAATTAATATTTTAATCATTTTTTAGTAATAATTAGACTTAGTGTGAAATATATCAGGGATCTTGAAATTTATAAACATTGCAAATTTATACATTTCTATCTGTTTTATGTCTAATAACTAAATAATATAGTTAATGACGAACAAATTTAACATTAAAAGAACTTTCCAGTTTTATAAGATAGTGTAGTACCAATTTCAATTATGAAGAAAAGTAGTAACTGTAAAAAAACGTAAAATTATTTTGTGTTTCCCTGTACTTTTTAATACTTGTGAATATTCTGCGGTTTGATTGAGTACAAAATTACAATAAAGTATAATGTAATTATATAGTTATTGCCTTTACGCAAAATGTAGTGTAACACAAGCAGGAAAAGTAATAATCGTATTACAAAGTATTATCATTTAATCTGTTAATGGTTGAAACTATAAAAGCTTTCGATCGTCGATTTACCATGAATCGATTTTATGACAGAAATTACCGGTTTTCATTATCGTACAGTGTAAGGGTGTAGAAGGGTAGTCAAATCTGGAATACCATTACCGACAAATTTAGATTTGTATTTCGTCACTGCAGCCTACCCAATTTCCGAGATCTATATACGATTCATCGTCTTTCCCTAAATCCCATGACAATATCTTGAGATTATTTCGGTTAGAACATGGCTCTAAATTTGGTTTCATAGATTTTTGGTTTGGAGATATCCGGTCACGTGGAAGGTTTCCCAATTTGCTAAATGTTAGGAACACTTCGATAGTGGCATGACAAATAAATCTAATTTAGCAATGTCGTGATCTCAACGTGCCGTTCAATCTTGTTTATTAGTTGAAAGCTATTCAATGTCCTTGATCCCTGGACAATTTTGTACTGAATTCAATTTTAGTATCTGGGGTATTTAAATGAGATGCGTTTACATTTTATGTTAATAAACGCATATGTTTAATATGCAATTTTTAAATATTCGTCTTGTCTTCAATCTTTCAAAAGAGCTGACGTTA
The DNA here is from genome assembly GCF_910591885.1 of Bombus terrestris. NCBI lineage: Eukaryota > Metazoa > Arthropoda > Insecta > Hymenoptera > Apidae > Bombus > Bombus terrestris. Next base: position 2,108,079 of record NC_063274.1, read on the forward strand.
AGTTGCGTAGTTTACATGTTAAGCGATCTTGACATCTGTCAACAGTATTAAAATTCCGTTAGCTGCAGCTTTCTGAATCTCGTGTAACTTCATCGGAGCATTAATAATCAGTCACCTTCATTAGTTGTTGGGCACGTTTTATTAATTGGCCACCAATGGATATTACGTGCAGGTACAGAGAACATCAATGAGAGTGTATTAATTCGCATTGAATTAGCGGAACAACATAAATGCATTTATAATTAAAGCTAAATGAATGGTCATAGTTTCAATAAAAATATCTCAAACGAATGGAGAAATACGGAAAAATTCAATTTTTAATTAAATTTGAACGCACCATTACAATTTTCTTTGGAGTGATTACTCCCTTTTTTATTTTTTATTTCTTCTTCCCTTACAACGCGATAAATATATCAGAGAATAAAATATTTTATCTTTCTGTTTGGATTTGTATGTTATTGAAGTTTTGGCGCTGCGAGAATATAAATGGTAAAAGGGTAGAGAATAAGAAATACAAGAGGTACATTCAAAAATCAAATTTAAGCTGTGAGTTTTAGGTCTAAATGTTAAGTACGAGAGATATTAAGCTTAGTGGTTGAAAAAGTACACCATAGGTGTAAGTTAAAAAGAAATAAAGTTGGAAGTCCGTCCTAATGCGGAGGGGAAGGACTATGGAAAATAAATAAATATAAGAGAATAAAAGAATAAACAATTAACGAGAAACAGTAGTAAAATCTCTCCAAACAATTCAGTATAAGTCTGTGAAGTTAAATTATTAAAGAGATATATGTGTTTCCTGGAAAATTTACGCCTGCTAACTGATTACTTTAATTTATTAACTGAAGCTAATGAGTATCATCCAAACAGTAAATGTAGCATGCTCTCTTATTATTTGAGTTCTACCACCTACGTGAATAATTTCTCGTTGTGCGACAGATCGAATATCAGCATGTAATTGAGTAATTAGTGGGTTTTCCCCATGGTCATCGCTATATGTCAAGGAGGATACCATGTATATAGGATACATACGTGTTCTTTGTGATGTAGTTTAGTCGAAAGCTTTCGTGGGGTTGTAAAAACATGAAAGTACTATTATAAATAATCTGAGGATGTTTACGTATTTATGTGAAATTCCAAAGTGCAAAACTTTACACAATCCATTTCAAAATATGTAAAATATTCAAAATAGAGTACTCGTTATAATAATCGTAGTATGTTTTATTCCTCTCAATGTTAATAAAAATGACGACGAACTGCACTAACTGTGGTCCAAAAAATTGAATTGAATTTGGAAATTTATACTGAATTAAATTTGAACTTGATTTATACCGAATTAAAAAATATCAAACATTAAATATTATATATTCCTGTTTCAGGTCGTGATTCGGTGATTGTATGGTACGATTACAAAGCTTCCAGCAACAGTGGCAGTTGTAAACAGTATTTTTCGTGGTACCCTCGGTACGATCGAGGAGTACACGAAAACAACGTCTAAAGAATTGTCCAACATCGAAAACGGTTTGTGCACAATGAATGAACCAGATCCCTGTCTACCACTGATTTTACCACCGAGATATAGACTTCGCGATCTCCTCCTGGGGGATTATGCTTTTAATGATGACGGCGAGCGGTGAGTAAATCTTTAATGTTGCATATTTCCTTTCAAATGTTTGTAGAACAAAATATAAATCACTGTCTAATCTCCAGATATTTAAGATATTCCTCTTTTTCTATAAGAAAGTTATATCATTTTATTAATATCATTGCATGGATTGTATCAATATGTTGTAAGTTCTTTTATAGAAGTTGGAAGAACATTAGAACGTCTGTACCAATTTCCGATGAATTATCTGTGCTCAGTAGGAAATATTCAAGTATTACTTACGTACTCGTGAATTTAAATCTTCGTGAGATATGACTCTCGTATTAATGTCTTTTGGACGAATGGACATTTATCTTAATGTAAATTCCCTTAGTCCAATATAAAAGTAAGTTTTCAGATACAGGAGAGAATAATAATTTGTTTATGTTGCAAGAGTATTCGAAAATCTCATTTTCTCAATATAATTGTAATCGTGTAACACTTTTAGTCTTTTCACTGTTATGAAAGTTGTAGCTAAGGTAGACAACATTATAAAATATTGAAATATTGAAATATTAAAACATGTTCTTTTTTATTTCATTTTCATTAGAGATAGTACGTATAAATTATGGATCTATCTATAGACACGTATAATACTTTAATCTCGCTGAATATAGTTAGTCGTTTAAGAGATTATGCTTTACTTTTCGTATGTGATTGGAGTTTTTATTAAATGTTAGATAAATTTATTAATATATAAGAGTGGTATTTTTAATTTTATACATCTCTCTTTCCATAATTTTGTGTTTCATAACCATACTTTATTTTGTTTTACTGTATTTGTAATTCAATTTTGAACTCGTTGCTGTTAGATTAGGATAGTGATTCGAATGACTTCAAATTTATAATTTTCATTGAAGCGCGAATTATACAAAATATTTCACACCAACTAGCTGTTTCTTGACTATAGATACATTGTAATTTAATACAGAATCCTCTTATATGTTACAAATAATTACTTCTATCCGTCACACCTACATCTGTATTTAATTAAACAAGATTTTGATTACCGAGAAATGTTTAAAATTAAATAAATAATGCTGACGTTGCATTCGTGCGTTTCAATATGGATATGTAAAGTGATTGTGAAGGTGTGGCTGTGTAGTAGAGAGACCTTGTACACGAGTATGAAATTCACAGGGGAAACTAATTCGTTTCACGAAAAGAAAAAAGGTTCGGAGGAAACAAATTAAATTGCCTGTTCTCTGAGTTGATGAGTTCTTTTCGTTACGAAAGAGGAGATTTGGGGTTGAAAAAGAAATGATCTCGTGTTTGAGATCACTGATTTTGTGCCTGACCCGTAATATCTTGTTTCTCAGAAATGTTCACGAAACTGACGGCACCGATATTACGTTTAGAAGGAATATTCAGTGAAAATGATTCGCTGACATTTTATTTGTACGATATAAATTACCATTTTATTATATTAAGGAAAATCGAAAAACAAACATCAAAAAAGAAAGAAAAATAACTGAAATTTAAATAATACGTCAAAATCAAAATTGCAAATGAAAGCTGCGCTAATATTGTAAACAATAATGTTTAGCATTAAAAGGATTTAAATTGCAAATGAGTTAGCCTCTGAATGTGTCAGATATTTATTAAACAACATGAGCATCATGTTTCATTATACTGTGTCTGTTCTTTTAGTTCTTTTTTCTTCGATCCGGAATGTGCCCCCCCCCCCCCACGTTTATTTAATAATTCAGATTTTATAACACGAGTAAAACAGAGAGTGGGTCGTGAATTGAATGGCACAATATCTATTAGGATAGTCATCTTGAAATTTCAAAAGATGGGATAGCTCTGGAGGGGAACCAGAAATAACACTGAATTTAGAATAAATAGGATACCAAGTTTTTTTATTGGAGAATTATCATAGTTATAATACTAGAATTATTAGAATGGTAGAAATAATCAATACAGAATTTGTCATAAAAATTGTATAGTTGTATCACAGTCTTGTAGAGAGTCAAATGATTCTACAGTTATAATAATTTTAGAAAGAAGGTAAAGACTGGCACATCGTTTTATTCTTTTAGAAGAAAAATTTTTGAAAGCTACTAAGTAATTTACTTCTCATATATTGACTGATGTTTTATCGCGACATATCTTCATCACAATCGATTACTTCCTCCCCTTGGTTAGAAAGAACGTAATAGGAGATTCTATAAAAGGGTTCCTTCTTTTGACAACACGCTGTCTCGCATTTTTTACCATTTGTATTGGAATCTCGTAAAATCCTCGTACAAGGAAAAACATATGTTCGTTACAAGAAAGACGACTAGATGAAACTGGTGAAGGAAACTCCTTTGAATACTTTAATATTTTACAGCATCTGATGATTGGAACATGATCTGTTAAAAAATAAAAATAAATAGAGTTATTATATCTGTACAGTTATGTTTTTTTGCATAAAGAAAAAATAAAGAATTGGTTAGGGGATTCTATTTCTTGGATTTATATTTATTATATAATGTACATTACACTGAATCTAGCAATCTTGTAACAAAACTCTTAATATCCAGGAGACGAGAATTAGCACTTATTAAATTGTGTATAAAGTTAAGTAGATTAGACTCGAGGAAATATTTTTTATAGCATACTCACGAGAAAAAGAAATGTTTATCAGAAATAATTTCCAATGTTGCAGCAAACAAATGAAATTATTAATTTTGATAAAATCCTCAGAACAGTACCAGTTATTAAATAAATTAAATTACATTAGATTAAATTATTTATCTATTTAATTTAATTTAATAATGTGTCACAATCCTTATTAAATTTAGACTACAGGCGAGTCAGTTTGAGATTCACTCATCTATTAATTCCGGACAAAAAGCAGAGACAATTTTGCATGCTTTGGACTGCCGCTGAATCGTTTCTTTGAGCGGAAAGTCTAGTTTTTTACGCTCCAGTACCTTCTCATCCTTTAGAAGAAAGTCGGTCAGAAACGCGTTTGAAAAAAAAAAAAAAAAAGGGTATTGGTAGAATCCTATGATAACTGAGTTGAATTCAACCGAAATTACCCTCTGCAACTTCATATCTACCTATATGTATGAAACATGTATTCGATGATGAAACTTTTAGTTTGTACCTTTTTTTTATTATATCCATTCTCATATACGTATCTCCTTCCATTACGCACATATTTATTATTTCTTTTACCATTCTCTTTAATTGTACCTTGTAAATATTCGAAGAGAATCACTCATAAAATTTTTATTTGCCACGAAATCAACACTCGTTTCACTTCATCCACTTTGTACTTTGTTCACGTACCCGTTTTATCGAATTTTTACATCCAAGGAAAATGTCAAATATAGTGCCACGCCAAAATGCGTTTTATTAGCTTTATACCGCCGATGCAGTCGCGTTGATAGCTCAAAAGAAAGATTTGCTACCTTCGTGTCGGCGCACTTTCATCTTTGTGACTTGCAGTTACATCAGTTACTTGCAGCACTATCAAGCAACACTTAAATAATACATCTATTAGAGATGGATTGAAATTTGATCTTTAGATACGCGAAATTCGAATCCAGAATCTTGTAAGTATAATTCTCGAAATTATCGAAACTCGAATCTCTCAAAAGTTGTGCTTACTTAATGATACGATTGTAGAATCGTATCAATCAGAATAAGTTTAAAGAATAACCAAAATTGGATCATGTTATTAATTAAACAAAGATAGTTTCATATCGCAATATTCTCTTAAATTATTTACACAAATTACTATTAATCTGGATTTCGAGAGCTTCGATCCACAAAAGTGGCAGAAAGTTTCGAGTATCGAGAACTCCAAATTGGAAAGGTTTCGAGTGTGCCATTCCTAAAATATATACCAAAACGTGTCATTAAGTTCATGCCCCGATTCATTCGCATACGTAACTCATAAGGACGATATGCTATTTTCGTGACGGTGCATTCTCCTCTTTGTGGTTTCGAATTAACTATAAAGAGGCAGTTAACACGATTTTAGATTCATCGATGCAAATATATGCAAGGTCAGTGCCAACTAGAATCCTTGGACCATGATAAGATGGTCATAGTGTTCTTTCATCAAAGATTCGTGACAAATAGTACGAGCTTGTACAATAGTTTGATCGCATGTATGTATAAGTCCATCGAATTGAAACCAACCGAATTTTAAGATTGACGGAGTGAAGTATTGTCTTATTTCGTGATGAGGATGAGGCTGGCTCTAAGAACCACACTTGACACAATTAATATCGACCGGTCTTTCTATTTTTGTTATTTTCCGCTGTCTTTTCTCATTTGGTCAACTGCTTCGTATACGTGCTCCAAGATACACCAAAGTTTCAAACATTTCACTGGACATACGATTTCGAAACCGCTATCGGACAAAGTTTCTCAACATATTTCTTTATTGCTATGTGAAATCGATTCGTATTATGCTGAACTCTGGGGAATTTCAAATCACACAATTACATTTTTTTTTCAGAAAAGATAAGGGAACTTTGTGTTTTTTTGATGTTCGTTTTTGATATTATTATCTATACATGAAAAGCCAACAATTTGGTATCATTTTTGCAATACTTATTAGATATAATTAGAAATTATAAATAGTAATTTTCTTTTTTTCGATAGGTCTATATCAATGTATTTGAAGTTATATCCAAATTCGTGTTTATTAAATTCTGTGGTTTCCATTTTGTTTTGTATGATCATCTATCTATGTTATTTCATTACGAAAATGCTGTATTAATATTACTTGTGTTAAATACTCTTGTTGGGTACCGGATGATGTCATTACAATTAGCTGCAATGATGGAAGTTCGCACTAAAATTGCCATAAAATATTATTATGTTTCACAGTAATCATTATACCCGGTTTACTCTTCCGCACCATTGTCATGAAACATACTTATAGATGTATATTTACGAACGCTTAACTGAATAATATTTAAAGCAGAACACAATTTCGAATTGTCATAAATCACAAATACCTACAAATAGACCGCGCATGTTTATGCAAATTTGTGTTATCTTGAATATAGTTAACTATAGGAATGTAATCTAAATTGAGATATTTTTCTCCCTCTAGATATTATAACAAGTATTGAATAGGATTAAAATGAAAATAGAAAAGTAATAATTTTAATTACTATTTGAAAAACAACAGTTAAAGAAATGGAATCTAAATAGAGATTTGTTTTATTCTTTAAATGATAAAAGAACTTTACTTTGGATATTTTGTGTATTTTTTCATGTTATAGGCATTCAATATAATTTTGTACATTTAAATTTCCTATAAATGCTAAAATATTTGCAGTCTGTCTATAAATTATAAGGATTGAGAAGATATGGTAAAATGAAAGTGTGAAGGGAAAAATGGTAATCCTATTTGCTATTTGCTGCGAATGTGTCGTACAAAATATCAGTTTCGATTAGACGAGCATATCACCTTTAATACAGGCTTGACCGAAATAAGGAATAGTAATGACTATATGCCTTCAAATTCTGTTCTTTCCTCACAATTCATATAAAGCTATAATTTTCAGGTAGTCATTAATTACAAGGCAATATTGGCACCTGCAAAGTGCTTCTTAAAAAATTTACATAGAAATGGAGTTACATTCAGGAATTTATGATAGGTAGCATAAAGAATCTACATAATTACTAGAAAAATATAAATAAGGTGGCAGAACTATAATTTATAAGATGATAATAAATTGTTTAATTTCCAACGTTTCTCAAAATTAGTGTTAAATTATCTGATTTCAAAGATTTCTTAAAATTAGTGATAGATCCTTTAATCTTTAAAATTTTTTAAGGGACCACCAATCTTTAACTAACACATAAAATTTTTTCTACACCTGTTACTCATTTATACAAAGTATGTATTTAAAGTATTAATTAAAATATATATCTTTATTTTAGTTTTTTATTTTTTCGCAAATGCTATCCTAAAAATTACTACAAATGATAGAAGCATAAAAATAGTTTAATCCTTTCATTGTCCATTGAAATCAAAATATGCAGCAAAACCTGAGAGAATTTATCGTACATTGATTTTATGCATATTGCCCGTTAATTATATTGTCTGGCCAATATTATGTATTCTTTATACAGTAGATCTTAAAACAGGGAATACATTTATAAATATTTATTCATAAATTTATTTGTAAGTGCCATCAAAGGCAGCTATAAATATTAACAGTCAAACAGTTTATGAATTTAAACAGAACGATATTCCTCTATCGAAATTCTCTTTAAACTTGTGCAAACTCGTTTGAAATTTCGTTGTCAGAGAAGATCTCTAGTTAAGAATATAATAACGAATAATTACTAATTTCAAAGGCGGTTCAGTTGTAAGATGACGCGTTATTTCATTTTAACCGTTTACTCGGATATGATTTAAACTCCTTTCGCTTTTCTTGATATTTGCAATTTTCTTTGAAACACGCGTGTTCTGAGATTTACACGCAGGTGTCGATGAACTAGCTCTTTATTACCAACATGCTTTTTAATTTCTCGTTTCGATTCTCTGTTCTTCGTGAAGGAAATTCGTGATTAAAGGAGATAGTTGGAAACGAGACATCTCCTCGCCTAAATGGTCAACCTTTCGAAGTTGCAATTGTCTTTGCATCTCCGGTTGGCAGGAAATTGAAGGCACCGTCTATACTTGCCCACGTATCGTTCAACGACAATGACAAACTACAAACTCGACAAAACCGGTTGCCATGAAAACCGATATTTCGAATCTTGGTCGTGGGTGGAATCTTTCTTCCGAGAACAAATGATAGAAATATTTCTTGAAAATCTGTTTGAATCGCTGATGTCTCTACCAACATATATTGCGCGATGTTTGCATTTTGCAATCCTCTAGTGCATTCAAACAAGCTACGAAATGACCATGCGTTTGGGACATGTTTCAACATTTGGCATCGTAATATACGTATGCTTATATACGTACACTATGAAGTTTATCAAGACGTATGATTTATAATTTTTATAGCGTGTTCTTTTTAGTAATAATGATCATTTTTGTGACTATTTTCTATAGTGAAGAATATACAATATATTTATTTATTACTTCTTAATGTTAGGAAAGATTTCTATATTATATGACTGCAAAGTATACATTTTTACAATTATGATTTTATAAGTATGTTCAAACAGCACATTGAGGATAGTCTTTAATTTTTATGTATATGAAAGATGGCATAAGTAAACTTTTTGGACAGTTCAAAGAAATGATTAATGAAAGAAAGAAAAATGTTATAAATATTAGGAAAATTCAATAATTCGATTGAAAGTCAATATAGTAATGGGATATCTAGAGTAATGAATAAGGCAACATACCGTGGCGTTTATTCATCATAATCACTTCTTACAGGATAATATATTTGGTTTCCTTGATTGTAATAATGTAATGATGGAAACGCAAAATGAAAGTATAAAATATAGCTATGGTACTAGTCATGATATATTGAAAAATACCAAACAAAGCTATATGTAAGGAAATAATTATTTAATTATATCATTGTTCTAAATACTAATGATTATTAAAAATACTACGAAATGCTCAATGTCATGCTATTTTTGTTATCTAAGATTTCAGTAAAATTGCGTTTGTATTGTGTTGTGAATATTAAAAAGTTTATCAGGACTATATTGCTACTACTCTGGGTCCTGGTATGATTTAAGTTGGCAAAGTTCCTTTTTACAGTCATTTCTCCTATGAGAATACGTTCACCTTCACTTTTTTCTTGGCTGATTAAACAAAATTCACTTTCAGCTCGGAGTTATAATTTCACAGATACGAATTCATAAAGTTGTACATGCTAGAAGGGGTAGTTAGAAATTAAATTGAAATGAAGTGCGAATATGATGAAAGTACTAAAAGAGATTAAAAAGGAATATACCAAAGCCATAATTTGGAATCAATCAAATCAATAGTTGCAGTGGAAAATGGTATGATGTTAATTACAAACTTTCTTACATCGCATTAATAAATTACTTTAAATATCTAAATAATTAGGGGAAAACTTGAATTGTTACCATAAACGATTCAATCTACAGTTTTAATTTAATTCATTTTCTATTTTAATTTAAGCCATTCTATAAAATTACCTTCATAGAGAATAGATCATGAATATAGGAGACCAGGAGACCAAACGTTCGCCTTTGTTACTGTAATTACAGTTACGAATTATTAAAGTCCTTTCAGTGCAAGGGTACTTAGGAAAATTGCTTCACTCTTTTTTTAATTTTCCTACCTTAGTATGTGGGACGTAAATGTCATCTGACTTAATCCTGTGAGATTAATTAAAAGTTATCAAAATTATATTCAAGTACCTCGACAATTTTATCACGTTTTTACAATTAGATATATTATTTATTTCTAATATTCACATACATACACACACAGAGTAGATAAATTATTCATTATAAATTCTTAAATAAATGTCATGAACATATCTTCGTCTATGAAAATTTTAGCACTACATTTATTATTCTCTGCTTAAAGGAAAATTACAGTTGATAAGATAGCCAATACCCTATATTACTGTGGTATTAGTTCTGTTAATCGATGCATCTATTCATTTCCACGCGAGTTCAATTCCCTGAACTATGCAATAGAATGAAGAATACTATACCTTGTTAGTGTCGATTACTGTATAAGGGTACTCGAAAGTAAGCACAATTAATGGATTTTGAACATTTGGCAAACAGATTTGATAAATTGGATAAAAGATCCAACTGTGTTGTTGTTATAAACTCTTGCACTGCTCGTAGTGCGTTGCTATGCAATTATCGTTATAATAAATATGCAACTATTAATTCATTTTTTACATATAAAAGCTACTCGGAAAAAACATGATATTTCTATATTTGTTGATTCTCTGATTCCAAGAAATTTTGTATAGCACAACCGGAATACATAATATTATAATATTCAATATCTTTTTTAATATTCATAAATAGCACATATTTAATTAATCAGGTATTTGATATTCAAATTAAATAAAAATGTAGTTAATATGTATATGCCACTTAGCAGTGTATTCAATTTGAAAAAGGAGGCATGATTCGTCATGTCTCTTTCTCTAAAAATGAATATCAATTACTTTAAATATTTGTAATTGTTTCAGAAAACGAAAATAATGAATTAAAAAATAATTTTGTCTCTATCTATTCGTAACTCTTTGTAAATTACTCTTATGTAGGTAAAGTAGAATTTTTTGGTTCTTTAAGAATTATTCCTGATGTTTCCCGGTAAAAATCTAATGTTACTTATTTTCTGACTCTCGGAAAACACGCTTCTTTGCACGCTTTGAAACAAATTATTTGTTGGAATCTCATTGTTTTATGTTTTCGTAGACCTGTTTTTTGATAAAAATCTTCATAGACCAAAGGAGTAGATTTCTTTGAACCAAGGATCAAAGTATGCTTATGAAGAAAAACAACATCTTTCTACTTTATCGACTGCTTTTACGGAATTTATAAAGCTTTTGAGCTTGCGAGTTTTATATTTCCTACTCAGCGTTATAACGCTTCCGCTCTTCTGTAGAGTGCGCTGCTTGACATTGCTAAGTTTTTCCTAAGATAAAGACCGTGGTAACTTTTATCTTCTTTGTCTAATCATAAGTTTTTCTTATAATTTAAAAAATAATATATGATATACTGCTTTTACAGTACAAGTTACCAATATTACCAATATTAGTAAATATCTTTTTATAACAATAACAAGTTTGATATTAAAGGCGAAAGAAACTTTACAATAATTTTTTCAAATTGCAAGTTACCTGAATATTTTATTTAACGAAATATTATTTAACGGTAAAAATGGAAGTCTATAATTTTTACACTTGTTAAATTACCGTACATGTCCTCAACAGTCAACGATTTCTGATCACGAAATATTCATTTTATCCTTCCAGCGTAATATCAGATCTTAAATGACAGATTTTAGTTTAAAAAATTGTATTTCCCTTATACTTTATAAATTAACCACTTTTGTTATTGAATCAACCTTACATACATACTATCGTAACTTTATTTTAAGTCATGCGAAAGTTGAGTATCTCGAAAGGTGAACCACGTGGCGTATTGAAAGTCCGAGCTTTCCGCGTTACGTTAGCCATCAGTGCGCAGGCTTGATACGCAAGTTCAGCTTTTCCCGGCGCGAATCGATGCTGTACTCCGGTTGTCCATTCATCCCGCTGTGTTATTCCCAAATAATTTCGCTCTCACTGCGTATAACCTTCGACGTTACGAAATTTAATCAGATACGAATTTATACTGGTTCGTTTAAAACTATCGGGACGACAGTATTGGGTGAAAGTACCGTTTTAGACAACTTTTAAGAAAATCTTTAATGAAAAAATTAATTTTTTTAACGACAATCTTTAAAGAAGAAAACAGAAAAGATAAAAAAACATTTCTATCTTTTCTATCGAATTATATAACAGTGACTGTCCTTTATCATACTTTGGTAAAATGCGAAGATGATTATCCCATGTAATTTAAAGCAAAAATTACATTTTATTACTTCAGGAAGTAAAGTTTCACCCATTCATCGAGAGACACGTGTTATTTATGAAGATACTATAAAATGATCTTATGTCAATAGTCTTATGTCATACAGCACTTTTATGAGTTTCGAAGAATTCTTGATGTAACATAAATTCGAAATACAAACTCGTTCTGAAGCTCGTATTACGATCCAGCATATCATAATAACATCGATATGAGTAACACTCTGGCCCATAGATATGCTCAGGCACGATTCATTCAACCTAAACAGGATTATTTATCACAAACATCGATGCGACGTCAAAGTTGATAGGAAGGATCTCGTGTAAGTAAATGATGATGACACAAAAACGTACGTGCAGTGAAGCATCTCGTGCAGCGCAGTCGCCTTGACAACGGCGGCGCCACGTGCATGTGTGCCGTTTTGTCGGAAGCGAGATGGAGAGGAAGCCATTGAGCAGGAGAAAGCGAGTAAGTTGAGTGGACAAAGTGAGAGAGAAGCGGAATGAACGAGAGAAAGGGAGAAGGATCGTAACGTTGAAGAAGGAGGCAGGAAAAGAGTGGGGCGAATGTTGGTGATCGGAGAGGAGAGAGTAAGGGGTGGTTGAGCACGAGAGAAAACCGCTACGATGTACCGCAGTACGGGGTGGTGAGCTGCGAGCTGGCTCCTCGACAGTGAAAAACCAGTGAGCTGGAGGACAAGCTGACACAATCTACAGTGATATGTTATCGGGACTGATCCGTCTTGTCCAAGCGGTTTGCGATCCGCCATTTCCATTCACCAAAATTCTCATACGTTCCGATTCTCATGAATCGCACCAACACGAGTTTTTCATACCATTGAACGTGGTATCAAGTACAACTTCGTTATTTTACGTATCTCCCTGAGAAACTGTTCGATCTTTGTAAGAGGGAAAAATATTCTTGTCGTGTGTGTGGATGTAATTCAGACAATCTATGGGGATGTCGTAACTTTCGTGTTATGTCAAGGCCGATGCAGTATGTAACACGTCGATATGTCTCACTGGTTCGACCACGGTATCTCGATCTTAGACACTTGTCTCTGGATTTCGCTGGATGAAAATGCGCCACATTACCGCGATATTGAGAATACCGGGTGATATTTGTCAGCGGTTAAATGTTCCGTGAAATTTCCTCATGAGCCCTGATCAGCTGATTCTCCGTTTCTTCGCTAATGGCAATCGAGGCTGTGAAAATTATTAACGTTCGACGACGGTGAACGTCGATTTAATATTCATCAGTGGTTACCTTGAAAACCTTCCATACAATTTTTTCTTATACTTATAATCTCGTATCGATCAAATCCAACAATGCGCGGTTCGTTCTTGAAACGATGAATACGGAGATTGATGAAGACAGTAACGTTCCAGTGAATATTCATCGAATTGATAACTATTCGTTGTTTATGAAAGAAGGAAAATCTATATCGTGTGTTGTTTTCAAGTGTACGGTCGTTAATTATTCGTGAAGCATATGACGTTTGTGCCAACGTACATTAAGAGATTCATATTATGGGCGAAATCTGAAGGTAACATCAAAAATAATTTCGAAACACGCACAGTACTCGGCAAGCCATAACGATGCTCTTTCTAGGAGATTAGTGGGCAATATAAAGCTGATCGCTTTGCAACTTGTCGCAACATTTCTAATCAAACGCTCGTAATAGTTCCCACCATACAATCGAATGTTTCGATCAAGAACAATATGATGAAATAATATTGCAATGATCATGACCTTAGATACTGACCATCACGTGACTTCGTTTAGATCAATCAGAAGTCTGTCGTGACAAGAAGCTGCTACCTACCTATTCCTGTTGAATGGAAAGCTGGTCGTTAAAACCACAGCGATCAGTTAAATTGCCTCTGAGAACGTCGAAGCAATTTGTTTAATTATATGTTTATGATACGTTCCCTTTTGGTCGATACAACGAACAAGCATTGGCGGAAGCATTCACATTTGCACATGGATCAAAAAGAGTTATGACAATGTGTTGTACAAATAACAATGATCATTTGAATTCTCTGAAATTAGCATCACCGGGGATAATGAGAGTGTATTTATCGAATGTATCGCGTAGCTTCAGTGCATCGACTGTTAATGCAGTATTATAATGTTTATCGATACAATGGCAATAACCACGAGATTGACTGTTATTTGACATCAATTAAAAAGATGATAACTGTTGAACGAAACATTTTTCAGCAGACTTGCTACACTCGTTAAATTTTTGAAGATTATTGTTAAACATAGATGATAGAATTACTTAGAGGATACTTTTGAGATTGTTGTTGAAGTTGCTCACATTTGATAGTTACGCTAGATTGGTTAGATGGTTAATAGCTGTTGCATAGTTATGCAATATATGCGAAACGTTATTTCGCGCCTATTTTTAAACAATTTTCCTTACATTGATATCGCATTTACGTCGAGAATATACACAAATATATCGAAATATTGTAATGATTTTGATTGTAAGGCATAGAGTATATTGTAAGAGCACTGCACTTGTTAACTGGGGTCACTAGCCCTAAGAAATTTCTAAAATACGATTTTGTCGATCGATTCTAAACGAAAATTTGCATTTTTCAATCCAAGCGTAATTTCACGTTTCATTCGAACGTTCTGCGAAACGTTTAATAAAGCAATTTTCAAAGTGGATGGTTATTAATTTTCCACGCTTAATTGCCAATATTTAACGCTTAATTAATTAATTGTAAACATACATTATATAGAGGTTACATAGTTTACGCGTTCCAGGGAAGTTACGAGAAATTCAATTAACGAATTCCTCCAATTCGAAAGCATTCGGACAAACTTTTTCAGTCGGTGAACAATTTATTTGATCATTTGCACGAGAGAACGTTTTCGAGAGATAATTCCAACTTTTGTCAACGATCTGCAAAGGAAGAATAATATGTTCCTAAGGATGTAACGCTTCGCCACCGAAGGTGGCAATCATCGAGTTTGATACATCAAGCGTATCGATTAGAAATTATATTGATACCTCGAAGCGAGTACAAATTGCTTTCGAAGTGATTAAATTCATAATATAAAGAAAATTCCTAATATAAATCGTTTTAAGGAACAGGAAGAAGCAAAAGGAGGAGAGAATTGAAAAATCAAAATCAATATTCACAATATAAATTATCGTAAGGAACAGCAGAGGAAAGCAAAACGCAAAACAGGATCAAAATTAAAGAATCAAATAATTACAATATTCGATTCTATATCGTGATTTTATTAATCTACTAATCATGATGGAAAACGATTTCAAGTTGTGCGATCGGTTTGACTGTTTGAAAGTAATTCGCGACTTATTGAAATACGACGTTTGGACGCATCATATTCCCATGACGTAGTCCGCAATGTGAGAGTGGCAATTTGAGGATGATGTTATCGGAGGGACATCATAGATCGATTCGTACGCTAGTTGTACGATCACGCGCAACAAAGTGAAGCTTCCACCAGGAAAGAAGGAACATCGGGCGAACGAGTCGGCGTTCCGTCAATTGTTCGCCCTGTTTCATCAGCGTAAGCCTCGGGATCCTCTTCGAGGCCAAAACGCTGCCTCGTCGGTTCCTTTACTCGAGATGGGCGCTAGAGCATGGGACTACGAGGCACTGCCGGAACTCCATACCTCGGCGGCCGTCACACCTACTTCTACGCCGCCAAATGCACAGCAGAAGACGCATCCGCCGAGGGTCTACTTCCAGGCGGAGAATTTGGCCTCCACCAGGAGACGGAGCAGCTCAAGGTTACTCGCTCCTCAATCTTCCTGCAGGAGACGCAGCAGAAGCATGAGCGCATGGGGTGATCTGTCGAGATCGTCGTTCAAACTCGATGAGAGGTAGGTTGTTGATATTTGAAGCATGAAGCAAACCATTTGAGAAGTTCAATGAGACGATGTAAAACTTTTTTAGTCAACGAGCTTATAGTCTAGACGTGTATCGCATATGAAAGACACAAAATCATACATGGAATTTCTTATTAGCGCAAACATATAACAAACGAATGTAGATTTAAACGAGTATAAGAAATTATATAACAAATTTTTCTAACTGAGATAAATTATATAAATTTCCAGCCTTGGTAAGCCAGGGTTTAGCCAGGGTAAACCTTTAAAAAGATAGTACTTTCTCAGATTTTTCACATACTTAGTAAGTTATGTGACATTATGTTCAATAGGTTCTACTTTTATATCTTCTGAGTAACGTCCTTCCTACAATCTTCCCAGGAGGTAGGAAGTTAGGCACGTCGTAAGCATTAATGCACAACTTTTCTCCTCGGCTTATTCCTTTTACGTATTCCGTGAATTATTATAAAAGGAAACTTGCGCATTTAAAATTCCTCTGTAAAAATGAAATGGATCAACCTACTCAAAATGTACAGCTTTCTGGCTCTGCAAATTCACGCTCGGAGTAAACGCTTGAATGCATAGCTAAAACTGTTAAAAGTATCGTATGCCACGCAGAGAAAAATTTAAATATCGATAACGGATATTTTTATACTATTTCACACTTTTAAAATTGTTTCAAAAGCGAAAAAGAAGCTAACGAATTTTTCACCTACCAATACGTGTTTTGTATATCTCCTTTATTTTTATACCTATATTTTTTTATATCTCTATTGTCATGCCAGTTTCTTTTTAAAATGCAGATTTAGTAATTGATCGTTCTATTATAAAATAATATACCTTGTGGCCCTGATAGACTGTATCAGTATTAAAGTCGTTTATTAATATCAAAATCAATATCGATATAGTAGAAATAAGAAAAATATAAAACAAAAATACGTAAGCAATATTGCGATCGTCCTGTGTAAATTACTGCCTTCTAGCAAAAATAAGCTATTTACTTAACCCACTTTCAACTTATCTAGATAAATTGCGTATATGATATAAATATTAGTATCGTTATGATCAACGGCAATCATGACGAAGCAAGAAAAGAAAACTAAACAAGATGGGTATTTATACATATAGTATATACATACTATATAAGATATGAAATCTTTTAGAATCTTGATTATCCAAGTTAATTGTGATTTTTATACATTTATAGGAAATTTAATACATTATACATAGCATGAAAAAATATATAAAATATTTAGAGTACAATGTTGTAATACTTTGTAGAAACAAATCACCACTTTCTTTGAACTCTTTTTGGTGATATACAAAATGCTTGAATTTTATAACATGCATATTACATTACCATCTGGATTATTCGTTTCTCATTATAAAAGTAGCAAAACGTGCACATGAATGAAAAATATAATAAACAGAGGATAATGAAAGTTAAAACGTTCTAACAACTTTTGACAATATAACATTTATTTAACAACATTATGCAAATGGAAACTATAACGTAATGCAATAACATGGATGAAACGTCAAAATTGTAATATAGAAACTAATATATAAAAAAGTGAGAAGGAAGAAGAATTTACATAGGACTACATAGGACTAAAATGTCCCGCTTCAATAGCTTAGAGTTGTAACACGCGTTTCATCCAATTTTGCTGAATTTAACTTACATGTTGCTGCATCTACGCAAACTGCGACATTTGCTTTTCATTTTCTGCATGTTTTTGAGTGGTTGCAGATGAAACATATACACTCAATCACATTGAAATATGTCTGTTATTTTTCATTCTTTTATGTTGACGTGTGTTATATCTTTCGCTGACATTTTGTTAAACTAAACCAAAACTGGCAACTTATTTATTACCAAGTACACAATAAACATTATTCTCCTTTCTATTTATTAGCTTTTCTATCATATAAATTCGTATATACAAGATTATCTATATCGTGCGAACGAAAAAAAAGTATATTCCATTAAATAAACCAGCCGATACCTCATCCTAAAACAGCTCCTTGTATACGTTTGCTAAGCTTCGGTCTTTAATGATCAGTGGTCGTTTCAGGGACTAACGAAACGTGTTTTACTGTCAACGCATCGAAAACCAATAGCGACCCTGGTCCGGTAATATCGAGAAATGTCAATTAGGGATTTCGAAGCTTCCATTAAGCTGGAAAAAGGTCGACACACATTTCATGTAATGTCATACGGACTTAGTATCAGAATTTCTAAGGGAAATTTATTGTGTAACAGAAGTATAATGGCTTGGGATTTCTCGCCATATAGGCATTTCTTGATAATATGAATTTATATCGTTGTCGTTATTATTTTCTAAACGTAAACTCTCATTCAAAAGTTTGGATCATCCTTCGTCGTTTGAACGTACGTTTCTGTGAGAAATAAGAACATTATGGCTTTCATTTTTAAATACAGCATGTCCCGTGGTAATAATGATACGATCGGTGAGATAAATATAGAATAAAATTGTTTCATATGACAGTTTCTTTTCTTATATTACTGAATCGCCTTGTATAATTAATACATAAGCGTAATGCAACGAAAAGATAAAATTACGAATAAAATATCTTTCATAGAAGAAAGTAATTTCTTTTGAAACTAAGACACGCTCCAAATGTTTGAGCAAGAGCATGTATTTTTCAGAATTTTCGTCAGTACAAGGATGAAATAATTTAAATTTGCATCATCTTCATTTTTAACGTAACGCTATTCAAGAGCTTTGCACAACACGCTTTTCCCTTATTTCCCTTTTTAACGTTATATTCGTTAAACTAGCATCGCGCGTGAAGATATATAAATTTACTTTCAAGGAATGTTGTGAAAGTTCTTGAACGCTTGAAAGCGCTATGTGAGGTGTGTGTTTGTGTGTACTTTAAAGCTACCAGCTAACGTTGGAATTTACCATACGTAGCATAAGAAAAGGAAAAATTTTGTACGTGGAAAGTTTGGAGTATGTATTAATGTTAAAGTGCGAAACCATTCGATAATAGGAAAATTCCAATATAATCTCATACGTATATAACGAAGAATAATATTTCTTTCAACAGAAATTATATAAAAAATTTAAACAGACTTTGCACTTCTTTTCATATCTATAGTGTTTCTTTTTCCATTTATGGATCATATCTCTATAGTCTGTAAATTGTTATTCTTTTTGTAATAGTAATATTGACACGACTAGTTATGGGATATCAAACATTTAAATTCATAAATTTAGTTTAGACATTTATAAATTATAAACATTTTTTGATTTTGATATTTTATATAGATATTTTAATTTAAACCTGTTTATTAAATCCTATCATTATTGCACGAACCTTCAGAAAACACACCATTATATTACAAATTAAAACTAATCTAGAAACACGGAATAGAAAATTTGACAAATGTTCACTCCTGAAATGATTTTATATAGAAATTTTTAAAATGTATATTCAGCAGCTACAGCTTTAATTTCGTCTGAAAACCAATTTTCCTTAGCCCAGGCCTGAATTTTACGTTACCTCTTAAAAGGCTTTGGCGAAGATCCGCCTGAAACGAAAGGATCAACTCTCTTATCCTTCCCTTATTTTTGTATGTCTGCAACGTGAGACGCTTTTAGAACTTTTAAGTTCGAGTACCACTGTTTCACGCAAAGCGTGTGTATTTCGAAAGTGCACTTTGTCATATTTTTTCAGAATGAAATATTAATGGTACTTCTTTCCGAATGGCCCGGTTGCCCGCTTTGTTCCTTATCTTTTATACCAGCCAAACTGCTATAAAGTCGAGTACGGTGCCTGACAAAGTGATACACCTTTTTACGAAGTTCCTGTGACATCGCAACTTCCTTCACTAATCTTTACGTTCGTGCATCGTCAATGGACGATTTATGGATAATTATACTTTATAGGCGAGTCGAGGGAACGTTATAATTATAAATAAATGCTTCTATAAATATGCTTTAACATGATTTTTCTTTATGGAAGCTGTAACAAAACATGGACGAGGAATATCTATGAAAACATATTGAAAGACAATATGATTATCTGCCGTTATTTTAGTTGAATATCCGCTGTTATGTAGTACATTATGTGGTATCTATTAAAAGTTATTGTTTCTATATCGTATAAGATTTCCATAATACATTTACGTCGTGCATTAGAGGTGCTTTAGCTTACAAATTGCTTTATGAAGAAAATGTGAAACAGGACATCTCAGTTTTCCACGTTGGTTATTACCATAAATCCGTCCTTGTTAACGTACCTTATGATCCATGATTAACCGCGCTTTAGTAATTTTGTGGGAGTTTTAGTTGGCGGGATTAAACGTTTATTGGTAAAACACAAAGTAGTAAATTAAAGCGGTATATTCGTAACTGTTTGTAATTGTACGAAATAATTATTCGAAATATATTCAGCTATAGAAATCCACATACACTTGTCGAATTTTGTGTATACGACATAAATAAAGCAACTAAAAGTGCACTTTGTCACAGAATCATTTATATTTATCAACAACGAACAGTACAACATGATTTTGAATGTATCTGTGTAGTATTTATATTTCAATAAAAGATAGAAGAACGTAGTGTTATTTACATAATTTACAAAAGGCTTTGAAAGAAAGCGTATCAGACATTACAACATTTCTAATTTTATTAGAATATCGAGGATCGAATTTCAATACTCTTCGTTTTCACGTTTATATTTAAATTTCTTCCTGCTTCCTGCGTGTTTTATGTTCATACATGACATGAAGTTCAAGTTTATATTATATTATATTCGTTAAATGAAAGGTGTCGTTAAAATTAATTCGAGTGAGTGAGACTGCTCAGTATGAATATTTCTGTCACATCATTTCTTCGAAAATGTGAAGGTATTCATGTGTAAAGGTCATGTTTACTTTGACGCTAGCCTATTTCACCTGGATTGTCTATATAGTGAGCGAATTCAACAGGAGAGTTGAATTTGCCTGTCGAGACAAATAGAAAACCGTGAATGTCCCAATTTGCCGCTGCATTCTCCAATGTGTTCCTGCCAACGTGCATAATAACTACACATTTTAAACTACCATTCTAATGGAAATCGCTAAATTATAAAGGAACGTAGCAAATTATACGTAAAATGTTTTTGAGAAATGCACCATTACGACACTCTTGATATTCCGTAACCAATTTTCCTATTTAGTACTTTATAGTATATTATAAGCAAATTGCGAATTCTTATTCAAATTTATAAAAGAGATCGTCGTAACGTTTATAGATATAATAACTAACTTTGACTATATGAGGTATTAGGATAGATAATAGCATAGGAGAAATGTTAGAGATTTTTCCGAAAAGTTTAAAGAAACAAACAGAAATTTAGTCCATTTTATGGTAACGAAAATTTCATAGTAACTGTAATATGCGGAACGTATCTCTGAAACTGCTGAAAGTTGTAGAATACGCGTTGCATCATACATATATCTACTGTTGATTATTATTACAGATCACTAGAGAAATGTAAATCCATAGTAGGGATCATCTGAGAATACAGAATCAAAGTTCGGTTCATGCAGGTACATATGGGTAGAGAAATCGATGTCGTATCAATTACGAGTATGAAGCTCGTTCCATACGAAATACATAATGATCAACAAGAATAATCTCGCAATGATATCTCGAGACCAGCGACATTAAACATACGTCAACGAATATCGAATTCGGATCATGAGGATTCGCAAGAACAGTTGGTCCAAACTTCTAGATCCCTCGAGATTAATATAGTTCACGAAGGTATCCGAACATTTGTAGAAATTATAATTTTTGTGTTATACGAAATATTTTGAAATTTTATTAGCGTTGTAACGACTATCATTATTATACTTTGCGAAGCTTGAAAGTTTACCTAGATTTCATTTTTTCAGATATATTTATAAATACATGAATTTGCATAAACATGTACAATCTAGATATTATAATAGGAATAGCATTAGAAATAGTATTAGTAATAGTATTAAATTTGTAAATATTTATCAAGCGTTGTGTGAACACTGTTTTGCTATCAGAAATAAAACCTTAAATTCTCAACCTTTATCGGTCGTATGTCACTCTCGACATGCTACTGTAATTTTATCGTAGAAGTCATATACAAGTCACGTGGAACGTGATAAAACTCCGATTTGGAAACTACGGCACTAGTATTCGATAAAAGTTAATTGACGTTTTAACTGTCGCATAAAATACTTTAATTTTTTCGAAGCTTGAATATATTAGAAGCTGTGAGTTTGTTATGCAATGTTATGCGAAATTGAGTCCGTTATTCTTGCGCGATACCTTTTACCTCGGTTAAGGACAAGGTCGGAAAAAGGCTAAAGGGTTGATCCTCACTATTACAGACTGAGAGAACGAGGACCACATTCTATTCCGGTGGTTCTTTCATGTTAATCCTCGATCTCGGGTTCGCCTACGGATTTTGTATTCCTCTTTATGCCTCATTCAGTAGACTTCAATGCGGTGCCATTACGATTAACGACTGCAGCCATTATTCTGGACGTTATTTCGCTACCTCTCGTGCATCTATAACAGCCATGTTGACATTGCCTCTTCTACAGTTGAAACGACAAAGTGGAAAAAGTGGTGTAGAGTCGTTCTGATGAATTCGTGGTTTTCGTAAGAATTATTTCAGAGTGAAACCTGGATAATCAGAACCAACGATCATTAAAACATTTATTTCAATAGTTCGTTGTCTCAAAATTTGAGGATAATTGTTGCGTTTAGACGAAACATATGTTATAACTCCAAGCTAGCGAAACAGGACATTGTGCTACTAAATTTTTCATTACGTTTTATTTTTCTCCTTTTTCATTCTCTTTTGTTAGCTTTCATATTAGAAGTTTTATACCTTATTCGTGTTATTGCGTTGTATTGTGTTGTGTTATGGTTTTTATCCGCATAAAATTGTTGAATAAATGCTTTATTGGAGGAACAAATTAAAAATTGTCAGAATGTTGTAACGTCTTTTGTTCCTATCTAATATTAATAATTAGAATGTAAATGGAAAACAAATAATTTTCTTATATAAAGTTCATAAATTTTCTCGTATGATTATTTAAACATTTTTAGCTCTGATTAGTTCTGATTTAGTTCTTAGATTAGTTCTGATATAACCAAAATTTTACGACTCTACTAAAAATTCTACTATTCTACTACTATAATCAATATTTACATTTTTTTACCATGGTATTGATGTAAGTTCTTATCATTTGTTTGTGTATGGGTATACTAAATTATTTAACGATATTGATAAAGACCAATAAATTTGTAAAAACTTTTTGCAAAATTGATAGGATTCGTAAGTACATATTATACATATAATTTTGAGCGAATTGAGCGCGAGTTGGTTACCCATGATTGCAGTAGAATGAATCGTGCATTGGTGAGACGTGATGTCAGAGTCTTCCTATTTTGTTTAGAAGTTATTTACAAAATAATTACTAACACGTTGGTTACTAATGTATCGAGTGTAGTTTCATAAAAATTATTAGTCAACTTAAGAAGTATTTCTTACCTAATTCGCTACATAATAGATCTAATTCCAAATAAATAATCTATCGTGTGTCAAAATTATTCGATTATCCAAAAATTCAATTCCAATGTATTCTTTGATTTATTATGCATTGTTTTAGACTTTCGTTTGTCGTCTGTAGAGTCCAATTTATTACTCAAATATTGTAGTTCTCAGTTTGTGCGTATTCTAACATTTGAAAAAATCGATGCAGCATTTTTATGGAATAGTTGACCTGGAATGTTAGCGATTTGCTGCGTGCTACGTTATGCCTAAAGCCGATATTTCTTTCTTTCTCTCGGATTCAACCTAGTTATCATTGTGTGATGCATCACAGTTGGCTGAAAACTGACGATAATGGTTCTTGTTTTCTAAAGCTTTCTAGCTTAACTTTTTTTTATATCAGGCATTCAATGAAATGCAAAAATGTTATCCTTTTTCACTTCGTTCTAGTTTGTGTTTATATTGTATTCTTTTTTTTTTTTACTAAAACTAGAAATGAAACTTTCTTCAATACATCGAGAGAAATGTTTTAATGATAGATTAAGTTCAACAATAAAAATTGTATGAAATATTTGAGAAAGGATTGAAGCACAGTTTCATAATTTTTTAAGAAGTGTCAGAGATAATATGTCACATTATATTAAAGTTTATAAGAACATGTGTATGTATATTTACATGTGTATAGATTGATATATACATAATATACTTATATGTGTTATATAGCTAACATCAATATTATAAAATGATGTTAATTATATTATTTGATGAAATGAGATAATGTAATAATAAAACGAATAAAAGAAATGATAAAACGATATAATGATTTAAAATAACGAAGCAACCATACATTTAAGTGCTATTCATTGATATTTAAGTAGTATTTAATTGTTTGTTTCAGGTAAGTGATAATTCGAGGGTTGTGATTCCTATATTAAGTAAGTAATTAAATTTTAGTCTATATAACGATAGTTCATCAAAAAGTGTAGAATGAATAATTTCACATAAAAATATAATCTGCATAGAGGGAACAAAGCAGTTAAATGATAAAGCCTTGTAATAAATGATAAAGCCATAAACATCAATTGTAACATTATAAAAATTGGTAGTCGTGTGAAAAAGAGTCTGATGCATCCATTCCATAATCCATAATAAATCGATATGTTAAATTTTTAATCTATGTAAATATGAAACGAAGATGAAAAGCTTTTATATCTTTTCTTTCTTTGAACTTTAATATTTTATTAAACTCAATTAGGATGTTCGTTTCGCGAATAGCATTAGAAAGGCAAACAAATCTTGCGAAAAAGCGAGTTGCTAGGTGTAAGTTATACCATTTGATACAGTTCATAGTTCATAAGTTTTTATTACCATGCTCTTTATTACGCGTACGCAGTAAGATTGTATCCTCGTATACCCCATTATTTGGATTTAAATTACCGAAACGCAAAATAACAGTTTCATTGCAATACTTTTATGTTTATAACCGCAATCTCTGTTGAACACCATTTGATTCTCAATGTAATGATATGGAAGCTGTGCAAACCGGTTTTCTTTATTTTAAGACCACAGTTTTAAAGCGTAGCTTTTCAAACATGTATTATATTTTTAAAGAAATATCTTCATTGTAACTCAAACCTACCTAACGTGTGAAGGTCCTATTAACATTATTTTTGCTGTGAGTTAGTTTCATACAGTGGACAGTTATGCAGACTCAAGTTTTAAAAAATATCAAAGGAAGCAAACCTATGCAGAGATCTCTCATAGATTTCTCATAGATATATACATTTTCGCAATCTACTTGCTTTCTGTACTTATTTAAATATTTGCTTCATCCAATCAGCAACCTAAAAATTAAGAAAATATTTGTTCCTACGATTGATTTAATACACGTGTAAAAACGCTTATAAATCTTGCTATTTAGAAAGTTATTCGCATCGAGTATATCCTAATTAGTAAATATTTTGTAATTAACGCATTTCGAACAGAATTTACGACACATACGTATCTTTGATAATTTTGTTAGTAGTTTCGCAATATCTACTTGTTACCAATTGTGGTTTCCTAAATAAGTAAATTAGATACGGTAAGTACTGAATTATACGGTAAACCAGCTTTCACGGTTGAACGAAGTTCTAGATTGAACAAACGAGTTCACAGTTCCTGTCAAAGTTGACTGACTGTTGGTGTCAAACAGTGATAGTAATGTCGTTCATATGTACCGTTTGGGAATCGATAAACGAATCCAGTTACGCAACAGGCTCTCTCTTGTTCCATTTTGTCATCATATATATATAATAGATTTTTAAATTGGTTCAAAATTTTACTAATATAGTTAGAATTGTCAAATTGTTTTACTATAATTTTAATGAAATTTCAAAGATTTTATATTCGCAATAATTTGCTGCAGTGAATGTTGAATTTCTTTCATGAACCTGTATATTCTGGAAAGATTTCATATAAAATGTGAGTGTATATCTTGAGAAGCTTTCATGTAAATTATGGCTCTGACACTCTATTCGGCGTTAAATGCAGTCGAAAGCTTTGACGTTAGGCAAAGTACTCAAATACATACACGTCTTTGAGTACAAGTTCTACCTAAATGCCAAGTCTTTACATAGAAGTTTCATGATGTAAATATCCCAAAGAATTTACACAACATCAGCTATACCTTCCGCATTTTGTTGCCATAATATCGTTAGCTCTATAGCACTTGATAAACTGTGATTCAGCCGTAATAGATGTTTATATTTAGTCGATTGCTCTTCGATGAATGCACGTGTTCTTAAACAAGAGTTTTTCCACGCTGCACAAAGAAGCACGCGACCCAGAAAAACGTCCGGTATAAAAAGCCAGTGGAAGTGTATCGATCGTTGTGACAGAAAAGGCTAATTATCCAGTCTCGTTTTTCAAAGATAATGTGAAAAAATTCGTTGCTTCTACAACTTCTCATTCATCAACTATTCCCTGTCAATACAATGTATTCGTATAAGAAGGTGGCATTTTTTGAGACATCATTTGAGATGACATGGAGGTAAAGCAGACCTCGCACGATGAGATTTATCTCGAATGAGGGCTCATGTGGTACCTATTCATGTCTGAAGATTACGCAGGATAGATACAAGTCCAGTTTCGTTAATTTTCTCACTTTTCGTCGTTAGGGAACAATATGCAGTTTATTAAAAATTTAATCAATACTCGAATTTAGTATAGAGAAGATAAAAACATCTTCCAAAAATTTTTTTTCATATTTCACTGCGTCGAAGCTATTGATTATGAATGGGTATTATGATATAAAGTTCAGCTCGCATGATACCTCGTCTCAAGATAAATCTCATTATGTAGAGTATAGAATGTAGAGTTTAGAGCGTAGAGTGTAGAATGTAGAGGCTATTTTAGATGAGTAATGCGCTGGTTGACTGATCGTTATGCAGTGCGATATTATTCTATTTGTAGATGCGAAACGTTCGGTCAATACGCATAGCTATTTTTATGATTATGTCGAATCTATTAGAAATAATCAATCAGACTTACATTCCTTCCAAATGCTTTTTGAGCGATGACTAGTACTCCTAATATTATTCCTCATAGTAATCGTTATTATCGGTTGACGATATCAAGGATAGTATCTTTTATCAAACGGAAGCGATTTATCAACCGTTGAAAGCGGAAGGTATTCCCTGTTTTCCAGTTTATTTTTCCGAATCGATTTTTGTATCTTGCAAGGGGAATGTTGTCTTATCTCTGTTGGTAAGGTAGATATCCATGAAGCTTTTTGAAGCGCAGACAACCTTCCTTCACTTTGCATTCGATTAATTCTGAGCGTAAACGATCCTAATTTCAAACATTCTACCTTACCGGTAGCTTTCAAGCTCGTTGAAGGTGAATTTCCGGCCACTTGGCGCAACATAGTTGGGTTCCACGAAATTTTTAAACAAGATATTTCTGTTTAAAATATTTTTTTTAATTTAATAATTATGTGAAATTATATCGTGTTATATTAACAGTCATTGATCTGTAATATTCGTTTGAGTTACACATTTTTCTCCTGGATTCGTCTAAAACTAACGTCATCTATATGCCACTTAGAGTTTAATAAATTTGGGTTTAGCTTTAAGTTTTCAAATTTTAATCCACGATTTAAAACTTACAGTAAAGAATTTGTATGATCGAATGGTACCTTCAAATACAATTTGAAATGTTCAATGAAATTTCAAAAGTAAAATAATTCTATAGCAAGTAAGTGTTAAAATCAATTTTTACAGTTTCGTATTATACAATTTGAAACTTTATTCATCCCTCCGTTCTAGAAACACATGGATGATAAATAATAAATGATGGACCCAGTAATCAGGCTATTTCGAGTATATCTCAGTAGCGAGATTGTTATCAGCGACTGGCTCCCCTCTTGAGTATCGCGATGATGGTTCTTCACTCTGTATCTAGTTCCAAATTTCTTATCCTCCCATTTTAGCGAAAGTGGGGCTCTCAATGTACTTATCTTGGAGTAGGATTATGAAAGTCTTGAATGTTCACTTCTGTAAGATCCCGAGTAATAAGGATGAAATACGATGACATTGATCGCCCCACGATTTCATTTCGCTGAAAGCTAAAATATGTACGAGGATCGTTTTCGAAATTTTTGTTCCACTTGAATATAAATAATTAACTTTCCTTTAGTTTCATCTAAATCTAGTAAAACAAAATATTTTTGTATTTCACTGTGTAAATTCTCGTTTATAAGTCACATTTATCCTTGACTTGGCAAATTTTTACGAGAAAATTGAAATATATTTTCAAAACAGAAAACAATAATAAATTGTTGTTCTATGCGAAGTTCAATTTTTAAAGTGAAGTTTTAATATAAATGCAAATTTTTCATTCAGAAAATGAAACCGACTTGCGTCAATATTTACGATCAATTTTTTTATATTAATGAAACCGTAGTGTTAGTCAACGTTGTGGAAAGATATGCACGAAATTTCTCACCCTCTGTGATAAAACATTAGCTGTCCAACAATTAGGAATACACCTCGATCAAAGTACAATATCATTGAAAAGTTTTCAAATTATTAGGAATGGTTAAATGTTTTTAACAAAATTTAATTTGATTTAATCGTGAATTATATTAGAATACAGAATAGAATACAAAATACGTACTTAATTACTGATAAATTTTATTAATTAAGGTAATAAATTTTATTTTTTCAATTTTACGGGAGAAAGGAAAGATTCTATTAAAACGATGTGATTGATTGGAGAACATATGTTTTATTTGGATTAATTATGTATCATAGGATGAATTTATTATTATTTGTGTAGGTCGGTAGGAAAATTGTCGTTTCTAAGTTGTATTGGTTAAGGAATTTCCAAGTAATATTGCACCTCGTTTCCCGTGATTTACTGAGAACGATTTCAGTTTCAAATTATCTTCATTATATTCCCATCTTTAATTCCGAGGAGACGGAAAGCCAGCAAAGTAATAACAAGTGATGCGAATTATTACAAATTGCAGAAACAAATGGAAATGGAAATATTTCGGTTCGTAAAGGTAAATATCATAGGTAAACTGGTAAATTTTTAAAAATTGAAACTATATTTAAAATATAATATTACTTTTATAATTTGATAATACGAATCGTATTTGACATTTATATTACAACGCAAAAGGAGAAAATAAATCAAATAATTTTCTGTTCGTATGACACTCGCCTGTCGATTTCATTTTAATGTTACTGGCACTTACCAGACTGCCGTGACTTTTGACCCATCAATTGTATTTTAATCGATGTTCGACTTCTCTTCCCTTCGAATGGTGTGAAGTAAATTTAAATCGTCTTATTGTAAAATATTTGACTGTTAAATAACCGATAATGATATATTTGATCGATTTTGTTTAACCATATAAAAATTTCCGATATACATACGATATATCACATTTTCAGTATCATTACTTTCACAGTGATCACTTTCTATTACCGAATATTATCAGCATCAATAAGTCAATTTATTTGAAAATAATTTCTTTTTCAGTATTAATCCTGAATAAAGTTTAACACTTTTGAAACGAGTGTTACGTCATGGTGAAAACCCTTATAAGATATAAGCAGCCCACTGTAGAATTTCTACGCAATGGAATCCGTTATCTTTCAGCTAGATAAGGAAAGCAGCAAATACAATTCTGTAAGCAGAAATTGCAAACTTGTCGTCATTAGCGAATCGCTAAATCTACATAGGTATTCGTGAGCATACATCCAATCTACTCTTCCTATGCAATGGCAATGACGGCAAGACAACTTTTTCATTCCGTACAAAGTGATCTTTTCGAGTGTGATGAAAATGCGGAACCGATCTCGTCAGTCGTAAGAATGCAGTATTCAGAATCGTCAAGCACCGTTTCTCCAAGCAGTTGTACCCGCCGGATATAACTAGGGAAATGAGAACCAAGATCCATGTTCTGTGTTGCCCTTTGTGGAGTCCTGTGAATGTTCAACGGCAAACAGAAGATTGGTTCTGTTCCTCGTGCTGCTTTCCTTTTAATGGATGCTTTTTACGATATATCATATAACTGGTTTCGTTATAGCAAATGCTTTATTCTATTTGTCTTCTGCTTGTCTGGGAACTTTTTATATATTCGAAATATTATTCATGATTCGTTGGTGGTACAAACAGAAGATAATTGAACAAAGAACTTGGGAAAACTGAAAAAAGTTCTATCGTTTGAAAGTATACGCCTGCATCTTATTTTAGAAGCTACAAGTCATGGATCCAGCTACTGTCGCTTGTGATTAGATGTACACAGATTTGTCCATCTTCCATGTCCATTTACTTTACGTTTTCCTCCGGAGTTCCTTCGTTTTCAGCCAATGTATTGGAAATTTTATTAAGGGTATTTTATTAAGTATCGCTGAAATATTCAAAATGAAAATGATACTTTCATAGTTCTAAAATTTAACAGTAGAATTATCAGAATGGTTGAAATGATTAATTCGTAAAAATTGTATGGATTTACGACAACGATGCGCTTTTGTAAATTTGTCTGGAACTTTATTAATTTGAAAATACCGATACTGATCATATCTGAAATCTTTCGCTACAAGTTTTATACTTTAGCCTCCTTTAGATAGTGTTAGTGTTAAATTTCTAATATAACACTTCTCTCTTAAAATTTTGTGAAAATTATGATTCTATTGAAGTGTTCGAAAAAAATTCTTGCAGAGGTAGAAAGCCGATTCTGTTCGTTACAATTTCTTTGAAGAGAAATCAAGTCGCAGCACTGTATTAATATTTCGTACTAATTAGTCTGAAATGAAATACGTATTTACGTGTTTTCACAATTGCTACAATGAAGCAATTAAAACTTGCTTCATTATTTAATTGAATTTAAGAGAGAAGATATTGCGTTTAATTTAATTAATTTGTATGATTTCGTGGTTTCATGAAACAAAGAAAGCAATCATAACTATTGCAAGCCATAAAAAATTGTCTTATAATTCCAGTTGAATCAACTGAAGTCGTAAAATAAACAGACTGCGCGTTCTTTCCGCTATTAATTCAGAACGGGCTAAACAGTACTTCATAAAAATATTTCACAATCAAATGGTCCAGGTTCTTGGACGTTCTTTGATTTCGAAATCGATAGCATCGCGTATGAAACTTTGGCTACGCTATCGCGGACGAAGCAAAAGTTAAATCTCCTTTTATAATAGTAAAAGGGGAAATTGATGATCCTTTGCTTTCTCAATTCTTGTGAAAGAACGATCTTTAGAATTTTCTAAAATAATTTCTAACGTAAAATGTTGTTGTTAAATTATTGAAATATATTCGCCCATCGTTCAAAACTGAGGTAGAGGTAGAACTTATGATTTGCATAAGCGAGATAACAGAGTCAGAAGATGATCAATGATATTTTCCTCTTCAATTTCACTTTCACAAAGTGTTATAGTTACAGGATCAATGAGATTTGGTACCCTTGAGAATAGAAAAAACTTTAGAAGGTACTTTCAAAGTTCTGACAAGGGTCAAAAGAAATTACGAAAAATACCGAAATATTTTACCATTGCGAAAGAAATAATAAAAGAAAATATATTTTGAATTTCCGCTTTTAGGCTTCTTTTAGCCACTAAATATCATAACACGAATTTTTTATATTTTACATATTTCTCTTCATTACGCGCATTCTGTGTATTTTAGCAATTTAGTTTAGTTTAATTTTCCCATAAATGCCTAAACATTCGTATTCCGAATATCGATAACGATCATTTCATTTTTTTCCCGAACTTAAACAATGCGATTGTGTCGAAAGATACTTAAAGAACGCAACGAAGTTGAAAACGGATACGAGTTATAAAAAATATTCAATTTCACATTTCTACGTTGTAAAATAACGATACCTGTAATAATTTCATCAGCAGAAAAGTACACGAATGCGATCAAAGGATTACGCCATGTCGCATAATACACTTCGCGACCGCTAAAAGCGTGTCCCTACTACACTTTTATAATCTAGTCTTCTTCATACGATCCCCATTTTTCCAATAATTAACAGACGTCTCTTTAAATCCAAACGTCAGCATTGCCCGCGTTGTCATTTCTCTTCCCCTTCGTTACACATTAAATCATTTCATCTTCCCAGGTTATCCTCTTCCATTATCTTTTACAACCGAAAGCAATAATTATTCTCAATGTCTGCCGCCGAAACGCTATAACGTTACGGGATAATTCCGCGACAAAGGTTCATGCATAGAGAACGGTTGTACTTTCAGCCTCAAAGCACATCAATGGAAATCGAATTGAAACAACTGGTGAGAGCACGTTTGGCGAATACAGGCCGAAAACCTGGGTTTGCCTCGTAATTATGGTACACTGGCTCACAAAAGTATTACGTATATATTGTACTATGGAAAATATTTTGAAATGTCATTAGCACAGATTAACGTGTAATGAGATACGATTGTCACTGTCATATTGGTAAAACTGGAAATTACGTTGAAAATGTGTGTATACAGATGGCACAAAATACTTGAACCTCTCAAAAATCAAACTGATTCGACTCTGTTATTCTTATGAATTTGTTAATTACGTTACGTACGTAGACGATTAATATTCGATCGTAAATGAACAAATGGCTCAGATCCATAGGTTCATTCGAAGGTTCTTCATAAGAAGATATCACAAATAATTTCAAAATCGAAATGGTTTTAATAAACGAAACGTTCTGCACAACACGCATAATATATTCATCAGAGTTTTCTAAAGGTGTTCGAGTATTTCCGTGAACTGTACTCAATGCTTTTGCACGATCAACCAATTCAAAGATCGTGTAAAGGGATCGCGTCATTCGAACGATATTATGAACTTTATCGAGCGATATAAAAACGCAGCCTAAAAAATCCAACGGGATAAAAACCCAAACGTTGACAAAGACCGACGTGCATACACAACGAGGGAACATTGGTGTGAAAGGAAACGGAAGGCAGAAAGGGAAAAACTGGGACAGAGACCGGCTTCGGTTATAGCACATTTTATCTCGGAGATATATGGCTTCGGCTCGTAAATTGTGCTGCTTTATAACTGTTATACGCTCCAATGCATTGTGTTGACGAATTACGCTGCTACGAGAGGAGAAACGTTTCTGGTGTATACAATTTAATCAGACGAACGAGTTTGAGGGGAGAATTCCCTTGAAACAAGATTCTCGTATTTCTAAAATTTCTAAAACGGTTCATTGAAGCTATGTTTACTTAACACTAGGACTAACAACCTATGACACAGAGTTAAATATTGGATTGTCTGATAAGTTCGTTCTTTTTCTTGCTGATACCTATTTCGAAGGATGTTAATTGTTTAAGAGTATAGAAGTACACGTATCTAAACATTTTTGTAAAAGATAATATTTATAGAAAAATAAAATAAACAAGTTATTTCAAGTATGATGTATTCTCTTAAAAATATGTGAACGACAGGGAAAAAAATCTAATATCAATCATTTCGATTGTTTTGATATGTGAAATCAATGTTTAACCATTGAACTTTTTTGTGGAATATTTTTCACGAATTTTTTAGGAACATGTTATTTTAGTATACATAATTCTTTCTCAGAGAATATTTCCATCTTTTGCTTTTTCGAATTGATCCAGAGGAAACAAATAATCATAAAATCTGGTCGCGTATATACACATATAATTGTCCTTTGGTACCAAATTGTTTCGATAATGAGATTATTCGCGGTCGGACAGTTCCAGGAAGAGGAAATCATTAGGGTTTCGTTGTTTCGATATCGCGGTTTTTGCAGCGTATTTCTGTGAATTATTATAAAATTTCAATATCTTAAAGTCACAATTTCAAACACATATATTGTACGAATAAAAATAAAATTAGTTAAGATACAATTTTGCAAGTATAAATTAATGTACAATTTTACTAACAAGGTAAAGATTATTCAAACAAAATGTAAATTTCGAAAGTAAGTACATAGCCTTCTGCCAACTATACTTGTACTTAATAAAGCATACTGCATTAGCAATTAATGACACATAGGATATTTTTTAATCCCCTGAAGCAGCATTTTGAACTAAAAATTCCTCTCAGAGGAAGATACCATAGGAAGGTAATATACCATAAATAAAAAATGTATGTTCTTTTATATGTAAATATTTTTCTATCGGGGCAAGATAAAACTTGGAAACAGAAGATAAGTTGCTCGTAATTACCAATTATCTTTCTGGTTTCCTTTTTTCTTTTTAAATGTGAATTCGATGCGAAAATGAATATGTGTATTACCGATGTGATTTCGAAAAGCTCCACCTGTGGACTTGCAAACGAGGAATACGAAGGAAATGACAGCTACGTATGTCAACACGTTGATCTATAAATATGCATTACCTCGTTATTCTAAAAAGGAATACGCCTGACAGACAACTGCTTATGCATGCTTATTAATTCTGTTTGCACTTCGAAATTGAATTTTATCTGCCATGATATGTAATTCTTTTGTGGAAATATTTTTACATGTATGTATTAAACATTGTTCATGAAAAATCTTTCTTTGTACAGTATCTCGAAATTCTAGTGTTTAAATGATAAAATTTACAATGCAATTGTAAAATCGAAGTTACAAATTGTTAATTAAGGTACGTAAAAACAACGAAAAAAGGCTGGGGCAGATAAGGTTGTTGAAATTTAAAAAAAAAGAAGGATCGTTATTTTATTCTTTTTATTTGCCGATAAATCAGAATTTATTTTCGTATTTTAGCAGTCTGTGATCATTTTCAGGCTACACATGGCTTTCAGTAACAATGCGGCTCAAATTTGTTCTTCGTATTTCACCATCCTAATAATGTTACTCTGCTGAATGTCTTTGTAATTACGAAAAGCTTGCACGCGGTATTGTTCTGGATTTATTATTTTACCACTGAAAATTCGAGATATAAATGCTGAATGTTATTAAAAAATATCAAACGTTGAATGTAAAGCTTAAAATGTGACAATAGAATTGAAAAATGCGTTGAGAGACGATAAAAGTAAAAAATTTAAAAATTTTGGGAAATTTAAATACGATAGAAATCTGTTTTTTTCTATAAATATCCCGACAATCTTTTCGAATATTTGACCAGAAATGTTTAAAAAATACCAGAAGTTCGGTTGTCAATAAAACCTCGACAGAATAACGAATGCTAGGGAAATAGGGCAAGTCTTCGCTAAAACTCGATACAGATATCGAATTTGTTTCGTAAAATACAAAAACTATAGAAAACATAATTTTTTTCTAGATTTCTAAAATTCTCGCAATTTTATTCTCAAAGCACATAAATATTCCGTATGTTTGACAGATCGAATAAATCCGATATAAATATGTGAAATAAAATATAATACACACGAATGCACTCGATCAGATATTAAAATATACTTTTCAGCTACGAATAGAATTCAAAGACTCTTTGTATCCAGACAGAATTCTCTGCATTTTTCACAATAGCAGCAAACGGATGAACCGTTTTCAAAGACAAATCCGATAAAATACCACTTCATACCACGTTGCTTCAATACACAAGAAATTACGTATTGTACCGGAAAAAGTTAGTGTTGTTTGCCTAATTTAAACAGTACCTGTCAAGTCAAACATGTATTTTAATTAACATTGCGAATATTAATAATAACTTATTTCGCTTTAATGAACTTTTTTTGCTAAATAATTTTTTGAGATAATTTCATTCGTTAAATTCTATCGTTAAAACTCGTACATTTGCACTTTCCTTCAATGGAGCTTTTCTCTGAAGAATTTTTGAAGATAATTATATCTGTTCGATTAATGATTCCAAACTTTTGATCAGTACTGTGTCTAGAATCGAAGATAATAATTTTGCGATGCCCAAAAAGGAAAAATGAAAGCGAGGCAAGATCACGTTGTTAGAAAGTGATGCGGAAAGTTTCCCAAGGGAAGAAGAACGAAGAGCGATTGAGAAAGTAACTTCTGCTAATTTGGGGCCAGTGAACAACTACAAAGACGAAAATTCGTTGTACATCGAACATACCAAGTAGCCGCAGGAAGTAGCGAAATGAATAGAAACAGACCTCATTGCTAAAATTACTGCGTTAACGTCGTTGAACATAATTATGCGAATAAGTCCAGTCATTTTCTATAGCCATGTTCCATGGTCGTATTATTTATATAGTTACGCTTTTATATCTCGATAATATTCAACGTTTATTCCAAATATATATCTGTGAAATTGGTGTGAGAATACTAGGTGTTTCAGTGTTTCAGAAAATAAAATAAGAATTAAAGGGAAGTAAAAAAAAAAAAAAAAAAAAAGAAGAAAACGAACAAACAAAACAACGGAAGAATACTGATTTTTCAGAATAAAACGACTTATTGACGATAGTAAAAATGCTTAATAAAAAGAAAATGTTCTCAAACGTTCATCAATTGCATTCATAAATTATAAATCAACGCATCGTTTATTTCATATTTCCATTATTGATGCATCGCACATGTCTTTCGATATTTCTTTTTGTTTTCTTATATTTTTATTACGTCCAAGCTCAACTTGTAATTCTTTGAAACAGTTGAATACGAAGTAATAAAACTGTTTTTAATTCAGCTTAGACGTTGCATCGCATTTGGAGTTCTCGAGTTAACAAATTGAGGAAAATTTGTGTCCCTTTCACATTTCTAGAAACATGCATATCGTCGTATAGACGTCATATGAAATCTTGTTGACGAACTCTTTTCTAATTCGAGCAAAATCTAGCCGTGAAATTATAGAAACTGGTAAAAACTCATACATATATAATACGATAATAAAAGTTTACAGAGGCGCGAAAGTGAGAAACCACGAAGTGAACTTTAAGAGGAATTCGATTCGCACTTTGACTGAGTTTTCAAAGCCGATCGAGATTCAGGCTGTTAAAGAAAGGAGTTTGTAATTCTTCTCAATTGGTACAAATGAAATTTGGTCAACGTGGAACCTATCGTAGAACGAAAAAGTGTGAAACAAAAATAGAAACTGAAGGAGATCTTTACAATTTTGTGCAAATTGTTTTTCCTATTTTATATTAATATTTATAAAATAATTCGAATACTTTTTCTTATACGCGAGTTGGTCGATTAGCTGAAAAATTCGATTATTCAAACGGCGTGTATCACGATTAATTAGGATAAACGAAGTTCTACTAATAATCTACTATTAACACGTTTCTTTTCTCTTAAATGTAATTAATATATTTCTAGATAGATTCTTTTATTTACATCAATATTTTATCAAGGCATTTCTCTCTTCATCGCTTACGTTTTGAACACTTTTAAATGTAAAGTTCTATTATATTTTACACTAAAAGGAACGATGCCAGGAATTATGTCCGTTGATTAAACGTATTATACTTCGATCGATAAGCTCTATGAATACTTAAAATCGTAGACCCTCTGTCTAACTATTATATGTCTGTATATGTGTATGCATGAATACGCGAGTGAAAATGATAAATCCGAGATGGAAAATGTGAATATAACAGCAAGAATCAAACGAAACGAGTAACAAAAAATGAAGCAGCTGTGCTGTGTACGTATATACGTACACATTTACATACGTTGCACGAGTGCTCGAAGCGGAAAAGGAGGACGAGTAGGGATTAAAAAATTAATAAAAAGGAAGGAAATTCAAAGGAAAGTTGACGTTTCCGTTGTTGGATTAGTGAGACAATGTCCAAATGCTTTCTGAAGTGAAGAGATACGTTGTTGCAAATTTTTGTGAAACGATAATTGAAACGGGAATGGAAAACGGAATTGAAAAAGCATGCCATCTGTGGTTTCAATGAAGCTTTACTTTATAATACTTTGAAATACATTAAACGTATCATGTTATAAAATGTTATAGTGTATAACATAAATAACTTATGAAAATATTAATTAGCAAGATACGATACGATGCAACTAATTTAACAGAAATTACAAAAATATTTATTAAATATTTAAGATATAATTGGATACCATACGGTTGATTAATTATTTATATAACTGATTTTTCAGTGTTCGTTGAATTATGAGGTAAATATGCTACAATTTTAATGGACCTGTTAGCAATCATGCATTATTCTCATAAACTACGATTTATGTGCGTTAAATATTATAGCCGTGATACAATTTCCATTTATATTAATATACTAAAGGTTACGTCAAAATGCACTTATTTCTGCATATTTTAATATTTATTATGAACGGTGGCAATCAACCATACTAAACAATCAATTTTTCTTCAGCCACATGGAAAATAGCATGTACATCGCCTCGCAATTACATGAAAGCTTCGTTTCTGTTGTATTAAAAATACGAGAATAATACTAATAAGTAACACAAAAAATCACATTTTCTGTCTTCGTATCATACAAACGAACAATATAACATATGAAATTTAAATTGTTTATTTAGAAGTTTGCCAGTGTTATATTAAAATTCAATACGTGACAGATTAACAGATCTCAAATATTATTATTAAAAAAATCTTCTCTGTCATATTTATAACTTGACAACCAAACAATCTGAGGATAATGAACAATATAAATAAATAATAAATAATAAATAGCTCCATAGTGTTTGACACTTACAGATGCCAATTAAAAATAAATTTTATCACGTCGTAGAATTCTACGATAGCTCTATTAAAGAATAAGATCATCTTGAGTCTCCTATTCGTAATTCTCTAACTAAATTACATTCTGTCAAAGATAAGCAAGTATCCATATATTCTTCAGCGCTAGCGTATATAACGAAAGTAACAGAGCAATGTGATGAAAATTTAGAACACAAGAGTAATATGTGGAACTTGTTTCAAAGATGAAAAACCTCGTACAGCTTCAGAAAGACTATAACAGAAGCCGTTTCAGAGTTGACATGAAACGTGCTGAAAATGAAAGGTGACACGTTGTGTAACGTTTGGCAAACTTTTAACAAATACGAATTAAGAGAGAGAAAGAGAAGAGTCGGGAACGAAAGGAAAGGAAGAAAACGGAAAGGAAGCAAGCGGCATGTAAGTAGATATGCGAGGTGAAGCAAGAATAACAGATCGTGGCGGGTGATTGTTTTGGGGCGTCTGCGCCTGGTTGTGCGAGAGAGGACCGCCGAGCGACCAGCAGGAGGCGTCTAAGCCCTCGGGATGCCAGTCGATTCCGAGCCGCCGCGCGGTTGAGATGCGAGCCATCGTGCTCCTAAAACCTCCGTATCACCGTAACCTCGTGCACTTCTTATCTCTCCTCGATCGCCCATTTTATCCTCGAGCTTCCCATTCGCCGCCCGAATCATCTTTATCCTCTCGTTTCCTCCGTGTTCCCCGATAACGCGCTCGCAATCGGGTAAAAATTATCGCGTAACATAGAAAAAATAATCGCACACGTGAATCGACGTTTTTTCTTGGAGCGTTTATTTTCACCGTGTAACTTTCCTCAGAGAAGTTTCTGGAGGGTCTCTTCGGTGTTTCGGTGATTCTGAAACAAGATTACAAGAAGTTTCACACGATTGAGAAGGAAAAGATCGGACTAATGGCCGTGAACTCGTCAGATCAGGTGTTCTCCATGTTCTCCGGAGGTATCTTCGGATTTGGTCGTCGCTGGCTTCAAGGTATCCCGAGGGATTAAAATAACGAGAAAAGTAAAGCAGCATCCGAGAACAAACAAGAATATCTTCCGGGATCAGTCGGTGCACGGTCGCTCGTTACACCGTTGTTGAAATAGGATCGGTGACGACAAATGGAATAATTTCTCTGACGCGAAGTATCTTGGAACGTGACACCGGACATCTAGGAAAATTCGAATCGCCGTGAAACGCGGGAAAGTTCGCAGCATCGAGGGGAGAAAGAAAGGAGAACTCGTGATCAGTATTTCGAGTTTGTTGTATGTACGAACTTGGCGCCACCTATCCCGCGCTATACTTATAACGTGTATAACGTATCTAGGTACAGCATCGTATATATTAGCCGTGTCTCTGAAGACATCCCCGGAAGGGTTCAATCGCTGTTCTTTTCAAGGGACGACATTTCAATCTGGATCGTGGCGTTGTTCGATAAATTTTCGGATGGCCATACAGACGCTGGTCTCGACGATAAGAGCTCCACTGGCACCGCTCTAATTCATTTGTTCTAATTAGAGTTTTCTAATCGACTATATTGGGACGCGCCAAGGTGATACAAAGAGACGGACAGTCCCCTAGGAAATGAAATCGAGCATCGATGCGATCCGACACTTGCCTAGAACGTAACACGCCTATACTCATCAGAGAATAACGAGAAAAACACGTGCATATGTGTATACATACGCATACGATCTATACAAGTATAATTTTGTATTTATCTATATTTAGAATATAGTTGTTAAGTATAATTAAAATTAAGATAAAGAGGGTGAACAAGAGTGACCCTCTTGAAGATGCTTATGGTAACAAAGCTTTAATCGAAAGTAGACAAATCCTTTTGCAAAGGGTGGTAGAGAGAGACTCGAATTCATCGAGAAATCAATTAATCTGGCGCGCGTATAACGATCGATTTTATGCCAGTGAAACAGGGCACAACGCCAGTTTTGTCCCCTGACGACGATTCAATCCCGCTCTGACATTACGACGTCATTGGCTCGCTATAGTGCCCAATTACGAATGCATCTGTCCAAGACGAAGTCACTTTTATAGCAGTTTCATGGTAATTGGTTTAATCTGTTTGGTTTCCCATAGTAAACGAAGACGATTCGTGATATTCTGCCTGGAAACATTCGAACTATTTGCAAAGATCACATATATTATTCTTCGGACGCTTTTGTCAATAGAATACTCGAATTAGTTAAATATGTTTCGTTATACTTTGTTCCTGAAAGTAGTTCCTGATGAAAATTTCATTTCGTCGTATTGCATTTCTGGCGTCAGCATATGAAACGTTAAATTTACAGGCATTCTCCTAAATATTATATGAGTTTTTATATCACGTTTCGTGAAGATACGATAATTCCTTGGAAAAATGATGTCGGAAATATCTTGAGCTGAAAGGCGTTCCCAAGGATATTATACCTTTAGCTATTAATACATTCTCGCATTAACGTACCGGAAATTCGAACAGCAAACTTAATGAGAATAGCACGAGAAATTTTTACGGAAATTCGACCCATTCTTCGGCAAATATTCCGCCCGATGATACTCGCATGCGCAAACCAATCATGCTTCGGCTCTGCTCCGCATAAAAAATGCGTTAATACACTTATAAATTAAGTTCTTAAAAAATTGCGACGATGAAATTTGTAAATCGGATTGACATTTGTAAATTACGTTGACCGCGTGCTTTTTTTTTATCTAGAAAAGCTTGCGACGGGCTTTTATTCATAATCTTTCTCTCTATCTATCTATCTATCTACCTATCTATCCATCTCTTATCCATTATAGAACTGTGTACATTATTTTCTTCGTGCAGATTCAATCTGCTCTTCGATAAAAAAAAATATATTTCGATTCATAATCGTAAAAAGAAGAGAAAATGGCCAAGAAGGTTTTAAATAATTTGTCGAATGGATAAATGCGTTTTACTTGGATAGTTTCCAGACACAGTCTCGCGGAACGATCGTTAAGATAAGATCATTCTGCAATAAAAATTTAGAGAATTTGCTGGTGTTGTATCGTCGTTGTCCTGTCGTCCAATTTTCGTAAGGGAAAAATATATGCTAGATAAACAAGCGATCGATAGATTTTTCTGCTATCAACTTCCAGAATCGGATTATGAATTTGATTTCGTTTGGATTGTCCGGGGAAATCAAACACGGTCCCTTAAGCAATTTAGGGATGCATGTGTTCGTGAAACGAAAAAGCACGAGACATCAACCCTACGCACGAACGATAATTAACGATACAGATCATACGTAAATACGATTTACATAAACTTCGTCGTAAGCTGACGAATTGAAAATCTTCGAGCTGATAAATTCAAATATATAATTTCGTTTACAAAACCAATTGTAAATTGTTGTAGCAATTTGTCCCGTATCTATCAGTATATTGTTTGCTCCATTGTTTGGCGTAGTTATTGCAAATATGCGAAAAATATTCTGTCCGTTCGCATTCGAATCGATCTTTAATTGCGCGGAATTTTTGCCGAAACGTGACGAGTGCTTCTTTTTTTTAATTTTGTACGTCAAACGATGAACTGTTGAAACGAACAGGCGTCCATTGAGATTTTCTTTTTTTTTTTACATTCCAAATAACACGTGATTCGCAATTTCACCTGTATAGATTTTCTTGTCGTACTAATCTCCTCTCATGGACGAACTGCGATTTTTCTCGGCAGTGTAGTATTTTAATATAGCATTTTTTTTGCATGTTTGTATTTTTTATTCGATCTAGGTTTTCCATTTCCTTAGATATGAAATTTGGTGTTAAATAAGATGCTTTTTCCTTAATTTGTAGTCCAATTTACAATTATTTTACTCGAGTTTTATTTCGCATTCTTGTTAGCACTCGTACGTGCTATAACGAACTCAACAGGTGGAACGAAGTACACGAAAGTTGTGATCGAAAAGCTCTCTGAATGAATTTGCTATTCTCAATTAGAATTATATCTCAATTAAACTATATCTGTTCTCAGAAAACTACGAAGTGAATCTAAAACTATTTTCAACGTTTTAGGAAAGACATTTTCAATTTGAAACTCGTGTTCCTGCTTACGTCGGTGTAGACGTGTTATTTACAGTGCGTGTCACTGTGAGAAATAACGTAATTTCGGTGAAACATTTTATAATATGCGGATTTGAGAAATGTTGTAGTAAGTCGGGAAAATATTCTTGAAAGAACGCGCATAAGACAGAATTACGATTGCAACACGAATCTCGTTGGCAAAAGTTACTTACGTCACTTTCCACTGCATCTACAGTGTCTCATTCGCGATTTCTACAGGATAAAACGCTTTCTCGGAAAATGCAATTTTTTGTGTGTGATAATCAAAGGTATTGAAATCTTCTATTTATGCTCATATCATCGAATAGGTGACATGGAATTAAGAGAAAAGTATAGCAGACTGATTTTTTAAAAATTAAAAATATCTCGAAACGAAAGTCAACAGGATACTTCCATTTACTTTTTGAAATCAGAATCTGATAAAATGAGGTGAAATACAAAGATGATACTCGCTTTTTCTTTTACGTTATAAAAAGCTTTTCCTCCATGTAAACTTGAAATTGTGAATTAAACTTCCTTCTGAATTTCGGAGAAAAATTTATTTTATTAAAAAAAGAAAGGATATGTAACTGGCTTTAATTCTCGGTCATTTTCTAACATTAAGCAAAATATGAAAAAGAGTTTGTTAACACGCGTAATTTCTTGTTTCATTTTTACATTATACATTTCCTTGAAACGTAAAAATATCAGGCTCGCAGTAGAGCTAAATACATTTATTAAATAAAGTTAAATTTTCTACATATGGAGAAGAAGTTTCAAATTCTCTGGAAAATTCTCTTTCATTTGACATTTCATTCGTGAGAATGAATGTACCATGAACAGTCTCTAGCATACACCCTTGTTATTTCTTTGAACGACAATAATTCTGACGCAAGGCAGATCAATCATACGATTTATCAGCGTCCAATTCGTGAGTATCGTGGTACAGATGAAAATTGACACGCGAGGACATACGATCTCTGGTTTCTCCTTTCTAGTTGAAAAACGCGTATCCCGCGTGATTCCACTCTGGTGAAATGGATTTTACCACGGATCGTTACTACGGC
This sequence comes from Bombus terrestris, assembly GCF_910591885.1. NCBI lineage: Eukaryota > Metazoa > Arthropoda > Insecta > Hymenoptera > Apidae > Bombus > Bombus terrestris. The sequence goes on from NC_063274.1 coordinate 2,151,893, forward strand.
TAGCATCAAATTGAATTCGCATCGTTGCTGAGGTTAATTAAAGCCTCTGTTCGTAATTAATTGGACTTGGTGGGTGGCGATTCGTCTCCTTTCTTGTAAACACATCACCCTTCGAAAATCCTCAAACTCGCGTTGGTTCTTCTCGATAAACAAGATTAAAGGCAGAAACGGCTATGAAAAAAATACGCCAAACGTGTCTTCTTCTTTCTACGCTCCTTTCTGTTACCTGGATATTAAATTCCTAGTCTATATCGATCTTATGTATCACGTTCATCGTGAAGATAGTTTTTGTCATTCCTTTATTTAGAGATAGGATCACAATAGCTATTATTTTATTCTTTGGATAAATCTATCGCGCTGTTCCGAGTTATTTAGCTTTTTATTTAGCCTTTATTTAACCTTTCGGTACTTAAACTCGCCCCGCTCGACATTTTTATATTCTTTTGATAACTGTATTATCACGTATATTATATATTCGATAAAGCGCCTTTATGATATTCAACACTGAATCATCGATCGCGCACCTTTTCTTTTTGTTGTTTTTTAGATTATCTCCTGCGCTTCTCAATATCATTATTATTAATAATATTTTCAATAAAATAATAACTAATTATTGAACCTGGGCCCATAACCTGTCGTTATTTCTGTATTTAAAGGTAGGATCACAATAGCTATCATTTTATTCTTTGGATAAATCTATCACACCGTTTTGAGCCGGAAAACCTTTATTGCACTTTCTTACTCTTCTTATATTTAGGATTAAAAACAAAAGAATATCTTAAACCTATCGATTAAATCTACTATCTTCTAGTTACGATTTATTGTAACTAGCGCATCTGCATATGGATGGCGAGTGCGTACTCACGTTATCATTTTCAACAGTTTTATTCCTGGAAAAAGTTATCTCTTCCCCATTTTACAGACAGAAATTTACATAGGATGTCGGAGGAAATGTCAGAAAGTTTGAGGGTGCGTAATACGCACGTTTATTACGTGATAACATGTGAGGGAATATTTCGTTAACTTGCGTGATATACAATGAAGAGTTGTTTCGTGATTCGCGAGTATACAATGACTCATGAAAGTGTTTAAGCAGGAAATCAATTATAGAGATATTTTATGAATGTACTATGTATGTTATATAAAGCATTTTGGAATTAAATTAGCATCGTAATGGGATATGTCAATCATAGTCAATTTGGTGAAATTTGAGACAAATCTGAAAATGTATATAGATGTTAAAAGACATTTATTAGAAACACATAAACATGGTAGGGATCGTTAAATTATTTAAATAATCAATTAGCACTAATTACGTGTTCGAGACCACTGTTCACGCCGCAAACTACTTTTTTACTAAGCATACATTTGGAGTACGTGGCTTTCGACTTTTATATACATTTCCAAATTTGTCTCAAATTCTACAGATAGAAACATGATAATCGCGTCTCATTATATCGCTAACAAAGCTTCAACGAGTTCCATGCAGTACGCATAATTTATTCGTAAAAAGTTTCACGTTCGATAATAATAAATAATAACGAAACGTTTGATCGCATTTGTTTCTTATCGATTTCTAAAATAGAAAGTATGTATCAGCGTAAAATTTCATCCACAATGGTATTACTTTTCTTTGGTGATAGCTTCTAAGAGTCAAAGGACGCCTAATTTTCTACCCGTCAGTCAATTCAACCCTCTCGACAAATTAAATAAATGGTTACAAGCAAACTTTAAGCCTATTTCTCACTGTAACATGATTTTCGTACATCTATCCATAGCAAACAGCCCCCTTGTCTTTTCCCTTATGAAAATATGTTCCATTCGTTTATTTGACATAATAGGGTTCACCCCTCAATGACCCTACCCGGCCAATACTCGTAACCAGTGTTTTTACTACGAGTAGCGGGCGTGTCATCGTGAAACAGACAGACTTTCCCAGCCTATTTCGAGAAACTGTTCTAAGCAAAAAATGTGACGTAATTTCTGAGTAATTTCGTCCTGTTTATGAAATATATTATAGAACGTTTATGGATATACCTTACTAATAATTAGGCTGTATATTTCTTTACGTTTTATATTTGTTTGCCAATTTTAGACTAAGGTTAATCGTACAGATGTTATCGAGATGGCCATGTGTGTCTATAAAAATAAATAGCCGTTTGATTACGTTCACTACGTCTACCGAATGTCGGTCATTATTAACCTGTTGAGTCGTTCATAGTTTCTTTTTGCTTAGTAACTCACGAAAGCTATTTCCGTGATCAGAATTGGCTTAGGGAATCATAGTTAACATCAATAATAGCAATGTTTTACGCAAGAATGCCTTATCGTTAGAGGCAACAAACATTTCAAAGACGGGCTGATTTAATCAAAACGAGGATTTCAGTTCCGAACACGGTACGTATTCGGTATCACGAATTAAATATTTCCCTTTGTATCGCGATAACGGAATAATGATAATTTGAAGTTAATGACGTTTATTGACTCCATGTACACCAACGGAGATTTGTTTGTTTAATTCGTTTGTTGAAATGGTAAATGGTATACAGTGACGGATATGTAACTACAGACACAGTGCACAGCCGTTGTATTAAATTCAACTAATTTAGTCCGTAATCAGTATTCAAAATAAAAATTTGGAAACTGTTCCATACTTGCAATGCTTAAAAGCATGAGAAATGTGTTTTTAAGTATTCTGCTGGAATTTTTATTTTTTATTTTTTTATTTACTTTCTCTATTGGAAATTTGCAATCAATTCTCTTGGAGACCTTGGAAAGGAACGGTTTTTTTACTGAAATAAGCAATCACGTCGGTGGCTGTAACACGATTATTTGATTAACGACGAACCGAGACACGACAGGTGTTTCACGAGGAACGAATTTCTAGAATTGAAGTAATCAACAATCACGCGAAATTAAACGGATCTTTTAAATTCGATTGCGGCGGAAGTTCGACTCCGATATCGAATGACTGCGTAATTATAGTCGAGTTCAAATTAATTAACGCTGCTGCATATGGAGGTGGCCGTGACGTATTTACATTTTGAGAGGTTCGTAACGAAGGGACGAAATTCCGTTTGTTTCAATGGGGAAAAAATTGAAAGCCATGTACAAGCATCGATGCGGTTTCCGCGTGGGAATTTTTATCTGAATGTAAAAACGTAATTTTTAGAGGAAGGTCGCTCGAAAAAACGGAAAGGGAAAATTGCTTAGGGAACCTTTGAATATTTTAAAAGAAAAACGAGTCTTTTATATTTCGAAATAAAAGGCGAAGATCTGGATTACTTCTTCGAATTTATTCTCCTTTTGAACTCGTTAATGAACAATTTCCATTCATAGAATGAGACGTAATGTTGTATATTAATTTTTTACTAGATATCTATTTGCATTAAATGATTTTAATATTTACGTACATCTTCAGATTCGTTTCAAATTTTAACAATATAATCATATTGTGCTGATGAAATTTCAAAATGTTTTATCTTGTATAATATAGTAATAAAATAAATTCACACGTATAAAAGCATTCTACGATACGTGTTTAAACAGCCTCGTACATTATATAACTTTAACAGAAACTTACATCGTTGCTATATTTTCAATACTTGTATTTGAAATAACGTAGCGAACAGTCCATCTCTGCATTACATAAACAGCCAGCAAACTTGTAATAATATAAATTTCAATAATCAAAACAAGATACTTTGAACTTTAACATCGACTATAAATATTGAACGAAATTCATCTCCTTTAAAAAAAGGAAGAAGGAACGTTCATCGAGTTCTGTCGCTTTCTTTCCGACCAGATGGTATCCAGTTCGTATTTAAAAAAACAGATATCTGAAAGAACTGTAACTAATACTATACCATTATATGAGAGTGTTTGTTCGTTGTACTGTTTTCACTCGCTATGCCCTTATATCCAGCATTAGTTGAAATTTTTTAAAACATCCCTTTTGGAATATAAAGTGAAAAATCTAACTGGCCAGGAACTTTTTCACGCTCGTGTACGCCAACAAGAAAAAAGGAAAAGAATTTTCTCTTTCGAACTCTTTCCCCTATTTCATAAATATGCGCTAAAAGGGAAAAGTAGAAAAAGGAATACTCGATTCGTTTCATACAATTTGCATTAGGTAGCCAGCTGAAACCGATCCCATTAAAATATCGTACAGTGAGCCTTTGACGATGACAGTAATATTATACGACAAACAGTAATAGCACTACGAATGTGGCGTTGTATAACATTTTGTTTTGTATTTTGTATCAAACGAAGCAAATCCACGATTACAATGCCATGGCGATCCTTGCACACAAGTGAATTCTATTGGTTTACGCGTGAGCTGATGGAAGACTATCGAATCCACATTAATTCATAACAATACGCAAACGTACTCGATTGGTTCACGTTGATTCGCGACCAGGGAATTAATTTTCATAGCGCTAACAAAGGATGGATACGGACGATCATAATGACGCGTCAAGTAGGCCACCGAAATAATTACGCACTATTAAGCGATCTGTGGATGGAATACCAATGAGAGGATTGATTTTTCGATTACACCATCAGTGAGCGCGCTTAACACGTGCCATCGCGTAGACGGTGTTTAACGTATCGCGAACGAAATTCGTTTCATACAAAATAGAATTTCTTTTGTAAATATAGTTGAAGATTTTGAACAGACGATGAGAGATAGTTAGCAGAAGCTGTTACAAATTCCAACTTGAAATACAGTTGTAAAGGAAGATGTTTAGGATACGGTCCGCGATTGGAGCAACTTGTTGCATTTCGGGGAATCTTTGGAATTTGCTGTAATGGCTCATAGAATGCAGCTTTACGAGGAATATATCTGTAGCTATACGTATATATTGCATTTAGAGTAGAATTGATTGTTTCATTATTATTTACTATAACGTAACTTAAATAAGAGTTTTAAGAATTTTTCAATTTGTTTAAAACCATTCGAATAAAGTAAACAAGCATGTAAAAATTAATTGTATACATTTTGTCAAAGTATCGAAGAATTGTCATGATGTGAAGAAGTATATGAAAATTGTGAAAATTGAAAAATTAGGTGATTATTTAATAGATTTGACGTTATTAAAGTTTGTTATCGGATAGATTCGTTGATCAATTGAGATTTAAGCAACAACGAGATCAGGAAAATAATCTAGTAAACAATTACAGCAATGGATAAGAACGTTCAAAAACAAAATCAGTCTTTTACATCAAAATGAAACCAAAATATTTTAGTAAAACGGAACAAAAATATTTTTGAATATCATTTATCGCATAATTATTTACTTAAAATTATATACAGCTTTAATTCATTATATGTCGCAAATGAATTTCCAATGCTTCGAATCAATTAACGTAATTAAAAGTTTCGCGAGTTATCGGCGATAAATCAAAGAGAAATATGTACAGGAATTTCTATTCGAGACGCAATCGTATGGAAAGAAAATCCAATGGGATCCAAAAGTAGGCCATTCAAATGTTACGTCGTGTTACTCGAAACACACATGGAATATTAATTTTCTCTCATGATCGATAGAGCACCTAATTAATAACTCGAATTGCTCAAGAACGTTTGAATTGAATTCTTTAATAAAATGTAAAAAGGTCTTAAGTAATTCTATCTTTCTGTTGCATTCATCGCAGCGAATGAAATATCAAACAAGAGCTTTTTCCAATCTCTGCCTATTTCTGCTTCAAATATACAGAAAAGGTACAATTCTCAATTATAAAGAGCTTATCTCTCGACAGGAAATGTTTCCTGTGCAAATATGTTTCTGCGATGTTCATCTCAATTAGTAATACCATCCTTGAGCAATTTGACGTAATGTGATACAAAAGCTTGCTGATAAAAGTATATTGATTTAATAGCAGGACATCTTTTTCGTAATAAACGATTGATTTTCTATTACTGTGTATAAGAAACTTTTTAATCAAAGAATCAGAAGTCTAGCAACACGTTGCTATTTTGCAGCAAAGTGTGTATTATAACTTTCAGATGAGTTGTAATTTAATATTTATTAATTATTAATTATAAATTCCTGGTTATAATATTAGGTTGTCCGAAAAGTGTCTTTCTTTTACAGATACGTCTTTTGCAACAACGTATCTTTATGAAACCTAATCTGTCAAACGTTGTGATTTTTATCTTGATAAAACAAAATGGATCATAGGTAATTAGATAAAATAATATAAAACGGAAAATGTTGTGTATCCATTATTTCCTTATAAAACGAAAGAAACTTTTCGGACGACCTACTACAAGAACGTTTTTCTCTTCGAACGAGTTGGATCTATCGTTTACATACTTTGATATTTTTTACCAAATTAGATTATATCTTTGCTTCGACGTCTTATCGTCATCGATAACTTCCGATTTTTCTGAAAACAGGAGAAGATATAAACAACGATCGTCGCAATTTATGTAGGATAATAACGGCGTTTACAGTAGCTATTGTTCCTTATGAAGATTCAACGAAGCGAATTATCGACGTTCGACATTACAATTCGCATCTCTCCGTCCTTGAATTTGTGAATTCTCCCAGAAAGAAGATATTCCGGCTCGCTGATTTTATCAATCTCATTTTTCTGCGTTTCCTGCCTGCTCATTTGCAAGTGTAGTTATAATTTACAAGAATAATAACGTTAACTCTCCATGAAATTAATGACTTTCAAGGGTCTTTCCTCGACGCCTTGACGATACTTCAGAATCTGCGATCGCTAGGTTATTCCAGAAAATTTCGTTTCAGACTTTAATTTTGTAAATTGTTCTGCGTACAAAAGTACCCCTCTAGACGTCTTCGTGAAAAAATGGTATGCAATTATGGAAGACGACCAAGTATTTTTAACTCTTATGTACAAACGTCTGCAGTTTTGTCACTTCCACAGAAACCTACCCCTTTGAATCACTTTGTACTTTACTTACCAAATCATTGTCTTATTTATGCATTCTCTGCACTTTTGCAATTTTAATTTTCATATCAATGGTTAAGAACACGCAGTCTATCCATTAAAATGAAAGACATGTACCTAGATGTTAAAGCTTCCAAAATTTTCCACTACGCTTAAAAGTAGCGAGGAAATAAAAATTCAAATTTCTCTCAGAGACCAGTGTTCTCTAGTTAAAAGCTAAAATGCGCTCAAATTCAATATTCTTCAGTTATATTATTCTATTAATTATTAGTTACATTTCTAAATTCAATACTAACTACGCGAAATAAAATCAGCAAAATAATTGTTCTAAAAAAAAAAAAAAAAAAAATCGATTTGTACTCATCATTACTTTTTCTGTTAGAGCGATATCTTCCTCGCCCTTAAAATCTTAATTTCCAACTTTTATAGTTTAGCTGACATAAAACATTTCTCTCCCCAAGAGCTTTCGATTTCCCCTCACGAAATGGCCGTGAAAATCAAATTAATCGCAGGGCCAGTCGAATTCCTCCGATACCACTTTTACAGAAGCACGATATACTTTCCTCGACTTCATTGGGGGTTGCTTAACCGTGCCTAACCTTTATTTATTTCGTTCGCTTTGGTAATAGTGTCAAAGAGCGTATTAAATAAACTGCTCTCGGTAACGCAAACAGATCCAAGTGGCTTCGATCGCGCCGAAAGATTGAAATTCTTCGCCGTTTGTATCTTGTAAATTTCCACAAGCGGCGACGCGATTTGAACATTTAATTTCAATCCCCGATTCGAGTTTCAGTCCCACGCTTTTAAGTTATATTTGATGTTTATTCCCATTTTATTCGTGTTTAACAAAGCGTTTTCAAAAATATTTCAGAATTTAGTTACGCTTCTGTATCTTTGTTTTTATAATTAGCAACACGTATATCAAATTTAACCACTATTTAAGTAAAATATTTGCAAACTAATTATTCGTACGATATGTCAGCGTATTTGGTTAGACGTCGCGTTGAAATAATTACGTGCTAGTTAATTTGTAATTGGGGACATGCAGGTATGTGAAAGACTTAAAAAGGTGCAAATAAAAATTCAAAGAGGAGAGAAATTTTAGAAAGAGAAAATATTCGCAAAGAGATAAAAGTTAGAAAAGAGTACTGTGAAATTTTGACCTAGAAATGCAAACTAAAAATTCCATTCGTTCTGTTCCAATGTCATGAATTCCCTTGCGGCTAAACTCGACGATTTTTACGCAGCTTTAATTTCCTTTCGATTTTATAGAAATACGCGGCGATCGTAATACTGTCGAGTTCTACGTCAATTAATATAAATGTAATCCGCAGATTACGAGTTACAGATCCTCGTAATTAATGGATTTTCTTGGTGATTGTTTCACGACAAGTCGGGGTGTGTTTGACATTAAACAGAGTTGAGAAGATTAGAATCGCGATGTATTGTGTTATCGGAATAGGTATTTAATTAGTCGAGGCAGATAATTAAACAGGTTACGTAATGGATTGTATAATGGTTATGAAAAGGACAAATTTGTTTAAAAATACTTTTACTCTTAAAATTACTGTTTAAGTAATTTTACTTTTATCATGATTTAGTTATGACAGTAATTAGAGCAAGTTTTTAGAGACAGTAATTAAAGAAACAAGAAATGTTTTATCGATTTAACAACAAAATTTCTCCGTGAATAATTTCCTCTAAATACTCTGTATGTTTTGAATTTAACAAATTTCTGAAGATTTCGAATTTTCCTAATTGTAATTATATCAGATTTCAAATTATAAAATTAAATGTTAAATTCGTTGAAACGATCTGTAGATTTCTAAGACAAAATATTACAGCTTACGAGCACTTTGTTCTCTCGTAGTATTATCAATTATCATGTCCTTATTGTTGAAAATCTCCGTTGTTTTTACTTCTTCAATTGCCTGTCTCTGCTGTTACCGATTTAGATGTTTGTTTTATTTCTTTATAGTGTAATTTTTATATAACAACTTCTCTGCTTTTAACACGCCTAGAAATACTTAATTTCTATTACGAAACTTGTGCCAAAATACACGAGAAGCTATTTTAATTTGCTAATTTCGTTACGTGTAATTATGACATTAATACATGGAAAATCAGTTTCATACTAACTAACTAACTAATCCCATATAAAATCTGTGATTCTGCGTTATTCAATTTTCATGTTCATTTCCACATTTACACCAATTATTTATTAGTATTTCGAGTTACTATTAATGTACTTTGTATTCGATGCAATGCACAATTTTAGAATATAATTATTTATAAATGATTCTATCTTGATGCAGGTAATGGTTATCGGTGACATTTATGATTTTCTCATCGTCGTTTAATATATATTCGTATATTATCTATCGGTCAGAAACTATGCCAATCAATTCTATAAATAACAGATGCAAAGAGCAATCAGGATTACAAACATTTTCGAAAGTTTATCTTTTCATTAGTCATTACGATTATTTATTTTATGATGAGTTTTTCAGGATTCATAAAGCAAAATGACGAACCGAGTAAACTACACTGGAAGTTCTAGTTCTAATTTTGAAATTTGAATTACGTTTCAGTTGGTATTCATAATTTTCACGAACTCTCTATGTATATTCCTTCAAGTATAGAGAAATGTATTCATTTATTAAATCGTATAAATGTACATTTTAAGATAAAATTATTGTATTCTGTTTTATTCGTTATACTATGATTAATTATGCAAAATAATGGATATTTGTATCGAGATGTTCACTTTTTTTTAACTAAGAAGCATTCCTCTGATTTATATATCAAACCTGCCTTTTGATTTTAGAGTTTCTTGAAAAATACGCTCAAATATTCACGCAGACGTGTACCTACCATAGACTTATAGGTCCTTCCTCGGAAACCTCGTCAATTTATGAAAGTAAACCATTGTTTCCTGATCGTTTATCCGAATAAGAACATTAAGAATTTTATATGTAAAATAGTTTTCATTTTTGACAGCACTTTGTCTAACTAAAAATTAGTTTTCGTATTATTTGTCTAAAAAATTAAAAAGATGGAGCACGGGTATCGTCGCATATACGTAGCATTTTCCATCCGACTTTCCCTGTCGTAAAGCTGCGAAAAATGTATTCTTTGGGGCGGAAATCGGGATTTTCTGCGCTGTTGTCACCTGTCCGACGTTATGCATCCCTTTGGAAATGCAATTGTGAATTATGAAAAAGCATTGTACAGAATTATAAAAAGGATTTAGAAGCCTTTAATATGTTCATTTGTTTCGTTATTTCATTATTCTTATCTGTCTAAAACTTTCACACGCATCGTTTTCCTTTATGAGCCATTACGCGTTATATTTCGAATTATTTGCTTCGGTATCGTTGGAGAAAATGAATCGAGAAAGTTGCGAATTGCTTTAAAAAAATGTAAATAGATGCAGGAATGCGGAGATCGGCGGAAATTAGGTTCTCTGTAGTTAAAACGCAATTATGACTACTCTTCCTCAAGGGCTATGCGGATAGCGTTTTTAAATCTTTAGTAATTTCTCCGACAGAGATGGAAAAGAAAATAGGGCATTCAACTCGTTGAAGTTCCCTTTTCTAGTTTGTTTATATCGCTTTAGGCAATAAAGTTTGTATTAATTGAATTTCCTATATCATTAGATTTGTCGGTTTGGTTGAGTGATCCTTCTACTCGCGTCGTATGACTGCTTCGTTAATTAAAATCGGTCAGTCCCTTTTGGCCATGTCGAGGAATCGAGTTTAGAACCACGTTAAAGCAAGTTTTCCTCGAAGCGCACTTACGATTTCTAAAATTGATTACCGAAGATATAACTAGAATTATATTGGCGCGAAAAGTTTGATATAGAAATTCTGTTAGAGAAATTATTTTTATTGATGTTATAATTGACACCGCAAGTATTATTCTATAATAAAGTTTATTAATAGCTGTCATTGTTAGGAAATTATTATTATTAATCAAACGTATCTAGAAGAAAGATTTCAAAATTTAAAAATGCCAATGTTCGATTGTCTAAGGAAGATATCAATTTTGTTTCGTTTTAAAAACTGGGGTATGAAAAGGATGAGTTTAATTATTCTTATATTTCAATAAATTTAAGAACTGCTTGTATCAAAGTATGTTGGTCAAGGGTAATAAAGAGAAACTTTATGTAATTAAGGTAACAAAAGTCAAAGGAGCGTAATTCAGTGTTGATGTAATTCCGTATCGAGAGTTATCCTTCCCATGATTAACAGTATAGATTGCGTATCAAAACTAAAATAATTGATACACTCGTATCGATTGAAAATCCTGGATCAACAGAACGATAAGAGAAGAAGAGCAGCAAAGAGTAACTTTATGTAATTAAACTAACAAGAGCCAGAGGAGTGTCGATAATTTTCTCGTTGGAGCTCGACTCCTGCAACGCGCACAATATAATAAAGTCAACAAGATAATCTAAAAACTATCTCCGTTCTCTCATCCATCGTCTATTGTCGTGCAAGACAGGTTCGTTAAGGATGAAGTTGTAGCTTGTTCTGCAGCTTTAATTTAATGTAACACTTTTGGATTCTCCAGTACGTCGTCTTTCACGCTACTCCTCGTGCTGGAGTATACAAGGATGTACGTGTCAGATGAAAGGGATTGCGATTAATCTGATCTTCTCTCTCTCTCTATCTCTATCTCTTTCTCTCTCCATTTCTCTTCCTCTTACCAGTATATCCTACGCAAGATTAGTAGATAGACAGTCGTCGTTTGTGGTGCACCGCAACGCACACTAATTGGAGGAAGCGATCAGTCCGCATGGAAAGTGCAAAACAGATCGAAAGTCGTAATCACAGTCCCGTTTGACCTGGATCCTATGATTACGCCCCTTCTCCGGATGAGACTCGACTTCGTATCGGATACCGTCTGCTATCTGTAATTCGTTATTCGTTACCGCGAACTTGGATTAAAAAAGAGTATCGAAATGGTTCCCGTAGGAGTGTGACATTCGAGCTTGACGTATTCGTGGAAGATATGAAAGGAACACGATGGAAGTAATTCAAAGTTGTGATTCAGTCTTTATTATATAAAAATATAAGTTCACGAGACAGAAGTTTGTAAAGTACTTAACAAAATGGTTCTTGCGGAAGTTCTGTATTAAAAGTTTGTGTAAGAGTACGGCACATGACGAAATTTCCGAATAAATTCCATTCCTCTAATTGAGCTTCTTTGTCCGCTGTTGACGTGATACGAGGTTTTTGATATCTATAACAGTCTAAAAGTAGTTAAAAATTTAGCATACGCTGTGCAATATACAGGGTGGTTGGTAACTGGTGGTACAAGCGGAGAGGGGGTGATTCTACGCGAAAAAAGAAGTCGAAAATATGGAATAAAAATTTTTCGTTCGAGGCTTTGTTTTCGAGAAAATCGACTTTGAATTTAGGCTCGGTACGCCTGCACTTTATCACGTCTCGTTATAACGGATTTCACTGTAGATCGTTGTCTCGATGGATATTATCGCAGTTTGTTTGCTTTTGCCGTAACGGAAAATTAGGAATACATAATGAAATAATATGAAGTAATCATAAAGTTTATTATTACAAAAATTGCTGAAAATGTTGCCCATTCTGCCGAACACATACTTCTGCTCTTCCAATTAAATTTCTATGAACACTTTCTAACATATTCGATTGTTTTAAAGTATGAAAGGCTACAATAATCTTTTCTTTCAATTGCTCGCGACTTGCGATTTCTTCAGAATAGACAATTGATTTAATATGGCTCCATAAATAAAAGTCAAACGGAGTTTGTTCTCCAGCTTTGTTCTCGAAAACAAAGCCTCAAACGAAAAATTTTTATTCTATATTTTCGACTTCTTTTTTTCGCGTAGAACACCCCCTTTCCGCTTGTACCACCAGTTACCAACCACCCTGTATAATCGTAAGTATTGCAGTTGAGAAGCGAATAAATCGTTATTTTTCTATGTAAGCGTCAGGCTCATTTTATAAATATAATTGACTTTACTATTGGTACCATTATTCGTATTAAGACTATAATTATTGTTATTAATGTTTTACGACGGTATTATCAATATTATATTAAGCGATTATTAAAATAGTTAGAAATACAACAATCGTGGATAGACGCAATTGCAATCGGTTTGCGTATAAAAATATTTATGTAAACCGATTGGAAAGAAGAAAAGAAGATTCCAAGCAACTTCTTTTATAGGATAAAAAGAACATTAAATTTTCATAATGTTGGTAAGCCAGTATCAGAAATGCAAATTATAATCAAACTTATGTTTCATTTAAAATTCATGATATAAATCAGTACCAGCGCACCGAACGGAAATAAAATTTATCAAAGTGAATACAAACCTAAAAGAAGAATCTATAATTATGAGATAGTAATTTCCTAGCGCCTACAAAGGTTAACGCTAACAGCTAAAACTGCTGGCAGGAGCTTGGAGATTGTAGCAATTATACTAGTTTCGGTATTAGGGTTATTCAGTATTCCGAGAGTATTCTCAGAGATTAAGCCAATCACAATTTAGAATCCGGAATTCGAGACGATCACGGACGTTTCGAGTTTTCCATTTAGCGTCTGAAGTTTAGAGCGCGCATTCCAATTTTTAGACATCTGCGCTATGATACACGAATCGGGATTTTAAAAGATCTGGGATTTGAAATTAGATCTTTTAGAGTTTCAGTGCTTGAGATCGAAGTTCTAAGTTTCTCAGGATTCTGTTATCTGGAATCAAAATCCTGGAGACTTTGACATTTCCAACTTTCAAGTATTCAGAATCAAATTTCTGTGAGTATTGAGATTTAAAAGTCTGCAATCCAAATTCTGGTGTCTGCTGATAGATTTTAGCAGGTACTGAGATTCTACGATATATAGGTAATCAAATTTCCATGGATGTTGAAGTTTAGAATTAAAGTTCTAGAACTTCATCCCCCTTTCCAAGACCCGAAGTAAATATTCAATAACACGAAAGTTTCTTGTCCATCCCTTCGTTATCTGTTACGTATATCTCCTACGTATTCATTTCTGTAGAGTTCTGTAGATTAAGAGTGATGTAAGATAAACATAGTGTGTTAAGCGTTAATCTACAAATGATAATCTTTGCCTAGTTTGTGCACGAATGAACCACCGATTTCTTTGCACATTATTTGTTATCTAAAATTTCATCGAGTTCATGCTTTAAAATATCCGTATTTCGTATTTGAAGGAAACAAGGATGGCCAGTGTTGAAAATAAATACCAGAAAGTTATTGTATAATCATGAATTATGCTTATTTAACATAAGCATAATACAATAAAATAACATACCGGTTGCAGATTAAATGCAAATCAAATAACTGCGACGTCGTTTAGAAATAATGATAAATTAATGAAAAAGGATCTCTGGGATTATTATTCAATCCTCCGATTCGAGGCATCCCTGTTTAAAATGCAAATTAATCGGTCGAATTATTAAAATAAATTAAGAAATACGAAACCGTCGTATGAATCATGGAAATAAATCGTAAAAGGAGATGAGTAAACGCGATTCAATTTCAAAGGTTTTAGCTAGATTGTACAAAAATAAAACACTGTGAGCAGTACTGCCAATCGAAATTCGTGTTTCATCGGTCAAATGGAAAGCCGCTGCTGTGACAAATTTTTATCTCCGAATCGCAATGACGCGGCTAGAATTGCTTTTATATTAAATCTACTTTCTATTAACGGATTAGAAGACGTTTTAGGTACAGTGTCGTGGGAAGAAATGTCACGATCATCTGTCATATCGTGAAATGGTTATCTGTCCTTTTCTGTAATTCGATCAATTTAATGAAGCTTTGTGGAAACAGAAGGGTCGGTTGTAATCACAGACAGAAATAAATGGATCCTTGTGATTTCTGAGTTGAAGGTAATTTCAATGTTTTATTGTGAACATTGGCCGCAACCGGTGAATTTAACGAGTTCCGATTTAAACAAAGTAGAATTTTGATTAAATAGATTTCCAAATGTTTTTGTTGCTCTGCTTTTGATCTGATCGCCAGGAATGTTTTAAATAATTGCTTTCATTGACGTTCTGTACAATAAATTTTTCTCTAATTTGTCATAATTTAACAAATCCTTCATATTATACGTGTAATTCGATGTTTTGATCAAATACCAGTGATTAATAGTAAATACGTAGAATATTTATCGTTATAAATATTACGAGAAGATAAATTCTTTTATTATCGATTTCTTTTTACTCTCCTTTATTGTTTTGCTTTAAATTTCTATTTCCTTTGGTAATTGTAATTCCACGATGTAAATAATAAAAGGATCGACTCAGTGATAAAAAAAAACGAGTGACGTTTCAGTGATACGTAAATAGGAAGAAATATAATAGTAATATACTGGTACTATCACGAGTTGGAAAAAGCTTTAGACTGAAATAAAACTTCGACATTTTAGTCGAGCAACGAAATCATTATTTTTTAATCTTTTTTAGGCTACTTAGGAAATTACATACAATGCGATTATTTTATATGGAAATGTATCATTTTTTGCTCTCAAAACTTGATCTCTTTCATGTTTCGTTTTCACGTTTATCTATTTTTTATATTTTTTCTATATCTACGATATTATTTTCTACATTTACGAATTTTTTACTTCATACGAGGTGTTTGTCTCCTCTGCGAAATTCAAATAACCGAAACTCAAACGTGGCACGCCCGGTATTTTATATTTATATGAAATTTTCCATCGGTTACGTATATGTCAGAGAAAAACCAAGACGACAAGATTCTGTTTTTCCAGGAAAAGCAAGTAATTCCTGGCATCGCATAACTCTTTGATCGTATTGGATTCTTTGATCCGAACCTCTCTCTTGGGACTTCGAAATGGGAATCTCGATTGACTCTTTAGAAGCTGTTATTTCGCTAAAAATCGCCTGACCAAATAAACCGTCCTTGATACAACAGCAAGAACTCGTAATTTTGAAGAAACTCTAAAGATAGAAATAATAATGAAAACCCTTAGAACGTTTCGTCGAAGAATCTTTATATCTGGTTTTTCTCTCGCATTTTGTCTTCAAACGTAGAAAAAGTTATGAATTTTTATTTGATTTCTCCATTTAATTTATGTGCAACTTGACAGGTTTATAACAGTTAGATTTCAACGTGTGCCATTTTTCCCAAATATTCAGTTAGAGAAGACAGTTTTAGTTCGTCTTTTCCTATGCGTTTCCGATCGGTTTGGGCTCACGTATTCCGTAAACGTTCTACTCTTTGGTGAATGGAAACATGTTTGACAACATCCCTTTACTATTGCGCTCGAGTATGTACCTACTTACTACCCACTTTGACTTGCACTTACGCCTCTCCATAGAATGCTCTCTTGTTCATGACAATAATCCATTCCACGCATCGAACTTTAATGTATTGTTCTAACCATGGAAACATCATCAGCCAATCGAAAAATGAACATTAGCAAGTAATGAAAAGAGGCGGATCAACAAATTATTGAAACTACTTTAGAGCCTGTAATTTCTTTCGAGAAGAATTTCCGTAAAGATAATCGTCTTCTTTCCACCTGTTAGCTAAAATTAACATTCGCATATGTGCACATTTTATTTTAATTCGATCAAACGCGTTATACATCGATGAATGATTAACGTTGTACGTTATAACGATGAAGATGAACCTTTAACGTATATGAAACCATTCAAGAGGAACATAATCTGCGTTACAGTTGGAGTGCAGGTAAAGAAAGCAAAAGATCAACCCGAGACCTCGAGTCTTTTAAATTCCGAAGAATTTTCATCCTTTTATGAAATTGCTGTAATCTACGATCGACCATCCAAGGTACAACGCATGGACCAACGAGAAGAGAAACATTTGTTCAAAACGGAAGAAAATGATTCGTAGTTTCTATCAAGGCATATCTCGATTTATATATATACCGATCTGTATCTAATCTTTGATAATTCACTGGGGCCATTCTGTAAAGGAAAATCAGTCAATTAATACAGAGAGAAAGACAGAAGGAAAAGAAAGGAGAAAGAAAGAAGAAAATAAAAAGACTAAGTCTTGATATTTTTGAAATCTTTATAAATACAATATCGAACCTCCTGAAGATTATCTGCGAGCTTGTCAAGCTCGATAGCGTCGAACTTCGAAGAGATTTCTTAATTATTGAAAGACGACACACCGAGGTGACTCTCCCGAATACAGTTGCTTCGTATTATCAACGGTGTATTAAAAAAAAAAAAGCAAAGCGTTCAAAGTGTTAAGTGCGAAACGATCGGCAGGTATTGTGCACAGCCACGTTCAGAACGAAGTGTGTTATAATACTTGTTGCACGAAATGTCTTGAGTGTAAGTTGGTGTATTCCTGAATTAATATCGCACACAGCTGCACGCGTGCACGTCAAACAGCGAGTTCGAAATGGATTGAGAACGAGAATGAAAGTTCTCTTGTTTTTAACCCTTTCACGTGCCCCTTGAAACATCCCTTTCCGCTTGTTCTTTGATCGAGGATTTAATGCACGAGCTTTTTGAAGCTTTAATACCTTATTTAAAAAATTTCTTTCGCAATAGAGACCACTCTCTTCATATATAATCAGATTCGAGGTAGTTTGGAATTTTATGATTAAATTTGTTCCTTCGGGATTTTAATGCCTCATTTTTTATTTTCGGCTGCTTTCCTCGAAATGATCGAACTTGATACGATTAAAAAGTTTGCGCTTTAATTCGAAATAATTCGAACTGCACGCGTTGAAGATTTCAATTATCTTACTTTTGCTATACTTGATGCGAATGTACGAAGTTTTCGTGCGCGAAAGGGTTAATATGTCTGCTTTGCATGCTGTGTTGTTCATTTGTCGTATCGAAATATCGACAGTTCTTTAGCAATGACGTGCTTTTTTCTTCTATCAATATTTGCAATGCAAACGTTTGTCCTTTATTAAACCATGGTTCCTCAAGATTTGGTTAAAACGTTCGATTTTATCGTTACTGGTGTTAGTTTTTAAAATTACGTTTACGCTCTAACGAGAACACGAACGAAACCTCGTTTAACATTGCCTAGTATCCCGGAATACCGATCGATATTATCGAATTGACAGGTTAAGCACCTGCGAACTTCTTTCCTGATCACGTTTATTTTTTTTTTCCTTTTTTTTTTTGTGCGAGGACGAGATATCGGTTATAATTTTTTCGACTGTAGAATACTGATATCTAATTCTAAATAGCTTTGTTCGATATCATACGAAAGAAATAGGTAGAGGGATTTTTCCGTGAAACCATTTAGTTTTATTTCCCCGTTGAAGGAATTGATCGTTTCTTCATTTTTAAAAGGGAATTATTTCATTTTTAATTTTATCTTCTGTTTATCATATTTCCCATAATGCGAGATAAATGAAATATTTCATATAACTGTTGTATAAAGATCTGTCACATACGATTAAAATAGATAAAAATTTGTTAAAATTAATATTAAAACTACGATTATAGATTTCGTAGGATTTAAATACATTTTTATGAATATAAATTTTATACAATTTCAGTTTCATATTTTTTAAAATATTACTTTTTGATTCGTAAAATAGATACGCTATGTTCTAAGAGGTCATTTATATTTCTTTGTATTTATATCCTCCGGTATTTCCATTGTTAATTTTTCTACTACGTAGTACCTTTTCATACAAATACCCAATATATGTGGAATTTGAATAACATTATTTATTACACTGAATATGGATAAATATTTTTCTTCGATCTCTCAGCATTTCAAACGATTGCGGCAGATAACATTTTTATTTTATTGTCGCCTAGTTTATTTTACGTAGTCAAACGTTTTCGCGTATTATTGCTTAAATCCTCGAACTTGGATAAATAAATACTTAACTTCGAATGATTTTTAAACGCATCTGTTATCTGAATTTGTTTGAATTTATTTTCTCAAAGAGATATGTAACCCATGTTATATTTAGTATGGCTTAATATTTCTGGTATTTTAGTATTCGTATCGGATTCGAATTTACGAATCGTAAAACTCAGTGAAAAGATCATGCTGTTTCCAGAATATATTTTACTTACACGTTATAAGGGTACTTAGTTCTATAATAATTTAACAACTATGTTTGATATCATATAATGTTCTCATAAAAATTATTACTAATGTGGCATGTGAACGATATTTTTATAATAGAAATTTGAAGAAGCCAAATTATTGAAAATTGACAAATAGTAAATTTTCGTTGGAACAAATTCTAGATCCTAGAACGCAATTTCGTTGTCGTTTGACAAACGTTCTTTTCTCATTTCTGACCTCTAGTTTAGCACGACAGTTTCATTTCTTACTATAATACAGATCTTAGCTAATTATGTCGACGCAGAAGCAACAAACTTCCACTGGGATTATCAGACGTAAGTTCGTCGTTCTTCGAATTACTAGGAATATACTGTTTCCTTGCTACTTGTAAGTCTTCGCTAAAGGCTTTTTAGACTCAAGTTCTCAGCCGTAAAGCAACGTGAAGTAAAACAAACTTTATCTCATTAACAGGTACATATTCCAAACAATAAACACATCTTGAATGATTTTGAAAATATGTGCAAGATGTAAATTTATTATATATAGAAAAATGTGCAAATTTAAGTTAAACGATTCGTGATAAAAAATATCATCGTGCTCTGAATCTAACACATTTTTGTCCTTTAAGCGTAGAAGATATTTTTCTTCAAAAAATTGCTTCACAGAAATAATTTAGCGATAGAAAATGTTCAATATTTAGAAATTCTCGGATTATTGCAGTGTACACGTTCTTCAGTATACTGCATCCATCGCAATAATCAGGCAAACAGAGTGACAACGGTGGACGTTAATTAACCAGCCTGTATTAACTAGTCCGGAAAATCTGATGTATTAATTCGAGAACTGTTACGATTGTCCTTGTATGTGTTTGCCAATTTGAGAGATGATATTACGATATGTCAGACCCTATTGTACAGAAGATGTCGAGTCTCTCAAATATTGATTATATTTCCAAAGTTTCTTTACTTCGTGAACTAAAATGGAAGCCTTCGATATTGGTGGTACGTGATCTTTTTCTACTGTGGTTTAAATTAGAAGTGATTATTACTTTTTCGGTTTTTCGTCTGGCTGTACGTTGCCTCTGGAATACCATCCTCGTCTCACTATATTATTTTGTATCATTACAGAAGTTATATTATTTGTCACGCTGTAACCTGTTTTTTCATAATTTCCATTCTACCTACTTGTTAAAAGGAAGCTATTTGCAAGAACGTTATACTGTTGAGCAAGAACAATATTAAAATTCAAAACAGAATCTTTTAATCTCATTTTAATAACAAACAATACATTCGCGTAAACAATGTTCCATACACTTTAAATAAACGAGATTTTATCGAACATCTGTCCAACAAAATCACGAGATGTGCAATCATTTACATCGTCAAACTTACCAAGTCCACTCGTACAAAATTACTTCGACCTATAAAACAAAAATCTCTCTGTATCTTAAAACTTGTGTCCGTACACGCAACGCGAAATTTCCATGTTCTCAAAAATAACAAATATTCCGTCCACATCGAGAACTGAGTGCAGTTCAATCACCGCTGAAACTAAAAAACAACGTCTTCTCGATTCTCGAAACGCGAATCGTCATGCGAATTCTCGTGTACACGCGAGAACATCGGTATTGCGTGCGTTTCTCGAATGTCCAAGAACTCGAACCGAACAGTCCAGTTAACAACTAGGCGCCTGCATTGCGGCATGGAAAGCACCAAACTCGTTTAGCTTCTCTCGTCTTTCTCGTTTTCGCCATGTATCCCGCCATGTTCCTATGCCTGGTTGGTTTCGACTTTTCCGTATCCGTTACAGGGAATTCTCGAGACTCCTCGCTCGTAAATCTGCGCACGTTCACGATGGCAGGCGTGATTCGTGGCGAGGCTTCTTACTCGCGTTGCTCCCGAGAAAATAGAACGCTTCTCGTCATCCTAAATGTAACAGGGCAATGTTTTCCCTCTTGTACTAGCGATTCTTATCGTTAACACGATTATCCGAACGCTTGAGATTTCGAAGGAGCTTGGGTAAGAATAGGTCCGAGATTTCGTGTTATTTTCAGGCTAGGAAGTTTGGAATTTCAATTAGTTATTTACGAACTTGAGCGATTCGCGTGAAACTTCCAGCAGATCGGTGGATTAGATTTGCACGCACGAGTAGCTTAGGTCTGAAACAGATTGGACTACTCACTTTGATCCTCAAGTTTGACAACTGATCCGATATTTTATCGATCGATTTCATTTCTGTTTCTCATGTGGCGATGGTGGAATTGTGGGAGAATTACATTTATTTATTATATTTATTTGACAATCGGGTGTTTGAAATATCGTAGCTCAATCGCTCAATCTCTTAATTGTAGCATTGGAAATTAAATTCTAATTTGTTCCTTGATAGCAATTTGACGCGGTGATAAGAAATCAATGATTGTAATAAATGAATAAATTGTTGGATTTTCAAATCGTTCTTTTTTGATCGTTCTTCAAATCGAATTTTTGTTGGAATGTAATAATATCGAATATTCTCGCCGATTTGATTCCATCAAAGATCGTTCAACGAGCCTTTATAGTACGTTAATAGATGCCGTTAAACTTTCTAACAATTTTTAAAGGACCGTTGGACAGCGTTTCTGGTTTTTGCATGTTGAAAATTTGCCGCGTTGAGAGTTGTAATTACGCGAGAAACAGCAATTTTCCACAAGGTGAATTTCACCTGGTCTTTAAAAGGATTTTCAGTTATTTCAGTAGTTAAATACTTTGACAAATTTCACGCTGACAGACTCGAAGCAATTTCTAGTTGCGACAACGGCCACGTTCCTTTTTTCGTATAGAAAGCTTTATTATGATTGGGATACGCTATACATTTTTTAGAATGCAATTTGTTTGCCCTATACAACTATGATATTTATTTCACTTTTCTTTCCATTACTCGCACGAAGAAAGATTTAGTGATTGGATAATGTTGGATAATTCATTAAAATCTGAAATATTTATTTCATCTGCAAGAAAATCAATTCACAATTCAAGTATTTCTTGAAATATTTTGGTCCATCCTTTGTAATTTTTAGAAATTAAATACTCTCCTCGATACTTTGCCAGTTTTAGAAATTAAATATTCCGATCGATACCTTAAGATTTCTAGAAATTTAAATGTTACAAGCATGATTGAAATTTTTTAACCCTCAATCTCGATTTTTTTTCCTGTTTGAGTTGTCCGACGATTCGAGACATTAAGCCAGTTGAGTGCATCCACGATGTCGTATAATTCGCATCCAGACTGATTTTACGATAATTGTACGTGTTCTATGTTTCGATTCCGTGAAAGAAAAAGAAAGGAAAATCTATTTCTTATTGAATATTATGCAATCTTTATATCAAACTCGGAAGAGTCTCGATAAAATTTGATCGTTTGATTATAGGATAAAATAGAATTATTTTATAACACAGTAAAACATTGATTATCAGAGCTAATCATGTTATCTGTTTCTCGGAAATTAGACAGGAAAATCTATTTCTTATTGAATATTATGCAATCTTTATATCAAACTCGAAAGAGTCTCGATAAAATTTGATCGTTTGATTATAGGCTAGAGGTAATTTTATAAGACAGTGAAACATTGATTATCAGAGCTAATTATGATACCTTTTGTTCATTGTTACATGCGAAGAAAGATCATGTTGAAATAGTTTAAACTGAGGGCTATTTTATCCTACGCCGAGACAAAATTTCAATTACCAATTCATATTTTAATATTCATTTCACTTGCATAATAAATAATTTAAAACATTTTAGCTGCTAAAATTTGTAGAATGAACTAACCGTTTCCGAAAATTATAATACTAAATTTATGATTTTAACCAGGTATACTAATAATAGCTAATGCGGCGTAAATAATGAAACCTATTCGTAGTTAATGTAGTGTAAGTAATTAATTTAAAAAAGGAAAGACCATTGCTATATATCGTACTACCTTATAAATATTAATATTAAACTGATGTAAAAACTTTTGAATAAAAATATAGCAATTTTCCCCAGTTTCTATGTTTATTTTTCAATCTTTCTTACAAAGAGTCATACTCAAATTTTCCATTAATCAATGTTATGGTAATCAAGGTTCTACTGTATATAACTTGCGTTGAATATGCAACGTCGTTGAATACGCAAATCGAGCTTCAATTTCATTAACAAAGTGTTTCAATATAAACTATTGTGTGCAAGAACTCTGAATCAGGTCAATATTTTACGGTAAATAATCGTGCAACCATACTCATGCAACCAAGAAGAGTCAATAAACGGGAGCATCGGCATTACGTTGGAAGGTGCATTATTACTATGCGCTCGAAGGTAACGCACGACACGTGTTAGTTTCGCCACAACCGAACGCCATGTCTCTCTCGTAGCTTTCGCTTACTCGATTTGTCTGCTGATGTCGACAGCTTGTAATTAAGAAAGTTTCAATGCATTTTATAATTCTCTGTACATAATATCGCTGTACTTTACGAAATATAAGCAGAAAATATTGTTAAAAAAGTTTCTAAAAAGTTTCTATATTAAGAAGCTGATTTGCAGCTATAATTTAATTCCTCGATTTCATTGTAATTTAATTTGTAAGAAAATGCACGTAGATTACTCCGGTTCTCAAGCACAGAATCATTGACTGAAATTCATATTTCGTTCGATCCAACAATTCAAAAATATCAAACTTCGTCTCGAACGATTCCACTGGGTCGATCATGATCATTCTCCTAACGCAACCAATATATACGTACTACCACTTTCGCGTAATCCTTATTCCCCTTGGCCGATAAGTTACATATCTCAGCAGGATCGCACGAAATAAGTGAAGTTCTAACAAACTGTGGAACCTAGGTAGGGTAGAAGTCCGTGATCACTTTGTCAAAGGTTCCAGGAACTTGTTTAGAGTCTCCGACTCATGCGGTGGAACTTTTAGGTTACTGTCGCTAACTTATACAGAAGCGATGTAGCGTGAAGCAAAGAACAGCTCGATATAATCCGTTTAATTTTCTCCATTATCGAGGTGAACGTATTTACAACCGATATTCCGGCAATTGCATTATCGTGTCACGATACGCGATACGTCTAAAGCCGCGTATGCACTGGTGGTACAAGTAAGTGAGAAATGGGAATAACGTTAAAGATACATAAAATTACAGCGATATGATGCGGAAAATTCTCGAACCGTTTATAATAAATTCGAAGATAAGAAGCGCTAAATCAAGTCGTTGAAGTTTTGTAAAACGTTCTCTTAATATATACGTATGAAGTTCTGAAAGCTTTATTCTAGTGTATAAAAGCTTCGAGAAATATCGTAGATAAGGAGCTCGGTTAAAAAAAGAGTGTTGCTACATGTTCTTTTTTCAGTAGCGAGATAAGTATAAGAAATGACACACGTAACATTCGTATTTATTTTAGGGATTTTGGCATAAACTTGCAAATTCCTTCCGTATAACTACACGTGGAAACGTATTTCAGTGTTTAAAAATACAGACTGTCTTTTAGCTGAGTTTAACTTTATCCGAGTTTTCTTAAGTTATGAACTTTGTCTCTTATATCGTGCTTCCTCCGAATTCCTCGTACAAATGTACTTACGATCGTAAACGTATAAATAAGGAAATACTGATAGATGGGAACGATATATCTTACGTTTACATTGGCCCATTAACCGTGAAATAACAATTAATCCGAACAGTTACAAGTACACTTCGAAATTTTAGTACCTACTAGATCTAAGTTTCGAAACTTAATCAAATCGACTTGTTTGAATTAACAATTTCGTAAATGCAATCACTGAGGCTAATCTTCTCCAATATTCTGAATATCTTGAATATTGGAATCTTACTGTTGACTTAAATTTCCCGGACTATATTGAATTCGATCTATTCCATACCCGCGAACGTTTACAACCAATTAGTAAATACGTGAAATACGAACATCCACGAATGCTTGTAAATGTCTTTTGACATCTATGAGTTTCTTCGAGTAGCATCAATGTCTCAAAAAAAAAAAAAAAAAAAAAAAAAAATTCGTCGGACCCCCATTTCGTATCCCTCACTAGGGAATAGGAACACCTGAGAGTTGGAGGGTGAACAGTTTAATTGTTTTATGACTATGAATTGCCCCTCCAGAAAGACCCTGTATAAATCGTAATAAGATGTTTCAGCTTATTTATTTTTCAAGTACATGAAATCAGTTGCTCCCCAACTCTGCTGAAATTGATCATTAAATTTTTGCTTTCAAATAAAGTTGCTCTATTAAAAAGGAATTGATAGATAGAGAAATTATTATATTTAAGAAACCGACAGGGACGAGTTAATTCGGTTTCCTCGGTTAACAGATTGAAATACATACAATGCTGCTACACCTGGTTCTATTTTTGCACGGTAGATACGCTCCTAAAGAAACGATGTAAAAGAAAACCGTATAGAAGGAAATACTGCCCATAAGGAAAAATAGAAAATTGGTTTCAAGCGGAGAAACCCAGTAGAAATAACAAGATATTTTCTGACATGTCATAGCTAAATCTTGAAAGAAATTTTTATTCGTTTCGACACATTTTTTATTTTACCAACTTATAAATATAAATATATCTGCATGCACGTTTAGATGCCCTTAAACACGAAGCAAGAGATCGATAGATACTGACGTATGTATTGAAAGTGAAATTGAGAAGAATTCTTTCTATACGATGTATTTTTCCATAAAATAGAGAATTTAAAAGAACAGCTCTGACAATCGATAATTAAATTTTGGCAACAATGTATGTCAAAGTGCAAGCCCAAGAAAAATACACCAAAAACACTTCAACTTCAAAGAGTTAGATTCACGTGTGAATTTTTAAAAGGCAAGTCGTTCGATCGCTGTATTAAATCAGATCGAACTCTATGAAAAGATAATTCCATTCTTCCGGTTCTCTCTAAATCGCATCGGATCAAAATTTTATAAAAAAGAAAAATTAAATGTTTTTTTTCCAAATAGCGTCAACTCTTCATGTACGAGTACATGTCCGAATTTTGGGATACAAGTTTCTACGAGCTTCCACAGAAAAATACACAAAGAGTGTATAACTTTTGTTTTCATAATGTATCTCTCATATTTATAATAAACCGTTCGCAGCAGAACTACATATAATACGTTTTTCTTATCTTCACTACATCATAGTCCTACAATTCGGCCGGAAAAATAGGAAAAGTAGGAATTTATTGCAAATTTGGTGGGTCTCCGAATCTCTATACGGCGCATCTCATTTAATATCCGATAGCTTAGCGGACCAAAATCGTCGTATTCTAACATATGGTACGTAGTTTAAACCGATAGCGAGTTGGGACACGAAATGGACTCTTTCAATTCGATACGCGTTTATCCCTTCTGGGTAGATTTTTACGGGACATAGAACAGCACGTGCGTGCCAATCGTAAGGGCGAAGTTCGCGTTCCTGTAGAAGCGCCCGGAAGTGGCAAGAAGCTTCTTAAATAGGTCGAATCCACTCTGAGGTTTCCCTCCGTATCTCTTGAGAGGAGGTCGAAGCAGATGGCAAGAGCTAAATGACCCGAAACAGTTGCGGTGATACGTGTTACTTCGTGCTGAAAACGGTTCTACCACGGAATATATGTAGCTTCTCTCGTATAGAAATCCTGATCTTTGTCGTTAAACAGGCAAATGTTTCTTTGACGTATTTTTAGGATTGTGATTGAGAAATGAGGAGTAAAAAAGAGATTGGAGAGGATAGACTGTTTAACGATACATAGCGGGAGCTGTCTATCTTTTTATTATCAAGCACAAAAATCCAAATTAAAAAATTTTCAAAAGTATCACTAAAAAAGAAAAAGAAATATTGCATTAATAGTATTAAACTAAAAAATATTTCCTTAGCTATAATATCCTATTTTATTCATCTTTCGAAATATAGTGGAACGTTTAAAATTAGTCGTATTTTCTATCTTCTCAGTGGTATTATACAGGCTGTTGCGAAATAATGACTAACAATAAGTATTTTAAGTTAAACGAAGAAAAACAAAGACTGCACAAAGAAGGTAATAAAATCGCAATTTTCCTCAATCTCGAAATGATAGATAGAAGAATTTAACTAAGAACGAAGACAATATATTTTGCGACTAATAATTTTGGATAGTAAAATTTTGTATAGTATATTGTGCAAATTTATCACGTATCATGTACCATTGGTTGAGAATTACTGATGTACGGTATTTTAAGAATAAAAATCATCGGTTGTTTTCATAGTCAGCTTCAGAATGGCTCTTGAATATGAATATGAATACGATGATTAAAATTAAACCTGTGACGATTCATTCTTCATTGTAAATGTTTTTGTGACAATTATTTCGTGATGATTATTCGTTGTTGGGCAAGTTCTGAAGAATTAGTATTGTTTGCTTCAATCTGATGCATGAATTATTCGATGGACGATCGCGTCGGTCTCTGGTGCCGTATTTTCGCGCAGCAAAAAATTTAATTTAAAGTTACAGTTTATTCAGAGAAATGTTGGGAATAACAAACCTTTCATTAATGCCATTTGAACAATGCAATTATTATTCCTTTCATACTGGATGTTACGTATACGCAATATCACACTTAGGTAAATTATTTATTAATTAAACGATAAAACGATAAAAGTTAAACAAACACATACACAGAATGAGAATGTATAAAATATTTGCACACTTTTATATTTTTTATTATATTTATATTTTATTTTCAATTCTTATAATATTAATATATTTCGATTAGACAAAAAATTTCCTTGTCCGACTTCAAATTCCTCAGTACCTTCAAGTGTTAGTTAGTTTTAACGTTTCATATTTATCTGTACGTGTGTTGTTTTATGGAAACGCATTTACTTTCAGACAAAAAGGATATTATTAATTAACTCGTGGAACTCCGTATAAACTATTTACATAAATTGCAACAGAGAGAGCTTAGATTTAATTAAATTTAATAAACGTTTAAACAATTCACCATGTATGAAACCACTTGCTCCTAAATTGTATCCTCGAATAAATGATTAATAGGTCCTAAACTATTGAAGCGGGAAACGTTACAGCCTAAATGTCCACTTCTCCTGACATCCAATGGCATGCCCATTACATCAGTGATACTGTCATTCATTAAACCAACCGCTTTTTGGTTATCCTCTCACGTTT
The DNA here is from genome assembly GCF_910591885.1 of Bombus terrestris. NCBI lineage: Eukaryota > Metazoa > Arthropoda > Insecta > Hymenoptera > Apidae > Bombus > Bombus terrestris. The sequence continues at coordinate 2,180,040 of NC_063274.1, forward strand.
CTATTTCCGCTTAGCCGCTCCCTTATTTTCAATATCATCACGTATGTCCTGTAGTTGGATTAAATTGTCCACGTGCGTTAACAGAATTCAGTTCATTCGCTATAGTTCGAAAGATATATTTACATAGTGACGTTTGTTTGACGTGACTCTTCTATTACGGTTTTTTACCTCTATATCTTTATTTTATCAGGGAGAATATTATAGTTCAGTTATCATAGTTTATGACATTTTATTTTATAAAATCGTTTCTATGTTTATTATGAAATTATTTCAGTTAACGTTGCATCTATTAATTATATGTTTAAATATTCTGTCGTGAAGAATAGTGCAAAGAGTATGATATAACGGAAAGATTTATTCTTTGAAATGATTTAAGATCGTAGAATTCTCTTTCCACGGGACGGTATTATTTTGACTTCCAAGAGGAAGCCTGTGAAAATTTTCGAGTCTACCCATATTTTATGCGAATCCGAGCTTCGTATGAATCAATATTCGACTATTTGAAATTTCTCCTCTCCTAAGATGACGTTTTTATGATAAGCAGTCTCGCTGCGTAAGTTTGATTTACGATTTAGAAGACACCATTTTTTGGTTGTATCGGAAAACCTTTTCTCAGCGATAAAATTCAGCTTTTATACATTCGCATTAATTTTATAAACCAAAGACTTTCTAATTCTTCGAGGAGCCATCATCTAAGGCATAAAAATTCCTATATCTTTAGAATTTGGTGTCAAATAATAAACCTTTAATAGAAAGCACATATTAACAAAATGATAATGACAGAGATTTGAATAATGAGATTCTAAAAGCACCAATGGCATTAATTTCTAATTAATTTCTTTCATGAATTTTAGTTAACTTTCATTATTTCCGTGCAATGGATTCACGCTCCTAAATAATTTTAAATCAATTTTTAATACTTGTTCAATTTCTTTTTACTAGAATTTCTCTTTTTATGTAACCTGTCCTGTCACCATTTTTACTCCAATGTGTGTGTTCTTTAGAACATTCATCGACTTCTCTCTCAAACCAATAAAACATTCAAACTCATATTGTGACAAAGATCGTACACACTACGCACCAAACGAAGAAAGTTTCGTAACAGTACAAACAAGCTTCTAATAAATCCTTCTACAAGAACAAAGAGAGTGCCTTTATCTCTGGTTATCCGATCCCGCCAGTAAACTCGTGAAATGTGTTAAGTCGGATAATAGTCTTTAAGTCTTTATCCCGGGTGTTTCGTAGCGGAATTAATCGTTGAGTGTTCGTCGTCGAGGCAAAGTAACCACGGTACACCGACAGTCGAGGATATACAGCGTTTCAAAAGCTTGTAGGAGGCCAGAGAAATTGGCTTTCTTCGCGGTTCTCGTTTATTTGATCGACTGGTATTCAGGCCGCGTACTTTGCCTCTCCCCTTTTTCGTTAAATCCCAGTTCAACGTTGTGGAAACGAATTCAACGCGTGTCGTGTCGTTTTTGGCCTGTAGACACGTCGACGAAGTAATTTGCAGAAATTTATTGCTACAACAGACATATTGTTCTCTTGATAGAGCTTGTCCTAATCTTACCGTCGTTTGTCATTTCGTTCTCGGCTAAAATAGATGGAATTTTGTGTCAGACTGATCAATCTCATATTTTTTTTCTATTCTGGAGGTACGGTGTCGAAATGAAAGGTTACTCTACTGTGGACGTGTTGTTTTATGGCCTACTACTTGTAAGTGTTTCCTATGAGAACTTGAAAGCAGTGTGTAATATTGTTGAGTACATTATGAGAAAATCGTGTCACGTTCCTACTGACATTATTAAAAATAAGAAATGTCCTAAGACCTTTAGGAGTAGGAGTACATAAATATTTATGCGAATATTGATATAAATATTGATTGTATAATAATTGGAAATGTGAGATTAGGTGAATTCGTTGTTCTTTCACACGTAAAAGTTTCGTCTTGACTTCTTCTATGTTATAATTGCGTTATATGATAATCTATTGTTCCGTCTTTTATAACTGTTTCATTAGTTTTTTAGATTAGATAAATTTATTTTACGTGTAGTTCATTTAATTACAAATTTTTTCCATTAATTGTACGAGAAAGTTCTGCGTGAAAAAGGAGGAACGTCAATTTTAACAAAGTTTGAGTTTAACGTTCTTTCGTATGATCCCGTGTGTGCTCTTTATCACTGATTATGTTGTATTATTAATTTGAATAAAAATTTTCTGAACTCTGCAGTAGTTAGAAGAAACTGTGTTCTATATTACTTAAAATTATAAGTAAAAGTTGCATATGATACAGAATAAAATGAAGAATAAAATGTTTTATTTTGATATTATTCTGAGAACATATGAAGTTGTGACATTGTACATGGAAAAATAAATGATCGTCTTCAGAGAACTGCTGAAGCTTAACATTCCCTCTTTTTTCGTGGACCCTTCGTGTGGAACATTTCTTCGTTTAACGATAGAATATAATGGAGAGAAAAATTATTTTACGATTCCGTCAAAAGGATATAAGAAGTTCAATTGTTTATTTGCCATTGAAATGTAATTCTGACGCAATAAACGAGTTATTTTGTTTTCAACTCTGTTATTTTTCTATGAAAAGGCGTTTAATTATAATTTTAAATACGTAAATGCGTGTTTTGTTTTGCTGTGCAATTAGCAATTTTCAACGTTGCCATCAATTTCATAGTCAGTTATTGAATACCGGTTTTTTAGATTATAAATCTCAGAGTAATTTATTCGATTTTACCATATTTTCAATGAATATCGAAAAAGGAAAATCCAATTCATCGTAACACACGTATACTGAATGTTAATCATATTTACAATGGGGATATTAAAAATTATTTATCGCCTGTTACGAATAACCGTATTTATGCGATTTTCGTATACGAGTTTATACTTGAGAGAAGCGCCGTGAAAGTTGGAAACATAAATTCTGCATTTAGAGGGAGGTTGTGTAAATGTTAAGTTCAACCTAGATTTGCCTCCTTCAAGACTGCTCATTTTTCATTAGAAAATGAACTAAGGGAATGAACTAAAGTTAGGAAGATGCCCGCGATGATAGTTTTTCAAAAGATATTAATCAAATTAATCCACTGCAAACAACAAGAAAAATATATATTCGGTAAAAAGTATACACCCGATAAACTTATTATTTTATCTTGAAGTCGTTTCTACGTTAATTGATATACGCAATAGTCGAATCAATAAACTTCGTCGAGGTTAATCGTATAATTTTGTAAAAATGACACGTTAATCAGGCTAATCAATTTAATATCTCCATTATAAATTTTATTAACATTCGGTATATGTTGGTACTTACGTCAAAGAAAAATTCTACCTTGATCGTAGGTTTACATCATTTCCTGTGACATTTTATATCAGTTATTTCAATTATAATACCAACATTATCCTTTTATAACAGTTTATAACGTAGAATCGTTTCTACAAGAGCTATCGCTAGATTCAACTAGAATAAACTGGGTTAGAAATTTACATTCAATGCAAACAAAATGCTGTCCGACAAAGACTCTCTTGGCTCACATTGCGTTCTACCTTCGCGAGAATCCTTTGGGGATTCGTTTGTTCCACATGGAATATCTGCCATACAATAGATTTACTTGAAAAAGTGTTCTTTTGTTCTTTCAAAGACTATTATTATTCGGTTCACATCCTCAAGCATAGAGTGTATCAATTTTTAAGAATCTACTTACGTAACATAGTTTGGAACTTTGAAAAGACAACTTGTTAGCCATTCTTTTACTGGAGTATACCGAAAGAAGACAAATGAGTGTTATAACTTTAGCATCTGATTATGATACGTAAATATAGTGTAAAAGGTTCCTTGTAGGAAAATATGATGCTTGAGAAAATGTACTTGAGAAATCAAAATTATAAGAAAAATGTTTTGAAAAATTAAGAAATGTCATCGTGTGTATGTTGCAACGTTTCTTCCTGTAGAAGATTATCTTCTTGTAAGTTTAATTTATTAGAACGTATTCGATAAATAATAGCACAACAGTCAGAAGAAAAACTTTTTACTTTTTAGGAAAGAAGTAAAAAGGTCTAGAACACAATTACTTTGGATTGAATCGCAAAACGAACTGGGTTAAAAATGATTTAATGTGTTAACCTTTTTGTCTTAAAAATAGACCTACCCTTACAGTTGGAAATTTGCGTAACAAAAAAAAAAAAAAGAAAAAAAGGAAAATAAGAAAACCCTTACAAGGTACAGGAGGTAAAGTAACTTCTTCCTCGTCAATAGTTACGAGTCTAATATCAGGTGCTTGAATATGAATTTACGTGATCTTCGAGGTCTTCGAACTACTTGAAATATCGTTAAAGTTACCTTTCGCCGGAAGCCGTGTCTACTTCGAGTGGCCATTCGTGCAGTTCAAGTATCGTAGCCGAGTTGCACTCGTTGCACGAAATCGTCTTCAATCACACGGTGTGTTAAAACGTCTGGCTGTTATAAAAAGCTATAACTTCGACCATTTTCTACTACCTAATTTCTATTTTCTGTTTCTGCTTATAACCTTTTCTTTCTTTCTTTTTTTTTTTTTTTGGATCACGAAAATATTTGTACGTTCTTTTATTTCCCAACGAAGCACCTTTTTTTTTTAGCAAACTTTGCAACGCATTTCGCGCCAGATGACCTTAATCCGTACAGTGAACGATTTTTCGCGATAAGATAGTAGCTTCGACACGCTATGAATTGTTGAGAATGTCGAGCAATCGCGAGAATATAGAAATATAGGAATATTCTGAAATAGAGTCTTGCGAGATGACCTAGACTTCGTGTCCATTCCATCCCAGACGATTTAATTAAGGATTGCATAATATCGGAGTGGGTCGCACTGATTGCCATCAACCATTTTATCTTACGAGGGGTTTACTGTACGGTGCCATCGTGTCGGGATTCGTGATGTCAGAGAAGTGCACGTGTTCTCGCTATAAATTTACTTCCGTTGCTGGCAATGATGGAAGGCTTCGACATGCATGAAATTTGCATCTCCGGACGACATGGCATTGCATTTTTTATAGAGGCGGTTACCATGACACGGTGTTTGAACGCAATATGGTTTTAAAGTAGCATCATCTTGCTAAAGCGAAGGGATTTGTGTCTTTGGCGCTGCAAACGGATGAAATCGATTATAAAGATCGTGTCGTGATCTTTTGATTTCGAAATACATATTTCTATTTTACGAAGAGATTTATTTGACAATGTTAATGTAATTTGGTTCAGAATGGAATTTTTATGAAACGTAATTATTAGAACACAAAAGTTAATCTTATATACTTGTCGATTGATCAAAAGTATTGCTCGTGTTAGATACGTAGTATATCTTATACAAAAGTACATATATCATCAAAGAAGAGAAAATATCCCGGAGACTATTTTCCAAATTTTTAAACCGAAACATAAATTTGAAGCTAAAAGGGAATCCATCTTCACATTTCTTCGTGGAAACAATTAACTTGATCGCGGTTGGCAAATAAGATTCTATAAATATTTGTTTAATTTTCTACGATCGTGCAAGAATTGGTCGGTATATTTTCGTACCAATTTTCTAAAACCTTAGTACAACAGAATATTTCCACGGAAAAGAAATATACGTTGAACTTTTTTACCGTTGTTTTGGTTAGCCACAAATTTACTCGAAGCCGAAGCGAACACGTTTTATTGCAAATTTTACGGAAGACCGAGGAACAGAAGCTTCTCGGAAACAATGCAAGCGGACCAACCGGTAACGTGTTTCACGAGCCGCGAGAGTTCAGTTTGCATCGTTAATCGTAATGTCGACAGTTATATGATAAACACCTCATCGCATCAGCCGCATATTTAAAGCCAGGCTTCGATCTTTGAGACGCTGTTTCACGGAACGAGAGGCAGCATTTAGCTTTTGAAGTTCATAAATATTAGCGGACGCGATTTACTTCTATCTGATCGATTTTTGGCCAGATGCCAGTCGCATATTTACACCTGCAATTAAAGAGATCTTCGCTTATCCCGAAGAAAAATAGTCCGCTGAGCTTTCTCACAGTTCTGTCGTAGAGAATTGGCAATTTGTATTCTGTTCAATTTTCAGAGCTTAGCGTTCTTCTCCGTATCTGAACAGTATCTGGCGGATGAAGACGAATACTTTAGTTAGGATGATCAATTGGATAAATTTAAAATTTTAGAATTACATTGCTCGCGAAAATATTCTTAATGAAGAGAATGTGAATACTTGTAGAAATATTTATCAATACGCTATCAGTGTCATACATAACACTTTGAGATTTCATTAACACTACGAGACTCGAATATCATGATTAAGTATATTTTCTAGTTTTTCCAAATAATCACAGTCGCGTTATAGATCATATAGGTAGTTTTCACTATCAGATAATATGTGATAATATATTTATTTACATCTTGATCTACATTTTTATAAAATCGTACTCTGGCTTGTTAATCCTTTGCAACGATAAATGCAGCATTTATTGTAGAAGTAATTAATATTTACTACTGCCATAGTAGCGCTATCCTTTAAATACAAACTTTAAATGCCACCACTATGGCAACATCCGACGAAAAATAATTAATTAATTCTACTTATAAAAGGCAACGATACGGCTAGGCTATTACGATCGACGCTACAATGATTAATAAATTGCCGAAAAATTCTTCTATGTCCATGCCATGGCATTGATTTATCACTGTAGCAGTTCGCAACTGTTGTAGCTTGTTCGTTAAGTAATTCATCATGCCAGAGGGGGCACGATCAAACAACGTTTAAGTTAAACGACAATACAGCATTTAGCAAGCAAATAAGTCAAGTACGTTAAAATGAAAGAAGAAGTTTGATGTAGCGAGATGTAACAATTTTGAAACAAAAGAACGAGAGCATGCAGCATTTAACCCTTATTCTCCGCGGCTAAAAGTCACGGTTTCATAGAGCAACGAGGCCGCAACATTTTTTTTCTCGGACGTATCTTAGATCACATCGTAACTGCATATAATGACCTTTCTCGTGTTCTTTATACTCGCGTACCAGCTCTTTTACAGGACTTTTAATCCGTGTAATTACCAAGCGTAACGTGTAGTTTGAATAATTTTCTTCGATGAAAAAATCTTCATTTTGAAAAATGAAACTCGAACCTGAACGTTGTCGGAAATTTATTTTCATACCTATCCACCTTGTTTAGATTCCGTTTTACTTACTTTGCGTTTCGTTGCCATACCCGAGAAATATTGCACAGCCGTTTGAAAGTACAAGAATTTGTATTTCTGTAACGTAGAGAAATTTGAATATAGAACTATGACACCGAGCCCCTCTTTCTACGGTGTCAGTGTTCGCAAATGCATATCAATATGCCAATAAAACGTCGTCCCCAAAATTGTATGCCTGCTACCACACGAAATATCGAGTTGTGTAACAAGTTCCTTTGTCTTTCGATATTTTCTGGAGTACCATCCGTAAGCAGGAAAATAAGGTTAATAAATAAAGTTCATTTAAAATTTAGAGGACCTTAAAAATGTAAAAAAGTAACAATAAAATAATATGAAAATAGCGATCCTCTGATACTCTTTGAAAACGATCTAAGCGAACTTATTAGACAATTTATATGCAGAAATCTTGATAAAAAAAGAAAGAAAAGTTATGATGTAAGAAATTAAAGAAAAATTTACGTTTAATCTATTTCATTAAAGTGTCAATTTGAACAATATATTGCAAAGCAAATTTGTCGCTTTGTACACACCCATCCGACAAGCTTCTCCAAAAGGTTAGAACACAAAGAAATATCGTCTTTCTCGTGTAAAATGCCCTTTTCTTCACCTGTGTGTATCACGTAACGAACATGCTATATATATATAAAGAATACACGATTGCAGTGGTTTTAAGATATATGTGTTTAAGGATCGACCCTGCTATTCCCAGCTTTTATCATCAACTCGTAGATAAAAATAGGAGAATTTCGAGAGATGTAGGAAGATCCTCGATTTATGGCGGTGCACACGGTGTAATATAAGACCACATGAAATGCCGAAGAAAATAAAGGACGAAACCTTAGGAAAGCTGCGTAAGGGACATCTTCGTTTAGGATTTTTTCACGCCAGGATAATTTCGTTCATCGCTGTTAGAAATTTAGCATTGTTAAGGAAATTCAGAAATTACACTAACTCAAGTATTAGGTTGTCCGAAAAGTTTCTTTCGTTTTATAAGGAAATAATTGACGCACAATGTTTTTCGTTTTATATTAGTTTATCGAATTATGCGCGAACGTAATAATAGAAATATAACGAAATAGATCATACCTAATTCAATAAAATAATATAAAACAGAAATTGTTGTTCATCTATCATCATCGTACGAAACGAAAGAAACTTTTCGGACAACCTAATGCAACGTGAAATTAACAATAACGTATCATTATCGTTATTAATTGATAGTAACGTATTATTATTACGCATATATGTACATTAATGACTGTTGTTTCTATCAAAACAATCATTTCTCTATGTTTAGGTAAATTTCTAACCACTAAGCCTATTGTATTAATAAATATATTAATACTTTATGTAAATGTACTAATATTTTAATAACATTGTATTTTTATTTAATAACGACAAAGTTGAAGCTCGCCAGAAAAATGTTAATAAATACAGTAACGAAAAATCAAAAGGGAACGATACCCAATACCTATCGACGTGTGAATCCCGTTTTGAGGCTGATCCGAAAGAATGTCGATTGCCGAGGAAAGAAGCGGAAAAAAGTGTCGTGAAATAGTCCTGGGGGAACTTCAACCATGTGTCTGAAGAGCTAGTTATTAGTGGAAAGATTCTCGGGCATTCGATCGACCCAATCGTGACGAGCAGGTATACCTAATCAAATATTTTCGCGTGACAGCGTCCTATACGAAACGTTCTCGATTTCATATACTACAATTGCAAATGGAACGTATATGGGATCCGTTCTATAAAACACGATGGTGACGGGAAAATGACTCGTCTCTATCAAAGAGGGGTTGCTACGGAACAAATATTTGTGCAGGCTTGTTTTTTGTTACTCGAAAGCGTTGTTCTTTTTTCTGACGATACGCCCAATTGTTACGGAACGTTTGTTTTACACGGGGCATTTGCGTTCGAAAGGGAATCCTTTAATTTTGCTTCGAAATAAGTAAATATTTGGAAATAAAGTTTCAAATAAAAAGACAAACATTGAACTTATTAAAAGTTCTCTTACGTTATAATGAAATATAGATGAATGTAAAGATCAAATAATGAAGATAAAATAGAAGAAGGAAATATTTCAGATGAAAATCGTATTAGGGAGGGAGAAACTGTAATGGCTTGAAAAGTAAATATTTTCAGAAATTTCGTTTACACCGTCGATACAGTTAAACCAGTTCATTTTTTATTATAATATTGTTATATAATATTACTATATTATTATATATCGCATTAGGCAAATTGTATAACGTATATCGAAGAGTATACAAAAATACCTTAAACTAATTTTGTCTATTCATCTCTGATATACTCTTCTTTGAAATATCTGTCGTAGGAAAATCAGTGGTCTCTCGTTGACAATGACGCGATTAATTTAAAAGTCTTCCATTTAATTCATTCCAGACATTTTCTGTGAGCATTAGATTAGAATGTTACGACGTGTAATTGTATATTATTATTATTGTAATTATAATTGTTCATTAATTTTCTATGACTCTTGCAAACAATCTCTGTCAACTGTTATTATTCCATTCTCTATCATTATCTTTCGCTAGATCGATTTTCATATTCCACGTGAGACCAACTATGTACAAATATTTATAAACTGGCATACACACTGTGACATTCACATCCATGGAGTTTTAATTAGTGAAAAGGAATAATTAATGAAAACACAGAGTGAGAGCATATTTTAAAAAAGTAGCGGTTAATTTATTTCTACACGGTTTCCTCTCCACCACTGGATTTCCGAATAAGCCCTTAAATCTCTGGACGTCCTCCGAAACTGATCCCCGCGTATCCTCGATACCAGCCGCTGCTTTATTCTACAAGGTCGCATTAAGCCGCCCGCATTGAATATTCGCACGTTAGAAACAGTGGGAAACGAATCGATGGACATGGTCGGACAAATTAATTGTCCACGAGTTATTAAAATTTCAGCGGTCGCCAATGTGAACGAGGGAAACGGTAGTCCTCGGTTGTCGCTGTCAAACTTCGGCTACTCGAAGTTCGGGTTTTGGCGAGCCGTGGTTAACGCGTTGATGTGAGTGTACGTCGTTGCATGTTCCGCAGAATGTCGTGTACGTACTATTTACGGCGTGTCTTCGAGGCTCTACACGACGACACGACGGATTGAAATGTCAGGTTCCCTGGTTATGCGCCATAACGAATGTACGTTTGTGCGTTTATGGACTACATACGCTCCCTAATTAGCATGTTAATATTTTACCATGCACGGAGAGATCACGCTAAGTTTACAGCTAATTATTTATTGCCTATTCCTTTTTGTATTTTCTTTCTTGCAATCTTTTTCCTCCGTTTGGTGCTCTTTATTTTCACTGTTTACTGTGTATCGTCGACCGTGTTTTCGTTAGATTTGCGTTGCATGATTCTATGCTGGAAGACGTGTTCACTGGGATGATCGATGCGAACGAGCCTTCTCGAGAAGAAATTTTTCGACTAAACGATTTTCATTTTTAGAGAGATCACTTCTAGGCGACGTTCTGCAGTGTGACGCCGATATAGTGGCGTACGATGGCGTTTCGAGTTGCTTTTTTACACGTTGTTACGATATTCGGAAGTATCGCGCTTCCTTTAAAAGTTCCTGAACGACAAAGGTTCTGGCAAAATTGTTTAAAGCCTCGGTTTTACTTTAAACGCGACTCAAATCGTATCAGCGTTCATTCGTGGCACGAAAATTCAATTTCGCCTGGAAAAGAAGCTACTCAGAAAAGATTCGTTCGCACGAAAAGAGTGAATGTACGCTCTCGTCGTCCCGTTCATCAGCTCTCTGATCGTATATACTCGCCCCTCGGAACAGAGATGTCAATGTACTTCTTCCGGTTGCACAACCTGCGCCGTCAGGCGGAGGAGGTACGAAAAAAGCGGCAGAAGGGAAGATCGAGTCAAAGTGGTCAACGTGGGACCAATTCTACGGACCAATCGCAACCGACAGCCGGATCCATGCACTGTTGCAACAGGGTCCATCGGGGCCCGAGCAAGCTCTTCGAGCGTGCTCCATTGCAGCCCAGCGATTCCCTCGATGAAATAGCTTTTCAAATACCCAGGTAACATTTTCCAGTTGCATGATACATACTGTCAATTTGTTCTTTTTTTTTTTTTTTTTTTTCATTATTTGTAGAAATTTTTCCGTAGAATATTTTTGGCTGAGGGTGAGGAATGTGTAGATTTTGACGTAACGGAGAGGTTGAAATATGAATATAAATGGTGCGTGTAGGTGTAAAAAAAAAAAAAAAAAAAAAAAAAAAAGTTCGCTCTAGTGGGAAAATTCTGACAAAATATGGTAAAATAATATACAATAGCAAGTACATAAATAAGAGAATGTTAAATTACTACAGAATGTTAAACTTCGAATACTATTTTTTTATGTATAGTGCTACAAAGTATAGGAAATATACTTTCAAATCTTATATTATAACACAAGAAATCCAAATAGAATGTTTACTGGAATAATTTGTTTTAGTTCTAGAATCATTGCGAGATACAGCTGCGATTGTAAATACCAATTAGACTGTAATTAAAATTTAACCAATCTGACATATTTTTTATTATTCTGTCGTTAAATTGAATCTGAATCTATAAACGTGATAAAGGCCAAATGCCAATAATGTTCAAGTGATAAATATAACTGATAAAATTAACAGAAATTGGTTTCGTGTGTTTATTGGATATCTTCATAAATATAAAGATATAAAATATAACAAATAAAAATAATTTAGAAACCCTATATAAGAGCTTCTATATTGATCTCCTTCCTTGTCTCTTGAATAACGTTCTTTGGTTTAATGTAGAATTATTAAGGATCTATATTTTTCACACGTGATGTCTCAATTTAGAAAGGGAAGGGATATGAAGGTTTATGAAAATCGAGAAAGTGTTTTCTCATAAAATAGCGGCACGTAAAATAAAACGTCTATTCCTCGAGACTCTCTGTGTAGTAAGAAACGAGGAACGTACGTAAAAGCGTTTCAAAGAGAGATATTTTCTTAAAATATTCTCCTTGCTCGCCCAATTTAGGACTAGTCGCGAATTTATTTACTATGTATGTTTGAATATCTGGAAATCTTTTGATCTTGTTTGCGAAGCTTAGGATTAAACTTAACGTTGGTTTATTTGTATAAACGATATAAAATTGTAACTAAAGTCTCTGATGTATGGATTAATATTTTTATTTTTCAAGAAATCATTTTCTAAATGTATTTACCAATTATTTAACAAAATATGAAACGACGATTGGAATATTTAAGTAAAACATTGTGATATTATAAATATTTTCAATGTTTCGACAATTTTAATGAAGTAGAATTGATACAGTACTATCATAATATTCGATAGGATATTATAAATCCTCTGTTCTCGTATTTAATCTTATATATCCGAATATTTGGAATACTATAGAAAATCTACTTATATTCAATGACAGAACCAAGCATTACCGTTTCCAAAGATAAGCGACAAATATAACAATAGAGTTTCGTTTAGTTCTCCTTTTTTTCTCGCGAATATGATCTCAAACTTTTATTCCTATTTCATTCCTTCTGTAGCAGACATTTTGTAGTCAATTAAGGATAATAATCTAAAATATATCGGTTCGATATTTCAGTACAGATACATCAATCCTTTAGCCACATATGAAAAGCAGATAATGTGAAAATTATTTCTTTTCTATTACTATACCTACACAATGTTGTTAAACTCATTAAAGATCAAATTACATCATATTTCGAAATTAATGCGTTCGAAAGCGACGAACAAAGCTTCTCAATCTCTCAATATTCTCGATAAAAACAAGTCACGGAGACATTTTAATAACTTTTATCGCCTGCAAACTACAAGATTGAATTGCAAACGCATCTTATACCTGGCAAATGGTCTTATTGTTTACACTCGGATATCGTAACACCATTTATCAAGCACAGTTAAGCGTACTACAACTCTGGCGGGTTGTTGTTCTTCTTCATTCATCAGATACTGTCGCCTAATGGACGTGTCATCTTTTCCCCATAAATTATGGACATTACTTTTCCTCCCTTTGAAGCGTGCCAGACTCCCTTGGAATTCGAAGGGCGCTCTCTACGTCCTAGATCGACGGGTGCATGCAATTTTCAAGCCTGCACTTTTACGGACCTGATTCAGACCACTTACGATACGGACTTTATCCCCCTGTCTCGACGCTCGTGTTAGATGAAAAGTTTAAGGCGGCCCGTGGGCAAAGGGGACGCGCGAAACGGTCAAAGGTCGAGATGAAACAACTTGAAAAGGCAAGCTGTGGCTTTCGTTGAATTGGTCGCTCGGTGATGCAACTTGCCAGGACGAATACAGGCTTCATTAAATCGTTGATGATGGACACGATGGGTCACGGCCTTTGCGCGATTCGACCCTGAAAATTTCGATGTTTTTATTGAAAGGTTGTTTAAACACGCGTGACACCCACCGATGCATGATTTTCAAAAGGTTTTGAATGAATTCAATTGTGACGATCCAGGGGGAAAAATATAGTTTTTAAAAGAGTTACGTTTTGAAAGTTAATTTTCGCAACAAATGGTATTAACACCTACGAGATGTTGTGGGCGTTAGCCATGTTAAATTCTCAATATATCGAAGTTTATCACGTTAACTTGAACATATCTCAGTCTCTTTGCGATATTTTCCATAATAATACCAGTTTTCTTTTATGTGAGATGGAAATTGAATTGAATTCAATTTAAAATCCACAAGCGAAGAACAATGTTATTTTGAGATATAATAGGAACAGAAATTCTGAGATATCTGGATTAAATGTTATTTATTGAAATTTTCTATGGAATAAGTGTCTCGATTATAAATTTATTCACATATTACGATTAACTATGTTTTCACTCCATTCAGTCTTATCGATCGCAGATTGCGACATAACGACCAATATCGTAATGTGTCGTTTCACAATTTTTCATCTTATCGACAGTTTAGCGTCGATTTTCAACGCGTGCATTCAGTTGAATCGCGTAAACTCCATTAAAGTTACTAGCATTCTCGTTGGATTAATTGCGTTTCCGTGCTTCCCCAAGAAGTAAAAGAAGTAACTCTTTTAATTATAGAAACTCTTACGAGCGCAGGAAGAGGCGGAGTATTATAATCTTCCTTAATGTTAAAATCGAACTGGAACGAATGGGAAACTGTTAAAGAGAATAAAAGGAAATAAACGCAAACAAAGAAAATATCGGACTTCGGCTGGGATGACAGTGCTTTTATACCTTTAATGTATATAAATTTAATAATATTTTAATAAAATATTAACGCCCTTTATATTAGAAGTATTCGAACAGTTATAGGTACATATATTACGAAATAGAAATTGTTTGCTCTCTGCAAAATGCCAAAGTCTATTTTAGCAACGTTTAGTCCCTTTTTGGAACGAACAAGTGTATTTTAATAGAAGCCACCAAATATTTGTTCATCCGTGTCTTATGCGATATTTAAGGAACCGTTTTCGATAATTGCCGCCTTAATAACTGAGACACGTCCAAACGAGGGTCGTAAAAAAATAAAAGAGGAAAGCGTAGCGATTAGTAACACTCCCATGTAAATTAATCATTCACACGCCCCTTTAATAAAACGACGTTATACTTCACGTTCCAACCCAAGTTCCTCCATAAGGATACAAAATTTTCAAGCGTAACTGAATAATTTGCGCAGAATCTTAATAATTTTCCAAAAAAGGAATTTACAAAATTTATAAAAAATTGCAACATATTTGCAGAAAGTATATTAATTCCTAACAAACTATATATAACTCTAAAACCAGATAAAATCTGTACTTTTGAAATTACGCGAATAAACACGAAATTACTTGCCGAATATATAATAAGCATAACTCCCTCGATAAACATGTGCCTCGTTTAATTATACAAATACCATTAGCTAGGTAAATTACCAGAGATCACATTACTACAGCCGCATCTTGATTTTACATTATTGAAATAAACCTCTTATCGCCAGTAACAATTTTGACATTTACATACATACGTTCAGGAAACTCCATTATTTAACAAACCGCGCAAATTAGGTCGCTCATCCACACTGTCTGTATATAATATCTGGAAGTGGAAGTTCCATTGGAAAAGAGAAAACAGCGTCCTATTGAGCTCGAACCGCTTAAGTTGAGGAACAGAGATTCCGGGGAAATTATAGAACGGAAATGCTACCGAGCCTCGTTAACATCACTTCTCGTTCCTCATCTCGAAATCACATCAGAGTGCACATAAATCGATGGTCGAATCCGATGGACCGTTGATTTGTCTCGGGCATGCCAACCAAAGAGGATGGATGCCTGTACCAGTAAAGGGAAATAATGGGTTTTCGAGTGGCATGACAACACGAAACGAGAATAATTCTACGTTTATACAGGGTGTCTGGTACCTAGTGGTATTATATATTTCTGCAAGGATAATTTCTCATGAAAAGATAAGTCGCAAATGAACGATCAAGTTTCTCGCGCGAGGTTTCGTTTTCGAGAGGAAAAAGAATTATTTTGAAAGTCTAACTGGTACACGTGTAATAGTTGTAAGTTTCGATTTAACGGATTTTTGTTCTTGTTTCTAATTGTATTTATAAACGCGAGTAACGCGAAAAAACTTTGTTCCGCGTTTTCGAATCAGCTTTTAACAAGGGATCGCTCGTTGCCTGATTGTACTATTGTTATCAGACACTATGTACATCGCGTATCACGCGGTTTCGTTCACGTATGACGTGCATGACAAACTAAAATAACGGGATCGAAGCAAGGTGCACGCTGGTATGACACAGAAAATCGAAGAGCTTATCCCCTCGCGTGAAACACGAAGCCAGAGATTCAGTGAACCCGGACCACTTATCACACCTCTGCGACAGATGATCGTCTCACCCTCGTCAAGCGTCCGTAATGAAGCGAACGCTCCAGATAGGTCCGGCAGATAAAATCCCCCGAAGATTTATATCAAATGCAGGATCTTTTGCTGTGTGCTGATTCCAATTATGGAAACGAAATTTATTCTGAAAATGTCCGAAAATTTTCCAGAATTTTTCTTAATTATTCTTAATTATATCGCGCGATCAACCGAGATCTCCTACTCGGTTGTGGTTTTGTCTTTAAACGATCTCTCTTCCTTTTGAAAATTAACTTTTTACTGTTTGTTAGGAAAATCGAACACTACCGATAAAGCAAATTTATAGTATCAAATTTAAACAAAGTTAAGTAAACAAATTTATAGTAGTTTGTTGGAAAAACAGATTTGCAATGATTTTTCCATCTTTGTTCTATAGCAAAGTATGATAAAAGATTTACAGCCTGTTTGCCACGCGAAAATATTTTGAAACTAGAGCACCGATGTAAACTATACGGTATGCAGGCTGTCTAATAAAATTCTTAAATCTAAAAAATCTAATGAAATTTTGTTATCTCTAGTTTATCTATAGCTAGTTTTATATAGATATTTTTTTATCTCTATCTTAGATACAGTTTGCCCTAATTATGCGAAACGCCCTTTACATTGGATATAATAATAAATCATGTTTATTAGACACATTGATCGATGTACCAAGCTCCTGATTCAGTATCCTGGAATTTAAAGGAAAATTAAAATCTTAATAGTAATCTAGTAAAAAAATCTGAAGGTAATAAAGCAGTTATAAAATAGTAACGTTGATAATAGAGATTGTCTAGAGTGTTTTTATAGCAATTTTACTAACGTCGTGCGTGAAAGAAGGGAAAGAAAATAATTTCAGTGGAAGCTGTGGCAACTTCTTTCGCTGCTGTCGTTTCATCGTACGTACCAGCGTTCGATGATAATTAAAAGGATTTATTAGAATCGTTTTTATCATGGAAAATGTAACGATATAACAATCGAAATGCTTTTATCCTGCCTTTCTTGCGATAAAGAACTTTAAAGATTCCAATCACGCTGATTAAGCGTCAAAGAGCCGAGAATAATTGCTTTAGAAGTGCAAACGAAATTTTATCCAATTTTTCTGATTTATTCGCGAAATGTCGTGCAAGATCGTTTCAATTTATTTTCAGAGATTTTAATTACGAAGTGACGTTAATGTCCTTCGGTGTTCGATAATCCAATCAGCGTTTCTTCCCTGCCATGCCGACAGAAATAATATAAAGAAACGTAGGGCCATCAACTTTGTTTAAGACAGTAGATTCCCAGGCAAATAAAGCTAGGTCTTGTTTATGCGTTTTACTTCTATTACAATCCAATCTCTCTTCCACGGTTCCTCGATTAGTTTTTATTATCCGTTTACTTTTTTACCGATGACACCCAAGCGAATGGAAACGAAAAGCTTCTTTTACGAATTGTCGTAAATCTTTTATAGAAGTAATGAATTGGTTATACCGAACGATTTGTCTCGCTTAAGCAGAAATGAAGTGTTCCTAGACATAAAAGAATTGTTTGAGATCTATTTATGTAATGTATTCTATTCCGTGGATTTTCTTCGAAGTATTTGATCGAATGTTTTAAATAAAATGAACGTTTATCGATTGAGACGAAATGGATCAAATACTTTCTAAAATGAATCAAATTACACAAATGGGTATTTCTTTTATTTAGTTTGAGATTTCGTATTGCTTTACCGGTATAATAAAATGACGAAGAAGTCGGACTGAACAATTTGGAGAATAATTACTTCTTGTCGTCGAAAGTTATTACGCCTCTAGTATCGGACGTAATAAAAAGTACGCACCTCAAATCTTCTCTAGCAAAAGAATATTAATGATTGCATATGCGCATGATTATGTAAAAATAGTACAATGTTTGACGAATTGCGCGAGTTTCTTTGACGGTACGATGGGAAAAGATTTCATGCTGAGAGAAAGATGAAACTGCAATTTTCTTGTAACAACATATCGAGCGGAATATCAAATTTTCATTTAGTTAAATGAGAATCTGATACTGAAACAATAGTATTCGAAATAGAAGAACGTGAGTATAGAATTCTCAACTTACAAACTCAACATTCGTTTCTATTCACACCGGATTATTGTTTGACTACTTCAAACAATCAAATCACGCTCTCGTTTACCGATGCTTTGTCATCGAATACTTTCATGAATGACGCACGTTCGTTCCGGCGATTCGACGCGAGTTATAAAGAGCAAGAGAAACTAAGAAGTTTCTCTCATCTAATTTCCACCTCGACAAAACCAAGAAACGAGAATTTACATATACCGAAATAGTTTAAACGGTAATCGCGGAACAGTATCCACATCTTTTTAAATCGTTTCAAAAGTCGTCGTCTTGCTTGCGATATACGAGAGATCTTGGAATAATGCGGCGCGAAGGAGGCCGCGAAGTAGAATAAGGTACCGTGCCTGATCAGACGTCGGCGCGTAGCTGTCTGTCGATTTGGCCGCATAGGGGGCAGCTGGCAGCAACCTCGCTACGAGCGTACGGTGCTGCCATTATCGAGGAACGGCGGTCGTTCGTCGAACTAGAAATTCTCTAGATGTCTAGAGTTTAAAATAAAATATGTGGAATCCCGTTCAGATCAGAATTCGGTAAAATTTTAGTTGGATAAGAGAACAGATAGAAAGAAGGAATGAAATTGTATTTACCATTAATGGGTAAATATTCGATGTGGCAAGAATTTACTCGGAGTTTATTGCTCTTTAATTTTAATTGATCGATAGCAGTTCAGAAAATCCCGAAGATAAGCGTTGTTTTCTCGCTACGTGCGCGTTGCTCCATCTTCGCTAAAGCTGAGCACTCGCTTGCAATGACACGCGAGACAAAAATTGCTTGTCTGCATGGGATCTTAAAGGCTGTCCTCAAACACATAGACAAACCGATCCGCGCGTTTAGAATAGTGGGCCGTCGAGAGTAATCTCGTTAGCGAACGAGATGGCTTTGGAGGACAGAGGGAAGACAGTTCGAGGCAAGAAAGAGTGGAGAAGAAACGATAGAAAGAATATCCAACGGCAAATCGAGGGAATGGAAAATAAAAGCGAGTAAGAAAAAAGAGCGGGCAAACGCTGTAATCGTTCCCTAATGCTTCTACGCTAACGAAAATCTCTCCTCCGCGTTCTCTTTTAGATACTCTGTCGCCATCGCTTCGCAGGCTAATGCAGCGGAAGTAGACTTTCAACTATATTACCTCTAATCGCATCGACGTTCCGCTTTGCACGTCGCTGCACCGTAATTTTGGCTTGAATTCTCGGTTTACAGGCTGACGTCCTTCTTCTATCTCGAATCGTTCGTATCCTGTCCTCTCGTTCGTAGCACGAATTTCCGCTGTGGTCACGATAGGACCAAGAATAACCGTTAGAGACACTCGTTGGTCTAAATAGACGCTCCGT
This sequence comes from Bombus terrestris, assembly GCF_910591885.1. Taxonomy (NCBI): domain Eukaryota; kingdom Metazoa; phylum Arthropoda; class Insecta; order Hymenoptera; family Apidae; genus Bombus; species Bombus terrestris. Next base: position 2,199,593 of record NC_063274.1, read on the forward strand.
GAGTCTTGTAAATACGACTGACGATTGATATCGTACACCTACAATGAAATAAAAATTTTTCATCGGTCAGCTAAATATATTAAGATTTGAATAGAGTTCGAGATGCGTGAATCGGTTTTTGGCGATTCTATTTCGAGATTATACGCAAACTAAATACGCGTACGATCATGTGTTTGTCTACACAAGTCGTTCCACGTAATTAAAATTAGGTGCGAAATATTTTGTTTAGCTTTGTTATCTCGTAGGACTGAAGGAAAGGGTGTATGAAAACGTACTTGTACTTAAAGGGTTAAACATAGTGTAGTAGGCACGTACGAACGGTGATTAAGAATCTGCAAGTTGTAGTTGACTTCGTGAACCTGATGTCTGATTAGTATTTCGAGAGGACTGTCGCGCGATATCTCTGACAGTGTCCTGTTAGGTTGTTATTAATGTTACTAAGCGTGATTTCTTGGATTGGAAACTTTGTATTATAGTTTCTTCGTGATAAATTATACTTTTAGCAGGCAAGCCCGGAAGAGTTACAGCGTAGATTTCAGCTGTCTTGTTTCATTCGCGTGCCGTATGAAATATGAAATTATCATAAGGTAGCTTTTCGTGTTTCCTAACTTATAAGAAGGTCTGAATATCATTTATGACCAAGTATAGTGTAAATATTCAGCGGTTAAAGACGATAGGAAAAATATACCGACCGGAGGTATATCGTTGAGATTTTTTCAATAACAATTTTTTCAAAGTTGAGAAGAGTAGTTGATATATTTACGAGATTTTGTAAAAGAGCAAAGGATTGTTTTTTTACGTTTCACATACATTTTGTAAAAAATCGAAGGAAAGCAAATGTTCAGGAGGATAATGTAAAATTAAATAGAACATTGTTTGCTTATATGAAATTGTTTTATCTTAAATGAGCAAATAGAATTTGTATATTTCGAAATTACTCTTCTAAAAAATATGACTCACGCATACGAGTATCTATATTATGTTCTTACTTCTACTTGTAGTCTTTATTATACAGCGTGCTCATACAGTATTATTTTTACGTATTTCTCAAACATCAATTCCAAATTACAAATATAGTATCATTTGTATAATTAACGTGAATAATAGCATCATACCTGGTCCAGTAACAAAATGACGCGTTATTAAATTTGTATATTTCGAAATTACTCTCCTAAAAAATATGACTCACGCATACGAGTATCTATATTATGTTCTTACTTCTACTTGTAGTCTTTATTATACAGCGTGCTCATACAGTATTATTTTTACGTATTTCTCAAACATCAATTCCAAATTACGAATATAGTATCATTTGTATAATTAAAGTGAATAATAGTATCATACCTGGTCCAGTAACAAAATGACGCGTTATTAACACTGTCCGGTACAACGAATTCTCTATCAGTGATACAAACGGAATGGATAATTCAATAGTGCTCGAATATTGCACGCTGCAATGTGATACTGGCATCACGTGTAGTTTAAATTAAGCAAAAGGACAATAAATCAGTTTTAGGTCCAATAACGTTTTGATTCGAAAACCGGCTCCCCGTTATAACTTAACGATGTTCGTAAAATAGGTTTCAGTTAGATACCTTGGCAATCTGTGCCTCGTTTGCATATTGATAATAAATGGTTAATTGTCATCATAAGTTAGAATATATCTAAAACTGTAATAGATTTCCAGAGTAACGCATGGTAACACTAGTTGATCGTAACTCTAACAATTAATAGATTCAGATAATTACTCTTACACATAACGTTTTCGTGTATAAAATATCGCTTTGCTTAACTGTATTTCATTCTTATTAGATTTATTTTAATTTTAAATCTGTCTTACATATTTATTTCTCAAACTTTATTTTCTAATACATTTGCATAGTTAATCGTTTCTTTTGTTTCTTGTTTATTATTCCTATTAATATATTCTTCTCTATTTAGTATTTTGTACATAATTAATATTCCTATAGTACAAACATCGATGGTTAATATGCATGCTTGTTATCGATAAATAGATTTTGTTTAAATAGATCTTATTTATATGCTAGGCATTTGTTTAAAGTGGAAGAAATATTGATTCGTACTAGTCAAAAGTGATTATGATTAATTTGAAAAAATATCCTGTTCTGTGCCAGCGTGAATCAGTACTTTTAGTTGGTTTAACACTGCTCTGTTGGTATTTAAAAATGTAAAAGTTGTGACTAAATAAAAATCATTAATCCAAAGTAAATTTTTAGAAGAGTTATAGAATGTTCTTTCTTCGCGTCGTTGTCATGGATTTGTTCCAGCTTTCGGCTTTTTGACTACATTATGCTCTATAATACGCGAAATTAATATGTATTTTCTTGAGCGACGCCATCGTCTTGGTAGCGTTCTCGAACGACATATTTGAAAAAGTTCTGCGTATACATCGAATATTAATGTCCAAACAAGCTTCGCGTGTATGAACATAAGAAGATTCTAAAATTCATGAAAATTCATCGACGTATGTAAGGATAAGTGGAAGAATGAAAAAGGAAAAGAGGGAAAGAATGAATTTCGCATAAAACGCGTGTTCTGCTTTACACCGAAACAGTAGGGAAAAAAGTGTTCATCGAATTAATACGATGCGATGGAATAAAATAATTAACATCGAGATAAGCAGATACGTTAATTATGTAAAATGATTACGATTTATCCTTTTCGTTTAAATCGTTCTACATAAAATAACGTTAAAATATGAAACTATTATCGTGGCATTAAATCGGAGTTATAAAGTATAATAAATTTTGTTTTATTCAAATATATTCAACTTTAATTCAAACATTATCAAAGAATTGATCGTTGTTTATATGGTGGATCGTAGATTCTCATTGCAATTTTTCGCAATGAATATTATCACTTATTCATAGTTCTTATTAATAAAATAAATTCAATGAAATGTTATTCTAATAAATTATTTACACCTGCCTAATCATAATAGTGATCAATAAATTATTAAAATAATAAACTATAAAATAATAATTCGATATATATTATTTTGCTATGAAGATTACCAAGTTTTATACCTTGTTTTTGAACATAAAGCAATACATTATATGAAGCAGTCAATTACATAACATTTTCTGTAGCAAATATGGGTTCCATGAAACGTTGTAACATAATTTTATTTTGTTATAATTGTAAAATGTTATTAATCGTATATCATAAAAAATGTACTATACATGTACAAAATAGATTTAGCGCGCTTCAATATCTGTATGAAATTTTATACAGGTGTCATAGATTACGTTTCTATATTACAAAGTTTTATCATTAAATTCTATTAATATATAGCGAATTTAAAATTATAAAATACAGAAGATAATCGTGTCAAAAATATAGAATTTTACGAGTTATATTATTATTTTGTTAAGTTGTTTGCAACACATACATAGATATTCTCCTGTAATTCTCATACGGTGAAATAATTACCCCGAAGGGAGTCGAGTTTGCGTACACTGAAATGACGAAAGTTCTTTCTAAAGTGGCAAAGTTTTATTCATCAGGAAGTTGGGTAACTTTGCGAGCAATTATGAAGCAGCAAAAATAAATGGATCGAAGACTATTCTCGATTTTATAATCAACCGACTGCGAGATATTTAAAGATTTTTTATACAATCGCAGCAATCAAGTATCGATTGTTTCCAGCTCTATGTAAATGCAATACTTTCGCTTTAGAAGAACAAAAGTAAAGATCTAGTTTGGCCAACTTTATTGTTGATAATGCAATATTAAACACTGTGGCTTTCATTTGTGTTGAAAATAAATTCAATGAAAATTGAATTAAAATAGATATTGAAGAATTGATAACAAACGATAAAATATATCAGGCGATAAAACTTGATTAAATCTTCGTTCAGAGAAATGAAGTAGGAAAGTGCTTATTGTATGCTATAACATCTTTTTTCTACGCACGTTCCAGCTATTTCTTTTATTATAACGAATGCTCTACTATCTTAAAAACAAGACAGAAAGAAACTTGGACGTTACATATTCGCGAGATATATTACATTCCTTGTTACTTCGGAATTTGGGAAATGTTCGCCAAGCATTTAATCCGCTTACAAAAATTTCGGCATTTAGATATCTTCCTATGAAATCTTTTACCGAATGTCAAGTGCAAAATTTATGATTTAACAAATCATTTAAAAAATAATTTACGCAAATAACTTTAGCAGGAATTACTTTTCTGTTAACGAGGCAATGCTGTACATTGAGTCTGATATGTGCATTTTAAATATTATTGCAATTTTTAAATTTATAACGTATATCAATATTTCTACGTAGTTTATTCCCACGAGCATGCATCTCAAGCTATAGATCTTCCTTAACTACTTCTGTTAACAGAACCTATCGATTCTCAATAACCAATAAGTTACTTAAACCAATTTATGCTGAACACATTTTGATCTAGCATACCCTAAAATGACCAAGACAAATGGCTCAAAAAGCTATTAGGACACTTATATTAATTTATAGGAATCTTTTATGAACATATTATGTGCGTTATACAAAACATTTTGAAATTTTATTATCACTGTGATAAGATACGACTGTCATAATTATATCGATAAAGTTTAAAAGAGATATGAAAATGTGCACCAAAGCTACGACATATTTATGGAAAACATAAATTTCATAGAAACCATAAAAGTATCTTGAAAGCCAATTTTCTTGTATATTAATGAACTTATACATGTTTATATATTTCGGACCATTTAAGCCGTATACTATGACTTCGCTTACTTATATATTTCATATATTTCTGCATAGTGTTGCGGATTCTGCAAATTTTTGCATTTTTAAATTGTCCATAAATGCATAAACATGTACAGTTTGATAATAGCCAACTCCTTTTGTATTTCTTTCGCGACTCTTCGATGATCCGGATACACAATCAAGTATTACTTTAAGAATCCAAGTCTTTTTATCATCATTTGATCACCGTATCGTTTCAAAGGTTTACGACGAGCAAGAGATACTTTTATGGGTAAAGGAAAACTTACCTCGTAAATCGCAAATCACTGTATCGAGACGTTTCATTCTGTGGTGACACAGTTTCTTTTCATCAGCAAAATCCTTAAATCGAAGAATCTTATATGATTTCTATTTTCCAGCGCTCTCACACGTAGAAACAAACTCTGCAACTTCGGAATAAATTAGTGTCTGGAGATCGATTATTTCATCGGGATGTCGTCTCCTTCTTTCATTTATTTCGAGGCGGGATACTCAGACTAGACCTATCTTCCATTTGTTTCATTCGAAGTTTTTACATTGTTCTTTTTCAGACTTATTTTCCAAGACAGCTGACGTTGAAATTAGTATGGATGAAATGTCGAGGACAAGGTCGTCCCGTTTTCTTTGATATCTCCCTCGGTATCTTCTTTGCATCAAACTTTATTTCGCTAGCCGCACTCCTTTCGTCGTTCGTTACTGTCCCTCGAGGAAACGGACGCGTTAAAGAAACAATCCGTGTACCCGAAATTATTCTGAAATTATTTTACAACTATTTTAAGGCAGATCGATAGTATTTCTATTTTTTAGATAAGATGTCACAATGGATCATACAATGGCGACATTGTGTAATCTGGTTTCTCGATTAAATATAGGACGATTGTTTCGTTATTTGATCTAAATTGTAATGTCACACTGCAAATCACGCGTTCTTGTTCTTGTTTTGCTAATATGAGTCTTATGTTTTTCATCTTACTTTTAACGTTTGATATCATTTTATTCTTACGTTCATCTACAGGACTCGCTAAGAAAATTTGCACAGGAAAATCTTGAAATACTCTATTAACCGTGTCGGCTTTGATACAAGAACGATGTTGGTCTCCGATAACAAATCACATATACCCACACAATGTTCTCGCCACAGCGTAATTGCATTGCTTTTGACCGAATTAACGAGAGAATCGAGCCTTTCGAATCGCACGGTATCACCGCTGCAAAATTGTCGTGACATTGTACCTCTGCCGGACTTAAATCGTGACTAGACAAGGAAGAACTTCATTTGCCAGACAGAAAAGACATAAACTATTCGCATGAAAGTGGTAGTAGAGCTTAGCAATCCTCCCTCACGATTTCTTCCACTTGCAATATTCTCTTGCTCCTTTGTATTTTGCCCATTGCCGCTGATTTACGTAAAGATGCAAGAAAGGAAATGACCGTATTCTTTCAAGGCGGATAAACACGGAGCCTCGAACTCTTGCGTCTTGGGGATAATTCGTGCGGGACTGCAAATATCGTATGATAAGGAAAGAAATTGTTGCGGTGAACGTTGGCAAGACTGGAAGCGTTCTCGGTGTTCCTCGTCGCTCACATCTTGTTTCTGTACACCATGGAAACCTTAGTTGATTTAATTACAAGCCCAGGCTGCTGTACCTGGAATAAGAGATGAAGATTTCCGAGTACGAAATAACGATTCTTGAAATTGAACGTGAACCGATTGCAATGTGCGTCACAGGGGCCTCGTAAATTTCAAAGTTACATTCGAAGAACAGGAAGAATGTAAGGCAATTAATATCGGAGGAAAAATTCGTGCGCTTGAAAACGCGTGATATAATCTTAGGTTCGTACGCTATAACATAGTATAGGAAATAAAATTGCCGGAAGGGAAAAACAACGATATCGCGTACATAAAAGATCGGAGATTTTTGTTAAGATCGTTCCGTGTCTAGAAAACTTGTTTAAATAAGCAGGTGTCAGGGTTTGAAATATATTACATAGGTATGTTCCACGTGTGATCTCATCGTACGTGTCTCTTTGTAAATATAGGTGTAAGATAGAAAAAGATAGAAGAAACGCGATACGAAACGAAGCACAGAAATATGGAAACGGTAACGTTATACAGAAACAACCCTGTCATTGGTAAAATAAAGAAGAAGGAGGAATGAGTCGATAGTTCAACAGTAACACAATCCCGGGTCGGTATCGAGATATCCAACGTCTTTTAAACACTTTCTTCTCGTATTACGTTTTTCCTCTTTTCGATGACCTAGCAGGGATGTGAAGAATCTTCGCTTCTTTCTGTATCTTCATCTTACGCTACTCTCGTAACAGAATATCGTTCGTGTAACATTTTGAATGCCGTTTCTGAATATCTCGCGTGTTAATTCTCGTCCTATCAAATACGAAGTAAAGTTTGAAAATTATTTTGTTTCTAAAGCTATAATATAATATAATAGCGTCGTTAACCCCACCGTATCCACGAGCTGATAACCAATAAGTCAGTCTCCATCCACCTAATCAAGCAGATATTCCACGACCCAATTCATCGGGACCGCGGAAAAACAGATGATACAATATAGGCAGAGACAATGGAGCAGAAACAATAAAAGATCGCGCTAATAAGCCGACTTGACAATGCCTCTACCACGCTTTCGAACGTCGCATGCGTGATCGCATCGCGTGAGGGAGAACGGCACTCATCGGGCTGAATTTAAAAGTAAGCGAATATATCGAAGCGGAGAACGAATCAGTGAGAGCAGGCGCGTGTCAGACGCTGGTCGAACGATTTATTATTTTTCATCTGCTTTTCCAGCCACCTCTTTTCCCTCTCCTTGATACTTTATTATGCGAATTCGCCAAGAGAGCCTGGCTTCTGTCGCGAGAAGGACGAGTGCTACGAATACCAAAAGTAAGGAGAGAGGGAGTTAGAAAACGGGAGGGGAGAAGTTGCGCGAGCTTGCGCGCAGCTTTGCTGGTCGACGAACGAAACGAAAGCTTAAGGCTGAACCCGCTAGTCGGCGCTGGGCCACGCCACGCGAAGCGCCTTGTGGTTGCGGAACTTTGCTGAGAGGAGCTGCCAGCGCGGCAACCTCTCGATGCCTCTACGGCGGGCTAATGAAACCTCGAGAGCGCCGCGTTTCCGCCTGAAACTGCCCGCAGACTCGCGACACGCCAAACGTTCCAAAAGATGCGGTACCTCAAGAGAAAATGCCGTTGTCTCCAGCTGAAGATGCACCGTGACCATCAACGGCTGTGATCGTCGACCACCTGTCCGTCATCGATCAGATCGAACAAGTTTTTAAGAAGGTTGAATCATCGTTGAACAGCCGCTGAACGTCGATCAATCGTTTGTCGTTAATCGTTGTTACGACGAACCGACACCATCAAAGTTTGTTGTTTATCAAATTCAAGAAAAAAACGTGAGCCAGTTTAGATAGTTTTGGTTATCGTTCTTATCGAGTTATTGTCGTCGAAGAAAGGAAGACAGTGTGACAAAGAGTGTCGTTCGGTCGAAGGTCGGGTTTCTAAAATTTTGGATTATGATCGACGAGCTTGTGGCGGGACCAATAGAACCGGAGGACGCGTTCTTGGATCCTGGTTCGACGAAGCAGTCTCGTCAGTCGTCGCAGAGAGATCAACGAAGTTACGGGTTCCGGTGAGACCAAACGAACCATTCGATTTAAGAAGACGAAGGAAATTTCTAGTCATCGTTGGAACGAGTTTCGTGAATCAACATATCAAGTAGCAACGATTGACTGTGTAAAAAAAAGTTTCGTAATCGTCGTTATCCTTAACCTTCGAAATGAGCTTTGGTAAACCTTGGAGACGCTCCTCTCAGTTTTATCGGAGTAATTCGTGGCCTTGCAACGGGAGGATGCGACAGAAGGGCTGTTCTTTATTATTTTCCCCGGAGTCCCGACTGACATCTTTTTTCCAAGAACGTGTCATCCGTGACTCCTTCTAAACCCCATTCCAATCCATTACAATCATCCCCTCAGGCATACTAACGTAACTGAAGATTTCATTAGAAGAGCAAGCGAAAAGAGAAGAAAAAATAGGAAAGAAAGAAAGAAAAAGGAGCTAGAGGGCAAAGAGGGAAGGAGAAAAAAGGAAGAAGAGCAGAGAATTACGGGTGGCGACGGGTTCGTTCCCCCCGTTCAACCAACTTAACGCAATAAAGTAAGCGTACGGTTGGCTAAGAAGAGAGTCGTCTTTGCAAGAAGACGAAGGAGATTCCTGAAGGCGGTGCGTGTCCCGCGGCAAAATAAAAAGGCGGCTGCACCGTTTTCTTCCTAATTACGATATTATCGAGCACGCTGGTTGGCGGGTCCAAAAACGTAGAGTATTTTTAATACATACACACAGAGACAGGCGCGTGGCACGCGTTATATGTACGCGTGCGTGCCGTGTCCCAGGTGGCTGGTAATTAAGTGTAGAATTTAATCGACGTTTACCGTTTTAACCGTTTGAGTAAGGGCGAAGAGAAAAAGACGACGAAGCGTGGTCCAACTTATGAATAGAAACCGATCTTTTCAACGTCGCGGTCCAACTAGTAGTGGCATAGTTTTATCGATCGTTTCCGTGCAATCCGTTCTTGTGTGTGTATGTACGTTGTGTGAATCGGCGAAACGCGTTATTTTTTACGATTCCATCGCCAAAATTTCTCGCGAATGAAACATAGAACGTGCTAGAGTTATGTACCTGTATCGTTAAGTATCCGTTTCGTGGACGAGCGTAGTTTGTATCTCGTCGTGAACGATTTAAACCGAATTGGCCACGAACTAGCTGCGTCTTTCTGACTTTTGATGCGAAAGAAACGAGAAAAGAGGGAGGAGATCTAGAAAACGACTGGTTATTCGAGACTGAACGTTTTGCAAGCGTGGAAAGTCAGGAAAGAAACGACAGAGTGACGCTGGTGAATTTGAAAAGTGTCTGCCCTCTGTCGATCGAGGAAAGGTGAAAATCGATGAAGAAACTCAGTATGTGTGATCGAGCAAGGCATTAGCTATGACGACCTCGAGCAGATACAGCAGTTACAACTGTCTTACCAGCTGGGACAGCTATGACAGAATACCAAGGTAGTAGAATGATATTTTATATACGACGAGATTTTCCATTATGGGATTAGCTTGCTTGAAATGGCTCATACTTTTAAGCGAGACACATGATTCACGCCACAAGCATCCTATTCTCGTTGAAAACGATGCTTTCTCCGAGCTATCCGTGAATTATTGAAACGAGTGTTGCCTAGTTTAGCCTTGCCCATGTCGAGTTCTGCTTTCGCTCTTACAATTGCTGAATTGATTAATATATATTTTATTTATGACAACAGGCAACTCTGTTTTCTATGTACAAAATATTTCGCTTCTCGCTGCTTTTGATGATACAGCGTGATTGATTCAGTTTTGGCTGATAGGACATTAATTTTATTTACATATAATATATATAATATAACACGATTGTTACCTTATTTGCGACACTTGAAAATAATTAGTAGGTTTTTGTTCTCTATAGTTTTTAATAGTACAAAGTTCTGGAACTGAAAGAATGCTACTTTCGTATAATAATAATAAATTATTATATATACAAATAATAGAAATAATTCCGAATACAAAGGTATATTATAACGAAAAATATCTTTGAAACTTATATTACAATAAATTTGAGAACAGTGTAAGACCAAATTTTTCGATTATAAATATACGATTTATCGGATGAAGTCATTGAATTTGTTGTCTTTCAGAATATATAATAAATAAACATTTGAAAATAGCAATATATAAAAATACAAAAATGAATAAATATAAGGACCAAAGTAGAGAGAATTTTTTATCTACATATATCGGAATATTTTTGCTGAAAGTATACTTTTTAATAAACCAAGAATGTGAATACAAATGCGAGATATTACTGAGATTTTTCCTCCGAAATGCTATGTATTCGTAGAATACCTATTACTTTCATAAATATTTTAGTCCAACGTATAATAATGTTAATTCAGAAATAAACAATGCATATTTCACACGATCTATGAAAATATTAAAAAAGTATTCTTAAATACTGTTGTCAGATGATTACTGTATAAAATGAACGGTAGACAGCTTATTAAACTTTATCGATTGAACAATTACGAAAAACTAAAAGTACAACAAATGAACGAGAAACATGCAATCTTCAATCTTGTTAATGTACCGTGAGTGTGTTCATTTTTTTCTATTTTTTTCAAACGCGTCAAAATTTCATGCAGGTACAATACGATACATTTGACCCAGGCGTGTTTCTTTCACCTTTTCAGGCAAGGAATGTAAATTAGCTCGTAGATTTTCACAGACACTTAGGTTTTATCGGGTACATTCTCGAATCTGACGCGCAGCTTAAGCAGGATTACATACTTTTTACGGTGGTACAATGGTAATTCAATTACAAAATAATCTGTTTCTCAACGTAAAGTCAATAAAAGGACATCAAGAGAAAAAACGATGCATATATTTCGTTTTTAGGTAAGGACGATTGTGTCCTTTTCTTTTTCCTTCTTTTGATAACTCGAACAACGATTTTGATAACAGAACGCACGAGAAATACAGTTTCACGTGCACGCTATTTCTCTGGAGAAAAGGAGATGACTCGGGACAACGTTCACGAAATTATCGTCGGAAATTGACTATTGGAATAAAATTGCACGTGTATATTTCATGTAAGCTAATGTAGTAAAGCTAAACACAAAGTTGTGTAACTCTTTGGAATTTCAAGTAGCGAAACACACTTCAAAAGCTCTTTGATCGATTCTTCAATGATTTTCCGAAAAACACTCGGAAGTTCCTTCTCCTCGTCGCTTTCTATCATTTGAACGTCGTTTAATGAACTTACATTTGTAACAAAAATAGAGAAATAAGTAGAAGAAAATGACAGAATAAAGTACGTTTCTAAAGATTTCTTTTGGTGTTTTCTAGATTTCTTGGAATATTGTAGCTTTATAAATCGTTCCTCGGAGAATTTATAAAACTGATTATTTTACGACAAATACTAAGGAAGGAATTACGAATTAGAAGATAAATCAGTGTCAAATTTATACACAACTGCTACTGTAATAATTGCAAAGAGTAAAAAAGAAATGACCAACTTTGGACGATATAACCAATCCAAATCGGTCAATTTCATCGTTCCATTTCACTGTCTCGAATACAAATTGGATTTAAAACAATCTTCTTGCCATGAAGCAATTAATCATCTTGTTCGCCTCAAGCGTTGCGTTACGCTCGATCTCAGGAACAATTTTTTCTCGCAACATCGAGTACGCAGGAGACATTGTACGTTTTTTCTCTCCTACAATGTCAACGATTCAATTGTTTTAATCACGACAAATCAGTTATTCGATAGTTATACATGTTCAATGTCTCGTTCAGATTAGTCAAGTTATTTGTATTCAAATTAGCCGAGTTAAAGTAACCTGGCTTCGAGCGAATATCGAATAGGAAATGAAAGAATTGATTATGCACGCATGTAAATTATTATGATATTAATTATAATGAAGTATACACAAAGTATGAACTAACGCAAAAATCAGAAACAATTGACTTGATTTAGGAAATCAATATTGCCAGGTACGAAATTAGATTATTCCTTTTAAGTCAAAGGATAGCGAAGTCATCTCAATTTTACAGGAAAACACAGTCAGGTAAAACGACAAGTTTACATTAATAAAACGTTCCAAATTGCTTAAAGTCAACTGACTTGATTAACGATAGTGAGAGTAGAAATTTTAAAGAATATTTCAAATTAAGTAAAACGAAAATTTTACATCGGTAAAGTATTTTAAATGAACGTTATATTAAGCTCGACTAACTTGATTAACAAGGATGCGAGTAAAAATTTGGAAGAATATTTCAAGCCAAGTAAAATGACTTTACATTAGAAAAGTGTTTGAAGCTACGTAAATTCAACTGACTCAATTGGCGAGAATAAGAATAGAAATTTCAAAAGGATATTCCAAATTAATCAAATAGCAGTGTAGTAAAAAAATTAAGAGGTTTCAAGTTACTTGAAATAGAGAGAATGAAGTTTTATATCCAAAAAATCTGACGTGCTTCCAATATGAATTTCAATTCACGATAGTTGAATCGACGACGAATTCGATTACCAATGATCCGTATTTTTATCGACAAGTCTCATTTCATTTTCAATCGCGTGGTTTTCGCAACCAATTTCCAGTCGCATGATTTTCACGTTCGATTCCCTTGTTTCTTCGTCGGTGAACTTCGCGGCGAAAACTTTGATAGAATCAATTCTTACAACAGCCGAATCGGGAAGTTCTCGAATATAATACTACCATGAAGGATTTGTAAAGGAACTAGATACTCGTGTATATTGCAGTAGAAATAACAGTTGGATGATAGAAGTTTGAAAAAGTGGATTGTAGTATTGAACATGTTCGATAGTTCGATTTTTCCACGGAGAAGGTTTTGATTGTTCGTCAAACTACGATCAAAACATAGAAACTAGAAATTGTTGAAATGCAATGGTAAACTTTGTTTTAAGAGATCAAAAGCTTTTTCTATCCTATATTTATCCTTACTATTCTGTAATTTTGTATACTAAACTTATTAACATTCTATATTATTCGTTAATATTCTATATTCATTCTATATTTCAATCTCCATACTTTCTATCAGTGTTGAGGTTGTACGAGAAATCTTTCTGTTCGAAAGCTTTCCGCGGCCAGAAGGCGATAGGATATTTCTTAAAAAGTATTAATATCTGTGAATTACTAATCAGATAATATGGACTGCATTGATAGATGACGTGCAGTATCCATTAAAAAAGTAAAATGATAATGTGATTCAGTATTGGTGTTTATTGAAGTAAATTGTTAAGCTTTGCAACGATTAATCTTTGTTTGAAGAGAAAAGGGAGTCTTTGACAGGGGATGGATTCTAATAACTTAGGGACTATCTAATAACTAGGGACTATCATAATTAATAATCGTTATTCACGGTCTCCAGGCCAGTCTTGCTACCGCCTAACAATATTTTTCAAGGCTTCCATTACAAACCGAGAGATAACGTGTAATAGTACTAATTAAAATCTATTCGAATAAATTCAGTTTCGCAATCTCGACAATTTTCGAAATAATGCTAATATGAATTTCCATTCAAACACAGCTAGATACGATATGAAATATGTAATTTCCGAATGCTATATTACTCGAACAAATGGCGCACATATGTGCACAGATCTAAATCGCAAGATTTCTGTTCCGTTTGCTGTCAGGAATATTATCTTTATTGCCAGATATTTATGATGCATCGTACCACGTCAGAAAGCCTCGTGACGATCCTTTGTTATTACGCACCATAAACGCAATTCACTTTTTGAAACGCTAACGATATAAAACGCTAACCATAGTTTGAAAGAACGAAGTAACCAGAAGGTTTTAGAGTGAAATATAGATTTTTTTAAACAGTAAGACAGTTTCGTAAGATTTGGAAATTACTGTGGCTAATCCTCATAAAAAATTTTGTTAATTAAAATTTTATTATGGAATTACATAAAGATCAGCTAATTACTTTAGCTATCTATCAAATTGTTTCGTACGAGACACATGATATATTCGTAAAATGTGTCTATAAATGTACGAATACGTTTCGATTTACGTTATGACTTATTTTTTCTCCTAATAATTTAGTCATTTTTAAAGGGCTGAATTAGATGATTATGGAGACCAATACGTTCCAGCATGATCCTGGTATATACGGTGATCCTTATTAATATCCGAATACCACGATAACTCTGTAATTATAAATCCCAATTATAAACTTCTATATAGATCAACGTTTCTGTTGCACTTGCCTTGTGTCGTCAATAAACACAAACACGAACGTATCGAATTTATTAAATCGAGATTCGTAAGAAATCTTATCTGCCTATTCTCCAAAGATTGTATGCGAAGCTCGAGTCGAGGATTTTCACGGTACCTGGGACAATTGTGGGACAAGTGGTCGGTAAATATTTGATGCGCAATCCTAATTCTGAATTTGCGGGTTCGACTAACTAAGGGCTCTATGTATACGCGGCTCACCACTTGGCGCTAAATACATTGACACTGTGCTTAGATGGTTTCGCGTTTAATTTGAGTAAAATTCGCACATATCTTCTGCATGTGACTTGTAATTAAAACCTGCATCTCTATAAGAGATTTAGCATGTTAATAGGATTGCTTTGCAATTGCTTCTCCAATTTCTCGGTAAAGGTTAAGCCGATCGTAATGAAAATGCCTTAGAATCAATGTTAATCAAATAATCTTATTATTATAACTTCCACTTAACTACGAAATCAAGATACAACCAACAACGTTATCATTCAAATTTAATACCACAGTCGTAAAGTCGGTCAAAGAATATTCCCTCTAATTTGAACAATTTCAAAATTATAAATAGGCGATGAAATTCCAGAGATCCTTAACATTCAACCCTTACGAACTTTCCTTAGTGTTATATTTTTCAGAAAATAGTTTACGCGACCGATGACCCAAATCTGCTAATTGGTAATCAACGACGGTTTACGAGGTCTTTGCAAGCAACGAAACAACTGTGTGACATTTACACGTATCCATATATTCGTTCACGTGCCATAATTCCGTTCCTTGCGCGTTTATTCAATAGTGACATTTCACGTCTCTGGGAAACATTTCGAGGAAGGAACTCAGCCTGATGACAGTCTCGAGTTATGAATCGACGTTTCACAACTCTAGAATTATATCAAGTAATTTGCGACTGTCATTTGTAAAGCGTGTGTGGGTTCATCGAAAGTACGAGAAAATAATTTTGATCAGCTTCCTGGGAAGAATACTTCACGGTACGATATTTTGACGATGATTCGATAGAAATCGAAGAGCGCAAACGATCTTTCTCTCTCTCTCTCTCTCTCTGATACCGTTTCCAAGTTTAATTAAATACCGATTAAAGCTTTGTACGCTGTTGGAATTATACGCGAGAAGCTTAAGAATAAATATGAACGAAGAGAAATAATAAAAGACTCGTTGAAAAGAGCAAGGAAGGTGTGCGATGTAATTAGTCCCGCGTCGCGTCTCAATTTTCGCGCTGGAAATTGACTCGTTACCAGCTCGAACGCTATGTTACTTTTTCAACTTCTATTATCTAACTTTCATTCTTACGTGCTTCGTAGCTTGCGCAAACGCATTGTAGTTCGATTACGTGGCTTTTACGAGTTTAAAGGGCAACGAGAAGAATAAGAATATAATCAACGTAGGATTATACAATATCGTTCTGAAGATAGAGATTAAAAATAGGCTAATGAACCAGTTTTAATATTATTTTTATTACATCTATCGTTTTTAAATTAACATTTAGGTTTCTTCGTGAAAGTTAATATACGTGCAATTAATTAATACTTGGACGATGAACATTGATTCAATTCTATCGCATAGATACAGATCGACGAGCTTCCAACAGGAAAGAGCTAAATATTATTAGACGTAGAGAAAAATTCTGCGCTTCTAGTTTCATGCTCTATTATGCTAAAATTCAGATATCTCATCGCCTTTTAACGTATCGATAATTATCGATAATATATGAAACATAATTGCAAATACAATTACAGTTGATGAGGTGTATGTTTAACATTGCATATTCTTTAGATCTCAGCTCGATGAAAATTCAATGACGTTTCGTTAAAAAGGAAAAAATGTTTTTCTATTTCCAATGGGAATATTACAATATGTATAACATGTAAGAAACGATATCAGAAATTTTTCAAATGAGATTTTACCTTTAACAGGCCACAGTAATTGTAAGAAGTTTGAGAAAATGAGAAGAAAATATTTCTACATTTGAAGGTAAAGATACGGTTCGTTCACGAAGATACGAAAAGTATAAAACCGAAAGCACAGGATCTTTTCCTACATCTAATAAAAACATCTTAAATCGGCAAATGTCTATGTGGGATACAAATTAATAACATAATTGAACGCAGATTCGAACGTGGACATGATTTAATTATTGTCTGTAATTATTGAAAACGCAATGAATATCGATATCCTATTGGGGACGAGGGAAATGGACAATTGTTACTAGCTGTATAATAATATATCCATGGTACACTAGCAATTCAGTTATCTGTTATTAAGTTATAGCATTAGAGTTATCATTAAACTTTTATTATTAAATTTCCAGCAGTAAAAAATAAGAATATCTTAACGCGTTAATGATTCAATTGTTGAATGACACTCTTCAGGTTTAATATTTTATTAACCTGGTAACAGTATCAGTTAATCAAAATTCTTTTAATCATACCGATCACTAGATAAGCAAGATTAATTTCGAATCAAAGCGTACGATTCCATCGTCATTAATGACAGTGAATTATACGGTGCACGATTAAACGGATCGATAAACAGAGCATCGTAATTATCATCATGGGCATAATATTACATCTATGGTTAGCTTATGGCTAGATTCGCTAATGGATTCAAAGGATGCTGGGTTCTGATAATGTTACTTTAATCCTCATTATCATTTTTTCCATTATTTTATTTTATTCTAATTTAATGCTATTTAATCTCAATTCTATTTTCTATCAAAGATGATAACAATACGTAGCATGGAATTTCAGTTTCTGTTGTTGAAACAAACAACGAATGAAGTGTATTTAATCAGAAGCATTTGAAATTTTGAACATTTTACAATTCTTCAATAACATTGGAGAGCGTGTGAACGAATTTCATACATAATAACATGAAATATAACTTTCAAATTCAAATTGTATGATGTTGCTGGATTTGGCTCGCGGGTTGCCTACTTGCCAACTCTGTTCTAATCCTACAATCGTGAAATTAAAATGAAAGAATCTGATCGATCATTGTGAGCACGTTTAGCTCCATTCATTAATCACGCCACCCTCCATGATTCTTTTAATGAACCGAAAAATATTCCATCATTCTTGATACTGTATCGATAAATAACGCGTGAATCATTCGCAACTCGTACTACCTTTTAAATTAACTGTTAGATTAATTTACACAGATAGCATATTAATTCGCGCTCGTATTAAACGTCAAGGATATCGAATAAATTTACACCTCACCGCGTACGAAACTCAACAAATAGTAATAACAATCTATAAGCCCCAAAATAATTAATAACGTTATAATTGACCCGGCCTTATTACCAGTAAGCAAGCGGATCGCATTATCCGTGTTAGTTATTAAAGCTTTGAACCAGCTTTCCGCGCTTAATTATTCGATTAACCTTCGAAAGACCTTAAGATAATCAAAGTAATTTAGCGGGTGTCTCAACAAAGCACTCCGTGTCCTAAGACGAATAATTGGACGACCAGTTGCTCTTGTCCTTTATCGAATCACGTTTTAAGAAGGCCGCTGTCGCGTAGTTCTTTGACAAGACGCAAAGAGTATCCTCCAAAGAGTTAATAGAATTTCGATAGATTTCCAACGCTATTGAGTGCATCTCGATGTTCTAGTCTGTTACGAGCTTCCGACAACATGGTAACGCAGTTAGAAAGTTACAATTCGGCCATTGATGGAAATTCGAAGCGATGAAATCGAAGACACTCGAGACTGGGAAGAAATAGTTGGCAAGATGGGCAAGTCGAGTGTAATTTTCACTTGCAAATGTTGTTACTTATTCGATCGTTATATAGTAATTTGGTACGAAGGTGCGAAAGGGAAATATTTCAAAGGTTTCTATTTTAATTAAGTTACACTGCTTTATGAAATATAATGATATTGCATTTCCTATATCGAATTTGAGTAAGAAGCATTAGGTCGTCCGAAAAGTTTCTTTCGTTTTATACGGAAATCATTGATGCACAACATTTTCCGTTTTCTATTATTTTATCCAATAATACATGATCCATTTTGTTCTATCAAAATAAAGATCACAACGTTCGACAGATTAGGTTTCACGTTTGTATAAAGATGCGTCGTTGTAAAAGACGTGTCAGTAAAAGAGAAACATTTTTTCGACAACCTAATAGAATATAAATAGAAAGTTTGTTTCAGTGGCGTAGTTTAATGTTTAGCAACTTATATCATCTTATACAGTTGTAGATCGTAGAGTATTGCTTAAAAGGTGACAACTAATGGTTTCTTATAATATTTGGTTAAGGGACATTCCATTAATGGTCTATAATTAATTTTTAATTATAGACCACTTGTTTGTGAGAGCAATCCAAATTGTTTTGACGACAGATTAAAATAAAGGTGAGAAAATTTTATTTTTAACATTTTTAGATACATACTAGTGAATGTATTCACTGTGACAAAGCTTTGCTAACCGGCGTTATTTTATATAAATTCTGGTAGTGAGGAGATCCAGGCAAAAGCTTTTTGATTTATGGTTATTTGCGATCTTACGCTGTAATTTAAATTTCTCGTCGTTATCAAGTAATTAACTAATATAGTTGTATTATGTAACTACATGATCCAAGAATTTAATGCGAATAAAAAATTCACAACCTAAGTTTTACGTTTGAATTACTTGAATACATTATATCTGCAGTATAAATGCTCCGAATCTCTAATTATAATTAAAGTATTATGATGGAAATACGTAGGAATATGAAATCAGTTTCTCGTTTTAATAAAGTCAACGTGAGTTTTACCAAAGGCACTTGCATGTTTTTAATAACTGCAAAAATGAAACATTTCGAACTCACCAGCTTGATAATATCAAACATCTCTCATTCCTTCGTATCGTCCTCGGCTTTAAAAGGAAAATAAAGAAACAAAAGATAGAGAAAAATCTCAAATAGAAGTTGTATTACGGCATTTTTGATCTTTTTCCGAACTCTCGTTTTCTTTGACAACGATAAATAGAAAGAAAGAAAATCGTGCAAGAAGCTTCATCCGCGGACTATCGTCGAACACCAATAATCGTTAATCAACATTTTTTACAGATTATCTTCATAATAACATTTTAATTAATTTAATAATATTTAAATATTTTAATAATTATTTTAATTTTACGTTAGTAATGTTTAAAAACTAATTACACCAGATTATGTCCTACCTTTCAAACCATTCAATTCTTGTGTGAACTATTTTTTTAAACAACGGACAATTCGCCAGCAATTGATATTTATTAAAAATTTTAGATTTAAATTAGATTAAAATTGGGCGATCTATGCGTATATGACATATTCTAGTCAAAGGAGTGAAATTTCTGCATGTGGTTCTAATTCAATAGCTAGAAACTATGTAAATCTCCATTGCTTCGATCCTAATCAGTAAAAGCACGATCGCTTTCGTTCGAACGAAATGTCAACAGCAGCGATAAGCAGTGGTATTTAAATTGGACTTGACATAACGAACGAGAGAGTAATCGCACACTGTCGTTGTAACGTGAACATAGTCGTTGAAACACAGTTTCTCGGTTACATCCGATGCTTGACTTAATTAATTAAACCTAAGCCAGACTCTATTGTTCCTGCGATTGTAAATACCATCGTAGCACAGTTTTCTTACGAAGCGAAACTGTAGGTAACCGCGTGAATGTAAAACGAGTCGTTCCTTGGTTGTTGTAACGCAAATCTCCAACTATCCAAGTTAAACACTTGACTTTCAACCGAGATTTACCTTCTCGTTTTCTGAAAACGTTCCCATTCGATTTCACCTCTCGGAGCAGTATCCAAGTGAAGATGCAGGTTTCTCGATAAACCGAAGCGATTTATTTTTGCCAGTAGCATAGATTCCTTAATTATCAGAGAATGTACAGGAGTGGAGAGAGGAAAAATATGAAGAGGCTTCACCTTTTACTAGACACAAACAGAAAAATTACTCGTTATGACGTTTATTTGAAGCTTGTGGAACCGTGCAAAGGAAATTCTACAGCTTTCTCTTACGAAACAGAGTTCATTGAGAGGAACCTTATCTTCTGCTAATTTGATATAAGTTTTTAGTTGTTTAGATAAAATACTCACAAAATGATTATTTATACACATTATGTATTATATATACGTGTACTGTATTATAATAGTGAACAAGGAAACCAAATAACTAACTGAGTTATACCAAATAACTTACTATACCAAAATAATTCTTATCGTCTCGCTCAAAGAACGACCTGATAGTAATACGATCCAACTGTGAAGTAACCGGAGACTCGAAATTAGTTGAAAACGCGATTACTTCGTTCCCTTACTCTTTCGAACGAAAGCAGCGCGCACCATCGAGCAATCGCATGAAACGCAGTTAGTCGGGTTGATGAGGACTGAACGTGGTCGAATTCGGTTGAAACTAGGACCTGTTCGTGCGCGAGTCTCTCGTAGTGACGTTGAAGGACTGGCACTGATCGAAATACCTTGTTCGTTTGCAATACCAGTAGCCGACAAGTATTTCGACGGAAGTCGATGCCCAATCGCTTCCGGGCAACTGCTAATGAAACACGGTCGAACGTCGAGCAACTGTTGACCGTTGACTTTTCGAACGGAGCAGTAAATTGATGATAAAAGTGACAGCGATCAACCGGGCCGTGGACTCAACGTTTAATTGCCGGAGTGTTGGCGTGTGTCGCATCTAGGAGACTATATTGGTCTCGCGAGTCCTAATATATCGCGGTTCTGCTTTAATTCAATGGGAGTCGCTGATTGTGTTTCGCCAACGCCGTGCTGCTATTCCGCAACGCCGTAATTGCTTCCTTCGTTGCTCGACCTTTCCTTAGTAGCTCTCGTATCACGACCAACGGGACAGATGCACTTTTGACATGTCGCGAAGATGAGATTAGTAAGTGAGATGGATGCTTGGCATTTCAACGGGAGATTCGTGCTCTTGGTGGAATTTACATAAAAATGTCATGATATTTTGGGTTTAAAAAATGTAAGTCGTTGGATTTTATTTTAGAACTAACGGTAAGGTAACGAGTCATATTTTATTCTATGGAAGTCTGTCATATTTTTCATATGAATGTAATTTTAAAATTCATACGTCATCAATTAATTTCATATTAACAAAATAGTCCTATGTAATTTTCAGAACTAGATATATATTTTTCACTCTCTTGTAACTTTTTATTGATTGCATCTTATAATATTAAAATTATAAAAGATACCGAAATATTACTTATCTTGACAGTTACAACCTTCGTTTTTGCAATAGTTCAATTATATTTTTGAAGTATAATCCTTCGACTAGTAATTTTATTTTGAAACTACCTTTATTTGTTCAACATCTTTTCTATCACAATTTTTATATAATATTTGTAAGTAAATCAACGTGAACTTTTGTTATGTAATTAATAATAATGGAAAATCGGATATTCAACCAGATAAATAATCTTCGTATGATCTTCAAATATGAACCAATGCAATTTCGTTTTCCGATTGGAAATTCGTTTCTGTACTTTTTCCGCCGCCCTTGTCGATCTACGGTCATTTAATGTAAAATAGCATATAATGTAAAATACCTATCTGTATTATTATTTCATTTTGTATTATCGAGTGCCTCTCGTACGGAATTGTTAATTCGCATATGTCAACAATACAAACGATAAAAGTACGTTGAAATATTTTGGATAAAATTCGATAAAAACATCAAACAGGAAATTCGATTATTTTATAAATTATTCGACGTAAACCCGAAATTTTATTACTCGCTAAACATAAATTTCGTGTATAATGTTACCTATTACGCGTGTATTAAATCCGGAAGATGAAATATGTATATATCGTTTATTCCAGATTTATCCATTTTCTTTTGAAAAATATATTTCTGGTAATATGATCGCAAAAGTATTACAGCAAACACGTAAGAAATTTCTCCTGCCATTTCGCAATATTATGTTGTTCGCAATAGAAGAACGCAATATTGTTATCCTCTCTATATATACTCTTCTTAATTAAAAACTCATCGTATACGTGTAACGCCTGAAGCAGGGTGTTACAGAATATGTAGGAAATATTTACAGAATCGATTTTAAACATGGAAAACGATGAAAAAATTTACGTATTTCGTCATTTGGTACTTCTCTTCTCCCATTCCTGATTGTACGATTAATTATATGATTCATCGTAGATTTCCCCAATCTGTGTCCTTTGTCCATCATCAAGGGAAAAAAAAAGATGGACAGGAAAAGAATGAAACAAAGATAATCGGATAGCAATGAAAAACGTGGAAGCTTCGATAAGCTTTGATCTGACTACGGTGAACAAACAGGTTCGAAAAACATTGCTTAAAACACTGGAACCAGCTATCAGAGCCGAGTAAAGCTTATCACAGTGAAACGGATGCAATCGTTTTTCAATTGGGATTATGCGATCGTGTTTACACGCGCGACTCTTCTCTGCCGTAGGATGTAATTTTCATCGAACGAACCGGCCAACCCTTCTTGAAATTCTATCAATCCCATTAATTACAATGTCAGGCGATTTATCCCCTAGTTATCGTTAGCATCGGTAACGAGCACTTGAAATTATGCCGCGATAATCGTATTCGTTCGAGGTTTTCGCTAGTTTTCGCAAATTTACGAGTTCATCCCGCTATTTCGTTTTACCGTAGATCGTACTTACCCGGTGTTTATTTAGGTTTACCATTTGGCTAAGGAAAAATAGGGTGAAAACGAAAGCTCGATGTTTTGCTCCATCTGCGAAACCGACTACTATCGATCAAGTTAATTGTCGAGGCCTACCGTTTCACGGCGAAGGGGCCAGCAATCGTCGATTAAGGGGTGAATGCCACGAAAGGGGCCTCGAAATGCTCAAGCCGCTGCCAGTTAAATGGTGACCTCGATAAAACTTGGAGTTGGAAGGACTCGGGCGTTTAGACAAATGATTCACTTCGTGGCAAGGAATGTACTGGGCTTCACTGGAAAATACTGCCTTGGGAATAATTTATGCATATTATGATCGTAGCTCGTATGAATATTGGATGCATTTCAGAAATTAGTAATTCTACCATTTTTTTCATGGGAATTCCAGTTCTCTGTTAGCTTTTAGATTTCCTAACATTTGTGTAATTGGTTCTTTGAAGTAACCAAATGTAAGTGCATTATGAAGAATGAAATATCAAGCTACTATACGTTATAAGTGGATGACTATAATTGGAGTAACATAATACGTTGGAAAGTAATAATGTAAGTCAATAAATGGATGTATGGCCTTATTTCCGTATCGATAAAATTATGTATTAATTTTGCCGAAAGTTCATATCAAATGTATGTATCAAATATGCGCGAAACCAGAAGAATTTGAAACTATCGTTTGGGATTTGGCAGATGTAGTGGAAGATCGTAGAGC
This sequence comes from Bombus terrestris, assembly GCF_910591885.1. NCBI lineage: Eukaryota > Metazoa > Arthropoda > Insecta > Hymenoptera > Apidae > Bombus > Bombus terrestris. The sequence continues at coordinate 2,223,605 of NC_063274.1, forward strand.
TGAAAAATTTGCTAATTTCTTCATCAAACTTTAAGTAACAATCGAATAACTCGTCGACTTACCAAAATTTGGAGACGTATATACTCGAATAGATCATTAACAAGAAAAAAGATTTACTTTATAAAAATACAAGGAAGAATGTTTCATAACTGGAATACTAACTATAACTCGGAATTGTTCCAAGAATCGTTGTCATAACGTGAAAAAGGAGACGCACGGAACCCATTAGGGGAAAGAAAAATGAACTTCATTTCCTCGATGCTCGTCCTCGAAACGCATTTCCGTCACATGCAGAAATATCGTTATAACCACGCTGGATAATTCTGTTCCGTGCGGTATCGTATTTCCTGTTAAGCAAATGATCTTATGACTGGCATCATTTGAGTGGATATTTAACGTGGTAATAGCCGATGGGCCGGGTCTCTAAGTGTTCTTTCCTGTATGTCCTTTTACGTGCTTTTACACGCTATTTTTCTCCTAGCATCAAGCAATAAATTTACAAGAAGCGGCTCGTTTATAACGCCATCAGTGTGTAGAAGGAATTTTTATTTCATTCAGGGAAAAAGTTTTCATTTCTATAACCTTCTTTTTTTCAACGTTTAATTTATTTCGTGAATTCTCTTCTTAACAAGTATAGGTAAGAGCGTTTCCAATTGAAGAATGTATTTTATTTACGTGTCGTTTAATTTTCTTCTTGTCCCTAAGTATTTTGTGCTCAAATATTAAATATCCGTAAAATATAGAAAAGATAATAATTGGTAATCGTTGTACGTATAATTTCTTTTTTTACGTAGATAGTTCATTTGTCTGCGATTTAACTTACAGTTCACTCGTCTGCGCGACTCGACAAATGTAATTTGTTCTTTTTTCCGATAATGTAGTAATAATGGTTGAGCTACTGCGAGTCTTCGAAGGAAAGATAAAGCGATTCATTTTTGCTTCGAATACGGAAAGCTCGATAAGATCACCTCACCTGTTGCGACCACGTAAGTGAAATTATCGGTCGACGTCTAAACCTTCTTTAAACGAATTAGATTCCTAAAGCGATTTTAGCTCGCGTTTCTCTTGCCACGGGGAATCATGAAGTGAATCACGAAACGCTTCCGAGAAAGGTTACCGAAATTGCTGAAAGATTATTTAAAGTTAATATCAGAAGCAAGCTTCTCGCATGCCAAATTAACAAATGAAATCGAGATTAAAATAAAATTTGTTTAAAAATATCCCGAGGAGAGTCTTTTTTCTAAAAATATTAGGATAGTTTGTTAAATGGCTGATAGATAATCTACGGAATAAAAGTTTAATATTGCACGATTTATTTAAGAACAATTTAGTAAAAATCCTTTGCAGAAACGATTTTACATTTTCATCCGCTAACTGTTAGAGCAGTAATAAAAATAATTTACGAATACTAAAGAAGCAAGGCAGAAAGCGGAATTGGAAGGTATTAAAATATCATAATAAACCGTCGCATACAACTTTTTCTTTTTCAGCTTTCCTAACAAGTCAGTCTGCGTTTGTTCATCGCGGGACAATTAAATTTTTTATTGTCAAGGAAAATTCGCTGCTTGAATCAACGAAATGAAATATTTCTCTGGCGGAATCTGCTAAATACGAGTGAAATACGTAAATAGATACAGGAGACAATTCACAGTTTTGTATAATATCATTTCTTACTCGTCAAATATCGAAGGTAACATATTCATTATCATATCGTTGTGTTAGGATTCTATTGATATTAAAAATCTCTTTGTGCAATGGAATTAATTTTGTCAGACAACTTGGAAAATATTAAATATACAAAAGGAATATAGTTTTTGCATGAACAACTTTAAATATGAAAATCCATCTAGAGTAATTACCTGTATCATTTTTATACTTACAGTGTTACTCGTTAAACATTTTTTTTATTTTCCTCATTGCTCTGTTACACTTGTAATCACTACGCCGTTTTGAAAATATATTAATCTATAAAAATTCGTTCACCCATATATTTATATTTTAATCAACCGTAATCTTCTTACAGACAGCTTACATTTACTAATAAACATTTCATTCGCAGTTAGCACTCGATTAAACCCTTTCTTGCTAACAGCGATGTTACCATAAAAAGGTATACTGTGCTATAAAAGTCTGCTATAAAATGTAACGTTATGCATCCCGTTGTAAAAGGTACATTTCATCTTGTCAGTCTGTAAAGCCTCTACCAGTCGAATACTCGGACGAAATATTTTAACCGGCGAGAATATTTTTAATTGTATCTCTATCATTCTTTGTTACGATATATACAAATTCATATCCAATCTTCATAAATTTATATTAAATTATATTTTGCTAAATGACATTTCTATTTCTGCTAGGTAAAACAAATTTCGGCTTAGGCACTACTCTTTTAACTATGTTCGTAAAAATATAAATTTGAGATATATCCTCTCTGACTGTCATTCAATCAGTACTTTAGTACTCAATCGGCGTACTGTTCAAACTTTTACATTCAAATCGTAATTCCGATTAAATTATCAAGCGCATAAACGAGAAGTGAATGTAAATTACTAATAACATCAGAGTACGGTAGCTACTCGATGAGAAATTGTTTGACAATTTTATGTTTTATCCTCTAATTAATGAGTTCCGTTACGAGCAGTGAGAACAAAAATATTTCTGGGACACGGTACGAGCTCGCGAGGAACGGAGGTAACACTTGAGTGAATCTCTCAAAGGGAAATGGCTCGACAAATAACAAGTGCAATGGCTTTGTTCTGCTAACGAAGTCCATGAATCAAGCTACAATCCCAGCTATGACCTGTGTTCCGTGCTTTGGATCTCGCACAATCTTAAATAATATACGCCTGGCAATTTGCTTTCCAACGACGATCGTTGGATGTATTCGGTTGCCAAAAAGTAATGTTGCTTTGTCTTTCGACAACAAACATCGTGTCTAACTTACAATAACATATTCTCTATTGGCAGTACATTTTCGCTGTTGACAATTGGACAAATATAGCGGCTATTATTAAATTTTGATATCACGATCCGAGAAAGATGATTACTCTGTATATTTGTAATAATGTTATTGAATTTGTTTCTTTATACGATACAATACTTGTTCTAGTTAGTGGAAATGGAAATTATATTTATTTAATGTACGTAAGATTCTGCAGGATAAGAAATAAACCAAACAATTGCGAAATTTGAAATCATAAAAATATTCTGATAATGAGTAGGTTACATCAAATTTTCATCCCCACTTTGCTTAGATTTATTTTCATAAATATTACCTAGTAATAACTAAGAATATATTTCATAGTTTACATTTTATTCAGTTAGCAAATTAAACGTAACAGAGTTTCGTTTCGACGAACAAAATTTATTTAATTATCGGTTACTTCGCGAATTGTTAGTTAAAAACTCGAAATCGAGAGAACCAAATGTAAACATTTAATCATTCGTGACTTTGTTGCTGAAATCGGAACTTGGAAGTAAATACGATTGCTCGTATGTCATAAATAATATTAAATATACACGCACATACATTTGACAATGTTTTGTGCGTCGTTGATTAAATATTGTAAAATTCACTCGATTCATTGACGATTCGAGAGTTTTTGATAAAATTTGCGTAGAAATTAGAATTTTGTCAACTTCCCTTCATTTTTGTTCCACTTTTGTTCATTGTCGACGAGTTTGACAGCTCACGAAACACGCGTCGATACAAGCGTTTTGATTGTAGAATAGTGAAACGTGAAACATTTTCGAGGTGTATCGTACGGCGTGTGAGTAAAAGAACCCTTTGATTTTGAGTGAAATAGAGGCAGATTTAAAGGAAAGAAATAATATTTCACCAATAATTACACTCGCTTTTAGCGACGCTTCGATAAAGACAGTTGACCTCTTTAATTTATTCGGAAATTAATGAATAATCGAAAATCGACGTACGATTAAATTTTACCGGTTGCTTTTTCAACGCGTTCCATGGATATAATAGCGAATAAAAGGGAGAAAATTGATGGATGAAACGAGCAACGGTGTCATTGTTCTGCATTAAGACCACGGGGAAAGGATCTACCAAACCAGAGTTTAATTTTCAATTCGGAAGTTCGGATCGTCTTCGCTTAAACTCTTTAAAACCGTGGTGAATTTATTCGACGGTTTGGTTTAAGAAGTTCATATTCTCCGCTACGATTTGAAATCCGTAAAGATGGAATTTCAAGCGTGCTCAACGACTGTGAAAGAATTCATTTGAGAGGATCGATCATTTGAAAAGGATAAAGATTACCTGAAATTCACGACTAACAAAATTTCTAAAATTTAGAAAAATTCTAAAACTCGACTTGTGATTTCAATTAACACACTCCACTTTATTTTTTACACACGTCAACGGTTTGAAAATCCAACTGTTGTATTGAATCTGTACAAAAGATACAAAGATTATCAATGAAATATTATTTCCTCCGCAAAAGCATCCTCTGACACATTACCTTCTATTTAGAATTTTTCATTCGAAGGCCAGCAACAATGAGCACAAATAAATCTTTGAAGCCGATAATAAATCTCAGGAGAGGCGAAAAGGCTTTAAGAACACGAACTATGATAAAAGAGTCTTCTCTTTAACCACAATTACCTAGCAGTGGCGACGGTCTAGCGAGCGTTATCATCACGAGCGTTTATCTCGTCAAGATCTTCGAAGTTCGGGTATTTTCACGACATCCTCGCTTCAACTCTGGGACAACGCGTACCATTTTCTGGTTTATGATGGTCTCAGAAGCGAACGAGCTCACGAGCCAACGTCGTTTTCCTCGGAATTTTGTTAGAACGCCTTCGGGCCAAAAAGATTTCGCTGGTAAAGCCGCGACGAAATTCGATGTTTCTGCCTCGACGTTCGCTTTTTCACCTTCGCAGATTCAGTTTCAAGCTTCTCCTACCCCGTTTCACGTTCGCCCCTGGTTGTTTCACGAAAGTGGTCGGCGAAAGACTACTCTGAGACCTTTCGGGGAATATCCATGCTGGAAAACTGTGTTCACAGGCTGCGAATTTTAATAATCTTATAAACTCTAATCTTATAGAGCAATTTAGCTAGCGCTCTTCACCGAATTTAATGTTATTTTCGGCGTGAATGAAATCAGGTTTGCAGCTAAACACGTGTACACGAGACAGAAGAAGTTGAGACACAGATTTTGCCAGCTTTGGGATTTGGGATTTTACCGAAGGATTTGAGATCCAAAGGAAAGATGCGAGGGGAATTTGATTGTCGCAAATGAAATGAATTCTTAGTAAAACTTTGAACGTTTATAGCCGATAATTTTTGGTTTATCTTTAATATTGGCTGTTCAAGTAATGGCGATAAATTCTCCCAAATGATTGTTAATCTGAATGATATATTAGTTAAATAGTTTAATCAATTAGTCAGCTAGTAGAAAAAATAAATTTAGCGCAATTGAATTTAGTTTAGTTAGTCGCGCTTGAATTATAGGATAAAATTACCGCTGTGGAAAGAGAATGGAAGTTGGTCTATGCATATAGAAAGCAAAATTTACATACCCACACTGAAAGATGTGAATGATTTGCATGAAGAAATAGTGCAATTCCAGTATTCCTGATTTCGAATAACGTTTTATCTTTGAACATTCTTCGTCGGTATGATAAATTGTTTTTAAAATCCATCTAAAGAAGAAAAATTCTGTCGTACGACTACAACAAATCTGGCACCATGAGCATGTTATGTAATATAAAAAAGATGTAAAGAAAACAAAACTGTAGGTATATACCGATTAAATAAATCTGATTATCACGATCGAAATGATTAAATTTACACAAAATTCTTTCTATGGTCTCCAAATAGGAAACATCCGATACAATACGCGTAATCATCCAATACATATTCTAATCGATCGTTTCATCGAAGTAAGCTCGAAGGGTGGACCAAAAGGTAGCTTTTAAATTCCAACTTCTCGCAGACGTTCGTGCGTAACGTCGAACAAGTAATCGAAAGCCGGTGTTTTGCGTTACCCTAACGCAACAGCCGCATCTTTCTCAAAGGCTGATCTCACGAGACTCGCAGGATTTTTCCAGACTGATGCTAGTGGATAAGAAAACCCTATAGAGAGAAAGGGGAAACGAAGGGAGAAAAAAACGCGGCATGGAGCGAAACTGCGCGTACCTCCGTACTACTTCTCCAGTCGAATCGAATCATGGCACCCGTGGGAAATAAGTTTTGGTCGATCATACATTGGCTCACGGTTGTCTGATCGGAAAGTGCTTGAACTACTGCGACGCCCTACCAGACAATCGCCACCCTTGGACAATCGTCTGGTCAGAATTTCTACTTATCAGGAAGTTTATTTCACGGTTCCTCTTGCCGTTGGATAGTCGAAGGGTTATCAAACAAACCGTATATCAATGTTCAGGAGGAGATTGATAGATGGTAGTGTTATGTGTTCTTGACTGATATTTCATTTTCGTTAAGTTATTGCAGCGGATGATATATGTATTTTGATGATATATTATGATCTACGATGTTGGTTTAGTTTGAACTAGTGTTTGAGCAGAGGCGTAAATATGCTTCCAGTTAAAGGGTACTAGAATATTTAACGAGTTCCCTTGCACATTAATTTGCTGTAAGTCTTTGCTCTCGTAATTTTGCAATTTTTTGACAGATATAATAATCAGGTTAAAATCAAACTTGTAATTTGTAAACTTTTTATAGAATTCTTATTAGTTGAGGAAGTTATTAACAGACTGCAAATTTCTATGCAATTGTATATTTTTGTGAACGCGACTAGAAATAACGAAACCTATAAGGAAACTTGCGTCGACTTCTAAATACTACAACGTGCACTTTACTTTAAGAAGAGAAATTTTTATACCTCGATGAACAATTCTTTAAATTATTACCGTAGTAGAAAATAGTCAAAAGCGTGGTATATTTGACAAGAAATTATCAAATTTCATGTAGTAGCGGAAAAGATTTCCAATGGATGCGATCAAGTAATCCGAGTTTCTGAGAACAGCCAGTAATATCAGAATTTAAGGTCTCAAATTTTATCGTCCTTTTCCTCGACGTAATATTTAAATTTGTGATACAGTTCGCGGGAAGCCATGCGAATTTAAATTCATATCACATTTTTCTTCGCTACGTCTGAACACAAGGAACAAAGTTACCTCCTTACTAAAATGTTAAGATTTTTTATTAATCCAGTCGACAAAATTTTATTCTGAAGTTAATTAAATTGAACGCACCATGTTTAAAACATAGAAGAGCGCGAATAAAAGATTCTGTAAAAATAAAAGATTTCCGTTGTTCAGAAAATTTGTTCCAGCAAAAGAAGTAGAAAGCTATAATAATAAGGAGAGGATTTAAACGAAAGGTTGCGTACAATAGAGTTTCAGAAAAAGAAAGGAACACATTTTCATAAAACTTTATACCTTGACAAGGAACGTACGTATAAACGTCAAGTGCAACGAGTACGATAAAACAGTTGAATCTGGAGAAGAGTCCAGTTGCTTTTGTTTCTAGCTGGCAAGTTTATTTTCCTACATAAACGAAGAAGTCGAGAACGGACACTAACTCGAACAGCTTTCCTTCGTCCTTGATCATTTAACCTTCCAATTTTATCGCAACGTGAACGATATGTGGATAAAAATGTATGGAAGATTTTTTGGTAGTTGCTAAATTCATCATAAAAAATTAACCTTAATGACACAATTTTTCTCTTGAAATAAAAACATATGGAAATGACATATGTGTCATGTTGATGTTTCTTGACACGCGAACATTAACTTAATAAGGTTTATAATATATTTCGTAAAAATACAGCAGTGAGATACACATATATTTGGTTAGCCATTTAAATGAACGAAAATAGCTGATAAATATTGTCAGAGAAATAGGCAAAAATGAACAATAAATATTAATATTTATATCTTTATAATCCATATTTATATGTATTAATATATACGGATGGACATAAAAGTATCGCACGTGATTTATCTGTACATTCCAGATCCGTTAGAAATTGTTTCGCATTATTAAACGTTCCCTACGATAGTAAAATCACGCTCCTTTTCCTTATAAACTGTTCCTTCGCGTTCGATCTACCAACGGAATCTTCCACCAACTTTATCACGTCACAAAATCCGAATCGACGTCATATAACGGCTTTGGTTCGAATCGCGTCATTCAACTTCGAGAAAATCCTTGATTCTAATTAATCGTATCTCTTCCCTCGATATAACGGTCGAACACGGTACAACGTTAAATAGAAACCAAAAATTTTTATATTCATCGTCATTTATTTTTTTTCTTTTTTTTTTTTGTTTGCCACATTCTCCTGACTAGAGTTTAGAGCGGTGTTTTCCAACATTTTTTAAGCCACGTAATCCTCTTTTGTAATAACCAAATAACTTGTCGTCTCTTCTCATATGTATTTTTAAAAATCATTTTTATATTTATATCAATATAATAGCTTTATTGTATAATTTTTCAACTTTACTATTAAAAAGATACTATTTAAAATATTCTAATATTTTAAAAGCGTTTCTCAATGAACTTTCGAGCCTCCAAAGCTTCGAACTTCGTACGTTTCCGATGATCCTGTAATCAAACGTAATATTGCGAAAGCAAAATCACGAAATTTATAAAAGAGAATACAACAGGTTTTATATTATACTTTTACGTAGATGGGAAGATGTAATTTAGTTATCTATACGTGCGCGTGTCATACGTATTTTTTAATTTATGCCCAAGGAAGTGGATATTAATTTTGGAGAAGTTAGAAACGCAAGAAAAGCGACGGGAGGAACGCGTAAGGAACGTGGCAGAAGATCATGAACGACTGCAGCGTGCGAATATATGTATAAATGGAATACCTATCAACGTTGAGATAAGAAATATGAAACAGGTGTTGTATAAATAAAAGATCAGGGATCAACCGATCCTGAGATCGGATATATTTCAGCTTCAGACGATAAAAGCGACATATCGATATGTGAATATTTATTGCACATAACATTTATTCCACATAATATCGGGACATCGTCGATTTTAACAACGTATCGAATTTATTCCTGCTAATAATCGGTATTCGATCGACTGGCTTTCTTGAAATAATTGCAGATATTAAGATGACTTTTTAAATCACCCAACGAAATCGTTCAAACTTACACCATTAGAGGGTATGTTGGGTTTATCATTTTACTTCCAAAAAGGAGAACGCTAAGAAGGGAGAAGGAATATCGATGATCTGAATATGAGAAAACTTTCTTTCAGTATTCCAAATTGATACTCGAATTTCAAATAATATAAGCAATATTTTCTCATGTATTCATTCATAATTACGTACTAAATAACACCAGCTGGCTTAACATTAAAGATCCTTCGACACACTTGAATCTTTAATGAAAACACACGTGAAAGGAAAATCCAATATCCTCGCTATCAAAGCACAGGGAGTAGCTAAATTCCAAGGAAAATTGCATAAATATGAACGGAAGGAGGGGAACGTGTTCGCACTGTCTTTCCCCGGAAGTTATTTGCTCGACGGATCGACGTCAATACAAGGGAAACAAGAGTCTCGACAGGCACTCGAGCGATCAAATGTCCTTCCGACATGCCCACCAGCTACATGGAAGGACTTTCCTGTTGGCTTCAGGGCGTGTTAGTGACGTGTGACGTCTAAATTCCTCCACTAAATTACCGAGACCACCGAAGCTTTCTCTTTGTGTCTTTCATCCTCTTCCTCTCTTCCGCTGTTCGTCCATCTTTCACTCTCTTCGTTTCTCTTTGTTCTCCTTCCTTCGCGTCTTCGTCTCTTCTTTCGGTTTCCTTTCTCTTCCTCTTCCCTTTTTCTTCGTCAATAAAAGGTTGGCGGAATCCTCGCCATGGGAGCAGGAACAACCACTTGGCGGAAGTCGATCCGTCACGTCGGCTTTACGAAGCCCGTGCTTCGTAACTGAAACGCGGTTAATCTGTTAGAAAAGCAATTCTCAGAAGCGTGCGGTGCATCGAGTCGAGAAAACGTTGCGCCGCTCGTTCTTTCCTAAGCTCGATCGACGCCCCACTGTGGATTACTAAATCTGCTTGGGAACACGACGCTGAACGATTCATGGGTTCGTTTCCTCCTCTGCTGATCCTTCCTAGTCCTTCGTATATTTAGTCATTCAGTTCCCTCAGCGTCTAATGCTTCTTATAAATTTTACTGTAGATTAGGATTATCGTATTTATCGCGTAATCGTAATCTTAGGTAGTTAAAATTCTATTAAATTTAAAGGAACATTTGTCGAATACTAGTTTTATAAAATCAAATATTATATTATCGTTACTATTACGTTACTTCATATTTGACTTATTAATTTGCAAAATTTTAAATTCCCAATATATCATACAGTTATAATTAGAACACAATGTTCTTAATTAGAATTTAATTATACAATGCACTACACAGTATATTCGCATCACGTGAATGTAAAACTGGTTCAAGTCGTTATATTCCCATTACATTCGTATGAATATAGTAATGAAGTCGTTGCTACCGACTGGAAGAGTTCAAACATTATTTCTAAATAGCATAAACTGAAAATTACAGCAAACACGTACTAGAAATCATTTGCTATGCAAATTAAAATCTCCGCCCCTCCATTGTTCAAAGGAAACAAAGATTTATACAACGTAATGAAAGTACAGAAAAACTGTTAAAGAATTCACGAGTTCATTAATACCAGAAAGCAAGTTTCGTCGCGATTAAAGCGTCACATACGATATGTTTCATTTCGTCACGTTCCAATTAATCCTTCGCTCTTTCTCTTTTCCTCTTTTTTTACTTCCCTTCCTCTTTCTTTTTTCCTTTAACAGCCTAACCGTTTGCCTAATGGTAACGAGCATTTCTGGCTAAAAATCTTGGTTTAGACACGCCACGATGTATATGCCCACGTGTAAATATGGAGGAAATCCTAGTTCCATATATTGTTCGAGTAAGAGCTCTCGAGGTGATGAGAGTCATTACAAAAGATGAGACGGTCGTCTAATTTTAGAATGAACCTCAGTCGTTTCTATGAGTCTGCGTGACTGTAAAACAGGTATACGGACCAGATGCGACCTCAAATTAAAATTTTATCTCGCGATACTCGACGTATTTCGTTCTACTCAAACATTGATCCACCGTATCGTCGAGTTAAACGTTCGGAAGATGGTACAACAAACGGTTTTACAATTAATAGAATATTCTTCTATTATGTAAATGATTCGTATTAGTTTTTGAACGACGAGTAAAGTTGCTACAATAAGGATAATTACAATAATTGACCCAGCTTTCGCCAATCGGGGGTTAGTATTACAGTATTTCATATCTGAAAATTTCATTGCTAGATTTTTGAAAATTCTCCGCTTTAGATTCCGATAAATCGAAAACTAAAAATTCAGATTTCTTTCAAAGGTTAATGGTCCGTGTTTAAAAGTTAAAAAATGGAGAATCCAATGACGTCAAGTATGGAAAAATATATCTTGCAGAAATTTAGAATAATGATTTAATAGTAGAAAATAATAGAAAGTAGATTTAACAATGAGCTAGTAAAAGATAATTTTATCAGAAAATAGAACTGGGATAGCGGCTGGCGGAAATATAAATGTGGAGAGCTGAAATCAGATTCGAACCGCACGCAGTACATTTACATCGATTTTAGACATTGAAAGGTGTGACGAGGTAACTAGAAACGTTTAACTCGGTTATCAAGCGGCGTGTCTAGCTTCAGTTTCCTCTTTGTTGGGACCATTCGTGACCAGTGTATCACCATGCTGCGGTTACGAATCAATATTGTCGACCTGTACCGCATTGTCACCACGTGTCTTTGCAATCAGTTGCTCGTTTTGTGCTTACTGTGTTCGCGGCTTTACAACTTTATCGTACATTATACTATCACATCCGAACTATTGAAACAATCCGACGCACTTTTCTGTAACTAGTTGCCATAAATCCATTGTTCGTCGAAAAACAATGATCGTCTCGTGTTCAGCAACGATATTACTTGAACAAAAATACAGTTGCTAAATCAGAGATTAAATTAGATCGCGATAATAAAAAATCTGCAACTTTTATTTATAATATCGATTTTTAATACTTCAAGATTGATTTACACAAATTATTAATTCTATCAAGTCATTAAGTCTTTACTATCATTATCATTACTACAACTTTAATTAATCGTTATTAAAAGATGAACCAATTTAAAATAACGAGCATCGTTTCTAAGGAATTCATCTTATTTCTGCATTTGGGTTAAATCAAAATCATTAGAATCGGAAAATCGCATAAAATTATATTAATATCTCTTTATATACTACTTGTGACGATCATACCACATTTAGCACGGGATATATACGCTCGTCTATAGACATGCGATATTAAAAGTCATTAAAAGGTTCGTTCACTTTTGCATTCGTGTTTAAAACCGCGATACTTAAACGTCATTGTGAGTTTTACGAGTCTCGTAAATTGAAATTCTACGATCTGCACTATGTTAAAAGACATCCGATTGTCGGATAAACGTGTCACTCTCGCACAAGTTATCGCGCGGTAATTACATAAAAATTTAATAACCGTTCTTCATAACATTCGTCATTCTATTGGAAATAACATTTTGCTGTGACCTTTCGATGGTGTTATTTGTACAAGCTCTTCGTGCAAGGAAATCTCTGTATTGAATCAAATCAGGAAATCATTCGATTACGCTTTTAATCTGCCTACATTATGGAATTTAGTCGGATTATTTAATTATTAAAACTTTTAATAATAACCTTCTTCGTGAATAGCTGGATTTAAAAATGATTATCTTAGCTAGTAATTAAATTCGTCGACGGTTTAATGAACATAACATTCTTGCCAAAATACGCAAGGTCCGGTTAAGATCCATCTTGCATAGCACACTGAGCTATGTTCATTAAAACGCGAATGTGAATCGCTCGCTACGCGACGACTCTTCGAGCTGGACTTCTTGCAGTTGATTTAGAGATATTTTAGTAAAATAAGGAAGATTTTCTCAAATGTTTCCGCGATAAGAGAATAGTTATGGATTTTCGGTGCTAGCAGAGATAGAAAATTGTAATTTGCACCTTAAATACTTAACGCTACACTTAATTTTTAGAAGAGTATTTAAATTTTGACTTGTGATAAAATAAAATAATTCCCAGCCGTAAAGCATTTTTTGTATAAAATATCTCACTTCGTATTATTCTCGAAATTCGAATTACAACGGATAATCTATAATCTGGTTGTCGACGATTTAATTTTGCTGAAAGCAACGTACGTAGAGATTAGAAGTGAAACAGAGTATAATAATCCTGTCTCCTATACGGTTTGACGCTTCTCTTTGCTATTTACCCTGAAAATCAGAACAAACGTACATCAGTATAAATTACATTATGGTTAAAACTTAAAATTATAATGTACCTATAATCCAGAATTACAATTATATTAACTGACAAGTAATTTAGCAACTATAATATTCAATACTTTTCAAATATTTAAGTTTTAGATGTTTTAAACACGTGCTCTGTCTGAAATTACACACAAATTGTCACAAATCTACGAAATAACATTTTACTAAAATTTCGATCCATAACAGTAATTCGTACGATGCATTAATTCCACTCGTCTCCGTATTTTTGACAAAGTACGATTATTCGTCTATTCGACTTCTATAAGACTGATTACGAAGACTGGAATATATACTCGGATTTAATAAGAGTAGGTGAATAACCTTCGTGCTGTTTTCTGTGCGCATCGATGCATGTCATCGAATTCACGTAACCATGGATGATTATATTAAAATTAATTGCGTGCGACCGTTTCACGTTATCTTCTGTATTAAGCTTATCGTGACCAGCTTCGTGTTTCAGTTTTCTGGGTCGGTCGGTCCACGCGAGTCAATGGTCTTCGATCGAATTTTCATAAAGCTTGTATCGGTTTAATTGTCACGTTTCATGTCGATGCCCGGTACCCAACGAACCAAGTGTCTTCGATCGATTACATTTGCTCGTATGCGTTGCTTCTGCTTACACGAAAGTTCCATTTAAAAAGAAACGCGCGATGAATAGATCGACCAGCTTAATTTTATTTCGCCCTGGTTCGTTGCACTTCGTCGTATTTCGTTAGCCACCTTCGAAGCAATCTTTACGAACCAAGAAGAAAACCATTTATATTTTTGTCGTATTAAGGAAGAAATTTACATTTTTTCGTATTATAACGAAGAAATTTTTTAGGATTTTTTATAGTTACAATTATACTTTTAAAATATTGATGCAAAAATGTATAAATAAGAAATTTCATGTAAATTTATGTGTAGGAGAATTATGCATAAGATGCTGTATGAAAAGTTGATACTGTACCTAAACTGTACAACAAAAATGGGGAGTACGTAATTAAAATTGTCGATCAATTATATTTTAGAGAATATCATTGTATCGTCGAGAATTATGCTTTAGAAAATATCGCTGCATAAGTGCGTTATTATGAAACTTCAATTAGATATAATTCTAAAATTACTATATGAACCAACTTTGAACATCGATTTTGAAACATTGAGTTTATGGCAGGCAGAATTTGAAATGGCATAAAATTATTATATGAGTGTAGATTAACGAAAATGTATGATGTAAAATAAAAAATGTAAGTTAAATATCGCAGCAATGATTTAACACATATTTTTTATTTTACAACATACATTTTCGTTAATCTACACTTGTATAATAATTTTATACCATTTGACATTCTACTTTCCATAAATTCAATGTTTCAAAATCGATGTTCGAAATTGGTTCATATAGTAATTTTAAAATTATTAAATTACTATGTTAAATCATTGCAGCGATATTTAACTTGGCTGAGACACAGCTCTCATATTTTCCTCAGAATTGCAATTTTGCAGGGTACATATTTTTAAGAAACTTCTATGCAGGTCGATAAACATTCGTGATGAGTTTAATATCGTAGGACACGGACCTAGAAAATCTGTCTCGAGACAGACCCCAGTTTATTGCATAACGCGGCAATAGACCCCAAGAGCGTCTGACAAACTGTATCACAGGTTTATTTGTATTCGTGCGTATCACGTAGATTTGATATTCTCAAGTTACGCGTTATATTTTCTTGTGTCTTGATTTCTTGATAAATTTTCATTTATCAAGACATGCCAAATTTTTATCAAATTTCTGTTTCCTTGTCTTAAACTTCGACAATTTTAAGTTTCGATATCTAACTGTATATTTTGAAAACCTTTTTTATTCGTCAGAGTAGAATTGTAATTTTTCTCTTTTATTAAGACGATTTGAATCTCCGCGAAAAAGATTATCTTGCAGTAAACAAATTATCATCACAATCGAGAGGCTTGTAACAAATGCGCAAACAAAATTTTTTTCTAATAGTCAGATTTTTATTAATTCGAAAAAATTATTTAAAAAAAAATTATAAAAAATATAGTATATCTTGATTCATAGACAGATTATTCCTTCGCTTTCCCAGAAAGCAACAAACATAAACAAGAATCGTGTTTTATTTTTCGTTTTTGATCGTATTTGTTAGAAATATCTTTACCTTTGTGCACAACCACTGGGTTGCTTTGAAGCACGCGTAATCTAAAAATCCACATTTCCCAACCGTCACGGTTACACAGTCGATGGTCAGGAAACTTTTTCAATGTTACATATGCTATTCCCGTATCTGTAGGGAAGTAAGTATAACGCTAGCATATGATCGATCAAAGGAGTAAAAATGTTTTACGGTCGCTTAGATGTTTTCGCGGTGCATACATTTTGAAGGTGTGAAATGCGCGAAGCTTCGATCATTCAAGTTATGCATTTCTATGGAATGTCACCGTACTGCAGTTTCCATATCGATCATTTTTGCCCGACAAGTTTAGAAAAGACGTATGAATTGATAAAATGTTGTATAAAAACTGGGATACACAACGTCACTGCCAGAAAGCGATTCTAAATATGAAAAAGAAAAAAGATCGAAATTACGTTCATTGATAAAAACGTTCATAAAGCAATTAGATTCGCGTTTTATTCATTTTTCAGCAAGCATATGTCAGCGGTAAATGTCTTGCTACATTTTTATACGTTTAAATTAGCTTCAGATCGTACTAGTGGAATCAAGAAATTTCAAAGTTTTCTACCATACACGTACAAATTTTCTATAGTACCTGCGCGTACAAATACATTCGCGAATCATTCTCTCAATGTCCATAGAAAGATATTGAAAATGATTGAAAACGAAACTTCAATATTGACCTCCATAAATTGTCGTTAACTGGTCATATCAGTCCTATAATGCTACCCACTCGATCGCTTGGTGTATTTCATTGAAGGTATATATAGACGAACAGTATTTCGCGATAGTTGTTGCAATGGCGTAGAGAACGTCTCATCTTAATAACAACGAAGCATTACCATTATCGTGTAACGCTTACGACACCCACTTGCGGCCATCCTCCAGCCTACTATTTTATTTGCACACGACAGGGTGAAACGACGGTCGACCACGCCAGCACACGCAATCTGCGAACACGCATGATACCAACTGACGACGTTTTTCCCCTTTTTTAGTTCTCTCTCCGTGCAATAGTCGCGCAGATAACACGATGAAGATAACGGGCTGCTATTTCCGTAATTGGGTCTGCAAGGGAATGCGACACGACCCGATTGTACATACGTTCGACGAAGCAATGCGACAAAAGAAACGTTGAAAGGGGAGGAATAACGGGAAAACACGTCAACGAAGAAATTATCGAAGAAAAATTGCCTGTAATTCCGATCGTGTGAACGTTATGCGTATTGGAAACTTTATCGCGTAAATCAAGATTGGAGCCAACTTCACGATCCTTTCAAGGCAGTGCTTCCCAATCTTCTTTCAATCTCGACTCCCTTTTGCGATAGTTCCGGGTAGGTTCCATTTCTTCGATTGTATTTATAAAAATACAAATTTCCATAAACGTCTGTAACCCATTTATAATATTACTTGGAACGTCTGTTTTACGATAATTTATCAATTAATAATATTAATAAGTTGACAATAATGTTTCGTCCGATAAGATAAACATCAGCATTCTCGTCGTTATGTCGTATATTATTTCTACGTACTTTGCGTTATCTTATTCGTTCGTATGTTCATTCCTTTTATTTCGTTGCGCAATAAAAACATTGGAGAGGGAAATCAAGCGATGAAAAATAGAACCTACTTCTAACTAGGTCTACTTCGAACTCTAGATCCAACGTAGGCTCTACATTTAATGACACGATGGGCAATAGATGGTTGAAAAAGTGGACGAAGACATCAGAAAACTTGGAAGATCGATTATTGTGTCAAAAGTAGAAATTTTTGTTTGATTGCCGGAATTAACATCGTGTGTTGTAAATTGAGCTTAACTAGCACTTTAAAGGGCCAATTAAATGGTCAATTGCGGAGTACATCTGCTATTAGATGTTTGATATCTATTTAATACTGCAACTCTCTGGATAATGATTACAATGGGCGATGCCAGTTGACGTAAAAAAAAAAAAATCATTACAAATGGTAGCTGTCTTATTGTTAGATCGATACATTGCATTACTCAGCAAAGTAGGCCTTTTTCTAGTGCTTTCCTTCTGTAAAATATTTATCGTTGTCTGGTTTGTAACTATGCATACGTGATACGGCATAGCTAATTTTCGATTCTTCCTTTGAAACTTCTTTTTGTATCTAGTACTGTTAGATATCCATTCTTTTAAAGGAAACTTCAGGTAATCGTTACGAAAGAATCTAACATAAAACCTATAAACATTATAATTCTTTGATAAGTATATATCCATAAAAGTTACAGCCGTAAAAAGTCGGTTCATATTTCTGTTAATTTCATGGTTCGCGCGACAATATTTTGTTGAACAACCAAGATTTTTCACAGTTTTCTTCGTCGCAGCTTACGTTCAACTGGATTTGCACAAGGTATTACTTCTATATCCACCCTACACATAAATTTCCCGATAAGACCAAATGATCTTAAGTTAAAATTTAAGTCTTAGCGTAATATAAAACAAAAGTCGCGTATTTCGCTTAAATTATTCACTTGGATTAAAACTTAAATCAAAAGTTGTACAATTTATATTAACTTGTGGCGGTGTGACGTCTTGCTAATTAATTTCTTTCATAGAAACAACGTATTCATATGAGATATCTTCTTATATCGTTTACCACGGTTTTTACGCGCTATACATTTTTACCCTTCGTACATTTTATAACGACGTTTTAATATTATTATCGAACATTAACATCGCAAAATATTTTAATCGAAAGAAGCGAATTGACGGAAAACTATTTTTCCGCGTGTTGCAATATCGTAAACCCTTGACATTTAAATACTGGGCCAGAGTTTCGTGGGAGGGAAATAATCTCCTTAATGAAATTGGTCCATCGAATTTATACGCCTTTATCTTGTCACGTTATTTCAGTTCTGTTGATTTTAATTAACAATTGTGCACGAAACTTGCTACGATAAAATCCTCAAATAACCCACCAATTTAATTCTATGGTTATATTAAGTAATCGATTAGCTCACAAATAAGAAATTTGAATTTACGTATTCGATAAATTTATGCATATACAAATCGCGAACTGCCAAGCGAAGTAAAACCTGCGATATCTTTTATTAAAATACTATACACACGATCAATTTAATATTAATCCATTCTGCGATATGTTCGTTTGTATCATTTATGCATTTCCAATAATTCATGCCGTGTCTAATCCCTTCTACGTCCACATATGTGTTCGATCGGCACATAAATTATATTCGTACGTGATCGTAACAAACGGCTGCGTAAACTATCCATTTCTCATCGAAATGCAATAAAGAGACTAAGAATAGAGAGAAATGCGTCGAGGAAAGCGAACGAAGTTCGCTGTGAAACTATAATTCAGTCAATGCAGTGCAAGGTTGCGAAGTTTTATTTATCTGTATCGACATGTTACTAGTTTCTATTTATAGAACGCTAAGACACACGTATATAATTAACCTATACGAGACAGACGATGAATGCACATTCGCAGAAAAGAATAATCGCACCACTGAAAAATTAATCGCGTGAGTCGTTACGGTCGATCGTGTCGCATTTTCATTTCTTCCGCCCTTTACTTTTCAATCATTAGAAATATATTTGTCGATTTTGATGCTTGTTAATCCTTCGATCATTATAAGCAGAAAGCGGCAAATTTTAATAGAAAACTGTATTTATTAAATTAAATATTATATTATATAGATATGAAAAGATACGATAAAAGATCGTACGATACTCGCGCTGCTATCGGATTATCATTGCAACCCCTGATATTATGTCTTTCATTTTATACATATGCCGTATGTGAGTCATCCACATTTTCAACTTATACGCTATATTATTCGTACGTATTCATATATTATTCAAAATTCCGTGGTCTCGCGTCTTTTAACTCGTTAAACGATCGATATTTTTGAATCCACTCGATGCATCGAGGATAAGCAACTATCCTTTCTTCTTTCATTAAACAATTTAAATTTCTACGAAGAGATTATTCCGCAAAGCATTATGCTTTATACGTTATCGAGCAAATTATAATTTCAAATACAATATAATTACATTTACGATACATCATTTTCGTATACTGTTAGGATACAATTTTTAAAAAACGATTAAGTAATATTATATATATTTAAAAGTTTGAAAGGGAACTATTGAGGCATTGTTACATGATAAATCTTCCTCGTTGAGCTACGCGAATAATAGTTTTATCGGACTTCCATTGATATTTGTCACTAAATTCTCTTACGTTATTCAACTCAGTTGCCTATCTTCGCATCTTCGAAGTTCTTTGTTTATATTAGGTTGTCCGAAAAGTTTCTTTCGTTTTATGAGGAAATAATAAACGCACAACGTTTTTTGTTTTATAGTATTTTGTCGAATTACGTAGGATCTATTTTATTCTATTGAGATAAATACCGCGACATTTCACAAACTTCACAATAGTATTGTTCACATGTTCACAAACACTAATAGTATTTTCTCTTAGATTTAGTTCCTAATCTGGATCGTTCGCACGTTACAATTTGCCTGTTTGCAAAGTTTTCACGCGTACAAAAGTTTGATGAATGCAATTCAACGGTCGGCTGCATGCTGTTTCTGCCAGCGAATCATGTGATCGTTTATCCGGCGGACACGACACTGAAACGTGTAAATTCAGCGCGCGATATAATTTAATCATGAGAAACGTGTGGATGTCGAAACACGATATTTTATATCTGGATAAAACGTCTCTTTGTGTACCGATCGTTTAATTGCATAACTGAATCTTGCGTCCCGTACATTCGTCGTGTGCGAACGTTGATTTCCGCCGATTAACAGTCATGTTCATTCAGCTCTATTTGTTCAGAATCGCGCGGTGGAAAAATATTTTCACGGATATCTGAAAGTGTACCTTTTCCCCGATTTTGTTTTCACGTTCGTTGATTTCATTTCACCGAACAATGTTTGCAGAAAGATTTTCCATCGTCGGATATACGGTAAATTAATTTCTGTCGATTTAATCGTTTGACATATCGTTTGTAGAATATTTCGACTTTTACTGTTTGACCGCTTCAACCCTTTGACGTCTGAACTATACGCGTAACTTTCTTTTATCACAAAGTTTCTTCCAGATATTTAGAAACAAATCGAATAACATGTATTTCTATAAAGGTGGCAGCGAATATTTTGACTTCTCCTCTTTACCTCCTCAGCGGATGGAAGACGAGACGGGAATAGAATGTGGCGAATTAATATCGTCATTGCTAAATATTTGCGTAGGCGAGAGCAAATCGATACATTGCCGGGGGGATAACGTCGAAG
Organism: Bombus terrestris; assembly: GCF_910591885.1. Classification (NCBI taxonomy): domain Eukaryota; kingdom Metazoa; phylum Arthropoda; class Insecta; order Hymenoptera; family Apidae; genus Bombus; species Bombus terrestris. The sequence continues at coordinate 2,244,480 of NC_063274.1, forward strand.
GGAGCAACATAGCTAGAAACTTACTAATTGCAAGTCCTCGGCAAATTCCCAAAAGATGAAACATCGTTTAATTGACAATAGGATGGACGTTCTGTTAATAATTCGACTGTTCTTAATCTAAAAATGGCACGATGGATTGTACGGTAAACTAATACGACTTTCCTACGTAATAGAAATTTTGTTTCGACTTATTTTTAGACCTTAACCCAATAAGGACCAAGTAACAGATTTATCGTCATACTTTAAGTTTTATAAGATTGTAGAAATGTGTAAGAAAGAGTGGTGAAAATTGAGCATATCTTTAGGATTCCGTTCAATAGACGTAATGTTAATTATCAGAATGCAAATAATGTAAATCAAGAGAAAAAATTTGCAAATAAAATGTTACGTTAACGCGAATGTTGACTTTTGAAGTTATGTTTTTTATTAAAAATATTTTGTACAATTTCGTGCACAAATGTGAAACTAACAAGTTTGACATTTGAATATGATTTTGTACGCGTATCAAATTCTAGTAAACCACCTGTTGCATTGTTTATACGGAAGATTTAATTTACATTTTTATGAACCAAGTAAATAATTTTCATGAAAAATAATAAAATGAATTTTTATGGACTGCTAAAGACGAATAAACTCCATAAAATATTGTCAGACATTTTAACACGTTCACAGATATTTACCTGCAAACCAAGTTAAAGCTGAAATAATAACAAAAGTATTTTCATTGCTATTTTTATTGCTATTTCATTTTAATCAATTTCATTTTTAGGTCATTCCAAGACTTCACTGGCAAATACAATAACACAAGTGAGCAAATAAATATTCAATCAGTCCATCATAGAACAATTTAATTAATTAAATAAAAAACGATTATATGGTAAACTATGACTTACACTTAGTCTTTTTTTCGCTTATTCTGTCATCCATATTTCTATAATCTTCTTTTCCATATTGGTCACCGAAATAGTTTACTGCTACCAACGTAATAGAAAATGTTTAAATTAAAATTCTCATATATAAAAATACTAATTTTTAATTTATTTTTGTCCGCTTTAAATAACTTATCGTTTTACGTGCTCTCCTCACACATCGAGGTCATCTGCCTCTTTCATGATTCTATATTAACACATGATTGGTCTGGCGCATCAATTGGTGCCATAACTGAAGTGGCTTCGCGTGAAATAATTACATTGCGATCTGTGAATATCGCAAGCGTTTAAGCCTTTGTACAGAATTGCACAACTGCAATGTTCTAGAAAATACGTGATATCATCGTACTATGATAATGTAAAACCTACTTTTTACGTCACTTTTATCGATGAAACGTGAAACAGAAAGAAATGTTGCTGTTTAAACAAATTTGGAAACATTTATCTTTTTTTTTTCTTTACAAAAGGAGACATTCCTTTCACAAACTTTCACTGTAAGAATACGTTAACGTTTTTGGTTGATCAAATCCTAAAAATTCTTTTAATATCAAAGAGTTAAACTTCCTGTTCTCGACACGAACAAGTCATCCAACCTTTACGTTTCCATTGTCCACGAACGTTATTCTTAGCTTTGCTCGCAACCACGCAGAATTCAATTGCCCTATCCAAACACAGCACCGATTCCAGACCACAAATCAAATCCCCAAATTACTACAACCACGTGGAACAACAGCAGTAAAATTGCTGGCCGATCCTCGAATGTAGTTTCTCGAGGTTGCTCGCATCCTTGGAGCGTTGCTCGCAGCGATGGTCAGCAGAGTACACGAGGGTAACGTCGTTACTCAATCGAAACGGTACACGGTGAACGGAAAGTTGTCGCATAGTGGGTCATTCCCAGGCGATCGATGTTACTGCAGGTAGAAACGATCGACGGCTAAACAAGCTACGAGCATACGGTTCGCAGGTTGCATAATTCATGCAGCGCCACGATACGGGATAGGATGCTCAGTCGGCGTGTACCGCGGAACCACGCTCATTCGAATTTCCTGTCGATACATAAAAGCATTTACGATCGTCAGGTGGCTCGTAAATATCGCCGCGGGACGCGTATGACGTATCGTCCATCGACTGCACCCTGCCGATTCGAGATATCGGCAAGAAACGTTGAACGGTAGGATGCAACGCCGATCGATATTCCGGGGAATTGAATGGAGTTTGTTAATACGATGGCCTGCGATTGATTTCGTCGATTTCGTGATCAGCCAGGGTGGAGAGAGCACGGCTACTCACCGATAGCACGGAAGAACATGGAATTGATAGCTTTCAGGAAAATCGAGAAAACTTTATTAATCACGCGACTCTTTCTATTTGCAGATAAGCGCGATTGTGGTTTTAAAATTTCAACGACGAACGGACCCACTTCGAGTCACGTGACTAAGGTACCTCTGCAGCTGAAATTTTCATCCTTCGATTATTTCTCTCTTATATACGCTAATTAATATTAACCATTGTACTTATACGATATCCAATGACCGGTTGCCAGAGATCAGATCAGAGGCCAGAATTAAATTAAAAAATTTCATCTGAAATCACATGAGACGTATTTTATTTTTCACATGGGAGTATCGGAATTTCGACATGTCCAAATTTAACGTTAATACACGTGTACCGAGTAAATTTTTAAGATATTTTTTCCTTCAAAACAAAGCCTCAAATACAGAAACTTTATTCTACATTTTCCATTTATTCCTTTTTACGACAAATTATTATGCCACCAGTTACCGAACACCCTGTATATTGACGATAATTTGAGAACGTCCAAATACTTATGGACGATGGGATCGGATACTTGTACGTAAGGATCGCAAGCGATGCTTTCGAGGAAAGACGGAACATCGAGCGGCAGCTTACGAGTCGTGACGTCCCATCTATCCGACGCGACGGTAGCGCGGCTTATGCGGTAGTTTGCGTGACGTGCTCCGATGTACAGCGTTCCTTTACCTCGGGGGTATTAGCAACCGTTAGCGCGACGACTTTACGGGCCGTTAATACCTGGCGAATCTTACGTGCAACCAGGGAAAGCCGGGTTATTACCACGATGTTGCACGAAACCTTTCTATCTCTCTCTTTCTCTTAGACCGTTCTGCGCCCTTACCGTTACAGGCTACGTAAAAGCACTGCGGAACAGCGAGCCGCGCTTTTGAGTTTATCGAGAATCCGTCCGTTACGGGAGCAACGTCTTTTCGGTCGGAGATTATTATGCAACGTGTCGTTTAGAATAACAAATTTAGGTTAAAAGCTACTCCTCTTGGCGCAGGTAAAGCAAGACAAGGGAAAGATGTGATTGAGTTTTGCGAGTGAAATGAGTTGGGAAGTTTTATTAATTTTTATCCATATTGGTAGGAAACAACGGAATTTAAAATTCTGGTAAAATAAAATGTGCTTTTTATTCGTATTACGAATTAATGTATTAAAATGAATGAAAATGAAACGTACTGAGATCTATGAATTATAAATTTAATTATGTTACAGAGTGCGCGATAGGTAACACCTGTAGACGCCTATGAGAATTACACTGTTAACTCTTAACTGATACGATGAAATCAAATTTTAATGTCAATTTATAATTATAAGATTTAACTTAGTTGAAGATTAGCGAGACTTTGCGATACGCGTTCTTTGGAATAAAATTGTAACAATGTTTATAATCTTTGTAGTATTTTAGAGCCTCAGAGTAACGGTTAAAGGTTAAAGGTATGGATAACTCGTGTGATTGAGAATTTACGTGATTCCTTGGTTTGATTGTAAGAGCTAATAGAATGAAATAACGTTTGATCGAAAGATTCTAGACTTGGGCAAAATGAGAGTTTAAGAGAGGAGTTGAGCGATTGTCGAGGGCGGGAATAAACGGGCTGCATGCAAGTTCAGGAAATTGTCAAAAGACCGATAGTTTTACGCTTCTGCCTGTACTTACAGTCACCGGAAATGCATCTTCAACGAGAAAATGAAGATCTAAAAATAGCTTTCTAGGTAAAAGTACTTTTGAAATTTGAAGCGTATATTTTTGAAAGTTTGCGTTCTTTGTTTGTCTATGAAAATGTCTCCCACGCAAATGGAGAACTTCTGTTTCGTTAATTACATTCGTAATAATCTGGAGTTTCGTTAACGTATTAAATTAGTTCTAAGAATAGAATAGAAAATGTATTTTTTTATAGAATTTTACTGTGTGGTATTTTATTTGTTTTTAAAGCAAAAACATTTTTAATTGAAGCTTTCAAAATGATACGTTTCCGTTGCTATAGTGACAATAGTCAAACCAACTAAACGGTTAATTGTTTTGTCGAATTCACCTGTCGAAACGCAGAAATTTATTTGCTTTAACATCAAAGTTTATGATTCGCCGACGCGTTTGTTAGTGACAGCTTTTGATTTTGAATAAATACGCGGAAATTCAAGTTCGCAGCCAAAAACGATAGCTGATTTTCAATGCACTGCATGTCTTATTCATATTCTATATTTAATCCCTATATTTCGATGAAATATTCCATTTCTTCCAAGTATTATTTAACCATTAAAAATACTGTAAGAAACTCTTCATTTGAAAAAAAAAAAATGAAATCCAAGTAAAGTGGCGAATGTCAAGTTCTATTATATATATTATAATAAAATCTATTTTAATATTCTAATAGAAACTGAATCGTATGGTACTTATAAACCCGCAAAACATAATATATCGTTGATAAATTCCGCTACGTAATACTACGTTACATAGTAATACGAAAAGCTCATTGTTGTGTCTTTTTGAAAGTGGAGTCGGACTAAGTATCCTCGTGCCCGGTAATGAGCAATAAACGTCATATAAACCGTGAAATTACTGTCAGCAGAGAATTCAAAGACTAATGAAAATGAGTTTCTAGAAATTTCTGTGGTCGAATAAATGTGAATAGTGTTGAACAGGCGAACAGTGGGATCGTCATTGTGTTTCGAACATCGCGTGGTAATTTCATTAGCGGAGTTGGAAGTCTTAAACGGTTTCGTTTATTAATTGGTGAAGTTAAATGAAGAATTAAAGGCGCAACGAAGATCTGCAGAAGAAATAAAGTTTCTTGTAATCTCTTCGAATTAGTTCGAATAATCATGTTTGCGGATTAATTTTTACCTCTCATGAAATATTTCAACAATTCGTTCTTATCGTAGCTGTCGTATACAATTTTACTTCGGTTTAATTATATTTCGAATGGGTTTCTCAGTATTTGGAGATAAGAATGACTTATGGAATTTGCCTGATCAAAAAGGCCTCGTACATAGCACAATGTAACCGAGCTACCCGCGAAAACAGCAAACAAACAGTAAACAAACGTGAACTCTAAAGTCAACACCTTAAGCTGATTCTAATTCAGCTTAGAGAATGTACACGGTCGTTAGAGCAATTTAATTCTGAAGATCGAGGAGTAATTTCAGCCCTTAGAGTGTGTTTGAATTTCTTCAAGGGATTTTTCACCCCTTGTTTGTTTGTTGAGTTTTCTCTTCATGTTAACTCTATCTCAGTCCTTTGAATGTGTTTGAATTTCTTCAGGAGATTTTTCGCCCCTTGTTTGTTTCTTGAGTTTTCTTCTCATGTTAACTCCACTTTCACGTTATTTGTAATCATCGAAAGCAATATCTTTTTTTACTTTTCTTTTTTTACTTGATTCGTTGATCTTCAAAATATTAAAAAAATGTACGCGCAAACACGATTTCTTTGGTTATTTACTTTAAGAGTTAATTTCATCAATATACTTTAAGAAATTCGTTCTCCCAGCCAATACTCGAACTTTCTTTCTGGATTTCGAAAAAGACATGTTTCTCGCCTCGAAATTTTGCGACGCGATGATCGGCTCGAGTATAGCGTTGGTTGAAGGGAATAGAGACAAACAAGCTGTGACAAAGGTGGAGATCGGAAGCAGAAAGACGAAGAGAATGGACCGGGGACGAGAATGTTCCCCTCAATTTATATAGATTGCTCCGAGTGGCGTTTCGGGTTCAAGTAACGAGGTACAATTCCGTAGCTGGACGAGTATTTCCTTCCTGAAGTGGAAAATCCATTACGTGGTCAGCCGTCGAGCTGACCGAAGGGAAAGTAGACGATACGTAGACATATATAAACGTTATCTCATTAGACAATGTTTCGGTGTTGATGCTGATGGGTAGAAATGATTATTGTCTTCTTCCAGCGATATATCTTTTGTTTAGGAAGATTTTTCTCTGATAAAAAGTAAAAATTATTGACGTTTTAAACGTATGACATAATATGACATCATCACAGGTGAACATAAAATATACAAAGTCCGAATTGAAGGTAGAAAACTCGTTATTCCGTTTTGCAACTTTATATGTTATAAGCGTAGCTACATACTTTTCTAGTTTTGTTGCATAACAATAAACTTACCAGTAGTGAGCAATAAAAATGTCTAGAAAAGTATGTACCTACGTTTATAACACAAAGTTGCAAAGCAGAATAACGAGCTACCTTCAATTCGGACTTTGTATATTTTATGTTCACCTGTGCTGATGTAATATTAATATTTTTTATGTACACGGATTGAACGATTATTAAAAGGTCTAATAATTTGTTCGAAGGTAGCTAAATATTTGCGACGAAATGCCCCATCTTACTGAACGCAGTGAGACATAGATAGTACATAAAATTACAAGAAAAAGTTCTCGGAACTCGTTACTGTGAATTGACCTTTTAGCGAGGACCGAAACGGGAGCGTAGTCATTAATTTCGTTAAAACGAAGAAGTTTCCCCTTTCCTTTGATTGCTAGGACTGTGTGCCACGTGCTAATATCCGATTTCTCCTGCCACATTTTAGAAACTCTATAAGTTTTATTTCTTAATGCTTGTACATAAAGAATTAAAAAAAGTTCTTTGAAGTTTCATTTGCACAGCTTGTTATTGCATATAAAATATCGCAACACGTAGCTAATTTTCGACACGTAGAAGTAATAATTTGTAAGGAAGCCACCTTGTACAGTATTTCATTTCAAATTAAAAATTATGTATCTTTTTTTTTTAAGACAATTCTTTCAAAAATGCAATATTATTATCTTAATTCATTAAAAGTAAAACCAATAGAAGATAATATAACTTTTTTAATAAATTCTAATTGATCAATTTTCGCCATTGGATAACATTGTCAATGACGATACATAACTGGAAATGCGAAATAAAAAGTGAATGTAAAAGTCTGCGAACTAAAAGGTGGAGAAATGAGGTTCGCAAGTCTGAATATTTCAGCTTAAGATCAAAGGGACTGATTCGTTGACGATTGCATCGGAATTTTAGAAATCACTCGCGCATGCAGATTAGTCCTATCGGTTGCGAATCAATTTGGGGACTCCAATTATACTGGAAATGTCAACGCTCTAAATTCTCTAACCACATTTTAATTAAATATCGACAAATTGACTTTGAGCTACTGGAATGCTGCATTTGGATGATTAGTTTACGGTTTATCCATTCAAAGTGGTTGGTTCTCCCATCACTAAAAAGTGAGACGGAGCAAGGTATGCACTCGTTTAATTTCAGATTCTCGCTATTTATAAGTTAACTAACTAAATAATTTATGAGTTGGACAGAGCGTTTAGAAAAAAATATGACACAGCTTTAATCGCTTTTTTTCGCTGTTATTTTTACATCATCTGTTTAAATAAAATACACACATATACAGAGTGGTCGGTAACTGGTGGTACAAGCGAAAAGGGGGTGATTCTACGCGAAAAAAGAAGTTGAAAATATAGAATAAAAATTTTTCGTTTGAGGCTTTGTTTTCGAGAAAATCGACTTAGAAAGTGTTCATAGAAATTTAATTAGAAGAGCAGAAGTATGTGTTTGGCAGAATGGGCAACATTTTCAGCAATTTTTGTAATAATAAACTTTATGATTACTTCATACTATTTCATTATGTATTCCTAATTTTCCGTTACGGCAAAAACAAACTTAAACTGCGATAATATCCATCGAGACAACGATCTATAGTGTTATATCTCCCGTTATAACGAGACGTGATAAAGTGCAGGCGTACCGAGCCTAAATTCAAAGTCGATTTTCTCGAGAACAAAGCCTCAAACGAAAAATTTGTATTCTATATTTTCGACTTCTTTTTTCGCGTAGAATCACCCCCTTTCCGCTTGTACCATCAGTTACCAACCATCCTATATATTAATGTATATCGACACAGCGAAGACAAAAGTATTCGGACAGTACCTTCGCCTCTCACTGTATGTTATTTAAGAACTCTTTTCGTACCGGTTACAATGATATATTTAATTATCTGTTTGTAATAATATTGTTGTAATAATATTTGAGCTACTCGAGCATTTTATTAATTTTACGCTCAGACAACGTTGTACGATGATTTTAGCCGTGTCCTAAACATATTTGGATACGTGTCCAGTCAATAATATAATATTATGCCTATAATAATATTTTAATTGAAAAATGTATAATAGATATGTAAGAAAACTTTTGTCCTGAACAGTACAGGAAACGATAAATCTCTACAAATTATTCTCCCATTTCTAATATGAACAGGACGTTCATACGAACGGTGGTATGGTCAACAAAGTAGCTGCTAATGTCCACTTTAAACGAAAGCATTATAATATAAAGCTACAACATTCGCCTCAAAAACAAATAACTCGTATACTTCCACGTAAACGGTCAGCCCTCTCGGCATCGATCGCCATCAAAAATTTATCAAGCCACCATCCTCGTTATTCACATTCAAGCAAAAAACAAAGAAATAGCCGATATACCTAACGAACGATTTATTCACACTTTCACGCCGTCACCGTCCAAACGTTATCTTCATCGTTCTGTCAAGCTCCTTATCCGTCCCGCGAACAGCAAGAAAAAAAGTTGTCGTTGCCCGAACGATAAGTCAAGCGAACGGCACGATAGAAAATGTGTATGGATGGCTAAAAAAATAAACGATAAAATTGATCGCTATGGCTACGAACAAATTATAGCGCGCAATCATTGATATTCACGAATAGTTCTTCTGTTTGTCATCCTCTTCCATATCTACTATTCGCGAATGTGTTCGTGAAATATAAATTTTTGGAACGGAAGTTCTTTCGGCCAGAAGCTGATAGAAATAATATATTAATCGATATTTTCGAGCAAATTACTAATAATTCTTAAATTAAACACGAATCAAGCTAGTGTAACAGATTCGAAATGATATCATATTCATTCGTAAAAACGAAAATTTAATAGGTGGACTTTTACACAATGCAGAATATGTGTTAGAACTTTTTGATACAATGGTAGGAAATATTGTGTATAGGCAAATCGTTTAAGCGTTCATAACTCTCTTTTGCTTTGCGCAGTCTAATAATTACCTGTCAAACTATTCCAAAACTAAATAACACCAAACTAACTGAGCTCGATAGTATTTAAAAATAGGTCGTCGCTGACATATAATAAAATATACTACTCGTGAATTTAATATAAACAGAATTTGAAAAAAGATCGCAAAATCGTCATAAAAAGTTTGCGAACATCTTGCGAATGGTGTTTTGAGTACGCGCCTTTAAGCCGCCTTCAGTCCGCTATGATATCACTCACAACTGACTAATCCGGATTCGTTCGCCTGAGGATATCCGATGCCCGATGCATCACGCGGTGCAATCTAACTGAAAGTTTCGGCACAAAGGTAGTGCACGAACGAAAGCGTGCAACGGCGCGCAAGCTTTCCGTTTCCGATTTCGCGCGTGCTCACACACGTTTTCTCTGGCATATTTCACATGGTTGGTCACACCCATACCTCAACCAATAGATCTTGTCAGGAACTTTTTCTGTAATTTTGCACGTGGGGATCAGACTAACATAAGCAGTTTTTTCAAGTTAAATTATATATACATTATAGCACTAGCACAATAAGTTAGCGATATTAGTCTATTCGTGCTACTTATAAGTACGTAAATTTCTTAAATAAGGCGTTTGTAAATTAATTCGATCGTGCAGGAGATCCCTGGTGCAATTTGATCAGTAAATTCGTACTTATACGTTCAAAGTTATAATACTTCGAGAAAAACGTTTCATTGCTGTTAATACTTAATCTTCTTGCCATAAGTGGGACCAAGTATCCTGTTAAAGTTAGAATGAAACACGAAGTATGCCCGTATCGCTATCGCTCGTAATATACGGGTTCAGTAGCGATATTGATTAACTCCATAAATTGAAAAGCAGAAAAATGTTAGTTACAAATATTTCTTAAAACTTACCTGAAAGCTCGCGATTTATATCGGCTGCAACGAATAAACTTATGAAATGGAAGTAACTGAGTTGTTTATTTCGAGAAGTTAGACACTAATCACCTACTCGGCTAATGAAGCTGAAAAATTTATAGAAGGTGGAGTCGATGAGTTCGCCTATCTTTCTGATAGTCTCGTAAAACGATAAAAAAAAAAGTAGAAAGATTCTGACATTGAAATGAGCGTAACTATCGAGAATACAAAAGTTGCCAAGGTAAATGTTTAAATGCATCGAAATGAAGTGCTGAATGTACGAGATTAAACCTGTAACTGGTGTAATTTGCATAATGCTGTAAATGATGAATTTGGCCGAGAGTGAAGCTATTTTGACGTAGGAATAATTCTAATGAATTATTCAAATTTTGACACCGTGCGTATAGCTGAAATCTGTGGATCGCTTCGAGATTGAACGAAATTGAATCGACTGAAGCATATATCAAAGCTGAATCTGGTGTAGAAGATAGTTCGATCTGGGTGGTCAACTTTCACGATACTTTTGTATTTTAAATAATTGAATATATACGAGATATTAAAAAGTGTATGATACGAAAAATTGTAATTGATATGAAAATTGATATCATCGAGAGTTTTAATTTCGCGAAGTTTCAACGGTGCTATAATAAATATGTCCTCGACAACGTCGTGCTAGTTGACAAATCCTCGAGGACGCTTTCAAGGAAATGGAACCTCCTCCGAGACCCTCCAAAATGTCAGTTATAGGTTTGTAAGCGAGTGAAACATACGATAACCAATACAGCTTAAGCTATATGGCGAAAATTGTTCTGTCAAATCAATCAGCGTTGGGATTTCGATTGCAAAATAATTACGATTCCTACGTTTGTTGTACACTATTGACGTTTATAGATTTATGAGAAATTTAAAGATGTAAAAATGTATAAATTTATGATAGACTTATGATACTTATTAGATGAAACAAATGTGTATTTAAATTACGTAAACATTCACCCGAGTGTTGTTACAATGGTAATTAAATATCATGATCACATAAAATTATAATTTTCATCCATATCTCCATTTCATATATCACGTCATATTTTGTTTTTTCATTACACATTGTTACAAATTATTCATTATCACACGCGCTACTCCAAAATTACTCAAGACAAAGGAATTTAACTCTAATCTAGTAAAAATCTCAAAAGTGCTTTCAGTAAGAGCTTAAATACATTATGAGCATTGGTGGAATATATATTCTTTTACCATGTTATTAACGTCTATACTGTGGTATATGTTATATCTATTCATTGTTCCTGTTACACGTGTTACATTCGTATTCGTTTCCTGAAATTACGATGCTTTCTTCGTGGCGCTTATCTTTAAGAGATCCATAAGATAATCTCTAAGAAACCATAATCTCGTTAAAAATTAATAATTCAAATAACACAACCGAAATGAGAAGAATATCTACTCCGGAGATACCACAAAACATATTTCAACGATAATTACATATTCACTCCAGCCAAACAAACGTCGCAAAAGACTCTCAAAGTATTAAACTTCCTCAAAACTGAAACTTTCTGTTTTTTCAAATGAAGAGCTCTCGAAAAGCAGCAAAAAGCCGTAACCCTGCCACATGAAATTCTTTTCACGCTATCGTTCGCTTGATTACACTCGAAAGTACAACCACGCTCTTGCAGCATGACTCTCCAAGGCACAAAGGTTTCCGCGTGAACATCCCTTGATCGACGATCGATTCAAGAGCCTGAATGTTTCGTGCGAATGGTCGTTGTCGTCGATGTTGATCCAGTGATGACACGCGACGTTGTGAAATCGCGGTGCATCGTTCAACTGACTGAAAAATAACTACCAATAGGAGTTACGTCCCTCGGTGGAAATGATTAGGCTATTAGACGGTCGCGGTTGCAATAGTAATGCGAACCATTTGTCTGGTAGACTGATTTTGATTTAACAAACGATAATAGGAGTGCTGTTGCTTAATAATGAGAACAACCAGCACGCTGCCTCGTGAGAACTTTCGACGCGAATGCGTTCCATAGAAATCCACCGAACTGCGATTGTTCCACGCTGCATTCAACGATATTTCAACTCGTGATTAGCTGAATAAGTTGGATTGGAAAAGTTTACCACTCTCGGAGGAATTGTTTAGTGTTATACGATTTATGAGAATATTAGAAGTTGAAGGGAGCTTGCTATAATTTGGTACAGCTAATACTTTTTTACTTACGAAAGAATACTATTCGATAAGCTCTTTGCTATAGCTTGACCTGGGTCAAGACGTTCATTATTGTCCTGCCTTTAAGGCGTTAAGATATCAAGTTTTGAGATATGCGATGATGACATTAAATAAAAATGACATTAACAATTTCGAGCTTATGACATCAAACACATAAAATTAGAAATTCGTTAATCTCGATACTGTACATAATACTTGATTTGTTTTCAACAATTAGAATCACTTAACCTATGAAACATCGAGTGGTAATTTTAATTTCTTCTTCTTTACAGAGTTCGTGTTGAATATTACGTGAACGAAAACACGTTCAAGGAACGACTTCAGCTGTACTTCATCAAAAATCAACGTTCGAGTAAGTATACCGAGTATAGTTTTTATATATTGAAGTCAATAACCGATAAATCGATCCTTTAAACTACGTATATGAATAAATTATAAACTCGTAGATATTTCGGAAATATTTGTAACCCTGTTCTTTTCGAAACATAAAGTTTGATTTCAAAAAGTTTAATCGCAAAAAAGTAGCAATATCATTAATCAGCTGTAAAAGAATCGGAAAAGGATTATAAAGAATCCTCAAAATGTAAAGGACTAAAACATTTAAATTGAAAAATTTATCAAACACCTCACCGATATTTTCAAGCAATTGCACAAGTAGAAATCAAAATAGTTAAACGCATAAATAGACCTGTGGATGAAATAGATGAAATATATTTTATATTGATTTAGCCTATTTGTAAATTCGTGTTCTCTATTCAGATGAAAATTGATACGTTTCGTATGAAATGCCATGTAATAGCTTATACCGTCATTCGCAGGCAGAGTTCACTGTCGCAGTTTTAAATAGACCTTTCGGTCTAACGCCAGAGTTTCATGCGATAGCGGTACATACGAATATACCTATTGTGCCAATGTCATCCCGTAAATCGTGTTACGTTTTTCGTTTTACTTGTAACACAATGCGGAGCATCTAAAACTGATCGATCACGAATGTGCTTTTATCAGAATAGTCTAAAAATAGTTTAGCTTTAGCTTGTCTTTTCTTCCATTGCTCGTCGTATGAAATATTTTTGTGGAATATTTCATTAATAAAAATGTGCTAGACTCTTCATTTATTGGGCAGAATGTAATCAGATTAATCATCACAATCGTTACGTATCAATTAACAAAAATTTTCATTTTAGACTTCGAAATTTCGAAAATTTGAATAGAAGTATGATTTTATTGAATTTCAACGTGATAAATCTCAAAAAGATTTTCAGGATCAGGTATGAATATTTGATTTGTTTGTTCCCAGTTCTCAGAGAAAAAATAATACATATATGTAATCCATTCATATACTGGTTCAAGGTACCATATTTTGAGCTTACCCTTTTTAACTCGCCCTCCATGAACATCAAATTGGTTTACGAAAATATCTTCGTTAATAACAATATCAACGTCGAGCAATTTGTTAGTGTATTACGTTTAAACTGTTACAATTTACTATTTCCTTAACTTCAAATACGTAATAAAGTAGACATTTTTTCTCGTTCGACAATTCCACTTATACAATTACTTCCTCGAAATTACCATTCCATTAACTTTATTAAGATGTAACAGAAAGCATAAAAGCACAAATTTTCATTACTGGGTGATTAATTCCCTGTCTGCAAGCAACCATTAATAACGAACTACATCACATGACATATCTTTTTTCGTGGATCTAACTACAATGATTAAGCTAATTGTAAGAAATAAAACAAAATCTTTAATCCTTTTTCTTCAATGGTAATATTTCAGTTCGTGTGATACGAATTCTCATAAGACGTCAGATCTGCAATGTGTTGCAAAATTATTTGTACAATCGAGAATCTAATAAAAGATATGAAATGTAATACGCCTTTCCCCCAGCAAAACGAGCATTCTTTTTACGTTATAACTGCGATGAGTTCCCTCGTACATGCAAATTGAAACTTTTTTTTAATATCTTTTACAATTTTATTATCACAGAATCTTATCTCATATTTCTAAATAAAAATGATTGAAAAGTTCTTTACTTTATTATTTCTAAATTTTTGTCGAGCTTTCGCCTGTGCAAATAATTCTATGACTCCACTATACATTATATTATGTCCGCGATAAAATAAACACTCGACGAATGATCGCAAAAGGTCATTCTGTCTGCATCAACGCGCTCGAAAAGATCGGCAAGCTTTTGATCGTGAAAGAGTTCAGGGTGCTGGAAATTCTTTTTGGAGACATGTTGCTCGTTGCATGCCAGAAACGTAATTTCGGGAATGGCATGCCATCGTGACACCGACAACCGTGTAGATGTCTGGCAGCGAGACATAATCTTTTGAAGCTGCTGGCACTAGCAGATAGCGGATGTCGCACCGATATCGTTGCTCGATCTCTCTTGGTATCGATTGTTTGCATCTATTCGTATGCCTAACGAAAGATCGATGCCCTGCCATGTTCCACAACGCTACGAGGGGACGATTAAAAACGGTTCTTTGTAGATCGTGAATATCGATACCTTTCCACCTGGGCATTCTTTATCCGTGACAAATTCATTCTACCGATTTTCTCGTACCTTTACCCTATCGCGTGTTGACGTGTCGTGATAAAAGGATTCGACTAAATTGCGCGTTTAAAAGTTAAAATAAATGTTTTACCACTATGGAATTAGAAAAATTTTACAGAAAGATATCTTTTAAAGAAAGATATTAAATGGGAATTTTTATAAAGTCAAATCGCACTTTATTATTAGTTCCAGTTGTATTTATTTACAATTAATAATGATTATTCGTGTTTCAGGTTTGAGGATACGATTGGCTAACTTGTTCTTCAAGCTACTAACATGCTTCTTATACATATTCAGAGTGATCACCGACAACGATCCAACTTACGCAGCATGGTGAGCTTTATACTCGATGTTGTTATTTTAACTAACTCTGTGTTAATGTCTGTCAGCGATTTTCAATCGTTAAAAACTTTCTTAAAATTGTAACGATATAAAAAAGATCGTTGTGAGTATATGTCGATTTCTTCGATGAGTATATGTCAATTAATTACTTTTATGCGACGAATTCTGTATTTTTAAAATAATCAATTTTAATTCTATCTTAATTATCTCTCGCAAAGATATCAAAATTGTACATTCTTTTCTTTTTCTTGAAAAAAAATTCCTACCAAATATATCTTCAGCCAATCAAGTAAAAAATATTTTAATCAAAGTAATTCTACAGTACCGCAAACAAAGAAAAGATTTCTACCAAATATATCTTCAGCCAATCAAGTAAAAAATATTTTAATCAAAGTAATTCTACAGTATCGCAAACAAAGAAAAGATTTTCTCTGTCATTTCATTTTGTTTTAACTTGGTAATGTTTCACTGCAATGCGACAATGAGAAAGAATTTCTACTGGAAGACGAAGGAAACCATTTCAAGTCGCGATTCGAAATTATGATATTTCGGAAAACGAGCTATCATAGCCGAAAATGAAAGCGAGATTAGATTTCGCGGGTTGATATACCATTTTCCTATTACAAGTCTCTAACATTCTCGATATTGTTTAAGTACTTTTAGCCCTCTTACCTTCTTATGGATCTTCAATTTACTTCCACGTTCTCTTCTATCTGTCGTATTACCGAAATTACTATCCTTCGGCGTCCAATATCTCTTCACTCCTCCTTCCAACGTTGCATTCCTAACTTCTTTCATGATCTTTATTTTTTTAGTTCTTTCTTTACGACAAATATAAGATTACTAACGTTGTTATAACATTGCCTCTATTTTTTAATCTCTTCGATATATAATCGAATTATTTCGTCATATTTAATCTTCAAATTCTCAAACTCCATAGTACAATTAGTCAGATACCATTGCAGTGTACGTTAAGCAGTTGCCCTGTCGTCATAGTCGACTATCTACTTTCGAAAATTTCCGTGAAATTATAGCGCGTACGCTTTTAAAAAATTTCCTTTGTGCCCGAGTTTCTCTTCATCAGTAGTGCTTTTAAACCCCAGAAAAAAGGCAAATTCTCTTTTTTTTTCTTTCAGTTACGGTTGCACGCCCGGCAACAAAACCGAGTTCCTCGCGTCCCAGAATCTTACCGAGGAGGAATTTCAAGAGCATCCGACCATCAACTGGGATGCGATTTTATGGGTGAGAAGGCCGTTGGAATTGTGGGTCGTCCAGGTGATCCTGGCAATAGTATCACTTACGGAAGCATTGCTGCTCGCCTATCTGGGTTACAAGGTACGCATCCTTTCATTCCCGGGAAATTTGATTTCACGCATAATACTCGATTATAGGACATGCGGTCGCTCGTCTGAAATATCTCGTTTCTCCATTGTCGCACAGAGACGTACGAATTTTTAATTGGATAATACTTTTCTTATTTTAGTACTTTATTTAAATGCCATTCGATATTTTAAAGAAAATAGCTAATGTAACATACATTGGCTTACAAAAGTATTGGAATATTCGTAGACATCCCTTATGAATATATTATGTGTTATACAGAACATTAAAAAATATTATTAGTACTATAAAGACACCCGACTGTCGTGATTATATTGATAAACAAATTGAAACAAATCTAAAAATATACAGGGTGGTTGGTAACTGGTGGTACAAGCGGAAAGGGGGTGATTCTACGTGAAAAAAGAAGTCGAAAATATAGAATACAAATTTTTCGTTTGAGGCTTTGTTTTCGAGAAAATCGACTTTGAATTTAGGCTCGGTACGCCTGCACTTTATCACGTCTCGTTATAACGGATCTCACTGTAGATCGTTGTCTCGATGGATATTATCGCAGTTTAAGTTTGTTTTTGCCGTAACGGAAAATTAGGAATACATAATGAAATAATATGAAGTAATCATAAAGTTTATTATTACAAAAATTGCTGAAAATGTTGCCCATTCTGCCGAACACATACTTCTGCTCTTCTAATTAAATTTCTATGAACACTTTCTAACGTATTCGATTGTTTTAAAGTATGAAAGGCTACAATAATCTTTTCTTTCAATTGTTCGCAACTTGCGATTTCTTCAGAATAGACAATTGATTTAATATGGCTCCATAAATAAAATTCAAAGTCGATTTTCTCGAAAACAAAGCCTCGAACGAAAAATTTTTATTCTATATTTTCGACTCCTTTTTTCGCGTAGAATCACCCCGCTTATACCACTAGTTACCAACCACCCTGTATATAGAAATTAGAAGATATTTAGTACAAGTATATATTTCACAGAGATGATACAAATACATTAAAGTACATCAAATTAATTATACGTTATATTAATAAGCCTCGAATTCAGTAGGACCATCTTCCACGTTTGTGCGTTTTTTACTAAATATATTTGAAATATAGTTGGATACTCAAATTAGAAAATTACCGATAAAAATGACAATATCTTCCATACTTCAAATGGAATCACTCATTTTCATCAAATAATTCTGATACTATATCTTAAGAGTTGGCAAAAACAATTTCCTTGCCTGAAATATATCTAATATGAAAGTAGACTTTTAAATCGAATTGCCAATATTTCAAAACATAGTACCTACATTAACATGACCAAACACTTAGCTCAATTTTTCATATATCAAACCCTAATAACAAATTTTCACAGAAGATGCTCAAATAAATACATTAAAAGATTTCATTCGACGGGGTACCATTTAGAACCTAATTGACCAGATGCCATCTGTAGAATTACATTTGTCTGAGGAGCATCCGTCGATGAATTCCATTTCCCTTCCGACTTTTTTTGTGCGACAATAAAGCAGCGAGTTATTTTGCACGTCTGGCTTTCGTATATCTCACTTGGTCGTTTTCCTCTCTATGTGTTTCTCTCTTTTCATTGTTTGCTTATGCATGGTAGTCCGTGTATGCTCATCTAATCGCCAACCGTTCTGCTGCTGGCTGAACGAATTAGACTAAATAAAACGGAAGTCGAAGGTTCGCGTTGACTGGCATTGAATACCGTGGTGTATGTAACCGAGAGTCAGAAAGTTAGAGATGCTAGTTGGCTGACTAGCTAGAAGCTTTTCCAACCAATTTGCTGGCTTCATAGAGAGTAGCTTTTTCCTACTTTGCTACGGATTATAATTTTTTTTTTTACTGCAGCGAGCCAGGAAAATTCACAAAGAGCTCTCTCTTTGTTCGGTGACTAAAAACGCTTCTTAGGAAGGAGAGATTTTGTGGCAAGCGCGAAATATTTGATTCTTTATACGTATTCTGACGAAACATTCCTAAGAAGCTCGCTTTTATTTTACGCGTAATAAGAAAAATTCAATTGAGCCGTCTGAAATCCTCTTGCGTCTCTTTCCGTTGCTCTCGAGAACATTCCGTTCGGGCAACGAAATTTTCTTTCCACCCGTAAGGATCACTTCCTGACTATGTGTTTTGCTTTTAACATTTCAACTTTGCTATAATGGTTATTGTGATTTATTGTATACCTATGTGTATGCATGTATAGTCGGTCACAAAAGTTTATGGTGTTTACATACATCTGTTGAATCTGTTGAGACAGCTCTGGCAATATTTTTAGTATCAAATTTTACTTTCATTGGATCGAGACTCGTGTTTAAAAGAAAATAAATAAAAAGAAATAGCACATATTAGAAACAAGATATATCAGATTTAATTTAAAGTACAAGACAAGTAATTTTCTGGTGTAAAAAAATGGATTCTCCGTTTCTCTCAATGAATCAGACACATACAATTCGACGAATATACATAGATTTTTTTGACTGACTGTACATGTTATTTAGATTATATTCGTGATAGATATATTTGTAATAAAAAATTGATGTGATTTTTGTTCTTTTATCTATTCGAGTTTTTCTATTGCAACTAGCACGAAATTTTAACGCCTCCCTGCTTCTCGCTCAGCTTCCTCGTCGTTCTGCAATTTCGTCCTGATTATTTTTCAACTCGACAAATCGATGACGAGCTATCATATTATAAACAGATGAATATTAGTGTTAAAACGATTTTTCTGGTTTCTAGCCTGTCGAACTCGATCGAGTTATAAACATTTTGCACTGAAAGTTTAGGCACGATCCTCGAGAAATATAAAACCAATGCAATTTCACTGGTGCAATACAAAATTTTGCAAACTTCGGCTCGACTTGACGGTAGTCACAAAACACGTCGGCTTCTATTCAAAAGTTTTTCCTTATTTCGCTTCAAAAGTAAACCGGGAAATCTGTGGAAGACTTACGAACGCATGAAAGTTCGACTTGAGTAGTTATACCTAAATTCCAATTTCATTTCTGGCTGCGAGCACTTTTGTCGAAAAAAGGACGTTTAAGAAATCGAATATTTTTATTCCATACCGACCGCTTCGTGGATTTTCCGCGGTCCGATGTGATTTGAATTAGACATATAACATACTTTGCCTTTCAAATTTATGGTATAACACTATTCATAAGTTATATAAGATATTTATTTTCCAAAAGGATATTGTTTAATACATAGGCAGTTGTAGAAAAATATTTACAGTTAGGCAAGCTAAGGCTAGTAAGATTTGTTTTATGTTTAAATTAGGTTCAAAAGTTTGAAGGTTTGTTTTAGGACTCGAAGAAACAAGAAATATATATAATGTGTCACGCAATTAGTGTCAGTTTAATGTACTTCCTGTACGATTAAAAGCAGAGAACTTGTTTCGTTATGATCTATTTGATTACTATCACGATACATTTACAAAATTAATTCCTTCTTTCTTAACGAAGGAGGCGAATTCTCGTTTCTCCCGCGACTTTTTTCGCGAAATTGTTGCCTATTGATGCCTATTTGTTGAAAAAGATGGATAATATAGACAAGGGCATATACAGCAAGTGTCCAAGGTATAAAGAGAAATAAATTATATACAAAGAATATTATCTGCATGATAGTAAGTTAAAAGTTCAGAGCCATATTATTAGTCAAAAACGTAAAATAAAAACATTTCTTTTTTAACTGCATATGCAAAGCACCAAGAAGCACAAAGTATAATTTTAGTAATAAAGAGAGAAAATTCCATTTTGTATATTTGGGTTGCATGGATCGTTACGTCAAAAGAAAGATTACAGCAATAAGAGTTTGAACTTTGTTATACTATTTAATTTCTCTTTTTATCGCCTTTTCTCAACTTTCAACCGATTCTGCGATACCATTTACTTTTATGTAAGTACGTCTGTTCTACTCTAAATTGCAAATTTAATATAAAAATTTCTGCCAAAGTCATGACTACCGGTCAAACATAGTGTCTAGCAGCGTCTATTAAACTGTTGTATCTTGTATTTCTGCTTGTTTAAATGTCGTGGAATAACCATAACCAATTTCTAGAATTACTTGCATGGAAAAACGTTCTTCGTTGACCACTCAGCTAATAATGTGTCACAGAAATGAAAATAGTGAAACTTTTCAGGACATTCTCTTAGGGATCAAAGGCTTTTCTAATGAAAATGATACCAAGTATAATTGTATTTAACTGTCATTAGGTTATGGAATTCATATACATGTAGTATCGTGGACAAAAAGGCCTAAGATATCGATCGAACCATAAACAATGTCGCGAGAGCCGAGGTGTCGTCGGGTCTATCAATGTGTCGTCGGTCCTTTCCAGTGAATAGTTTCGTAGAGAAGGTCTACGTGACCCTGGCCACGGGTGTTTGCGGAACACGCGTGGTGGGACGAAAAAAGACAAAGGGATGCTAGAGACAGTGTCAGCTGAGAAGTCGTACAGAGTTAGTTGAAAAGTCAGAGAGAGTTTTTTTTTTTTATTTGTTTGAATATTTCCAATCAATTCTCGTTGAAAATTTTCAGTAACTTCATTTAGCGTGATACTGTAACATAGTTTATAATAGTTTATATTGTTGATTCTAGTTGGATCTAAGCACTTAATCTAAAGGGTATTTTCTTTTTAGTCCGCGGATCTGGTCCGTCGTGTCAAGTAGTTGGGTGACTAATGGGTTGTGGTGGTTGTTGATTCTTGTGTTATATCTGCTTCTGGACTTGTATATTTCTTCTTTGACTGTGGGTATCTTGAGGTCGCGGTGGATTGTATCGTTGGTAACATACCAGGGTGAAGTCAGAGAGAGTGAGTGCAGAAGCCGGAGAGTGTGAGTGAAGGAGCCGGAGAGTATGAATCGGGAAGTTGAGAGCCGAGTATGATAATAAGACGTACGACGATATTGTAATCAGTTCGTTGTATCGAGTATTGCTTGTTAAACTAAAACATCATTACTTGTCCTTACTCTAAGACCCATTAAGTTGCTACATACATATGCCTTTGATGATATTCAAGGAATATCATTACTTGTCCTTACTCTAAGACCCATTAAGTTGCTACATACATATGCCTTTGATGATATTCAAGGAATATTATGACGTATAATAGCAGTTTATCTTCAGACAAGTAATTTCAATCAGCAGTAATTTGTTTAATCAAACAATAACTAAAATCTCCTTCCAATAAGTTCTACTTTAAATGATAGTGGATCTGCGTTATACCTAAAATAACGAATGGGATGGAATTGTACATCACACTTAGCATTCTTCATTCTTCATCCACCCTTCGTTGATATACGAGGCCCAATTCCAAATTTTTTTCTCGTTGATCAATTTTACAATTTATTTATTTAATTCTAATTCTTCGATTATTGACGTCGATGCTTTTGTTTACCTTATGTGAAATTCAACAAATAATCCCAACTTACTTTAATATCAGACGAAACACATTAATCGTGGAATCGTTAGTAATATTTTGGATAATCCGACACATCATAAACTACATCAAAATTCATTCGTAAACTTCACAACCTTGCCGTGTGAAGACATAAAGCGAATCGATTACGAAAGTCATAGAAATTACAAAGAAAGTCATAAAACGCAGTTACTGTCATCGAGGCTCGTGAAATTGTTCACCGCTGGTGTTGGATTGTAACAAGCCGGTTGCCTTTGCACGTGCAGGATCCTCGATAACATCTCTAACGATGTGTTGCGGTCGCCGATCGGTGGTAGCACGCTATTCGCTAATCGAACATTCCAGCGACCCGATTCGTCACGTTCTAACAACCGACAAACTCGATAACGCTACGTTGATATCACGTAAAACGTGATGATCGAGTTGCTGCTCGTACCTATACGCATTCCAGTTGTAAAATTCCAAAACATATTCCTATAAAGTTCTATGAAACTCTGATACCATACAAAAAATCGTCGATTACGAGAATGGGGAAACAATCTTTTTTTTTTTTTTAATAGTCTACGTAGCTTGTTCTTTTTCTACCCATTTTTCTCTTGTTTCTTCTCTGTATTGTTGTCTTCCATCATTTTCATGATTTATCGACGTCATTAAAGATATAGTCGGTGTCGTTACGTTATTATTATTATTGTCATCGCAGTTATTGCTACCACCGGATGTTATTGTCACAGTTTCGGATTTATTCTCTTACGTATGTTCTACCCTCCATGGGAGCGTGTCGCCGATACTACTTGTCATCCCTGTTAGCCGCCGTTTCTTTTTAATATTGTCCGTTTTATGGACTGACGCGGCGATTTTAAATCGCGGAGTTATTGTAGTTTGAACAGTTAACCGAGTGTCGCGTCGATATTATACTTCTGTTCTGCGATTATATTTAGAGTGGTGAGCGTATGAATAGGGAATGTTTGCTCATAAATTCAAATAATTGCATTACGAAAAGCTTTTCTTTCTTTTTTCTATAATATAGTACCTAAAGATATAGTTTCTGTGACCTGGAACGATATAAAGATCAAATGGTTCCAAAATCTTTATTTCGGTTAATAATTACGAAGTAAATTAAGTTAGGTTTGATGCATAAATATATCCAACTAGAAATTATTTCCAATAATTCAAATGTAGCTTCAAGACGCTAAACCAAATTGACCGGAAGACAAATTGAATTCTCTAACTTACGTAAGAATTATTTCGTCAATTTTAAATAATTATAAGGTAAATATTTAAAAATCTAATATGCAATCTCCCGTCTCATCAAATATTCTAAGGAAATGCTTTCTCTTTATACTCTACAATACAATCTATTCGTATCCTTCCGTGTCCTCCGGCACAATGCATTTGCATAGATTCGAACTTTGTATCTGCCTCTGTAAAAAGAAACGAGCAATACACACACACAAGGTTGTACCTTTCAACAAACCACTTTCGTGTGATCGTTACACCTCGCTCGAGGACAATCTGCTTGAAAAGTTCTCAAACAGTGTCGACATGCTCGAAATCGACGAGTGATCTCTCGTATGACGGATTGTCGAGTTAACCGAAACAGTCCGTCAGAAAATAGGATTACCGAGAACCACACAGTTCCACGGCTTTCGATTCTATCTCGGAATTGCGAAGGAGAACGCGCGCAAGGTCTCGATACTCCAAGTGACAGCGAATGCTCGGATATCATTCGACACACGCGAATACTCCAGAACATATACGCAAACGGTGTATTTTGTTCATGTACGTTCGTTCACGAACACGATTGGTAATTGTGTATTTGACCTGTCTCATCGAGGGGAGTTTCACCTCAGCCTAAGGCTAATGATGGTTGAGTGGCTTACTGTTTTGAGAAACGATACGCGTTCGTATCTTCTTCATTTAGTCACTAGGAGTCTTAGATCATCGGTTGGATAAAGGTAATTTAAAAAATGAATATAAGAAAATAGATGTTCGAATAAATTTGCCCTTTAGTGCTAAGAATATGATGTAAAACACGAGCTTAGATGTTTATATTTAGTAATTCACTTCGTACTTAGAAAAATTCCAAACATTTCGTATAAATTAATATCTAGTTTAATTGACAGATAAATGATTCTGATGTCACTTATATTATTATCTAGAAATTATCGATACCGATACGAATAGAAATTAAAAGATTGTTTTATAAAATTGCTCTCTAAATATCCAAAAATATGAGTAACAAAACGTAAACGTAACTTATCTTAAATTATAAACCCAATTTGTTCACACATTGTTCATTGTTTTAGATACACTTATTCATTGTTAAAATAGAAAAAAAAGCAAAATTAAAGTCAACAGGTATTTTTATAAAATTACGAATTAACGAAAACTGTCCCATATTCCTGATATTCCCCAATTTCTTTCCGTTTACACACTTAGCTACAATTGTTTAAAGAACAGTGCTTGAACTCCAGAAAAGACGAAATTACAAACGAAATCAGAATCCCTGTTAAAAAAATCTGTCCATTGTTTGCAATAAATTTTACTTTGTTAAAACTTGTCGGCGACTGTACACGAACGATCTTTGAAAAATATTTTCGACACGATTTTCATCTCAGATCCCTTGACACGCTCTTCTCGAAAGAGTGTTACATCTGCGCAACAACGTTTAATAGGATGTTTATGGTTTAGGGCAGCAGCCTTCAGAAAGATACTCCTTTCGTCGCGCGATAGACGTTTTTCTACCATGAAAATTGCATTCGCCTGCTGTTCGTAAATCTCCGGGGATATTAATAATTGCGAAATCCTGCAGGAAAGGTTGATCCAGTTATCGTGTGGGAGCACCGCTGCTAGATTTTTAAAGCTTTGATGAGCTTTCGAGAAAGCTGCTGATTTAGTTCGTAGACACTCCAGACTTAGCTATTTCGTTCCAATTTTATCCGAAGGTCGTTGATTGCCAACGGAAATTAATGTTTATTTATATCTTCCAAACTTTAATATTTTATTATCTGTTGGCTTTTTGTTCATACCTAATATTTAAATTTTCTTTATCTTTTCTTACATTTAAAATTTCCATTTTCATTTATCAGTTTTCTTATAGATGAGATGCAATCGAATTTTTTTTCTCTATCTACATTTAGACCCTTTTTATTTATATCTACACCTAAAATTTGTATTACTCTTTACTACTACTTTTACCAGTAGATGAGATGCAAATAGAACTATAGATATCTAGAAAAAATACAGCCCACTGAATCACTTTCAACTAAATCACTAACCTTCCCTGCAATCTCATATTTTGTGAAAAAATCATTGCTAATATTTATTATGTCAATTTCTGTTCGTGAAACATTTGCGTAGAATCTTTATTCTGAATAATTATTATAAAGAATCAGAATTGCTATTCCTACTTATATGATTATTATTGTCTTTTATATAATTGAAATCTTCTGTTTTTTGAAAAGAAAAAGTAGTCTATTATGTATTTCTTATTATTTATTCTTATTGTGTAATTATTTAGCAATAAATCAAAATATGCAATAGATCAAATAGATCAAAATATGTTTCTTACCTAAAAGTTATATTCGATAAAACAATTAAAAAATTCAATCTGCATTATAATTTTTATTCACCACTTATTATTGAATTAGAAATTACAGACGAACGACGTACGACAATGAAACCATTAATCGCCTTATATTCCGATTTTCAACCCACGAATTAAACAGTCTTTAGATTATAACACGTAGAAAGCCGTAATGCATAAAGGAGTCCGTTGTTGCACGAACGTCTCGAGAAGATCGTGTTTTCAACCTTCTTCAAACGTAATATCGCTCGTAAGGGAGTATCAAGAGATCTCCGTCGCGATAAAATTGCTGCTTCCTCACAAATCTCAAAGATATGCGCAGCCCATCGTTCTTGATTGTTTCTTTGATCCCTATTGTTCCAAGAAAGTAGATGCTGCTATAAGTCAAGAAAAGAAAAACATAATTTGGCCGTATCTGATATTTTGTAACGATACTTTCGAAAAAGAGACTAAAAATAATACTTGAACCGTAATAATAATATTTGGTATCGAAACATTCTTCGTACATCGTATTTTTGTTTTTGGAATTTTTCAGATTTTTGAGTTCAGCGGTATTAAATGTGAATAACCAAAAAAAAAGATATTAGAAAAATGTCAAAATTAGAAAATATTATTTTACGCAAGATTTATTAGACGAAACTATACTAACGCATATGTGTTATGATTCCACGATATGATGTTAATTAGATTATTCAAAAAAGGAAAGGAACTTGGTAAAATTTCTTCATTCGACGAATAAAATCATTAATAGATCTATCGTATAATTTTTAATTCATATAAATAAACGAAACAAAATTTATTCGCGCGTCAGATTTATTTATTAAATAATCTTTAACCAAATATATTCCTTATCTTCCTTTTTGAAATTTACAAAAAAAAAAAAAAAAATATAATATGCGAAGAAAAAATTCTTACCAAAATTCTTCATCAGACAACTATATAATTTTTGTATGCTCGTAACGAAGAAGTTTCATGAAAAACTTCTAATAATCATCTTTAAACAATCCATATTTGCTCATATCGTCAAGCTCGAAATAGTCAACGACCAGTTCTCTTTACACTTATTAATAGTTTCTGAGGATGTTTAGCTGTTTAATAAACTGAACAAAGTTATGAAAACACATATTCATCCTACAATAAGATAAGAATGTTAAATTATACACAGTTTGATACCCTGCATTTGCTTAGAGTCTTACATTTGGGTAAAATTCCCCTTGGTTTACACGGAAATTTCCAACTAGCGTGTTACAACGAGCATAAAGTCTGACGTGAATCGTATTTTGTATTAAATTGTTTCAATTTCGAGCTTTACGACAGCAAAACAGCAGTAAATTTTATAATACCGCGCGGATTTTATCTTTTCTTTTAGTTGCAGAAAAGATACTAACGAGCAACATTTATTAAATACCATTTCGTATTTAATAATTCTTAACTAAGCACAGGAATTAAGATTTTATCGAATTATTTTATTATATTTTTAATCAAATTAAGTATACAAATTTAATTGGGAAATTTTATAAGTTATAAAGTTTGTACGTTAAGCAATTTATTGAGTTTGATTGATGTAAAAATAGAGTTGCTTAAATAAATTGTTTCATTAGATTATGATTATCTAAAATGCAAAATTTGTCAACGTTTCAAAAATCAGATTCAAATTAATCGTTTATTGGATTTTAAAAAATCTTTAAACTGCCATTGGAATTTATCCATCAATCTAGACATGTATATTATTTGAACATTTCTTCGAGCTTTTCCAAACTCAGTGAAAGCTAAAATGTTGATTCATCTCTGTTAACCAAATGACTATTTGGCTTGAAATTGTATAGGATATGTTCTCTTGCAGATCAGTGTTCTACCTACGACCAGATATACGTTGACAGGTCACGTTAAAAGATGTATGTACGCGGAGATGTGCCACAGTGATTTATGGATTTCACGTCGAAATGAACGTGTCGTTTGTTTCAATTAAACATGGTATTAGAACGCTTTCAGACAGATTCATTGAATACTGAATCAAATTGTAGTTGTCTTTAACAATTTAATCCTATAATAAATATGTATACACGGCTATTTACAAATTTAGTTTCGATACAAATTTTCGAATGAAAGAAAAAAATAATAATAAGAAAAGAATAATAGAATAATACAGATTTTGTGTCTATACTATATTATAACTTAAACGTAACTTTTAAATAAAATAATAGACGAATGAAATACATACGGGTAATTCTTTTAATTTAATCACTGAAAAATGTTCACTAATTGTTTTATATCTTTATATATTCTCTATATCGTTTATATCTTGTTTTAAACTTGATTTCGATCAACAACTCGCCGATACATAAACCTAATGTAGCTGATCGCCAAGTATTTCGAAGTATAAATCCGTCGATACTGCATTTCGAATAATTTTGCTAAACGAAACCATGCGATTATTGTATTTGTAGGATGGTTTAATTAATATTTACTTATGCGAGTTTACCCGGCAGTGTATAGATCCGGAGACAGAATTAAATTGGTTTTCGGTAATTAACTAGGCACCTGTTGATTTAAAGTAACATTCTGGGAAACATTGACAAGGCCCGCGCACGCACGTATATTATAATTACTATAGAAGGATACTGGACAGAAAATGCAGGACGGCTGTTCGATGTTGTTCATGGAACGTTCCACCGCACCTTGTATTTTTCTTTAAATTGTCACTGGGTTTTTTGAGCTGTCTTCGTCATGTTCACAGGGAAACATCTGGCAGCAGCTTCTCTCTTTCCACTTCATCCTGGAACTAGTCAACACCATTCCGTTCACCATCACGGTGAGTCATTCACTCTCTATATTTTCTACATATAGCTTTTTAACAATTTGACACATCCTTTTGCTTTGTATACTTTGTGTTAGATATAAGATAGTAATACGTGTACATTCTTATATTATTCTTTAATATAGTGTTTTCTTTTTTTTATTTACTTCTTGTCGATAGAATTAAAAAATTAAAAGAAGCGAATGACTATACGGACTTAATAATGTATATAATCAACGATACATTGCTTTTCTAAAAGATATTAAACGAAGCAGAAATAAATTTACAAGGAAACAAGAGAATGAAATCGTATTTCACAGACGTTTTACGAATATAAAGAAAATATCGTAAGAATAGCTGAACAATTCGACCATTGCATTTTCCAAGCGTTGAGACAGAAGTACATAAAGCCATGAAACGGTTTATTAAGACACGGTTTGATAAGAAAGAGAAAGGAAAAGGTTTCTCGGGCGTTTGGAGCCTGCGGCAGACAATAAAACGAATTATATCAACCGTGTGATTCCTTCTGAATTCCATTCCACCGAGAAATCCATAAAAATCTACCTGTTTTACGTTCCTTCTGCACGCAATATCAAAAGATTCTAATGCAGCTTTATTGGTCGAATCTCGAACCACGATATATAGCCGATCAGCCGTAGTTATGTTAACGAGCTATCATACCGAAAGAGTAAAGAACTTGTTGCTTTGCATCGACTCGATATACGATGTCGATGTATACAGATACATACACGGACGCTTTTTCCCAACTACATATGTGAAACTAAAAGTTTATAACAATTGCGAACTACATAGAAAAATTGTGACAAGTAATTTTTTCGATCTTTGGACTTTCACGTTGCTTAAATAACTAAAAAGAAATAGAAATTTCATACTTTATAATGGAATTATTTAATAACAGATAGGAAAAGAAGAAAGTAGGGAAAGAAAGTAAAGAAAGGGAACCTAGTCTCTAGTATGCTATTGCTCTTACTGATTCCAGAGTTCTAGAAAAAGTGAGTCGATATTTAACAAACTTCTGACTACTAATACATTGGCAATTTTAACCGAATAAATTAACGATAAAGTTTAATGGCTGCAGAAATATTAATTTTTAATAAATTGAAAATTCTTAATCACAATTTGAGGAATTTGGTAGTATTAATTTAATAGTATTTCTTCAACGTGTAGGATAAATTAGATTCGATCTTGGTGTATCGATCTGTGCCCTATTGGGACCAACTCTGATTTGAAAGCGAACAGGATTTAACAACATCAGAGGATTGTGTACGGAATTTAATTGGCTTAGACTCATTAGTATTGTGTCACCTCGGTGACATTTCAGCAAGTCCAGTAAATCCCAAGTCATCGCTCCTTATAACTATAATCACTCGTAAAATATTTGTTCTACGGAAGGTAAATAAATCTGGTTTTAAGAAAAATGTAACCCGTTAACAATAACCATTTTACAATAAACATTTTACAAAATGATGTCCCTGGTACGTGATATTTTCTACGCCAATGTGTACATGTTAAAGACATAATGGAATTATCGACTGTATCAGTTAACGATTTTCACAATCTTGTAATATTAAAATAATTATAAACTTTGTCGTGCGAGTAAATTTATAAAATTATTGTTTTCATTAGTTTTTGTACGCCAAGTTTTAATATAAAGTTTCCTATAAAATTTGAAAATTGAAATTAAAAATTTGTTCTGTAAAAAATACCGTGTGAAATAAATTAAATAACGCGTGTAATATCAAAATATATATTGCGAAATGAAAAATTATGAATTAATTTTAAAATTATTATATATTATACAATTTTTGTTGACTGTTTTCTGTACATGTATATGGAGATTCGAACAAAATTAAATGCTGTCTATACGGAACATTTCACTTAATTCGATAGTAGATTAAGAGGATGAAGACTCTTGATATACAATTATGTTTTGTTTTTGCCGCATTCTAAACAGCGTTAAAATAACGTAAAAATAAGTACAGTTTTATTTTTTAGGTCAGCATTTACATCACATGACAAGCTATTCGTGACTTTCGAGCGTGGCTTATACTTTTTTTTTTTTAACGAGTTTTATTTTTAAAAAGTATCATGAGAACTTCTTTTCCCTTTTACGTTAATGATCATTTACGATTATGATCGTCTAACTGGCAGTCTATAGGCTTCAATTAACTTATGAACTGATGCCAATAGCTCACGAACTTTCTAATTAAACACGTATCTAAACATTACTCACGTTTTTATGTAATTTCAATTCAATTCTCTAAGTGTGAAAGTCACCAATTCTGTTTCATTTTATATTTTATATTGGCATATTTATAATTTGAAAATTTAGGATATAGTATCTTTACCTGAGGTTCCAAACTTTTCAAATCGTACATTTTTTATTTCGAAATTTGTATTCGTCATCAACGAAATTTCTTACATAATCTCGCCTCCTTTCTTCCAAAGAAATGTTACATGGATGTATGAAGTATCTGGAGAAAACAGTGATGGACGCTAATTGCTGTCACTTCGAAGCATGTTTGTTCTTCGATGGTAGAGAAGCGAGAACAATAGGCAAACTCATTATTCTTGCGTGCATTTACAGTTGCGTTTGCAAATATATATATATATATATATATTCGATGGAATGTATATGAGACGAGTCTTTCGTTTCTTAAATTAGCTTTCCACAAAAATTATTCTAATACACAAGTACAGATTAAAATTAGTTTAATATTTGGGCCCACTCGCATAATAATTTATTAACTAATAATATTATCAAATTGTACTGAGTGTGGACTACACGCTTCTGTTGGACAAATAATTTTTTATAATTTTGTGATTTTGTGTTGAACAAGACGATTAAAAATCACTTTTAAATTTTTGTTTCATTACCAATCTTGTTACTGCTATATGCAAAAATTTATTAATACCGACATAATTTTGCTCATAATGTTAGTTCGATTGTGCAGGAGAGCCTTTTGGTAGTAATTATATAACGATATTTAGTTATTTACAGTAAATTATTACACAGTAATGTTAATAGCAAGTAGTATGATTAGTAGCAAATTATTAATTATATTTTTAGCTACTTTATCCACCAATGCGAAATCTGTTCATCCCGGTATTCCTAAACTGCTGGTTGGCAAAACATTCATTGCAGAATATGTTCGTAAGTAATTGACATATACCGCTTAGTATTAAATTGTTCGTCTTCATCTCGTTATCATCGATACTCGTGTTTCAGAACGATCTACACAGAGCTATGCAAAAGTCCCAATCAGCTTTAAGTCAGCAACTTATGATCCTTAGTGCTACGTTACTGTGCCTTGTCTTTACTAGGTGAGTAAAATTATAAATTATTCTAAATATTTATTATTAAAATAATAGAAATTTAGAAATTCAAATGCAAGTTAATGATTTTTTTTCATAAAAATAACAGCACGT
Organism: Bombus terrestris; assembly: GCF_910591885.1. Lineage (NCBI taxonomy): Eukaryota > Metazoa > Arthropoda > Insecta > Hymenoptera > Apidae > Bombus > Bombus terrestris. Next base: position 2,276,445 of record NC_063274.1, read on the forward strand.
ACAATGTCACCGTATTGTGAAATAGGATATAACACTCTTCAAAATAATTTATTCAACTTAAAGGTTTCATGATAGACACTAAATACATAATCTTTTGCTTATAATAAAAAGAAAAATATTTTCTCGATTTTTGTAAATTCACCACAACCATACGTAAATTTCGTTTTCTAATTATAAACAAATAATATTTACCGAACAGAAGCATAATCATCCTGTGTAAGGAAATAGTCTCTATCTTTTCTTTAATAACTTCTGTTTTCTTCGATGCAACGAATGAACGAATTAAAATTCCGTCTTCGCGCTGGTCGACTTTTCTCTCGGTTCCTTAGCCGTCCACAACAATTATGTAAGTTTATCCAAAGCGCATGTTACGTGGCTTGCATACAAGTCATATTACATTATCCAAATAACGAGGAAACTTTGCCAATCAGGAACAGACGCTTCCATTTACGAATTCTCAGATTTCCTGGACGGTGTTACGATTTAGACAGAGAAACAACGATCCCAGGCCTAATTTCCTCGATTCAAAGATTCTTTCATCGAATTTATGACAAATCTTTATTATCGAGATACATCTTGATAATTAGAAAAAGACATGAAATTTGGTATTATAAAAGTTTGGTATTATAAAAAAACTCAGAAATTTCAAGACATTTATTTAGAATTTTCTTTTAATTTCCATTTCAAATAATTATTCTTAACATGCGGTTCTCACTTTTATATAGGCGCAATACAAGATCATTATATCTATTAAACGCAATTTCCAATTTTCTATCAAAACTCATTATACCATCCTAAAGGCAGTGCATTTGTTCGAGTAGTTACACGTTGCTCGAACGATGAAAGGCAATATTCCAGGCAACTCGAAAATTATCAATTAAAACCAAAGAATAACTATAATTTCGCGTACCTGTTAAATCTGTAACCCATCTGGGATATTCTCTTGGAGGGTTCAATATGATTTATTCATTTAGAGTGAATGACGATGTATATAATAATATCCGCGTAGGATTATTGATAATTCAAGATACCTCAGTGGACTAACACCAGCATTTCATTTCTCTCGTACGTATTATTAACTTGCTCCTTTGCTTGCGAACCACGAAAAGTTAGCTTGACGTCGGTGTATTTATTATGCGAATGACGTCAAATGATATTCTATGCTTGAGAATTATGTAAAATTTCCTGCATCCATATTATCCAACACCTGTATTTTGTATTATTTAATGAGATAAACGGAAAGTTAAACAACCAGTGGGATAACTATTCTCTATTCAGTACGACGCGATGATCTCGACACCCTCGATGTTGCTTTATCATTCCACGATTGCTACTGTTCCTTGAAAGAAATTTAGTTATGTAAGGAAGTAGAATAAATATCGGAGGTATCTTAACATTTGGACTTGTAGAGCATACATACATACACGTACATACGTACAGTGTTCACAGAGTATATATACCAAGCTTTTAAACTAAATATATTCTCTAGATATGAATAACAAAAAAGATGTTATATAAGTACACTGTAACAATAGTTATAAATATTCCAGTATGGTCCTTTATTCCGGACTACTCCTCATCATGAGCCTTGTCATTAAATCTGCCGACATCGACGTCAATTGAAAGTTAAGATTTGTCCAAGATAGTACACGCTAAAGCGTACGTGGTAAAATCGATACGCAAAGGTGTTAACACTCGTACATATGCACATTATTGTACATATGTATGCAATATCCTCGTAAGGATTACGATCGCGCCACGAAGGGATGAAACTTGCCTGATTGACCCAGATCGCAATGTGGGACAAATGTTAATAAGTAATCGTGGCGGCTCGTGCAGATGGATTGGTATCGCCATCGATCGTCCTGATTCATTATTTACGGTGTAATTCTAGAACGGCGTACTTGTAAGCTCGCCCTTGCTACCGCGACTTAGTCGGATGTCCCCTATCTGTTGGCCGATCACGGCATTATTCGGAAGTCGTTTCTCAAACGGGGGAACGAGGTAAGGTGCACGTACTTACGTTGTCACGGTTCGCCTATGTTCGTTCGTTCCACGGTGAAATATTTTGGGAACGCAGTCCTGGCATAGAGAAACGGCTACGTTTCAAGGGAAAAGACGCTCGAGTCGAATTATTTCCGAACATTTGTAAAGCAATGCAGAAACTTGAGTTTCACGAGTTTCGAAGAGTATAAATTAGTACCTGAGAGTTATCATGAATTATTACAATTTACCATCGAATTTATCGAATTTGGTTTAATTTGAAGAATTATCGATCAACGGATTTATTTCTTATCAATATTGAAGATTAACTTGTTTTATTTATTAATATATATGTAATGAATTCACGTTAAAAGAACAAGGTTCAAGACGATACAACAAAATTAACAGAGACAAACAATAAGGAAGAACAGAGATTCAAAATAACTTACAAATAATTTATCTCGTTTTCAAGAATCCAATAGTCCATAAAAATGTAAAGAAGCAGAGAATTCAATAATATAAACGAGTCAAACGCTGCTCATCCTAATTACTGCGTAACATATAATCTGTTTCACGATCACGTATTTAATTACTGCGAAATGTAAAGCGTTTGCGTTAACGTGTTTTTTCATTCATTACAAAACAAACCTGTTCAACCTGTCACGTTACATTTTTTATACGAAACAACGAAACGATAACGTTAACCTGGTAACAGCGCGGCGAAATTATGCGTACAGCTTGCACATATTCGTAAATAGCACGCGCCGGTTAATGAGCGAAATTTATTATCTTCTGGTCCAGTTATTGCGCCGGACCAGACGTTATCTATTTCACTGTCACTGTGAAAATCACTTGACGTTCGCCTTACGAATGGGCTTGTCGCGCCTAGAAGATGTATAGTTGCCGCCACACTTCGTTAGAACGACTACTTGTAGAGTTTACAAGGAACAGGCTCTGCTTATAAGCTGCATTCTCGGAGTTGAACGGAACGAGCAACTCTTCTGCACAATCAATATTGATAATGCGGCAGGGTTAGCGTGCCTGCGTTCTTGAAAATAGATAGAATAAGTGAAACGCGTTATAAATGATTATCGTTACCCTGGACGAAATTTTGTTCAACGAAAATGTACCTACTTTCTTGTCTAAGGGAAATTTACTAAAGATATTTGATTGCTCTATAAACGTGATGTTTTTATACAATTATTAAATTGCACAAAAATTCCTGTTGTTTATTATTTATTCTGCTATCTAAATCTATATTCGATATTTATATCTTATTTATATTGCTAAATGGTGAAAGAAATGTAACTTTGACTTATCGTTTCGACAAAGACATTATGGCCTCCGTAATCAAGTTTCTTCAATTTTTCATGAAAATATCTTTTAAGTTTGTCCGATTTTGAAGATCAAAATTCTTATTTCAAAACCGATCGCATCACATTGCGCGTGATACACAACAAGATATTGCACTGCATAATCCTTGTAAATGTATTCTGTAATTATACGGCGGAAGAGCGATTATCTAGTTAACTCATGAAGTTGTGGATCTCGTGGTAAATCCTTTTATAGAATCAGCCAATTTGTATTCGATATATTGGTAGCAAACCAAAATATAGATCATTTTTTTATAATATCGATTGTATCGTGTGGCGAATGTAGCTTCTGAATATTGGAACTTTATTATCTAAAAAATGAAAAAGTTTTCGGAACACTGGCGAAAATCAAACTATAGTTTAATCGAGTGGTGCGAATTTACGCGGCATGTGACCAACTATCCGCGTACGGTGTAACCACGTTCATAAAAATTCATGTGTTTTGGATTCATGTGTTTAACGCTCGTATGAGTTCGCGCATTCAGAAGCCAGAAGATCGAAATGCACGCATCATTAAGTATGCATATACAGGCTCGCGAAGCGAAAATGTTGTATATATTTTATTGTTCTGACCAACTATTGCTCTAACAGATGATAAGTTTGAAATTTGTCAGAGCACGAATTTACGGTAGCTTAAGTCGCCTTAACAACTTTTGGGTATCTTCTGGAAAATTAAACCAGTTATCATATCTCAATATAAAATCTGAAAGTATGTCGATCGACGCGAAGTTACCTGTGGTATCGATACCATACTGTGGGAGTAACTAGAATCGTAATAAACGTGCAAACGATTTTGAGAAACAATGCGGTTTTGAAACGAGCAACGAGTCCGAAAGCGTGAGGATAGTTTGGATATTTGTTGATACACATCAACGCATTCGAACGCGAATCGAAAGTCGTCCAATTAAAAAAGCAATATCGTTCCTCTCCTCTCGCTATTCAACGTTTCTTTGTTCCGTTTTTTCTTTTTTTTTTTTTTCTTTTTATTTCGGTTGACTCGCCAAGCAGCGTTTTCGAATGGGAATACTAAATCGCGGGTGAAAATGCGCAGTGAAAATTCGTACGCACGAATCAGGCGATTTCGTTTCAACGTTTCGTTCGAATTTCGATAAATAATATAAGGCGAATATTGCCTTGAATCTGTTGAAGGCCAAGTTGATCCATTCTATTCGATAATAATTTTTACACAGAATATTTTACAACGTTAGCGAATGCAACGAAAGCGAAGGAGTTCAACGTTTTAAAATTATTCCCTTTTTTGCTGGAAAAGCAACCACGTTGATAAAGAAGGGTATTCCTTTGAGGGAAGGAGACCTATCAACTGTTAACAAAACTAATCAAAAAAGCTTATATTATATCGGAACGGTTCTAAAAATAAAGAAGATAAAACTCCTGAAACCTCCTATCGTCGAAACATTGAAAACAATCGTCTGAAGGAATTCTTAAGTATTTCTTTAAATCCAACGATTACATCTTACTCGATACTATTAAATTTATTTTAATTTAAAACACTTGACGAAAACATGAGAAGGTATTTGAAATACATCTCTAAATAAAAAAGGACTCATTATACAATCACCTCGTTATAGTATAAAAATAGTTGGTTAAACACGAACAGAAAGAGAAAAGACCAATTCGCACAAATATAAACCCGATACAGATATGAGAACGAGGCCGCATGCATAATACGGACTGCTGTCGTTTGTAAATGTTCTTCGTTAGAAAGAGTTCGCTTTTACCGAACGAGGTAAACGTTTTTTTAACCGCGAAGTTTCAACGATCCTTTTGCTTTCCCGAGGATGAAAGGATATCCCTCGATGTTCGGGAAATACGAACTACTAATTGTACATCGGTTCCAGCCGACTGTAAATCATTTACATTGTAAATCATACTCGTGTCCGTAAATTATTGTCTCTGACTTGAATGAGCGGTAAAGTCTATGATCTGGTGATTCGTAAAATGCGTGTTTTAATTTGCCTGTTTCAGCGTATGTGGGATTCAACACTTCCAGAGAGCGGGGCACAGGCATCTGAATCTGTTTCAAAGCACATATTACGTTGTAGTCACGTTTTCTACCGTCGGCTACGGGGATTTTGTACCTGACATTTGGCCCTCGCAGCTTTACATGGTCATCATGATCTGCGTTGCTCTCATAGTTCTACCTACTCAGGTATGTGTTATGTTTTACGAATAATAATTTTCCTCATATTTCATCTATCTCTTAATTAACTGCGAGGAAACCGATAGGACAGTAATATATCGATAACTGAATTTCATATTAATGTCTCGTGCTTTATGCGATAACTGCTTTAAATTATTCTGTTTAATTTTGCATTCGTGCAAAACGTTTTTACGACAATTGACACAATTTTCCGCTGTACGAAACGCCACAAAGACAGGAAGTGTTCGACTATTACTTTCTGCTATTCCAGCGATATTTATCGTTCGGTGAGTAACCAGTCACATGAAACTTTATTTCCCTTTTAACGACGAATGTTACGACAGAGACGATGCGACGCGTGCGTTTGCTGACGATCGTAAAAGCGCTATCGATTTTCCCCCGATCATTGTCTGACGAAAATCGAAAGGCAGATGATGGCGTGAGAGTTTTATATCCAAGAACTTAATGGTCGGGAAATTACTTGAACTTAATGGCCGCAAATTCCTATACAGCGATTGAGATATCAGAAACTTAATGTTGTGAGATTCGATACGTAATATAAAACTCCATCTCTTAATTGTTTGAATTTTATTTGGGATACTCTACTCTAGTTATAGTCGACTATAAAAAATGTGAATTTACTTTATGCTGAATTACTTAATTTTAATTTATACGTTATATTTCGTGGTATTTCATAACGATAAATACCCCTGGTAATCTTTATCGTGTTATATATCTTGCATTAAGTTAATTAATTTGAGGATATTTAACTCTAATTTGTATTCTATATTTTATACAATAAAATGGTGATCTTCGTGACTTAAAATACAGAAAACAAGGGAGTAAATTTCACCGATTGAATGATCTCTTTAAATTTACCGAAATACTATTTTTCTAGATTTCACAAGTACGCTATTCACCGCTGCGTCATCGTGTCAAGTGACACATTGAATTATTATACATAATCTATATTTAATAAGCCCAATTTGGAATTGAAATTTAAACTGAAACGCGATACCGACACATCTCTCGAGTTCGAGTACACATAATCCTTTTTACGAGTGTGCTACGGTATAATAAAACAAGCGAATAAGTACTTATATCTTGACTAAACTAAATTTAACTAAACTCGACCAAATTAAAACACTAAAAGTAAAAAGTAATCCCTCTCCACAGTCGTGTCATCGATCGTTACGTTAATTAATGATTGAATAAGCAAACAGCTAATAACCGTTAATATAGAATGTTGTTTGGAACTCTGCGAATGGTTGCAATGATATAAAGTCAACGATGTGTCATACGTATACTGCTTCTATAACTGTGAATGTAATTGTAAATGAAAGGTACAGCTAGTTATCATCATAAATGACTTCGCTACAGTAATTAATCTACGATATACAAGTAAATAGCGTGGCATACAAAACTCATTGCCAGCCCTTTGTGTGTTTATGAAAGGATTCATAAAATTTCGATGTGTAGCGTGTAATCTAATTAATATTCGTCGGTAACAAACGTTTAATTAAATCCTTTATGGTGGCGGAAGCTAACCTAAATACCCTATCCTACTTGTTGACCGAAATCATTGACTAATGACAGTAGGAGATATCAAAGGCTAGCTGTCGGTTGATGGCACAGATTGCGATGACAGCGATAAACGTGCGATTCAGCCGTCAGGACTGTCGATGACGTATAATACGCGAATATTCTGATAAAAGGAAGCCTTAGGATACAGATACATCTGCATAATAAATTAGAATCGACAGAATTTACTGACTTGATATAATTTTCGTAATGTAGTGTTATTATTTTAATCGATATTTTTCAATCTGTTATATAGATCTCAAATAATTGTAAAATTACGATATGGTATAGTTTTATTTGACATTTATTTTGAAATAAAAATATTTCCTCGGGAAATACAATTTTTCGATAAAATTATATTTAACGATTTGCAATGAAAATTAGAAATCTTTTACTAGAGCGACAAAAGCGTGCAAAGAAAAAATAAGCAATTTTTAAAATTGTTGGAATTTAAGATTCATAAAATCTCTCTTTCAGTGAACACTCTAGAAATTTGTCAATATATTAGGTTGTCCGAAAAGTATCTTTCCTTTACAGACACGTCTTTTACAACGACGCATCTTTCATCAACGTCAGAACAAAATGGGTCATACGTAATTCGATAAAATAATATAAAACGAAAAATGTTGTGCATCCATTATTTGCTTATAAAACGAAAGAAGCTTTTCGGACGACCTAATAATTTGCTACATTCTGCGACTCTAGAAGTACCTTCGAATTTGATTTTTTATCTCAATAAAAGTTGTCCTTGCATTTTACTCGAAAAAATAGGGAATACGATTATTCTACGATAATTATAATCAGATAGCTAATAAATGACAAGTAGGTGTGTAGTGACTCCGAAATTTCTCTAACAGTTTGAGCAGTTGGCTTTCACGTGGATGGAAAGACAAAAACTAGGTGGCTCGTATTCCTCGCACAGAGCGCAAAGCGAGAAACACGTGGTGGTATGTAGTACAACGCTGCAAGCCGACACCATCATGGATTTTCTAAATGAATTTTACGCCCATCCCCTTCTACAGGTGAGAAATTCGATCGTGCAATTACTCTCGGCCAATTTAATTTCCTTCTCGATTTTCTTCACCATTTTCCTCTGTTCTACTGACATAGTACGGTTTCAAATTTACAAATTCGATTTTAACAATTATAATTCGTTACTTTATTATCAAATTGATTAAAATAAAATTTAAATCAACATCTTAACAATATCAACTCTTCATGCGTAATTATAACGCAATAAGAGTTTCAGTATATTCTTGACAAAAGTTTCATGAATTTAATTATAATTAGGACTACTACGTTGTATTATTGTCACCTATGGAGCTGGATACCACGATGAGAATGATTCTACAAGTGCCCATTTGGGCGCAAAGGGTAATCTATATTCAAGGATCGTGTTTGAAAGATAGCGATCTTACCAGGGCGAGAATGAACGAGGCCGAAGCTTGCTTCGTTCTTGCTGCAAGAAATTACGCTGACAAAACCGCTGCTGACGAGCACACGATACTCAGGTCAGTTCCGTTTGAAGAATTGAAAAAAAAAAAAAGAAAAGAAAAATCGTACAAGGAACATTGATAAATTATTAACTTATCGAACGATTAATTTTTAACAATTTTATACACATAAAGAATATGTGGATAACATGTCGTGTAATATGCAATGACTTTTCCCGTTGACTGAGAATAAAGAAGAATGTCTTATCGATATTTCGATGATCGGCAACAGGTCGTGGGCAGTGAAGGATTTTGCACCAAACGTTCCTCAGTACGTACAAATCTTCCGTCCGGAGAACAAACTTCACGTGAAGTTCGCGGAACACGTGGTGTGCGAAGACGAATTCAAGTACGCCCTTTTGGCGAATAATTGCACGTGCCCTGGTGCTTCAACCTTGGTTACTCTTCTACTGCACACTTCCAGAGGACAGTAAGTATAAAAGCGAATTTTTCCATTGAAAGAATTACACAGAAATCAATCAAATAGCGTTTTGTCGTGGCAAGTCATTAATTGAAGTTTATTGGAAGAAAATGATCGGTCTGTCCCTGACTTTTTAGAGAGGGACAGCAATCGCAGGAAGAGTGGCACAGGCTGTACGGTAAATGTTCCGGAAACGAGATTTATCACATTATTCTCGGAGATTCTCGGTTTTTCGGCGAGTACGAGGGTAAATCCTTCACTTACGCGTCCTTTCACAGTCATCGTAAATATGGAGTTGCATTAGTCGCGGTCCGCCCAGCGGAACTTCCGGAATTTTACGAAGATACCATCCTTTTAAATCCTGGTAATTTTCAAATAACGTACAATTCACGCATGATATTCTCGCTCTTATACGTATTCTCACACTCAAAATCAAGGACCACGTAAATAACAACTAGCCCCAACATATCACACTGAAAGACGTATTTTCCCCCCAAAACGTATACAATCTTTTATTTAATCTCTTAACCATCAAAATCTACCATCGATCGAGGTTCTCAAAAATTATCTAACTCGCTTCAATGTATCACAAGGTCCGCGACACATAATGAAGAAAACGGACACCTGTTACTACATGAGCATTACAAAGGAGGAGAATTCGGCGTTCGTGGTGGCGAACAACCAAACTGGAACCGTGGCGGAGGGTACGCAAGTGGTCGTGGAGACGAAGACCGATGGGACCGGAAACATGAACAGTAATTCGGCCAGCAACACAACAACGAACAACACCACTACCACGATGAACTCTGGCATAGGGGCAGGCACTACAACGACAACGACGACGACGATCTCTACCAGCTGCACGATCGCCGGTGGTGATGGGAACGGTACTGCAAACAAGCCCGGTGCCAACGAGCACCATCGTTATTCCAACAGTTGTAACAATGCGCTGAACGAAACAGCTTGCTGCAGACAGGAGACGACCTGCGCGGGGCCCCGTGGACAGAACGTACACGGTACACAGGCACACAGGGCCCCACAGGTTATTTTGCAGGTCCTCCCTAGCACGCCCACACCACTCGAACACCACAACATACTCGCATCCAATGTCCACCGTGAGTGTCGCATGCGCTTGCCCTTATCTTCTTTTCTTTTATCTTACTCTCTTTTTGGTATTGATTCTCGTTGTTCCTTTCGTCTTTTTCATCTGATTTTGGCGATACGATTTATAGCTGTACTTTGATATATCCGTTTTCCCTTCTTTTATATCGGTGGACAATTTAATCTTACGCAAGGATATTTGGGCACTTTTATACGTTATCGGAAGAAAGCTCGAAGGGCAGGATGAAGTTAGTACGATTATTAATGAATTATCGTTGTGAGAAAGATGAGAAGAGTATCTATGATATTAATGGCAAATGGTAATGTTTCATTTATTTCGCGTTATGCGGTAGAAATAATGAAGAATGATACAGTGGATCTGGTTCTAACGATGCCTCTGTATATTGGGATTTATAAATAATTAATTTGTCAAAGAATATAGTTTAATATAACTTAGATAGGTATAGTTTGAGAAAGTATTAGATTTAGGGAATATTTATCGAATAAAAATTAGTTATGGGATTAACTGTAAGAAGCTTCGAACACATTATCATTTAATTCTGTGGAAAAATGTATTCAACAGTTATCACAAATTTATAACTCCGTCACTTCATACAGTTCCACTTACAATGATATATTTTATACCATAACGTTACAATATAAAAGATCTTGATAAATTATACTTGATAAATTAATGTTATCAAATTTTCTGTAGATGATACATTTACGCGTTAGAGACAGACATTCGTTAAATGTATTTTACGGTGAATTCTTTTTAGAGAAATACGGCGTCAGTTTCTTATATTTGCATAGTTAGAATAATTGGTACACTTATATTCTTCGTATCATTTATGAAAAAATATGTTGTATAAATTTCAACAGAACGATAAATCGATCGACGTAGTATAATAATGTAAGATTGATCAGGGTTTCATACGTACCAAATGAATAATACATATATTAGACGCAAATGTTATGAATTTATGCTGCATTAGACTTTAATATGTTAATTTTGTTGGTACTGATCTCTCTCATTAATTACCATTTCTGTCGCAGTGTAACTAATTTACAGTTCTGCATGCAGTAGATTGGAACGTATGAAAGCAGATAGAAAGTTAATATGTATGAAATTATAAATGATTACTTTACAGCATTAATTGCTAAATTACTTTCTTCTTTTTAAATAAATAGTTCCTTGCTTTATCTAAAGATATTTTTATTTTCTTAACTCAGTTTGCTTGTACTAACCGTTTAAATTATATTATTGATAAGAATAACAAATAAACATCTAAGCTTAGTAGCATGGCTTTATAACTTAATGCAATGTTTTTGCATTATGTAAATGTTCTTTTCTCTCGTGACTTGTAGATGCATGTTACTATATAAAAAAAATACGCATGCATAAAATTGAAATTTATGTATAAGAGTTTTTACTCCGAATATAATTTAACTCGAATTAACAACACTGTCACATTTTATGTAATTCCTTTATTTGAATCCATGGTGGATATCAAAATAAAAAAATATTTTAAATGCTTAACATTAAATAATAATAAAATCTTCTATGTGATCTGCTATGTGATTAAAATATAGACGAACGATTTCCTACTTTCTTTTCTTTTCTTGAATTCAAAACGTTCGCATTATTTTAATCACCAATGAATGGACTCCATAAACATACATACCACAAAACAGCGTTGAAAGTTACAAGAGCGAGGCATTTAGCTTGCAAATAATAGTCTTTGATCAAAACAAAAAGATTACTACTATTACTTTGTATTATAATAAAATTACTAGATACGTAGAAAAATTCTAACTGAAGATATATAACATCTTAATTTATTTTTCAATATCACTTATCAAATTAAACAGATATTAAGGAGAAAAAGATATGAAAAGAAACGTATCGTAATTAATTGGTGATAAAAGAGTAAAATATACACAGAAAATGTAAACTATTGTAAATAAGTGAGCAACAGTATACAGTTTTGAAAATTCTTTAATTTACACATAAACTAATATTTCTTCATAAAGTGTTTTAAATATTTTTTATGCTCCTCCTTTTATCAGTCATAATGAACGGACTATATTTCTATTTTTATTAGAAACTTTTTTATATTTTTGGGAGATGTGTGTAAATAATTGTTAATAACAGACCTCTAATTTTATAGCAACCTATTTAGACCCAGGAGGATTTGGAGATTCGCGACAGTGTTTGAAAGATGGAGGATCTTCGCCGCAGACACCGATAACCGGAAATCATTTGGACGTTCCACGATCCTTAGATCCGAATCCCAATCTGCTCAGTCCCGAAATTCTCACACAAAGAAGAGGTAAATTAATAATTAAACCAATATTATTCCGCACGCTTAGTTAAAATCTGTAAATTCATGTACAAAGACATGCGGAAATATGGAAGTAGTATAAATCAACCATAATAGATACAGGAGAAGAATTTTGCAAATTTTGAAGGAAACGTATGATGTATGTCAAATAATATATTTTCAAGCGGTTACTATTTGATATCCAGAGTACTAGTGCAATAAATCATTTATCATAACACGTATTTAATAAATAACGTTTAAAATGGAAAGATGGTGATTCTTCTTTTAATCGCTGCCAATCAACGTTTAATTTCCAGGCCATTGAAACATATAGTGGCAAAGTACAAATTCAATTAATTATATTACAAAAAGTATCATGTATTTCTATTTGAAAATATTAAAAGGAGTCAGAATAATCATCTAAACACAATTGTACAAAAATGTGTACTAAAGTATAAAATACATAAAATTCTATAACATGTGAATTCCTATAAAAGAAATTACATCAAAACGTTGCAGGAAGTAGGAGACCGAGCATTTTACCAGTCCCGGACATGTTAACGAGCTCAACGTTGCATCTTCCCGGTCAAGAGTCTTTAGACCACGAAGGTGACGAGTCTGAGGACGAAATGGACGACGACGTACCTTGGAGATCGCCCAGCGAGAAAATAGCGTGAGTATGATCGACTTCTGATCGCAATTCCTTTCATTTCTTTTTTACGTCCAAGGTCGGAAGGATCGAAGGTACAAGGCTTCCTAGCACATCTAATGTGTACGTGAGGAAACTGACGGTCAAAGATTAGAGCTCGCTACAAATTTATAGATACATTTATTAGATAGATGAGAAAGCTGGTTTCCTCTCTTTGACAAATCCTTTTGATCTATGTATTGAAGCACGATCGTGAAATCCTTTACGAGTGAAACGATCATGCACTATCTCGGGCACTTGCATGGCACAGTCTCTTGTGCATCGAACGTATTTTGTGTATAAATTTTTTCTACATATACACATATGCATATCTATATACTACATATTACTATCATATGTACTATATATTGGTATATGAATATATACTTATATTTGTTTATATATTTATACATATACCGGATGAATGTACCTTGTTTGTCATTGTTTTTATATTCTGAATATTGTACATTATACCTCTCGATATTAGTTTTTAGGAAGAACATACTGGCTACTTGAAATATTACATTTTGCATTGTACTACGTCAAACTATTTAGATTATTATTTAGCGTTATACATATGAGAATATTGCCGGTATTTTCTTTGCAACGCAATAAAGATACACTGTAGGATCGTACAGTCGATAAAATATTCATTTTTGATATCTCGTTTACGCACAATCGTTCAATTACAGACGTCCATATATTTTACCATTACTACAGATGTACAGTCTGTCGGATTACTTAGTACTTTTATTTATTTATTAATTTGTACGATAATATAAATTAACGTGGTTCGATTTTATTCAGTGATATATAGATTTCTTTGGTGAAACATTTTACAATTAAAGACATTCAAATATAGTAATTCGTAATATTCTCCATTAAATTGTGGTAATGAAGTAAACGTTCAAACATCTCTGAGACGAATCGTCTGTCGTCAAGGATTAATTAAGTAAAGGAAAATCTGTACTATCTTACCAGAGTTACTATCTATTATAGGAAACAACGTTTAGCAGCTACGCTGCAGAAACTATGCACCATGCTCATCTTGTTTCTGCACCCCTAGATGTTATTTCCTCTGATCGCCCATTCGACGTAACGTACCCATAACGTAACCATATCAATTTCCTGTCTTATAATGATTTAGTAGCGTTTGAAGATTACAGGGGAAAACATGATAAGTACAGCCATTTTTATTTTTTCCTTTTAATAGGAATTTATGATTAAACGGGAGAATTTTAACGTGACACGATTAAAAATGGAAATAATCTGTCAGTTTCGAAAGTGTAATTATTTTCAAATAGTTGATAAATCGGCAAAGTTTCGTGGAAAGCTTCGGATACTTCGGTATTACGACGAACAATATTTTGAACATTTGAAAGGGGATGTGAAAACGCACGTGTTTGTCGAAATCAAATAAAGCGACGATCTTTCAATTTAAAAATTGCTTCCTTGTAAAACAGAAAAAATGTAACTCGTCGTGTTATTCCTTGTAGTCTTCATTTTCAAAGACAAACAGATTTCTCTTCTTCCCATCCAGTATTTACCATCCGACACTTTTCCACACCTCCGTCAATTCCGTGCAAACACTTTCGAAATAAAGTTTCCATTCGATACAATACATAAAAAATTCGAAACGAAATTTGGTCGAATTGAAAAAATTTTGATTTCGAACGACGACGACAACGACCACGACGACGAAATTTCCATCTCGAAACGTGTAACGTCGAGCGATCTGAAAAGTTCGAACGTCACGGTGACAAGAGACAGACAGGGCGAATAAGGTAAAAGTTTTGGAGCACGAGGGGTCGTTGTTACGCGAAACCTGTCATTCAACATCCTAAAATACAATTAAACGCAAGTTTACGTTGATGGTCGGTCTGTCCTGTATGAATGTCTCTCGATGCCTGTGCCACACTAATCGACCGTCGATGGTATTGAATCGCTGCTCGATGCTGTCCTGCCTGACACCCTATATGTCCTCATGGATGTTTTCGATGTCTTCCTTCTTGCATCGTCTTTATGCACTGCCGTCTTCACGCACGACCTTTGCCCAGCAGTTTCAAAGGGTGAGTTCACGTTTTTATGCTTTCGTACAAACTACCTTCGCGTCGCGTCGCGTCGCGTCGGGGGAACGTTCAGAACGAAAACGTCGAATCGTTTCAAATTTTCGATATGTTTCGTTTCTATTGCAAAGTAACGATCGAGGTTACATTTGATTATAAAATGACTGTATAAAACGACTGTTCTCCGAATTTAACTTAGATCTACAAATTTAAGAGAAAAGAATTTTTCAATTTAGAATTACGTCAATTTAAATATAAAATTGGTAATAATCTTCTATGAAATAGATTTTTTCTTTATTTATCTCTAAAGGATTTCGTGTATATGTGTGTAATATTTTGGTAATTGAAATCAATGGTTTATCTTACTCTTAAGGATTATATAATAAAATCCTCTGTTTCTTTTCTTCTTCTTCTTCTTTCTTAATTAATACTTTGCTTCAGTCACGTTATCAATAGAAAAAAACTGTTTTTATTTCGAAACGTTCCCTCGCTTATTACCTATCATAATATTATGTATAGAGAAAAGGGAAGCGTGAATTAGTTCATGCTCTTAAAAAATTGATTAGCCAGACACTTTCCGCAGCATGCATATTTCAGCGGAAGTTGTGGCGCGTGATCGCGAGACACACGCGAAGAAAATGGGCGAAGGAAGTTGATAAAGAGGTCGCGGTAGATACGCAGCTTCGGAATTTATTAACTGATTCAAGCAAACTTTAGTCATCTACATCGTGCATCGAGGTTCGCTGTTTAATACGGCTCGTTGAATCGTTTGCAATGGAACGAGCTCTGAAATTGAAGTTATTCTGATACGAAACACGCGGCATTGCAAGGTGAATGAAGTTACGAAAATGTTGGACGTAGCCGAAATGAACTTTCCATCAGGTCGGATTGATCGGTTTTCAAGGTATTCGTCTAGCAAGAAATAAATTTATTAGATAAATAATTATAATTCGTAACACTGCTTCGAACAGCTTCCATAGAAATTATTGAAATTGCAGTTTTTCATTTATTAAAAAGAAATTTTTCACTATGTCTAAAATGTCATCACTGCCAGGATACGTAACGCAATTAAAAGAAAAAAAGAAACGAATAAAAATAAAAGAAGAGCAACGTTGTAACAGTCACGAAATTGTTACGATGCATCCTTTAAAGTTGTACTGACCTGAATGGATGAAATTCCCATAGAAACGGATAATACAGAGATACCAAGCGTATTTTCCATTTAAACTTTGACAATTTATACATTCCATTCGAATACGTACGAACAACCGCGGTGCTTTATGCTTATCCCAAGCATAAATATGATTGTTCATATTCATAATTTTAATTTTCATTTACCACTTTGGTCATTATAAGCTAGTATTTGCTTAGTATAAGCATAAATATTATGGAACGTGTATTACTCGGTATTTTTCATATGCAGATCGTTCATTAGATAACTTTAAACACATTAAGATGTTATTCCACGTGACTTCTTTACTCACGCACATATTATTTAAACGTGAGTTGTAAAGGTGGCATGATGAATTTAACTACTTTGAGAATTTTTCTCTTCGCGATATCATCGTTAATTTATCCGTATATAACGTAGTCAGATTTTATATATCTGCTGCGTATAAAGTTGTAGGTGCGTTTATTGAAATGTCAAAAAATCATACTAAATATGTATATAAATAATTCGAGGTAAAATGATTTTCATACCGTTTTATGTTTATAGACAATTGTAAGAAATATTTTGATACACTAACAGGTATTAGTTTTATCTATTATATAAATAACTGAGAATGATTTTATGTGAAATAGATGCAACAAAAATAGCAGAATGATGGAAAACATTAGTTTCTGCATAATGCATGTGTGTACGTAGATCACACGCGAAAATCTTACCTGACAGTCTTGTAATTTAAATAACTTAACATTTAAATTGAAAATGATACAGTTATTTGTTTTCGAATAATTTGAATAATCAGTTTTTAAAAATATCTGAATACTCAGTATACAACTCTTACTTTAATACCCTTATCTTATTTAAAAGTTGTACATGTTTTTAATATTTTGATCACTCTACACATTCGCACATGCTTGTCACGTTGTACACGTCAACACTATAACATCACATTTTATAATTAGTACGATACACATTGCATTTGGAACCTGCGAATCGTATAAAAATACATTTTCCTCGTTTCAGTTTATAATAATTCATATCGAAAATAGTTTAAATATTATTTAAAAATAAAACAATTGAAAATGGTATTAAGAGAATATTCTTATTGATGTTAATCAATTGCAATTTGATTACTATATATTATTAAAGAAAAAATGTATATTATATATTAAAAATTGTATAGTTTTTAATATATGTAAAAAGTGGTTTCGATTATAAATATCAGGCAGCAAGTGTTCTTCGTGCTTTACATTTCAATGTGACAAAAGATTTCAAACAGAAAGTACAAAATGTCTTTTCATGCATTCGAAAGCTTACACCTGCTTACAAAGTCAAATGCAATGCATACTGTGTATGAATTATACAACAATTTAATACAACATCGATGTGATTATAGGATCGTTAAAGGGTTTCCACCTGTTTCACCCTTCATAGGGGTCTCGCCAACTTTATGTTATTTGCTGAAAGAAAAGAAACCACTCTGCTGTCTTCAGCTTGCACAGGTGAATATTTGATAGACTTGCAAAGTGAATGCTGATCTCAAATTATAATTGCAAATGTTCTTGGTTGTTAGGTGTGCCAACATTGTAGCTACAGAAACGCGAAAGAGTACAATTGGCAGAATAAGACCATAATCTTGGCAGCTGATTACGCTAGTAATGGGATCTATAACTTCATAATTCCTTTAAGGGCTCATTTTAGGTATCCTCAAAAAATTATATATGCAATTTATCTATAATGTATACTTTGTACGATCGTTCGAAAGTCTGTACTGTACAAAATGTCTATACTTCAAAACTATTCTAATCTATTCTTACTGGAAATTAAATTTCAAAATAAAAAAATATTTGAGTGTAAAAAAAAATTGCACAATACTAATCAATGATCCGTGTTAGGTCAAAAACTTCGTTGAACCCAATCATTCTTCTGCTGGAACGGACACCGGAAATTGCGTTCCTCGATGCGGTGTCTTACTTTCCTTTGGTATACTGGATGCGAGGTACCATCGATTGTTTGGACGATCTTCTTCGCGCTGGTATCACTCTAGCGGAAAATGTCGTCGTCGTCAACAAGGAACTTAGTAATTCCGCAGAAGAAGACACTTTGGCTGACTGCAATACCATCGTCGCGGTTCAGACGATGTTTAAGTAAGCGTTTGGAAATTTTTCACAAATAAATATTATAGTAAACCGTGAAAATTACCTGTAAAATGTCGAGATTGTTCAATTAATACACATACTATTTTATATTTTATGGGCATATATTACTTGATAAATATTTAAACATTTATACATATTTAAACTTAATATTTATACTTGATATTTTAGTATATTATTTTGAATAACTTCCAAGTTTATTCTATTTTTCTCTCATTTTGATTTCAATTTAATCCCTTTACAATTACATCATGTGATAAATATGTATATATGCAAATATATTTACTGAAAGCATTATTTGTAAATTTGCAGATTCTTTCCTAGCATAAAAAGCATAACGGAGCTCTCACAATCGAGTAATATGCGTTTCATGCAATTCAGGGCACACGACAAGTACGCTCTTCATCTCAGTAAAATGGAAAAGGTATTTCTCTCTATTGTTTTAAATGATAATTTTTAGAAGCGCTCGAGCAATTCGTAATTAATAGCAGACTTTGATCTTTCAATAATAATTAATCCACTGATTATTAAATTAAACGGTAATTTATATTTATTTGTGTGTCACGTGAAAAAGTCAAATATTATCAAATAAAGAGGGAAGCGATGAAATTATTTTAACGTCAAATATAGAACTAACAATTTGTATTCAAGTTTACCATGTATTCAAGTTTACTCTACTTTATTAGTAAGTAACCTACTACGGAGATTTCTTAATTAAGTAACTAATCTCCAATGAGGCTTGATAATACGTAAAATTTGTTATCTTAGATTATCTCGTATTTCCTTACAACGCTACTTGCCTTTAGTGTTTATAAGCACGTATACTTGACCTTTACTTAGTTACCTTATCCGTATAAAGGAAATTTTATTACATTACAAACACGAGACGGGTGAACATATCTTCTATAATAGAGAAGCAATCAACTTGGAAACCTCTTCAGTACTTGCAGTTAATGATGATAGTATTATGTTATGAAATAGATTTGTTTGCATCTTAGTATATTATAAGGGTTAAAATAATTTTGTTCTTGAAAACTTTAGAACATCTTATTTTATCTCACTTTAATCCTTTTATCTTTGACAAATTGTTAATGAATTAAATGGTAAAGCTCGTCTTAAACTTTAGTGCATTATACATTTTTTGCAAACACATCAGAAAGAAATATGTTTCTATTAGGAATAATTAATAAAATAACACATCTGCATAATAAAAAAAAATTGAATTGTCAAAGGTGAAATAATTTTCTGTGTAGTATAAATATTAACCAAATTTTTAATTGTAATTAAGAATATATTTCGAATCGTTTTAATTGTTTTAACAGAGAGAAAAGGAAAGAGGCTCGCACATATCTTATATGTTTCGATTGCCTTTTGCGGCTGGCAGTGTCTTCAGTGCTTCTATGCTGGATACACTTCTTTATCAAGCATTCGTTAAAGATTATATGATAACGTTCGTGAGATTGCTGTTGGGTGTGGATCAAGCGCCAGGCTCTGGATTTTTAACATCGGTAAAAGATTCGAAAATATTCTCTCACACCCTTCCTTGTTCCTCAATCAAGTTCATCGCAAAAGTATCCGCTCACATTGGAAATTCACAATCAAGTATACTTTACATACATAACGTCATATATATATATGTACAAAAAATAGGAAATAAATGAAAATCTATTTGTTTACAAATATTTATTATTTTCTTCTATACAATAATAATAGCCTAATAATTGAAAAACGAAAATTACGCATATACCGCAAAGTCATATTTTGGACGAGTATCTTGAAAAAAATCTGCGCTATATTTAGACCAAGCAATTTCTATATCGCACATTTTTTTCAAGACAAAAATGATCGAGGTTTAATTATTATCTGAGTAAAAACTTACTGGAAAAGTTTGGAAAATGAAAGAGATACGAAAGAATGATTGACCTCGTCGTCTTAATTGATGGTTTCATCGATCGAGCTAAAAAACAGCACTTTTAACTCTATTAACGACACTTCCCACTCAATTACTTTACACTACATGTACATATTTTGCGATAATTCTACTTCCAATTAACCACAACTACGCCCCTAATTAGACACATTTTCCAACTTAATCTAATTACTCGTACATCCCAAACTGTAATTAACTAATACATCTAAATTTCCAAGGGAGAAAGAAACTCCACCCCCTCAAATTGCTTCATTATCCGGTTAATTACAGATGAGAATTACGAAGGACGACATGTGGATCAGAACCTATGGTAGATTATATCAAAAGCTGTGTTCGACTACTTGCGAAATTCCCATTGGTATTTACAGAACGCAAGACACCACAGTTTCAGACACGTCTCACGTGAGTAAAAAGATTATTCCTTCTCGATAGTAACAACTATAACTATAAGTGATTGGTTCGTGTACTATACATATTCATAAGGGCAGGAAACAACTTTTTGAATGGCAGCTGTGAGTAGCGCATGGTTGTAATCCCGCTCTATCTTATGCTCTGTATCTATCCCGGTGTCAGCTCGTGCAGCGTTTTTTTAGAAATATCTGATCCCTTTCAATGAGAATCAAAGAAATGTAGGGCTCTTGCATCTTGTTGAAACGATGCTCGTAGCACGTCCTTCGATCCTGAACGTGTTCGTTTCTTTGAACCTGCATCGTGTTAGAAATATTATATATATTATTATTACTATAAATCGAAATGCTTCTTCCGTTGATAACGCGTTAATTCGGCTATTGAGATTCATTTTTAGTATACTTTCCGGGCGTGCGTGTGTGTGTGTGTATGTACACGATCACGCGAAACCTTGGATGATATAGATATTTATTCAATGCCTACATACAATGGCCTGTGAAGGTTGCAATTTGCTTCTATTAATTAGATATTAGTTTGCGGATAAAATTCGGTATATCGTAATTGTCTAATTATATTAAAAACTTTGAAGCAATTTGCGGTATTTATACGAATGGATCGTTAAAGCATACGTATGCCTCGATTACAATGAACATTTGAAAAGTGAAAAATAATTTGCGCCTGTAACTATGTAAAAATTATACCCGAAAAGATAGATAGTTTTAAGCTAAATAGATAATTTCTAACAACGTGTTCATATAGTGTCGAGCCTATTTTATTGATTCCACTTGAGGCTACCTTCTTTATTTCCCCAAGTACTCACAGAAGGTTCGAATGCATCGCGTTTGGGTTCGAATCTACTTAAAAAGTACCGTTTCTTTTTTTCGAAATACTTGCAGAACTTCCGAATATACTCTGTTAATGTTCTTGCTTCTTTATCGAAAGACATTTCTATCAAACCTGCGACTCGAGCCCATCGCTTGTTATGGGCATCCTGTACGCTGCTTCACGGAGGGAGCTTAATAGACAAAAGTCAATGAACGTACACGATACTAGCACAGTAGCCACCGATCATGTACATATGACAAAAGAAAACGAAATAAAGCGAAAACCACGATCGAGCAGCGGCGTGCGTGCGAAATGTCAACGGTGGGCTATCATTAGTAAGGGTAGAAATGCTTATCGTTTTGGCAGGGCGACTCAGACGCGGAGAGCGATGCCGGCGTCGGCGTGACGTACAAGGTGCGTCATTCGGCGGCAGCTTCGTGCCTTGCGAATTGCGCCACCCGCGACAAGGGTGCCTCAGCTGTGAGTACAGAGTCGACGTTGTCTGGTCGCCGTTTATTCTCTCGATCGATTTCTTCTATGTTGTATATTGTTCACCATACTATTTCTCTTTATATAATCCCCGTACGCCGCATCTCTATTTTCTCTGTCTACTCCTTTCTATCTATTCTATCACGTATACTACTTTCTCTATCGCTCCATTCTACGCCTTGATTCTTCTTTCGCTGGTGTTCAAAAAAAAAAAAAAACTCACCATATTGCAGAGCGCATGCCCAGTGTACCAAAGCAGTCAGTGGCTTCCGGCCTGTGAACGTTCAAGAACTCTCTGCTCGTCTTCACCGCCTACATTGACCTCTCGATCGACCATCGAGAGCACTCACACTTCAATTTTTTGATGATTGACCTTTTGACGTTGGATGGACGGTGATTGATAAACGTTTGGAAAATCGTTGAAGTTGTTACTAAATTACTCGGTGTAACTCTTTCATTTTTATACGTGAAGTGATTCTTGAAGATCGAGCAATTACGGTAGAACTGCTATTAAACGAACTCTGTTTGTCAGAAACATGAATTAAATCGTGAACGCTATCGTGGCTTGAAAATTTCCTCGATACACCTCAATACGTATTTTTTAAATCAAGGAATCGATAGAATGAAATAAATGGAATTAAAGGATACAAGAGTGTCAACAGATGGTCAAATTCGCCAATAATTTATCAATCAATGATCTATCCGAAAAAGCACTAACAATGTGTTATTCGTACGTTCTAAAAATATTCCACCATTCCACAAATCGAAACTAAAATCCACGCATTTCTTTCAAAGCAGTACTCCGTAAGCCTCGGGGACGAGGCACGAGACAACCATGCCCAGCAGATTGAGAGAGCCGAAATTGCCAACTTGGTACATTCCCGGATGGACTCGTTGAACCTCCCAGTAGCCGATTACGACGACGTTTCCGAGAAGCGAAACAGCCTCTCCTACGTGATCATAAATCCCAGCTGCGATCTGAAGCTCGAGGAAGGTGACATCGTGTACCTAGTTCGACCAAGTCCGTTTTCCGCGCAGAAGACCTTCGAACGACATAATTCGAGGAGGAAGAGCAACATCAGCTTCTGTTCGGCCCAACTGGTATCGCAAATGAGCGCAGCAGTGGCTTCGGCCGGTTTATCAGGAGCTGGGGCAGGAAGTCGTCGAGGATCGGGAATCGGTTTGCCTAGAGCTCCTCCATTGAGCACCACAAAATCGAATTCCTTGTCCTTACCAGACAGTCCGACGGTGGCTGGCGCTTTACGTGGCCGTTCCAATTCTCTGAGAGTGGTCGACGACATTCTGCTGAGACGTAGCAACTCGTTGAGACAAGGACTGACGATAAGTAGAAGAAAAAGCAGTTTAGAAGACATAGGTTTAGGTGCTCTGTCGCATCCCTCGAACCACAACCCAATTAAAATAGCGCTGAATGGATCCATTGGTCTGGAAGTAACTCCACCCGAGGAAGGCTCCCAGCCGGCTATGGCTAGCAACACAGGAATCCTGGACGTGGGTCTGCCTTCTATGCCAGAGTTGACCGCTGCCCTGGGATCCAATATCGATCCTTGTCTAGGTGGATCTCTAGGTGGATTGTACGATCCTCCAAATCTTCAGGGCCCGTTAGGTTCACAGCCGCCGCAGATCCAAGGTGGTACGCAGGATCCTCAGTACATACAGGGGACGATCGTATGATATAACCTTATGTGGGGACGCAGGCTCTCCGGCATGGTGCGAAACAAATGGCTGTAGCGTTCCCACATGACACGTCAAGATCACTAGTTGGGATGTTGATTCTCAGCATCCTGATTGCCGACGATTTTGGTGGGATTAAATGGTGGTGACGATAACGATGAATTACGAGGCGGCCGGAGAGCAAAGGTGTTTCAGTGTCACAGAGGAGGATGACACACTGTGGCCGGACTTTTATGATTACGGTAAACAGCTTAGACGAATTTTTTACTCCGTTCTACTTTGGTAGTTTGAGTTTAGCTTAGCGGCGATGATAGAACGAAGATAGTTGACTCGAACCATCGGGGACCTAAGCGTTGCGACGTCGTATAGTCGCGACTGTGATACGCCGGAACGCTGATTCTTCGTTTTCTACATCTGGATGAAACTGGGCGTTAGTCTTTGTAACGTGGCTCGTGTTAAGTAATTGTTACAAGCTATAATCGGAATTAGTCGAACAAATGATCTAATTACGCTTATTCAAATGATAAATTATCGGTTGATCTCTGATAAACCTATCGACTTCTTCTCGTTCGATATGTATGTAATTCTGATTTAGTGTTACAGAAAACTTCAAAGTTTAATACGAATTTTAAATTATTTAAATTAGTACGAATAAAATGAATAATATGTAGCAGCGTTATTCGATTGAAAATTTCGTTCGAACGATGCCCAGTTCAACCATCGTATAGTTGTTTCAACGAAGATACGATACTATGTTAATACTAATTCTCTATTTGTAGATAGTGCGATCACGCGTTTCGAGCAACCACAATTTGTTGCGAGTTTCGTTTTAAAATATCCATTGATATATCTTGTGGCGTGTGTAGTGGTCTATGTTCTTAAAACGTTTTGCTCTCTAGTCGACTCTAGCGTCCCGACCTCCGTGGATCCGATCGAAATTTTCAGCGATCCAAAACGACGACGAGTATATGCTAGATGAAGAAACTCGCGGTAACGCGTGCCAGAGGTCCAGTGACGCGGTTAATCAATTCGAGAAATTATTAAAACGAAGAAGGAAAAAGCTTGCGACGATGGACAAGATTTAACGACTCTATGATGCATTTGAAAATTGAATGGAATATTATTAATTGTATCGTTAAATATTTAAAACAGTATAATTCCTTTTTATTCGATAAGACACTGAAACCTAAGAATTTATATCAGTATGAAATTACATAAATATAAAATTATTTAGAGCATATGACACACATGCAATTTAATCAGAAATTTATTTATGAACACAAAAGCGTTGAAAACCTCTTAGCACTTTAATGTTATGAATTATGTATCATTTTTTACCACTATTAACGTTTGAAACCAAGATACTTTTGATTTTTATAAGTGTCCAATATAGTAATCAAATTTTGAAATATTTTCAACGATGACATACCATTTCCTTTTGTAAACATTTTTGTACCTTTTGTAAGGTACTTTTGTACCTCGTATTTTGTACCTAATCATGAGTTTGTGAATACGTAGTAGATTCTGAATTTGCTATCATTTTATCGGATAAAAAGAAATGACAAAACACGCAAATATACACTGACACGAATTTTTCTCAGTAACATAACAACTATCAGCATGTACGATTTTTGCCCGTATGTGGTAAAACGAATAGTTTATATACGATAATATTTAGTATACAGCTGAAGAAAATAAATTCTTGTCCTTCGTCACACGTGATAGCCGACAGAAGTAGGTAAGAAGAAAGAAACGTCTCCCTAGTGCAAACCCCGATTCTTACGTAGAGTCACGTTCTCGGGGGTGAACGTGAAATAATTTTATACTAGAACCAATTTACGACAAGAGTATATCTTATAAATATGATTATAAATATAAATACATGACCATTTTAATCATATCATACGATGAACTCAGAAAAACACCGATTGGTGGAGGATCGTTATACGTCTAGAGAAGATGAACAGGATAGGACCTATAAGAGCGAAGAATTGAGGATGAAGCTTCGCGTTCGAATTAATCGCGCTACTTGAATTCAAACTTGAAGGGACTCTAAGTCAAATGACACGACTAATGAGAACGAACGTAGAAAAAGGTATATATTTCGAGTCGCGTAAATGGCAAGTTCACATTGGTAAAATGATTTTCAATTGTTTGAATTCGGATAAAAATTGAGCTAAAACCGAGTAATTTGAACGAAGCTTGATAAAATTCTTCGATTATAATAGTCCTGGTTCCACGTTTGCGAAGTAATCGAAATAATCGACTAATAAACGCAAAAGATAATCGTCTAGTCGAAAATGTAGTTGCCATTCGATCGAACGAAGGTTACTCATTTTTATGCAAACGCGATCTTTACTTCTCTTCTTATGATTAGTTCGAAACAAGGCAATCCTCGTTGAAATCTTTTATCGAAGTCATTCGAGTTTATAACGTTTAATCGGACGAATTGTTTGTTCTTAGCGATGAAAGAGAAACAAGATTCAAAAGAAAAAAAGAGAGTAAAGTTTCGACAATCCGTTTAATCAGTTAGGTGAATACGTAGCCGTCGTTGATAACGACTTAATTGTATCTATATATTATATTTCTTGACTCAATCGTTTCTCGACCAATTTACACGTTTCTCCGACCAAACGTCATTTTATCGAGTACCTGCTTCGACGCTGCTTCCGCTACGCCCGGCCCGTTTTGTCCTTCGATTATCAGCGATCGGATTAGCTTCATCTTCTGGTTCTTAGTCGAAGAATATTCTCGATATACTATAAACGATCAATTTCGTATACTATTCAAGTTCATCGAACTATATCGAAATGCGAAACAATCTCCAAAAACAATCATTGTAAAAGGCCCAGCGTGGAATGTTTTCCGAGCACGAGCCCGATTAAAGCCAAACAGATTCTGCATTTTTCGTTGTAGCGCATAAATGAAGCGAATCGATCGATCTCTCCGTCAATCCCTATAGTTCACATAATCATCATTCTATTTAGCCAAATATGCAAATGAATTTTCTGTAGCGATCAATCGTTGATCCGGCCGCGAGCATTTTACACTCTCTTCGATATATTTCTCTGGCCCGTTTTTTCAGCCTCTTTGACTTTCTCTCGCTCATTAACTCTCTGTCTTTCTCACCTTGATTAGCGTAACGAAACCCGTCCCGTCTACGTACATCGACCATCCTCGTCGACGTCGATGGCTCGTAGAGTTTAGTACACAGTTTGAGACACAGCCGTGGTATTTTTCAACGATGATTTTCTATGATCAAACGACGAAAGCACCGAAAACGAAAACGAGTCTCTGGTTAATCCAGAGATCTGTACGTTATGCTCTGATTATGGAAACTCGATGCGAAGGATTCTACGAACGTTTAGTTTAATAAAAGTCAGAAAGCATGTACAACAAGTATAGCTATAACGTGGTAACGAATGGAAACACGTGTATAAGCTTTTTCAAAGTTCGAGGACATCGATGGATGTTGATAAGCTCGTAGCACTCGTGATAAATATTCATATGTGGCAAGTTTTTATTTAATCTTCTGTAATGTGACGCAATGGAATCTGGATTGTCGCTGATTAATATCAATTAATGGAACATTCAGTCGAAAATTTAGAGATGGACTTTTCTAAGGGAAATTGAAAAACAAGAATAGAAGTTGAAAGAAATTGTTACATTTTTATGCAAATGATTATTTTTTCCTGTTCGATACTAGGTGATACTTGTGAAATAAATTCAGATTTTTTTATAGAAGATTAAATAAGGACTAAATAGCTTCGTGTTAAGAAAACGAAATTGCAAAACGTGATACGCAAACACGATTGAAACAAAAATTACGAAATTTCGACAGAAATCTTCTCTCATGAGAAGTTCCTGTGAATCTTGTATTTTTCGATACTAAAGGGATTCTGCTACCTATATCTTTACCGACTCAACGACCGAAGTGAAAACGAAAAAAAAAAGACAGAACAATAGAAGCATAAAAAAAAAATACATTTAATAATAAAAGAAAAAAAAAGTAATCGAAATTCTATAAGATACCAACAGAAAGACATTCTTTCAGCAGTGTACATAGATTAATTGTCATAGGATCGATCGAAAACCAATGTGACCTGAAACTAAAGCGAGTAGCGTGTTATTACTATGCGTTGTCGTTCAACAAAAAGCGATGTGAAAGTAAAACTGTCCTCGAGTGTATGTGAAAAATCCTAGTTACGTCTGACATAAGAAAACCGATTGTCCATGATTCTGTTAACATTTGTATAAACATTAGCGACGATGTGAAAGCGCGAAACTCTGGTATCCGTGAGTGGGCAAGTGGCATTTTTTATTAACAAGCGTCTTTGAAAGAATGAGAACAAAAGAAAAATACGAAGAAAGACGAGAGAAGGATCAATTGGGAAATAGAGTAAACGGTAGCGTAAACGTAAAATAAAGTAAAGATACATCGCTATGTTAACAATGGAGATTAATATTGCGGTAATATTAAGAAACTTCAGACGAGTATATATCAGAAAAAAAATTATCGTCGTGTCTTCATAGGAAAAAAAAAGAAACCAAAGAACAATCTTGATTTATCGGCGCGTGAATCCTCGAAACGATAACCCTTTCGCAAGTTCCTTGTCGATTTCTAGTCGATCATAAGGGTTCTGAGAGTTAAATTACAAAGCGAACTGCCGAGCTTGCGACATCGAGACGATATACATTTTCTCGTTTTTTCGATACACAGCGCGCGGTTTGACCAGTAATCCATCGTTTTATGTGAAAACTACAGAGCGTACTTGAAAGTAATTTATTCACGGTAAATTGATTTTTCATGGATATTGCGTTGAAATTCTACTCTTTATTTGTACGTAGAGCTCGAAGACAAAACGTGCGGATAACGTTCGATGGTGCGTGTTATAGAATTACGCGTGAATTTTTACGCGTCCATAACGAATAACGCCAAGTCTACTGTAATAAGAAATTTTTCTCGTGAACGTATCTTTCACCTCGAGGTTCGGTAAAATTATTAACGAGATTCCTCGTAGCAGAGTATCTTTCTACAAAATCGATTATTTCTGTTTTTATTTCGAGCAAATTTTATTGCTTAAACAGTATTATATCGTTGATCGTGCTTCTTTTTGCAATTTTATTATTTGTAGTTGAAAGTAAAATGATTTTTCCAGTTAAGTGGGAAGAATTAGTGCGTAAAGATTTAAATCTAAAGTGTAAACTTTAATTTTCAAATCGTGAACGAAAATATTTATTGTAAGCTGTTTTCTCGTATTTTTATATAAAATTTTAATCACTGCTTTAAGCAATCGAACATATTGAAAAAAATTAATGTCATTAAGACATCGTTTCTCTTAAAGGTGATAATTTGATATATCTTTCGTTCCTATGAAGAAATTAGATTATTAATTGAAAAATTCGATGAAAATTTTCTCTTTCACGTCGTTTAATTTAGCATAAGCATCGAAAGAACATACAATATGCGTGTAGTTTGTTTATAAAATGTCATTTACGCGTGCAATATGAAATAACGACGAAGAGCGAATTTTTTCATAACAAATGAAGAATGAAAAATTACATTAATGTTTTATTAAAAAAGAAAAAAAAAAATCTCGTGCTGTACCGAATAATATTCAAGTATTTGTATTTTTAGAGAATATTATAAAGATGAAATAGGTTGAAGTATTCATGTTTTATGAAAAATATGTTCATAAGTGTCTTATGAAGATATTCAACAAAATATTTAAAGTAGTGGTTCCTTTCAATGTTACAATCATAACAATATCTTCAATTTCTTTTATCATTTTAAAACATTACTTCACCTGTATTTCAAAATTCAGTGCAAAAGCAACATCATAGTATAGATCATATCTCTCGCATTTAATTAATTTCTATCGTGTCTTGATTGTTAATTCATTCGTAGATACCCTAAAATTCGATAGCATAGTTGTCATTCTGTCAATTAATTAGAAAAACAAATCCCGAACTGTATAAAATCGTTGAAAAAAACTAAAAAAGCTATTCCCATTCTATGTATCGTACGGTATGATCCGTGAAAGAACATGTTCCCTTTCTTGATCGATTCGCAAAGCATACAAATTTCGGTGAAAAAATTATTTTCGTTTCAGATACGATCGAAAAGGGAGCATGAAATAAACGAATCTCGAGGGCCCGGTGTTTTCAGTGTCGTCGAGCTCGTTTCCACAACATACGAATTAAAAAATTAATCCTTGACCACGAAAGGAACTACGAACGGCTGTATGTAATGTAAAATAAGAAGAACAGAAAAACAGAGAGAGAATGTATCTATATCTATATAAATATATATATATATATACCACGTGACACGTTGTCACGCGATGCGTGCATGTAAATTTATTATAAATAAATTATTATAAAGCAGTAACATCGTCTCCTTCTGATACGTCGCATTTTATTTCGTGAACGTACAATTCCATTTATTTCGTCGCTTAGAGTAACGTAGATCGAGTGAAAACTTGTATTACAAATGTCTGTTTCATTTTCTTCTTTTTAGGAATGTGCTTGAAACACGTTTAGTAATTTGTAATCTAACTATTTTATATTAATCGGTGTAAATGTTTGAGTTAATAGTTCTTGAATAATTTGCTTTGTTTGTTCGAAGTGAAAAGAAAGTGTTACATAATGGTTACGTGTTTTTTAAATAATGAAGATACTTTCGATTCGATACTACACTCTATCGGTAGTTGTATTGTCAGAAAAATTACAGGTATGTCTCGCTTCGTGGTGTTTCTGAGGTAAACAGCGAAGGAACGATCAGTCTCTGACAATTTCTTTTTCATTAATACTATTTATCCATAAGAAATTACGTATCACTATCGTGTTACTCTTCGGTTATTTGACAACCGACCGTTCAACAAAAAATAATTTCTATTCCTTTACTTATCAAAATAGCAATGAAAGTACTAAAAGTACTTATGTCAAAAAAAAAAAAAAAAAAAAGAGAAACTAGAAACTATCATTATACCAAATTAATATCTTCTTCCCCTATATAACAGTGAGATTGAAATATTCTTTTTAAAAAAGTGATATCAATGTCACAGTCTGCTTTTTCAAAACGGAAGCCGATCTTCAAAGATTAAACTCGTACATACACATCTTGTGGTCATCGTCGCTTAGGATTCAATATCATAACGCTATGTTATGTTACCGACGATTAATAAAACAGACGAGATGTTTCGATTTCGTGTAGTACGTGGAATGTTTTCTTTTATTCTACGTGTATGCACATCTGTGTTGTTATATATACATATATTATGTGTATTGTCGCTATTCATGATTTTATAAATACATCGCTTAAATACAGTATCGACAAGTGTGGGCAGATCCATCTAACGAACTAACTAGTGGCTCTTCACAGGCTTCAACACGTTTTCCGTGAACTGACCAACAATATTACCTCTCGGATGGTAACACGCCACTATCACACAGGTTCCGTCCCTTTTAGCCATCGCTATACCCATTTCGACAGTCTTTTTCCAAACAATCTGTGTGAAATGGCCTAGACAAAAAGAAATAGATAATTATTAGCAATCGTACTTTTGTCTAATTTAATATCACGATTTATTATTATAAATTTTTAAAAAAACCGATAGAAAATGCAGCAATTTACGTTAAAAAGAATTGATTGTTGTCATTGAAACGGTAACAGAGGATGTACCATCAAAAAGTATAATTTCTTAAATTTTGTAAAGAATTTATTATCTCGCAAGAAATTAGCATATATCAATTTTGTTGTTAGATATAAAAATATTACAAATTAATAATTTATAAAATATGATACGCTTACTTTGGCAAAAATTGTCTTACAACGTTAACGATTCAACAGCAAGATGATATACATTAATACTATTTAGAAACTGGACAGCCTTCATTGATCGATATTTTTAATAAGTTACTCCTAGCAATATTATTGGTGAAAATAATCGATAAATTAGCTTTTGTACGTTGTGCTACGTACATGTGTTTAAGACCTTTGGTTCCGTTCCATACTTGTGATCCTTCCTCTCGGAATACCATTTGGAAACAACTTCTCGTGCTGGTACAATCAACTTCGGATCGGAGCACTGCATCGAGTAGATATTCTCCCCGTACGGAGAAGTCGACTGGGGAATCAGCTTGTTCGTGTTCAGCAA
The DNA here is from genome assembly GCF_910591885.1 of Bombus terrestris. Taxonomy (NCBI): domain Eukaryota; kingdom Metazoa; phylum Arthropoda; class Insecta; order Hymenoptera; family Apidae; genus Bombus; species Bombus terrestris. The sequence goes on from NC_063274.1 coordinate 2,308,463, forward strand.
CGTGTTCGCCCACGCCTGAAGATAGGGGAAAAATTCGTAATCGAGCGTTACTCTTGAGTCCATCCGTGCACGATCAATTGCAAACTAGCTAAGTCATGACCGCATGGAGTTCCAGACAAATTACAATTACGTAAATTAAAAGTATCATGAACGAACTGCTGATCCGTTGATAAAGTCTAGCACTACAAAGGGAAGAATATTATTTTTGCGATAGGACGTTTTAAAAATGAATCTTTTTATAAGGAGATATCAAATTTAATAGTTAAAAATATAGCTAAAATACATTTAACGTTGCTAAAATGTTTCATTGTTAAATACAAATCAAAGGTTGTTAAATCATAGAAAAGATATTATATTATAGTAGATTCTCGATTATCGGAACAGCGATTAATGGAGAAATTGAAAATCTTCCCTTTATCATTTATAAATTTAACTATTTAAAAGTTTTTATTCTCATTTGACATTAACGTTTCAATAAAATAGTTCGAAGCTTATAAGCAACTTATGTTTACGAACGATTCTATCAAAATCAGAGTTCAACGATTACGATCAATCCAACAGAATAAAGTAAAAAGTGTTACCTTCGCAGCAGCGATTAATTCTACGCTTAACCTCATGTCTGGAACACGATGTCTCCTTCTGTATTCGTTGTGAACGACTAGAGCCTCTTGTTGCCACGCTTGTTCGTCTAACGTGTAATGTGATTTAGGATCTAAAAAGGTGATTTTTTTAGTAGGACTCGGACTTCCTGGAGGTAGAACGTTCTCTGTGAAGCTGCCCAAGAAATTTCCCGCTGGATTGTAATTACAAACGACGTAAACCTCGCCGTTTCGATTCCTGGCCATTCCAACGCCCAACTCGGTGCTGTCCTTCCACACGACTTGGGTGAAGTGGCCAGTTTTCAGGGTGGTGGGCTCCTTTCCGTACTGATGTTGCGCCTCTTCCGCATACCTGTGAATAAAATGTGTAATAAAATTAGAAAGGTGGACGCCACATCGCTATCACGATTCTTACCGTCAATTACATCGAGTTCGTTGAATGTAAATTTTATATAATTACCATTCGTTTACCGGCTCCTCGCCACCTACGATAGTCTTCGGGTTGGAACTCCACATACAGTACAAATTTTCACCGTAATCTATGTTTGCCCTGTGCTCTAACCTACCCCTAGCCGCCAGTATGTTGGCCCAGTCCTGACTTGTTTTACATAACTGCAAACAAAGAGAGGAAATATGAAATATAGAGTTGAACGGTTCTATGCTATAATTTTTATAAAATTTCAAGTTTATAAAGAGAAAATTGTTAAAATATTCTACGAAGTATCATCATACTGTACTTGATATTGAAATAAAAAGGGGTGTATTAATATTCTTTTTAAACAGTGAATCTTTAAGGAAAAAATTAAATGTAGATTCATAATTCTATACTACGGTTTTAATACGATAGAGAATATTTTTAGATATCATAGGTTCTGCTGATGCAAGATTTAATTTATTCAGCTATATATATACATATGCCAGCCGAGTTTATTTATCGGTAAACACGAAGAGGAAATAACCTGTTTGTTGAGACGAAGAGGTGGTACTCCATGCCTAGCGCGATACAAATTGTGCGTCTCGATGCAAACGTTGATAAATTCCTTAGGAGGCCCCAATCTGCGCACAGATGGTTTACGTGTGTCAGTCTTTGATATCTACAACACACAGACAGAATACCGCGTGATAGACAAAGTTTGTGCGATATAAATGGGACAACAATATGAAACCTTTTAAAAATAAAATGCACAGCGAATAAAATCAAGATTGCGTTCAGTCACGGAATATCAAATATTTTCTTCGATTTCAAGAGCTAGAGAGAAGTTTTCTCTATTATCGGGTTCACGATGCTTTGGTACAGAATTAAAAAGAATAAGATATTTTAATTATATAACTAATTTGATCGGTAACATGAAATCGTTGCGTAAAAGTTTTATTCCAGTTTGATACTTACTCCAATTAATTCCGAGGTTATTGACCTCACGAAAATTATTTATATAACCGAAACTAATTTAATATTCCTTCTCGTAAAACATCGCGCCCTCTCATCGTCTCAAAGCAAACGCTCCTACGCTTTAATTTGCTGAAACAGCTATTGCAATTAGAGAATAGCAATACGATCGCAGTTTTATTATAGCCATTTTCCTTGTACGTGCATATACAGGGTCTAAAGAAAAGGAAACCTTCCCACATCGATTATATTCATACTGAAAGTATTAATCCATCAGCATCGTTCCCTAGTGGCGAGCAGTTAATAGCGAAACTAGAACAAAATTGCAAAAGTGCTAATTATGATTGCAAAAGCCAAAATGTCAATGTCTAAAAACGAAAAGACAATTTGTCAAAGTTCTATAATGGAATACTTTATTTTCGTGGAACTTGTCAAAGTTCTAAAGTCTAGATAAAAAGGCGAAGTAATTACGAAAAATGATTATATGAAGCACATACCTGGAATTTCCTTCCATAACCACAACATTAAACGACGTATCTATTAATCTAAATTAACTGAAAAGAGTTAGAAATGAAAGATTACACTGATGCAACATTCGCTTAATCTCGTTAACGGCTTAACCCGGAGTTTCTATTAATCAAGCTGCACTTTATCTAAATTAAGATAAATCTATCTCATAAATAACACGACAAATCAACCTTTTGTCACACCCTGTATATGTGCACGCGTGCACGTTACGGTCAGAGCGAAATCACGCGATCGCGCGAATGCAGCCAGCAATAAAGACGGTGACGTCCCTAATAACCTAGATGCGGAATATCCAATGGGGAGTAGACTGACTGGCAGAAATGATTTCCCATCGTGCTATCGTAACGCGATCGTTTCCAGCACACGACAGTCAGGAAGCAAGCTATCGTAAAATCGGCACGTCCTCCTCTATCGTTGGGCTTTCCGGTCGTGCGTTTCTCTTCGGATTTGCTTCGACTCCTCCGCAACTAACAAGTGTAAGAAGACGCGGTAATCGATCTACGGATCTATGTAATTTTTCAAGTTGAAACGATTAAACGGGAAGATTTATATGATTAAGAACAGCATAGTAATTAATTTTATCGGTGGATAGCCGGAAGAAAAGCCAACTTCAGATATATTTTTGTCCAACATGCACTATCGACCGGCCGTTGCGTATTTTTAATTTCCGCGTAAATGTCACGCGACGCTTCGCTGGCCATTTGATTAATGCGGCCACGGATGCTGACAAGACAAATGGCGTAAATAGAAGTGCAACGAGACGTTGAAGATCGTCCTAGATTTTGATTCGGATTAGATTCTTCGTTACAGCGATACTGTGTAACGATATAGTGAATAAAACACTGATTTTGTGGGGAAAATGAATGAAAAATAAGGTAAATTCCATCACAGGTCCTCTACTATTCAACTACGAAGAATGGGAGTAATAGCAAATACGTAGAACAAGTTTGTAGGTCTTGAATACTTGCGAATATTTCTCTACCTTGATTCGCTACAAACTTGCGGTAAAATATAATATTTTGATAAAACGTAGAAACGCACCAGTAACATAGACGCAAGAAATCAGCAACTGTATCATAAAGTATTATCGTTTAAAATGTTAGCAATTGAAACTGTACGAATTTGTGTAGACCCGCCGCGAATTAATTCTTCAACAAATACCACGCTCCTCTATAATTGCGCGATACATCTGCCGATATTTTTTTTTTATTTGGAAGTACTTTACAATCAATTCTCATTGAGAATTATAAATAAATTATTCCGGCGTGGTACTATAACATGAATAATAAGTGATTACCGTAAGTTTGATTCTAGCCGAATCTAATGTTTAAATCTAGAGGGTAATGTTTCTTAGCCTGTGGATCTGATCCATTGTATCAAGTAATTGAATAACTAGTGGGTTTTGGTGGTTGTTAATTCTTACGTTATATCTGCCGATATGACGCGAAAGTTCAAAAAGCTCCAAACTCTGATCTATTCTAATTAGATTATTTTATTTTCCACCCTTCTTGTCCAACGCTATTATTCCATGCGGAAATGAGAAACCTGGTCCGAGATCAAGTAGTTTGACGAGTCTCGAGAGAACTCAGCCCCCTGCCAATTTCCTATTTATACTCGTTTCTCTTCGATCTGCGCGCGAGTCATAGTAAACGAGAGCGCAGTGTCCTCGCGTAGAAGGGATAAATAGAAGATTAAATAGAACAAATAGAAGAACAGTGCGGATGGACGCAAAGTGTAAAAGCGAGCCGAGAAAAATCAACACAGCACGCGAACTCGACTCTCGAAGACGATTAGTCATCATTGCGAGAGTAACGATTTCCCGAGGCGTTATGCACAGCCGTTCACTAGACGTGTCTCTCGAAAAGGGAACGATCCTGAGTCATCGACAGATGCCAACGTACCCCGATGTCGCTCGCTCGTCTACACACGGAGTTAGGATTCACGTGATCGCGTGAACGCGTGACGATGATTTACTTCGCCGTTTAACCCTTCAAACGGTAACCGATTACGGTAACTCGTGCGTGTTTGTCTGTTCCTTTTCGTTTCGATTTTCACGCGTTTCGTCCACGTTGACGATGAATAATGAAAATGAAATCGCCGTACGTTTTGTTCTTGACATGGGATGATTTATATATCGATAGTTTGTGGATTGCATAAGCGATATATGTTGCAGTAATTAGGGTTTAAGGAATGTAATTAATGGACTAATTTAAAAGTTTATATACGTATATAAGTATAGAGAATTATGTATTACAAAAGAAAAGATAATTCTAGATCGATACCGTGTGAGCCTGAAAGGCATCTCAAAAGAACGAAAAGATATTACAATGTTGGCCAAGGACGATGATTTTATGTTTTTGTCACTGGCTCGTAAAACAATAATAGGATAACCACATGTCCCAAACATCCTGCAGGGCACAGTCATTGAGACAATAACCAAATAGTGTCCCAAACCCAGAAGACAGTAACAGGATAGGCGCCTTCTGACAGGTGCCTGGTGACCCTCCATAGGGCCCAAACCCTTAGTATATAAATCTTCCTGAAATCGGCACTCGACATACTCTATTGTAACAGTTTGAACCATTATTCTGTAGTATTCGTATAATAAATTTTATATAGACTAACATATCTAAAGTTCGAGTGCCTGGCCTTACGTGCGAAACGTTCAAATTATCACGAAATAATTCAAACGACGTGAGGAGACAACCTGTAATTTGTTAATTTCACGATTTCCTGTATCTACTACGTGACATTCTCACTGTGAGTGTACTACCAGTACATGAGTAAAGTATCTCAGACATATGGGAACTTTTCCATTTGAGACACTTGCAAGAAGAATTTAATGCACTTTCAAATAAATGTCCAACTTTTACTTCGCATTTAAGTTTCTATACGGTAGAAATTCATTTATCTGAATCGAAGGACAAGCTGTTCATATAATTGGAATTTGTATAATAAGAGTTAATCGACTCTCTCCATTGTCTGTGATTTATCATAGAAAGTTAAATTTGATTAAATTTATTTTCCGCGTATAATAGAGATATACAGTTTGATAGATGGAGCGAACAAACAGGAATTCGTTTAATTCGACGCTAACTAAAATTTTGTTTCGCAAGCAGTTCCACTTCGAATGGAATTCCACCCTCGTATTTCAAAATCGTATAACTTTCTATTCTTCTTATATAACAGAAAATTCTTTAGAAGCAAAATTCCAATCGCAATACGATCGATCATAGAAAAATATATTTACCGGTGTCGACGAATATCTTGCAGAGTCGGGGGAGGCCGACGATGACCTGGCACTGCTGCAAGACATGCCGTCGCTTCCTAAACTACCGTGGAAACTGCCGTGCAGGGAATTCGACAGTGGCCCTGGAGACGCTGGCGACGCTGTCAAAGGAGATTTCGATCTCACCGAATCCGTCCTCGACCTGAAAATCAGTAAATCAATTATACGCTCGATGCAGAAACACAGCGAGCCTTTCAGATTTGAGGCAGTGACACTCGCGGCTAGCGGTGCACAGATTTAGACAAGCAACTTCTATGAAAGGTTTCCTCGGAAACAACGGGTCTATGTTGCGTTGCGTCGCCGGCGTTTCAAGCTGTCGGCGATTTAGCTTCGACGTATCTCGAATCTCGATGGATTCGATCAAAAAGCAGTGTGATTGAACCGTTTGTATTCGTAGCAGCGTACAGGTCAGCTGTGCATTGAAAGGGTCTTGGATTGGATATATTTAAAGAACCATTCTTTTCGGGGTACAAGCTAATCGGAGTGAGAAGTTGATTGTTCGAATTTCATGAAAATCAACGAGTGTTGTGTGGTAAACACGAAGACAATAATTTCAAGAACGACCATGGCTAATATAGGAAAGAATAGAATATATACGGGGTTGTAGAATTCACGAATCAACTTTATTTATCACGTCAACTTCTAATTCTAAATCTTAACTATAGATTATGCTACGTTTATATTAACCTCTTTAGATTAGAAATTTTCTTTATAATATATCTGCAATTGAAGATACTCGCACGATGCAGTTTCGAAAATTCTTCGCTAGAGTGTGGTGGTAATAGGATCGTTTTCTTGGAAACGAGTGGACTGAAGTTGAAAGATGGATGAACAAGAGAAAGAAACTCGGTTCCAGCTATTAATCCATGAATCATACATTTTTGTTATTTTTATATCACCCAACTGGACAAACACTTAAAGCGAAAAGCATGGCAGGCAATTCTGCAGATTCGTAGGCAAATATTTTCTCAAAATACCATCTTTCCCAAATGCTTAAACGGAAAGTTAAGCTAAATCGCTTAATCGTTTGAAATTATTCGATTCCCGCAACGAATGTTTAGTCTTCGGTGTCCTGCTATTTCTCTGCTTAATCCGCTTTCGCCTTTCCAATTATTCGTCACAAGTTTCGCTACGTGCTGAGGATCCTTGTCTGTTTTTCTTAAAACGTTCACACTGCCTGCAACATATGCGCGACACGTCTTTTGATAGTTCGTTGGAATTCCATCGTCGAACGAATCACAGATTCACGTGGATTTAACACATAAACTCTCGAATTTCGTTGCGTTTATCGGAATTTTACCAGCTGTGTGTCAAGTCTTCAGTTCCGTGTGCCAGGCCCGTTGAATCTCTTCTTAAAATCAAATCATTCTCCGAACTTATTAATGTTGTAGCTTCGAAAGGAATGGTTCTTAAGAAATGTATGGGTTACGAATAGATGGATACAGGACATATCTAAATTAATTGAAGCAACAGGATCAAAATACCCAGGTGCCATTACTATAATCGGACGATTTAAGCAATTCGCCAATTTACTCTCCTAAAACATTCTCTTAAATGCCAAAACATTCTTCATTTACTTTGTTAAAACATTCCCTTAAAGATGCCAGCGGAATTCTCAACTTCAACAGCTCCTTAAAGGATACAAGCAAAAAGAGCTAACGGCGGGGAACGTGTTAAATTAGCGTCCGCTTCTCTTCAGCCTCGTTTCTCGTTCATCGAGACGCTGAATCAAACGAAATTAAACAAGTGTAAGCAGCGTTAAAGCCGGCGCCGTACAATTTCGCCCGGAACTCGACGATCCATCCGAGTTCCGTCGACGGATCTGCGAACAGAAGCCTTTTGTGTCTCGCGTGGCCAAAAGCTGAAAGGTCGAGAAAAGCGTGCGCGAAACTGCCGGCGATCTCCTTCTGTGCGTCGTCAGAAAGGAAAAATCGTTGCGGCACATGCAAAACGCGAGCCGAAGCGGTCGAACAAGAAGATCGTTTAAACGTGCTTCGTGAAATTGTACGAGTGCCTCTAATCTATTTCTAGTGTATGTTCCACTGTGGGCTGAATACTGTGACGCCGGCAGGATATAACATCGTTAACGAGTCTCTTTGTCCGTTTATGCGTCTATTATCACGAAAATATAACGTTACGTGCGAATCTGTCACAAGTATCTGCTAACAATTTATTCTACAATTGCTTTCCCGACGCGTCGTTTGCAAATGCGCGTGAAATTTATGGTCGGCGCCTCAAACCGCGTCATTTTAACGAATAGCATCGTCTAGAGTACTCTAGAGCGAGATAAACGACCCTACAAAAGCAAACGACCAAGGATTATCCCTGGTAATTGTATCTGACATGGAACTGGCTTTGTTCGCCAATCGTTCGTCGCCGCGATGGATTTACGCGAGACGAGTCTCGTATGAAGAATCATGAAATTCTTGGTGGGTTTAGTATTATACCGAGGGATTAAATGAAAGATTCTGAGCGACTTTAGTGGTTCTCATATCTCGATTCTGAGAAAATTTCCAAGCAATTTTTAATACTTTACACGGACATATAATCTAACGATCTAACTATTTAGCGACGGATAATACTTAAAACAAAAAATAGACACTGTAAAATGTAAGATCTTTCTTTAATGTACTAAAGAAGTGATTCATACGTTAAGATATATATAAGACATATGTTCATGAAAAACTTTTGCCGAGTATCTATCGTGTCTGCGATGCTTCTAATTCTCTTTTATTGCTCGTCGGTGGATCTAAATGCGAACGGCTATTCGGTTGAGAAAATAATTGTTACGTTTCTTTAATAATTGCAGATAATTGCAGCTCTGTATAGCGTTAATAAAGACTTCGTAGATAACCTTTAAAAATTATGCCAGAATACTTGTAGTGATTTATCAAAATGTTAGACATCCTGCCTCAGACATCGCCTAAAATTTCAAAAAGTTCCGCGCAATATACGTAATATATTCATAAAAATTCCTCACGATAAATAATCAAATATTTCCGCCAGCTGTTTCCCATCTCAAAATACGACTCTATTCTTCGATATTCAATCGCAATTAAAATCACCGCCACGCAGGCATTACAAACTCAATGCGCTAAACTCAATTAAACTCGGCGAAGCGTCGAAATACGTCGCGACAGTGAATGACTCCTCCATTGAAAATGGGGATCGTAGCGAGGCACGACATTTTCAACGTGACCGTCGTAGCCATCGTTGCTCCTTTTGTCACGCAACAGCTCAGCGTATTTACAGTATCAGCATTCAGGCGGTGAAGTAACGACGAAGAAGCCGAGAGAAAGCGGCGTGGGACACCAAGAACGTCGTGGAACACGCGAGATGCCACGGCAAGAATTACGCGCGCACCGCGACCGTTTCAGATTCACGCGAGCGCGCGCGCTTCCATACGCCGTCGTCCGCGCGTGCACGCTTTTACTTCCTTCTTCCTACGAGTCTCCTCGACCACGGCCACGGTCGCCACTCGCCACCAGAAGAAACGTTCCCCGTCCTTTCTCGCGTCCCGCTGCTTCTCGCGCGTCGACAACGATTTATTAACCCTCGCGAACGTTCGAGCGCGAACTTTCAGGGGAAACGGTGAACGCACCGATGGAAAGGGCATTGTTCTTCGCGAACGTAAATTTGGAAAGTTGGACAGCCGGACTTTTGCACGCACGAGAATCTTGCTTTTGATTCTCTGCTGCAGCGCTCGAGATGATCTCGTTTAAGAATCGTCGGAAACTTTCACCGGTTACTTTTAAAGATATCTCGTTCGATGGAATCATAGGAATTTTTTGGTGTTTTAAAGTATCGCAGACGAAAGAATGGGAATTGAGCTGCGCGAGTGTTGAGCTTCGTGCAATTGCACCGTGATGCTATCGGTTTCAATTGCCTTTCTATTTTACGTTCACCTGGTAGGTTTAGCTTCTTCTACGCGTGCGGTAATTCTTCGTGATCAATGTTATTGCATTTAATTTTCTTCGAGTAAATGTTTTATTCGAGAATTTTTTTTTTTATTTATACTTTCTACACTCGATAAAGTACCAGCGACAGTTGACAATATTTCTTTCAATTTCGTGCACTAAATGGACTTTCTCTCGGCTTCGTATTCGTCGACTACGTCATTACTATTAAACACTAAGGCCATTCACCGAACCTAACGAAGCCCTGAAAGGTACAAACGGTGGATTCTCCTTCTCTCTTTCTCTCGTCTTTTTCTTCCCTTGCGCCATCGAATCGTCGAGTACTCTCGTTCACGCGTTGCTCGGCTTCGTTAGAATCGGCGTTTGGCATGGCTACAAGTCTGCACACCATAGGTGAATACCTTTCTGGCGACAACTGGTCGACAAAGCCGACCACCTTCTTTTTCGTTCCGTTAACGCTGAGCGAGGGCATACTACAAGGAGGGGTAACGATTTACGATATACACAAGCCGGACATCCTTTGACTTTTACTTAGTTTTACTATACATCGTTCAAGATGTCCCGAGTGAAATTAACGCGGAAAACGCATCCAACCGCGAATCGATTAGCGTTGAGGTCATGTTTCCAGCAAAGTTGCTTATTCACGCGAGATCTATGTCACCTAACAGCTGGAATTCAACGGTGAAACGTCGACTATTCTGGCTCTTTTGAGAGATTAATTGCTTGCGCGAATGGCTTTCGAAGTTTAGATCGAGTGGATGATTAAATGAAAAATGAATTAAATCGAGGAAGTTAAATTATAAAAGCAAATCTAGTCGATAATCATGCGAAATTGTACGATTACGTCAACAAAGGTCAACTAAATTAAACGTCTAATTTAACCATCGATTATTTGAAAACAACAGAGTTATTTTCGACGCTTAAAAACTTGTTTTCTTCTTATTCCTTTCGAATCTGAGAACAAACACTATACTGAACATAAAAAGATGATACGTTTTAATAAGATGGACTTTATTAGCAGTTCTCGAGAAAAGAACTGAATAAAAGTTGCTCTTGAAAAGGGAATAACGAAATTCGTATAGGAAAATCGAAAAGCATACTATACAAATATTTACTCGTGTTTCTCCCATAGCGGACATGGTGCAAAATCAACAGACATCCTAAGTAAACGAATGTCTATCCCTTATCCGAACCCCAGTGATATAATATTACGTATTTTAAAATTTTTCTCTCGGGACATCTTGTTCTAATATGTACACATGTAAGTACCTATGTATGTATGTATATTTACACGTATAAGAAAACGGAACCTGTACCATAACTAAGAAAAAAAATTGACAAATTCTGGTCTGTCTCAAATCAGATATTTATGTGTGTTTGAAGACCGTAAAGGCAAACTTTATTACAAATAATGCACTTTTTTCACTAATAGTTTATAATTACACTACACAGAAAAATGTATTGAATGAGCTGACGGTAATAAAATTGTATAAATTCTACTAAATTTACTATGATTTATACAGATTATTTTCTGATTAACGAGCATAAATACGTGAATGAAATTCGTACACTAAAGAGGTATATAGATGTTCGAATACTCGTATGTATTAGCAAGATATATATCTTTAAGTTACAGTTATTACGTTCAGGTATCTTTTTATAAATACGTTAAAAGCTTAATTTCATTGAACTTTACAATTATTTCATTCCATATTTATCTCATATCAAACTACACACGCTAATAACGAAACTTATCGACTAACAAAAATTCACTTGTAAAGTTGATTCTCTACTCGTTTCGAACAAAGTAAATATATATTACGAATATATTCTAAACTCGGAATTCCCAACATATGGTTCGTGACCCTCGCGATTAGTTTTAAAAATATTTGTAGCGCTTAAATATTTTAATATGTCTACTTTGCCGTAGTAGACCAACATGGATTGTCATATTTCATTAAAAAAAAAAAAAAATTATGAGAAGATTATTTAACTGTTGTAAAAGAGAGTCGGGAGCCAAAATTGTCAGGAAACACGGCTCTAAATTTATTAACTGTTAAAAAAAGGAAACGTACATCTATAAAAAAGAATAAATACATAAACTACTTTTGCATTTCTGAAGTTTTAGCCAGAAACAAGCGATACGTTCAATACGCGGCATTTCTAAGAGCCGTGAACCGGTTCTCGTTGTATCAACAACGCTGTTGCAAATACGTTACCTAGAAGGAAGCACATTACCGAAACGAAATTTCTTCGCATACACGCATCGAACATATCGCTTCATTCACGTTCCAGGAAGTCTGGTTTCTCCCGGTTTTCCCTTTCAGTCAATATAATTAAGAAAAAATGACGCATACCTGTTCGACTTTGGCGTAACGATGTCTCTAGTCTCGGACGTGTATTTCCTTTCAGCACGACCGCCGTTGAAAAGCTCGACGGTTTCCCTGGTAACCGTTTCCAGGAGAGGTTCTCCGCCCCGTCTACCCTTGCTGAAGGTCCTTTGATCCGTTTTACGGACCATAACCACCCTCGACAGAGGTTGATTGAATTCATGGCCGTGCATCGTTGGCGGAATCATCGCTAACGACTGAGAGAGGGGTCCTCCGACTCGCGGGGACCTGAAACAGATTATTCGAGATTGCAGAATGAGGGGATTTGCATCGAATGCTCCCTGTTTAAAATTAAAATGCTTTTCATGCTACGATTAACTCGACGTCCGCAACTTTTTCTTTTAATGAATTTTTTATGAAATACGATTCTGTTCAAAGACGCGTGCTGAGAATCTGTTACTTTGGAAATTCTTTCCTCGTTCGTCCGAATAAATAGCAATGTGGTGAAATTTTAATATTTATATTCGTAAAAGACAAGATGAAATTTTTTCCAACTAATATAAATGATAATATTTGGTTGTTCGAAAGATTCGTAAACGAAATTTAAGAAACATTTAAACGTGGTATATTTTTATAAACAATTTATACGCTATTCCTTTTGTGATAACTTTTGGCTATTTATAATTGGACGGATGGAGTTCGACTGATATAGAACAATATTGGCATATTCATTATCGATACATTGTCTTTGATGTTTTGATTTGATTTGATACACTGAAAAACATCTCTTCTATTGACTAATCTTGGATTTCCTTTCTTAATTACTCTATACATACAATGATTAATAAGTAGCATTTATCAGAATTTAACATTCCGTTACTTCGCACGAGTTTATAATAATAAACGATTATTTTCCAATCTTAGGAACGTTATGTACTTTCCGAATAACCTAATAACATGTACAAACGAAAGCGACAGTTATTACAATATTTGGTAGACTGTGAATACCTACTTACGCATTTATCGAAAACTTAAAACTATACAAATTTAATGAAAAAACATATAGAATATTGAAAACAAAAATAAAGTACTCGTGGTAATATTTCATAAATGGAATAAAAATGTTTATTTGGATTCAATTTCTTTAGTTATATCTATTCATTAACATCTACAATGTATTCATAAGATGCTCTCGTGTTCCAAAGTTTGCAAATTAAACATTTTTATGTTGTGCTATTCTCATTAATGTATAGCAAAGCAAATTTGTCATCTACATTTGAAACCTATTAGCATACCGGGCAATAAACTGAGACCTTAATTCAACTTTTTAGCACTACAGTGTGAAAACAAACGCTTTGGGAAGCAGTTTAGAGAATCGTGACGATCGTATTTTACAAAACCACGTTATGGAACGGTTAGAAAATAAAATTATGGTAAGAATTTAACGGTGTTGAAGTAATAAATTACATGATGTTCTTTTCTTATAGGAATTTTTTCTCCTCGTGGGAACGTCATAAGTTTTCCAATCCCATACGAAAAACATATACGCGCATATTTACGATACTTCTAATGCCTATTCTGCTTTGCGTGACTTGTTAACGAGGTAAATATATTTATAACGAGTCGTGAATTGCAGTTATCGTACTTACGCGCACTTTTAAGACGGCAGACAGAATATATTTACTCGGATAACTATATTTCCTTGGAAAATTCGCAGCAAAAAGAAAAATATATTACAATATCTATGTAACGTTACTCTGTCGATTTAGGATCATTGTATCGGATAACTTATCTTGATCCCTTATTTTCTAGACATAAATCACAACGATAAAATCAATGATAAATGACATTAATGCTATTACATGCTATAATTACATTAAAGAGAAGAATCATCGTAATGCAATTTAATTAGTTCAATCGCTAAGTAGAGCGATAATATGACAAATGATGTCTGATAAACGATACGCGTTTTAGAATCAAAGATATAGTGTTCCTACTCGTAATCTTACACATTGGATGTACGTATGTATTCTTATTTTAAATGGCAATCTCCGTACTATCGTATAGTTTACTTTGTTATAATTACAGACTAATTAGCAAATATGAAAATTTCCTATCTTGAAAACAATAGAAATTTGATCTATTTTTGAGATACTTCAGATATCTTTATTATTACTAGTACTTGCTTATTATTCTATCAAAGTGTATAAACAATTTCATTCTTTTTTATAAACTTTATTATCACATTCCTGATAGACAAACATAATTAATATATATAAATAAGTTATTCGACTTTTATGGCAATAGTGACACATTTTCCACAGGCTAAAAGTTAAAACTATAGAAATATCGTAACGTGTTTAATATAAGAAATAATTTGAAAATTTCTAACTCTATAATCTAATTGATTATACTATTGTTTCCTGAATCGTTAAAGTTATATCACTTGTTAGATACATGTCGATTTTTTTTAAATGCATACGACAAACTTTCGTTTCCCTTTCGAATCAAATTTACATTTCGTATTTAAACTTCCAATACAGATCTGTCAAACATTTCAATTCATACAGCAAACTTTCATTTTCCCTTTCGAATTAAATTTACAATTACCAAACATACAATAATAACATTCAGCTGAATTTCACTTTCATCGGGGTTCGTACGATTCTTAACTCTTCGAACAATCTTCGGGGCTACGAATTATCGTTGCAAGAATTGCTATAACGGGAAATATGTTTTTATGCGTGCCGGGGGAAGGTGGATATGTCTAATTACGACGAATGTGGTAATAACATCTCTTGGTCTATGAGCTCGGTATTCATAGCGATGAGTGAACAACCCAACACTATCGTGCAACGTATAATGAAGCACATAGAACGAAGACCTGCAATTGTTCATAATTTAGTCGCTCGTTGACACTATTTATGATTATGGTAGGTGTCATCGTCTGCTTCAAACATTGTCAAATTTTTCCAAAAAAAGATTTGAAGATACGTGTATGTATTTGTATACTAAGACTTTAAAAAGCAAGAAACCAAATCTCAGTTACTATTCTATATAAAAAGTGAAGTGGATGTCGTTATTAATCTTTTAGAAAAAAGAAAAAAAAATAATGTCGTAACACTTTACTTGTGTCACCCTGTGTATAGTATGTAAATAAAATGAGTGGCTACACTTTGTTATCGTATTCTTTCTAAGGACAGGAAAAAAATTGTGATCGCAGAACCGGAACCTTTTCCTTTCCAAGATATAAAAACTCTTTGTTTACATTAGGATTTACATAATAACAGGCGCTATTATTGTCGAACTGATTTACTACAACGTACATACGTAACTTCAATGTCAGATCGACTCGTTACTATACCAATTCTCCTGATTCTACGTATAACAATTATTCTTCTAAAGTTTCAATATAAACAACAAGCGTTTCGATCTCAACGATAAAGGGGAAAAAATCATGACAGATTAAAAACCTCAATAAGATAACAAGTCACTTGCATATATGCCTTTGTATAGCAGTTTACAGTAAACAAAATCTCGATTCATACAATAGAAAAATAACAAGGATATTATTTATTATTGTTTCTCGTTGCTAATATAAATCCGTAGACGAGATATCTCGTGTCTTAATGAAAATATACGCCGGACATATCCTAATATCACACGAATGATATTACTTCCAACATATCTTCCATACGTAATAAAAAGCGTTAAAATACACATTAGTTACTCAATTACTTGACACGACGAATCAGATCCGCAGACTAAAAAGACATTACCCTTTAGACTTAAGCATTAGATCGAACTAGAATCAAACATACTATAGACACTTATAATCCAAGTTACAGTACCACGCTAAAATAATTTACTTATAATTCTCAATGAGAATTGATTGTAAAAATTCTACCAAACAAAAAGGAAAAAAAGAAAAAAAATACACATCGCGCTCTCATCGTCTTAAATTTCTGTTAATTTGTTCGTTCGTGTGCTCCAACGCATAAATTTCAACGCCTGACCAATTGACCAATTTTAACACCTTGCTGTATTATTTTGAATATCACCCTAGCTTGTTCACCCTAATACAGTATGTGGGATGTAGCCGCAATAATTTGGAATTCTCTTTCGAGGGAAATCGCTCGCAACCCGAAATTATCCACTCGATTAAGCCGGTTGCTTGCCGGGACCTCGTTACTCTTAAAACTACGCCCGCTGACTCCTCGTTAACTTCGTCGTTAACGCGTAGTCAGATTCTCGTTCCGCGGGCAATTAAGGCTGAATTTCTCCCGTCGAACGTCTAATCAACGGAGGGGCGAGTATAGTGGGTGTCTCTAGCATCGCCATTTCTTGCGGATCTACTCTTATACTCGAGGAACCATTTCGCACGCCGAAGAAGACGCTTGACAATGATTTTTACGATCGCAGCACGATACGGGGTCGTGCTCGGAACGATGAAATTGCGAATCAGTGATTGGGAACGGTCGATTGATATGTTCGGCTCCGATGCACTCGCCAGAGGAAAAAGTAAAGCTCGTCGATCGTAAATCATTTGAAAGTGCTATTGGGCTTTCTTCGGTGAAGCAAGAGCTTAATCCGAATCGGATCAAAACTTGAACGTGGCTCGCGTGAAAAACAATGATTCCAGCTAATAGTTTATTATGGCGAATGGTGTTACAAGAGTGTAGGTTCTTTAAAAGAGAAATGTATATGTATACAGGGAGTTTCGTTTATGTTGGATATCTTAGAATCAGTTACTTTGTCGTTATAAAAAATTGTGTCAGGGCGATAGTTAATTGGCTCGGATGTACGAACATTGTGGTTCGTGACTTGTACTTTGCTTGTATTTAAACGGAATTGTTAATTTTTTTTCTTATAAACTGTGCCTTTTCGCTATCTTTAGCTTAAAGAGCCAAGGATTATGGAAATGAAACGAATGGATAAAATAGCACAGGTATAGAGGTAAAAAATGACGATTAAGTTACGTAAATCGGAGTCGCGCGATTCGACCCGCATTTCATTGCGACAGAAAAACAATTGCAGTAAATCAGCGTTTCTCAAACAGCTAGAATACTAGAATCGTTGTACCATGCTCGTATTCGCTTCTGATTCAACATCTAGTTTATACATACGTACGTAGTTTACTATAATACTTTGATGCTTTGATCGTTCTAAATTAGCGAAGAATCACTTTCAATTTCATCTGTTCTTATTGTTCTTACTTTATTATGTAATCCCATTTCGTAAAACCTGATGAATAAAAAATATACACTAGCTTTCGATAAATTAAGTAACGTTACTTTATTCTTACAATGAAAATACACGATTTGTGTATACCCCTATCTAAAATTTCATTTCTATTTTCGGATAGTCGAAAAAATTATTACCGAATAAAATAAACAATTATAACACCATGCTGACTCTATTCTAAAAGAATTTGCAGAATCGTTCACGTGATATAAAAATACAAGTATCGTTTTTTGTTTAAAAAAAGTATCTTCGCTTATATTAATTAAATAATAGCATTCGTTGCTATGAACAGTTTTTTACATTACAACCTTCGCTTGAAATTTACTTTTCAAATTCAATTCTATATCTTCATCAAC
Source organism: Bombus terrestris (assembly GCF_910591885.1). Classification (NCBI taxonomy): domain Eukaryota; kingdom Metazoa; phylum Arthropoda; class Insecta; order Hymenoptera; family Apidae; genus Bombus; species Bombus terrestris. The sequence goes on from NC_063274.1 coordinate 2,326,113, forward strand.
ATACGCGTTTTACTACGACTAAACATACTTCATTTACATATTTATAACGTCCTAACCACGAGGTGCCCTCGAATGACCTCAGATTGGACAAACGACCATCTGAGAAACGAAGTCACGAGTTCTTTCACGTTTATTCCTCGTCAAACAAAACAGTCCAATTTAATAGTGACACGTTACGAAATACCCTAAACACATTTCACTTCGAGAACACAGCATTACTTCGAATACACTTGCCAGTTTAAGTCATCGAACCGAAACAGAACCTCTAACTCGTTCTTCCAATACCAACATTCCTATAGTTATCTCCCTCGTTCGATCACGAACCCCTATATATCAAAGAAAACGAGCCTAAAAAACAAGGGAACGAAAAAGAACTCACCGCAAACCTCGAACGTCGACCTCTTTTATGCTGTCTATAAAACAGAAGCAAGGATCTTCTCACGGCGAGATCGATATACTCCGGTCAAAATCAACGATCCAACCTGAGATCGTTAGTCTCGTCCAACTGAAACACGAAACACGAAACAAGACACTGTGGTGATGGATTTCGAGAAATAGTAGGAAATCTGTTGTCGGCACGAACTATGGAGGTGAGAAAAAAGACGTGACAATCGGACGCGGGATCAAAGGAAGCGTCCTCGTTTCGAAGCTGCGCGTGAACAAGACTCCATGGCTCGGACCGTGGCACTGGATCCTTTCGTCGAGGCACTCTAACTCTGCTCTCTCGATACAAACCGCACGACAGAACGAACAAAACTGGCACGAGAGTACGAGAGTCGGGCCACGAGAAAGAGAGACGGGCCTCTCCGGTCTCGGAGAGGAAAGGTGGCCAATTAGCCGTTACTCGGCGCACATGCCTTAACCAACTACCCGGCGCAGCTGCAGCGCCGCTGTACGCTTCTAGGGAATCGCATTCATAAACGCGCACGATGCGGCGTCGCTCCGCGCGTCGTTGTGCAGCCTTCCAGAAGATTCGCGTTTCTTTTTTATCCCGTCTTGTTGTAATTTGTTTTTGTTTTTCTCTTATTCGCGTTAAATTTGACCGAATATGTATATACCTTGTTTCGTGGTTCGTCTGATGCGCGAGTTTTCAAGTGCTACGATGTTTCGATGGATTTGATCGAAGTGGTAAAGTGATTTGACTATTGTTCGTTGAATTAGTTTGAGGTTATTCGCCGATACGAGGATAAAATGTATTGCTCTTTGCTTGAGAAATAGGGGGGTAGTTTATAACTGTTCCAAGACGAATTTTCGTTTTCGCAACGAGCCATACGTTATATATTATGTATTAATTATTTTACTACGTTTTTTTCTATAAAACGAGTGATGTCTCTTTCGTTATATCGAATTACTAAAAGAACAAAATAGGTATTTTCACGAGAAAATAGCGTGTATATCGTTAATTTATAAAAACACTTTCGACCATCTTTCATGTTTTAATTTGAAACTTTTACGATCGTGTTTCTCCCAAGGATATAGATATATTTCGTGGTTAAAACGTAACAGACGTTAAACGTTTTTACGGTAAGTTAAATGAAGCATGTGATTAGAAAACCGGACACGGTTATAATTTCTCGTAGTTATGAATCAAGAACAAAATAAGCACTTCTGTAGTTTTGAGATAATAATAGTTTGTATAAAATTGTTGCACATAGCAAATTGACTCGTGACTGAGATAAACGACCTTTCGCTAACATCTCTAATTTTAGCCTAATTATTCTAACATTTACTTGTTTACTTATTTATTGTAACTCGCCAATTAAAAAAAAGATCAACGATAAAGTCTTAAAAGAGAATGTTACGATACACGAAACTCGCTACGAATTACGCCGCTGCAGATTCTCCCGTTGAAACGCAACGCGATCGAAATACGCGTTGTTACATTTTGCATCGTCCCGTTTTCCAAATTCTCCTTTCACTCGTTCTAATTTCCAATTGCGCTATAGAAACACGGGTTTAACGAATTCCTGCTCTCCGTTATACTTCCAGCAACGGTAAAGATTCTTCTGGAAGGCGAGAAAATTCCAGACCGATCGGTATCTCGAATTTCACGTACAGGAATAAACGTACGAGCTTAAAGCGAAAGAGTCTCCTCTAGCAATTTCTCCATCTCCTCTTTCTCTTCTTGTCGCGACAAGAAAAGAAACCCGGCAATGAGTTCCACTAAATTACACCGACCGGAGGGAAATACCGTCGAGGAGTAAAAGAGAAAACGACAGAGAGAGAGAGAGACATCGAGACGACCGAGACGGCCGAGAGAAACAAAAACTGAAACGATTTTATCGAAACGCATCCTGCGCGCGGTTTCTTCCGCTTTCGCGACAAGGCGTAAGTACGGTGCGCGCCGCGGAAAGCAGCGTAATAATTGGAGAACGAAGATGTACGGCTGAGCGAGTACCGCTATTCCGGCTGACCGGAATCACTGCTCTGGAACAGCACGGTATTCCTCTCCTTCGCTCATTTTCTCTGTCTCGCCTGCATCAACGTGTTCACGGAGAACACGTGCAACTGGCTTAACACCTGTTCCAACGTCCGAGCGCTTTTCCTTCGAGTGACCATTGATCGTTGTCGTTAGATTTTGCCTCGAAGACACCATTAATTAATCTAATCGCACGCTTCGACCATCAAAAACACGTTTCATGACGTTTACCATGATAAACAGCAGACAGCAAGAATTCTGTCGCCGGAATAACGCTTTAAAGTATAAAACTTCCGTTTTATGGGCCGTGTAAACTCGAAGGTCGACGCGAATAGAATGGTTCACGGTTCGATACTTTATGGCCCTCTTGTGATTTGTGTTTCTGACGTCACGTGTATCGGCAATGGATAATAATTTAATTTTACTATACACTATGGACGTCTTTATAAGAGTATTCGTAATTCATATTTGCAATTAGGCTACATTAAGTATATTTTGTATCATAAAATATGGACGTAAGTAAATATTGGCTATCTGTTTAGAATGTCGTTCCAAATCGAAAAATAATTTACGCAATTACGTGGTGTGTATCATTGTTTGTATAGAACAAGTTTACTTACGATATAACGCGACACTAATGTAGTTCAAAAGCTTAACCTCTTTTTTTTCATGGAACACGCAAAATCACTTATCCATGATTACTCGTTATTGTGCTATTGAGAGTGTCAGTGTAGCGCTTATGAAATACACAAAAACTAAACTCCGAACAAACGAACGTTTTTCCATTCCGTACGCGCACTTTTCCTTATCTGCATAATTTATCGGCAAATTTAATTTACTAGCGATACGTGACCATTATTCACCACAGCGTACGATCGCGTAACAAGCGGTGTTCCGTGGCTCGGCATGAAGAACGCTGAAACGCAAAATGGCCTGTTACGACGAGGACAATGGAAGCCTTACGAGGTACCTTGAAGAAAGGAAGCGTCCTAGCGAAGAAATTTTGGCTACGGTTTGTATGCGGTTACCTGAGACCATTGAATCGACTTTGTGTCAATAATTCCTCCGCTATGATTCACCTATCTGATAAACTCACCCTTCCCCATTTGTATATTGTAAGCACTCACCCGCTGTTCGTATGGAAATGTTTTTTCGGCTGAAGGAACATTTCTGCGTTTATATTTAGGATTTGAATGTATATTGTACGATTAATTCAAACCGAGCACCGGTTAATCCAAACAACATATATTATAATTAAAGAACAATGTGACACCGAATGATTCAATCGGCGAATAAAATTTCAATCGAGCGAAGGTCTGAAAACATGAAACTTATCTAAATGAGGTCCAGCTGAGCTTCAACAGGAACAGCAACGAGTTTCACCGGATCCGAAAAAAAAGACTGAGAATGTCGGAGACCTTGTTAACAGGATCTATACGTATTCATTTCTGCAATATCGTTTTCAACCTTCGATTACATCTCGACAGTATTCCTTGCCGCGTGCATCATCAATGTCTCCCGTTGAATCATCTAACATAAACTAAGACAGACGTTCATCGCTTTACATTGGACAGTCAGTAGTCTAGCAGTAATGGTACGTATTCGAAACTTCAAAATAGAATCTCCATCTTATTTCAACCTAGAATTATAAACAATTAAAAACAGCCTGCAAGGAGTGTTTCCATGCAATGAGAAAAGGCACAACGTTGTTCTTGGAAGCTAATGAAGCAACGCGTAAAAGATAAGATCGCTGGCCGCCGATGTTGCAATTAGACGAAGAGTATATAACCGTCCTGAGCGCGAAACGAATATCAGTTGCACGCTAACCGGACATGGAAGTGCGTTTTCAGAGAGATTTGCATGACCGCAAGCAACGCACGTGACCGTCGCTAGTAGAAATAAAATATCATACTTATTACAGAGCTTATACGCCATCGCACGAACGACACGCGTGCAATATGTTTCATGACCTACCACAACACCGTACTCGATCGATAATCCGACACTGACGCTCGCGAATTGAGAATGAGCCGGAGCCACGTACGATTCACAGACGAAGAAATGATAGTGGATATATTTTTTTGCACCCTACAGCGACTGTGTACATTAATATTAAATGGAAAGTAATTGACGTCATTTATCCAATACCATAGATTGGATTGGATCGAATTTATACTTGGAAGTTTCTGCAAATGAGATTGCTATTAACGTCTCGCGTTAAATCTTACTTGGATTTCCAATTAGAGTAGGTTCAAATATGAAAAAATTATTTATTGAATGAATTCTGAGAAATTGACGATAACCATATAGAATTTTGTATAAATAGACGTTCTATCAAATTTTACGATATATATAATTTTATTAAATATCGTATCTACATAGGAATATAAGATAGAATTATGGTTGGAAAGAATAACACTGAAATTAAATGGTTTCCTGCTAATTAAATAAAAATATTTCGCAAGCAGTCGAGCGTGAATGACAATCAGTTAAAAACAAATTTCCATTTCATCCGACTGATTTAAATTCCAACGACGTCATAAAAACATGATTTAGATAAAGAACAATTAGCACTTCCACCGGTAACATAACAGTGATAACACAATAAGAGCTCATTGTTTCAGACTCATTCACACGATAAATCGCGTGATTACGATTAGACGACTAGACGATTAGACCTGGAAACAGCTGAGGGTTGATAACGTTGCATAACTGTGTTCGGGAGAACGCGACACGGAATAACGTTAGTCGTTCAAGGCCGAGTACGCTCACTGTAGACAGAGCAGTGCAATCTGCATTACAATGTCATTCATTGTCGGTCATGGCACGAACGAAAACGTACGATAACCGGTCGCCACTCTTACATGCCAGCTCAGTTGTTGTCTTTGTGAAAAAGTTAAGAAACAGTGCACCGAAGAAGAAAAAACGAAATCACGTGTTTTACCGGTACAATTCGATCGACCCAGAAAAGCATAACACCATTTTGGCACGAAACGGTATACTATCCGAAACATGGAAAGTAAAATAATTTTTTTCAGAATAATTTCGCGATAGAATTACACTTTATAATGATTCGTTGGTTCTTAGATTTTATGAATGATTTCTATTAATTATTTATGAATCGTTTCACTTATTCAGAATAATTTGACAACGGAATTATGTTTCCTGATGGCTTCCAAGCTTCCTCGATTTTATAACTGGATTTTTATAACTGGTTGGCAAATTCTTTTTAAGTCTGACAATTTTGTCTGCATTATGTTTCTTCGTAAATGTCGGATACCTATAAAGAAATAGGAAAATGATGCCACAGAAAGTAATTTAAAACGTCCATTGCTGCTGCTAGGTCATGGCCTATATTCCCGAGAGGAACGTAGATAATATTTCCACTACTTTTTTTATCGCGAGACGTAATCAAGTGGTTAAGCAGAAATGTTAATAAAACGACAGTCGAGCAGATGGTGACCTCATATAGCGTCAGGTTTCTAAAATCTTGAAACAAGTAAGATATTCCTCGTTTGTTAAAATGGTGATTATTTGTCCGTCGACGAAACATATTAAAATTGTCTTGTATACAACGTATTTTTAGAATAATACAAATTTCACGATAAACAGCAAGTTTCATATGAAAAAAAGATTTAATTGTATGTATATCTTCTTTTATAAATTTCTCCTTTGAATTAACATTTTCCTCTTCTATTTATATATGCAACGTATTGTATAACGATGTTATTGTTTTCCACATCAATTACAAAATATGCAAACAATTGCCTTTTCGACGATGAAGATAAACCACGCTCGATACAACTCGATGCAATTATTCGTGACAACTCGGCACAATCGTGAAATGGGTTCGCGTGAATCGCACGCGCGTCTCTCGAGAATGGTGCTATCAAGATCACCGGCTTGACTTCCGGTATCCGGATCATTACGTGTATAGGTACTGTAATTCGAGCCACGAGGCCGTACCTATACTGGAATATCATTGACGATAATAAAGAAAAAAAAAAAAAAGATAAATCGACGAAACATCGAAGAAATATTGCAAGTTACACGCGAATGTCAGACGTTCTTACGTAACCATTCGCTACGTTACGTTATCCTACTTTTGGTTGGTAATTAAGGTGACATAAATTAAGAAGAAGATTGATCTATATGATTCCGTATGAAATAAGAACCGAAGAAATTTGATCGGTGTGCATGAAACTCTTATTTTTTATCTGTGTCTTGAATTATGCCGAGTAATTTGGTAGAATGTCGGTAATTTAATATTATAAATAAATTATACTTGTAGATTAATATTTTCGTACAATATTACCGTGCGAAATACGAAGAAAGGGAAAATGATAAACTATGAATTTTCATTACGAGCAGATTAGAATCTTCTTCATTTCTTAATTAGGTTAACGTCTGTTTTCTGGGTTGTGCACTTTGCGTAGCTCCACTTCTGCTTTATCTTCTTTTACATTTGTCTTTCTATTTTTTACGCGATAAACGTTACTCGTGTGAAAACTTTTTCGAACAACACTTTTTATTGCAATATATGTACTTGTATGCATGTAAATGTTGAAATTTACATTCGGTCACAAAAGTTAATCCCATTCATCCGATCTTTGGCCTTGATACCTATTGCATAATACCAATCGAACAACATTTCTTCCATACATTCTATTTATATCCTCGGTTGTCCGCAGAAAAGTTTCGTAACACGAAAAGTTTCCTGCTAACAGAAGCAAGAGAAGTTTCATTGCTGACCACCGCTTCGACGTTATGAAATTTCTATAATGTCACCATTTACCGAGAATCCTTCAAAGGTCCTCCGTTTCGTTCATAAAATTGTGTATACTCCGTGTGACCTCGAAACCTCTTCTTTCCACGGTTCTTCATTGAAATTTCTCCTTTATTCGCGAGCCAGCGTGCAAATGGGCTACTGACGCAACCAGGAACGCGCCACCGGCACCGCGTAATGACCGATAATTAGTCAGTCGATTGCATAACTCACCATTGTCAGATAATGCAGACGAGCTGTTGGAGGAAGATTACGTTCCGTGAATTCGCCACGCGGAAGACAAACCGGACATTTCGGAACCCGTCTTTGTCTTTGTCGACAAAGCACGAATGTGAATCGAAAGGCAGAAGCAACTTCTTCACCTGCGTAACACAACGATTTCCATTCACATATTTCAAATATTTCTAGCAACGTTGTTTTGTAATATCAATTGCTATTCGTTCCTGATCCATGCTGTAACTGTCTATACGTTTTTTGTTCACATGTAAATAACTTGTGCAAATCTGTTACACGACCTATGCAAATTTTTAAAGAAAGAGAAATAATAAATTATTTACGATTACGTGTTGAATTTCACGCTTGTCTTTGCTATTTCTCTACCGATACGTACTTGCCTAAATGTACACGATTCTGTGACAAAATGCTACAGTTGTCAATTTCTCTGGGTAATTCGGATTGAAAGTGTGCTGGCTACGTATTAATTCAACTAAAATGGTTGAATCGTATTTCCTTTGGAACGGCGTTCAGTGAGAATAGATAATCACCTCCGAAGTAACGACACGAATAGAAGATAAGATTAAAGTTCGAAATACAAATTCCACGAACCGAAGTTACACGATTGATGAAGCAAGTTTTTTCCCCAGTTAAACGAGAAATCATGTTTATTTACGAGTTAGGAACCGATCGAACTTCCCTGGCTGGATTGCGTGCGAACGACATAAAAGTTTCGTGGCCTTGTATTCGCGCACGTGATAATACCCGTACAAAATAAATACGTGCTCGATCGATTACATCCAATTTCGCATACCTGTTTTATCGGCAGTTTGTACAAGAAATGAGACGGTGTACGCGCAACGCATTAGTTTTTCATGTGCCTTGAAACGAACATAAAGAACTATAGACAACGTTTAAATTATTTTCAGAATAAAATTCTTCTATGAGAAACGCTTATAACACGTTCTTTGATATTATGTTATTTGTCTGATATAGAATCAGAGGTTGTACATAAAAATCTAAAAATGATTTATCTCTTTTTTTTTTCTTGGAAAAATATCATCGTAACGCAATTAGTAATAAATATCTATTTCCTGTAAGAAAAATTGAATGTAAAAAAGCAGGAATGTAAAAAATCTTGAGAGCGAAGATGTAAATATTTTCTAAACAGCTTTTTCCGAATTCTTTGTCAAGTAGAATACAAATAAATAAACTCGATGAAAACTGTTTTGGATGCTCGAAACTCGTAAACCAGACACATCGAACATGCAGATGGGACAGATATAGACGCGCTTGGCAATTGTTTACATAATAAGCTGATATTGAAGTATGACGTACCTTTCAAGCGGAGGATATCGCGCGTGCTGCGCGATTCACACGGCAAAGCAGAAACGCGTGACGAAACCGTCGCACTTTACGCTTTGAGACGGCGTTTTTGGGTCAAGTGAAACAGTTAAATGGTCGGTGGCTCGTTTTTGACCTGAACAAACGCAGGAGTCTTTGTTAAAAAAAAAAAAAAAAACCAGGCTAACGAAACAGAACATCACGACTTTCTATCTTACTTCGGGAAACGAATCTTCAAGTTCATAGTAAATGCTTCGAATTCACGCACGTCGAGTAAAATCAAAAGCATTGTACGAATATTCGCGATCATTCCACAACTTCCTTCGAGCTGTTCCGCAGCACATTAGAAGCGTCATGATAATGGACGTTTGTTCTAACGATAATTAACCTTGTCACTGTTCGAGACTATCGCCGATTATACTTACGCAGGCTCACTCAACATACTAACACAAGTTCTTGAACAAACTCGACTGATTTACAATTCTCGATTGACCATTTATCGGTAACGTTATCTGAAATATGCTCTTAATCGTCGCGAAGCCACGGCTATGTCAATTTTATAGACGATAACGATCGAAATTGGTTCGTCGCGATTATCGTCTATGAAAATACGAATTGCATGCATATATATGTAGGCATTTCAAGAACCTGAGTAGCTCTCCAGAGATATTTCTATGCAACTTAATTAATTCTTTGGCTAGAGCGAAGATGATTAGCGTCGTATCGTTTAGTTTGGTTAATCGTACAATCGATTTATTATATGGCTGCAGCTTATTCCTAAAGCGATAATAATTTTTGCTGTAATTGACGGGACAAACGATTACGTGGTGATTTGTGGTAATTCAGTGACGTAATGATGAACTAGACGCTCTTTCCTCGTAAATAATTTCAGAGATATCGACAAAAATAGATGCGGTAAAAACTCTTAATTGCTTTACTACTTACATCGCCACTTCCTTGTTATATAATAAATTTATGATGTTACGTGTACGCAGTAATTTAGAACAAATATAAAAATGTTCAATAAATTACGTAATTATTTCGAAATGAAAATAAGTAGTGGCGTTGCATTGAATGTGAAATTAATCGAGAATCTGAAACACATGAATTTCTATTTCAGTAACTTGTATTTATTTGTATCGCATCTTGTGCTTTCGTTCGTTTTTAAATTATTCGTTTAAACGTCACTACGATCGCGATAATATTTCTGTCCGATTCACGGAAAATCCTTTTATACAAATATCTTTTCCACGCAGAAATGTTAAGAAATTTATATTATCGTATATCTTTGTCGATCTCTAAAAAACTCTAAAAGTCTTGGTTGCCGCCTCTTTTGGCGCGTAGACCTCATAACCGATCGATGACCGAAGTTCTTAAGATTATTGAAATTCGAGAACAGATAAATTGACAGCGCTTTCGACGTGTTATTAACCCGGATACCTTTATTCTACATTAACGGAGCTGCACCCTCCTCGAAAATAGGCTTATCGATCAATTGACCGACTGCTACGATATTTCTATATATAAACTCGCTTCTCGTTGAAGGAGAGCTGATATCGATATCTATCCGCTAGCCACGTCTCTGCAGTTGAACTTATCGAAGGTTCGACGGTTTCCTTTCCCAAGCACGTGTTTCGACCCCATCGTGATATCGTCCAAGTATAAAGGGTGTGGTTCCTGTTTGTAACCGTTTAACCGATAACGATAGTAGACAGGGTTTATCAGTCTATTTTAGACACACAATTTCGATCTTTCGCTGGAGAAATGAAGCAAAACACAAGAAATCGAGATAACGACCGTTTAAGAAATAACACAGTTCTATGAAATTTCTCGATATTTGAACATTTCTACGAATTGAGAGATACATGTACGTGTAGTTACGTGATTTCAAATAACGAATTTATCACTTTTATAAAATATACATCGTAACTAAATAAAATTCTATTACGATTGTAATTCGTCTTATCAAATGTGACTCATGTAATTCGTGTGAGAGATGATAAAGCTGATTGCGCTTGTTACTGGCTATTTGTAACATATACAATGCAATAACACGTTTTTATTTGAACATCTACCATGAACTTTTCTGTATATATTATTTGTAATATTTTCAAATATTCTGAAATATATCAACAACGTTGTAGTAAAACATGACTATTACGATTGTATTGGTGAACATTACAAATCAAACAAATGCGAAATTGTATGCAGAAATTACAGGACACTTACTGTAAATATCTGATACATTTTATAGAGATCAGAGAAGTATTTGGTGCGGCATGAATATACGACATAGTCCTAAATATATAAATAGTGCTAATTAAATGAGGTAACTGTATTAACATAAGAAATATTAACATAATAAATACTTTTACGATCACGATGTTCGTGTCATACTACAGTGATAATAACATTTCAAAATGTTTTATATAACACTAGTAACATAAATACTTTCGTGTGTTACTGTAAACATTCGTCCGAAATGTCAACAATTAATCTGACCATCGAGCAAAGAACTAAAACTTTAACTCTGTTTTAGCGTCTTAGGTTTTTATGGTTGGCTGTTATAAGATGACACATTGAAACTAAGCTTGTTTTGGTGTAGCGAACGTCGAGAGGACGAAAACACGAACGACTAACTTGTTTTGGCGGAAGCAACATATTTATTGCTTTAATTATGGAAGAATCGATAGATCGTGATATCGACAGAATATGTATTCAACGATTTCGATCCTGTCAAACGACATGCTATTTGCATATTAATATCGAAAATGTAATTGCTAAGCTAAATGGAAAATTAATTGTCACGACTTACTTCTAGAACAAATGTCAACGAGTACCTACATAATAAAAAAGATAATAACCTTGGTAATGATATATTTGAAAAGTGGTGAGAAAATAAAAATGATAATGTGCTTCATAAATTGCAGCTCGTTTCCTCGTCGTGAAATGTCAGTTAATTAGAATAAACGATTTAAAAAGATCGATACCACGAGTTAGTAACGATGAATAAGTAATAGAAAGGGAACTACGAGATGCATGAAATGCAACTCGCCATTCCCATGCCGCACCTTTCTCCTCGGGAGATTGCCTTTGAATATGAGATGCGGCAACAGCAATAAATGCATATACGAACGACTATGAATATACTTATTGTTTGCGTGCCAAGTAGAAACGTTTTCTTCTTAAGGATACACCGGTAACGTTTTGGAAGTTTCGTTTCGACCTGTGTATGATGATGGGTTTACGTTTACTGCGTGGGAAAACGGTATTACTTGCGAATACCGTACGCGAAATTTGCAAGAAGATTGGTTATTTAACTTCTCGTAGGCAACGCGGGTCGTTTACGTTCCGAACGAAATTCTACTCGTCGATTTCTCCCAAGCGAATTTTTATTATTTCTAAAAAGCCATTCGAACGTTTGATTTAAAGGCGCGTGGTATAACGTAAAGTAAAGACTTTGATAAGTACAGACAATTTTTCGGTTTTTCAAAGCACCGGACAGCAGAAAAAAAGGAAATAATTGTGAACGTACACAATTCAGTTTGTGTACGGAAAGCGCAAACATATGAGTGTCCATGGAGGGTTAAGCGTACTCAATTTTATCAAAAATGTGAATCTGTACAACGCAAACTTTATAAAGTGACCAAAAGGAGTACAAGACTTCTTTTCCAAAAAACACAGCAGCAAAATGACCATTGTAGTTCTAAGGAACGAAAATCATTCGATAGAATCAATTTATAAAATTACAGCTTGCCTGCAATGACAAGTGAAAAACAATGAAACATTTCCAATAACAATAAATCAAACACTATGTTAAAAATATACAAAATCCTATGACCTTCCAAACAAGGAGGGGCTTGCGTCCTAGAAACAGCGATTTACCAGCAATCCATAAAATTCAACGAAGATAGTACATAAAGGGGGTGAAATAGAAGAAGGAAACAAGTTGTTTACGGTCACAATGTAGCCGGCGACGTAAGCTTAGCAGCGAAGGTCTCGGAAAGTAGGTGATTCGACGTAAGAACTCACGCTCGATACAAAAGGAACAAACACGCGCAACCAGTGAGCCAAGAAGATAGTGGGGCTGAAACGAAATTCCAACTACGTTTTCAGTTCCTGTTCGATGCTATAAATCTTTCGATTTCGTCGCGTAACGCTCTAATAACAAGAAACAACTTCATTTTTTCTTTTCTTTTTTCTTTCGTTTCCTTTTCCCTCTCTCTTCTATATTGTGTATCTTAGTGCCGAGTCACTGTAGGAACACCAGAGCCGGAAATACGGCGAGAAGTTAAGTGGAAATCCGAGAAAAAAGAAAAGAAGGAAACCTGCTGAGAGTACCTAGAACTAATCGTCAAAACATGACGTTGGTGAAAGTAGCGGATACGATGAGAAAAAAGGAATAAAAAATTATGAAATAAGTTAAACGCTTTGTACGGGAACGTAAAAATGTTACGTCGTTCTTCATAGGTTGGAAAAAATAGCGTGTCTTTTTGTAAAAGTAGTAGATTCGAACGTAAAGAATTATTGCAGCGTTAGTTCTATTTAATATCCACGAATGTATGTTAATGGGATAGCATAAAATTTCTAAAGACTTACTCACTCTATTTAACTTGTTAACAGTGTAATAAAATGACGGAGAATTCGAAATGAACAATTTAGATTTAGGCTTAGATTTCTGCATTTTTGGTATTGAATGTAAGATGATACTCTCAACTTTTTACTTGTATAACTACGTACATCTGTTAAATTACACACTGAACGTTTGTACCGTGTGGAGGCTGCGACAGTGAAAGGGTTACAATATTTCCGTTGCGAAGATCACCACACAAAAGGTTTATTGTTCCGCTCAATACGTTTCTCCGAATAAGATCTGCGCGTAGAAATGAGTTGTCGAGCATAGTTTTGCACATTCTTGGTCAGAAATATCCTTTAGTCGGGGAATAATCTCGCCGTGGCGAATATCTCGCCACGTAGTGTATGAAAGGCCCTTTCAGACTGAAATATAATTATCCGTCAGTCAGTTCGCAACATTTCCTCCTGGTTGCATCGACCGACCGGTCGATTCTCTGGCAAATTAAAAAGTTTCACGCAGCGTCGTTTGCGTGGGCGTTGTGCTTTCGCGATAGTTTACGACCACGAAGGAAATCAAGCACACGAATTCAAATTTATTTCAACATGCTTCTCCCTCCAAATAAACTGAAATAGTAAATAGAAACGATAAGGAAATTATTTCAGGGGAGATTAGTGAAATTGAAGACTTAATACGAAAATAAAACAAACGATCGATCTTCCTGGCGTTAATAGTCATAAGTTACAAGTCCTGCACCTCCTTTCTATTCGGTAAACATGGAACTATGATTATTAGGTACGAGACTCGATGATATATTTTTAATCGACACATTATTATGCCCCGCGGATTAATATCAGGATACTGAGAAAATTGCTTCCTCTGCAATAAAGCATCTATAACGTAGTTGAGTTAAGTATCGCTTGTAGCTTCCATTCTTCGCTATTTGAATAGCGCTTTTAATTTTAAAGAAGAATCGTATAATGGACACCGAGAGAAGAATAAAGCCAGTCGTGTACAGAAGGATACGGACACAATAGATTCGAAACGACTTTGGTTTCTTCAAAGGGAAAGAGAACAGATACACAGCCAACGCGTTTGATTGTGCTGTTTCAAAATGAAGGAAGAATTTCAGGCTTGTTCGGTAAAACATCAGTTTCGTTTAACAGAAGAATTTTGTATTTTGGAAAAATATGTGACTCTTCCTCGATAATGTATCCGAATATGTATTATTCTGCCGAGTTCTAACTTTACTCCTGAGTTTAATGGACGCCATTTCATAAAGTACCTAACACGGAAACACTGTGATCTGTTTGCAGAGCAACGTGGCATATCGCGACAGTGATTTTACCGGTCGTTCCTCATCCCTTACAAGTTTAAACGGCGAGGAGGCGCGACCGAAGCCAGGAGAGAAAGCGAGAAAGCGAGAGAAGACATGCGTGTAACGTCACTGGTTTACGCGCATTCACGCGACCAAAAAACGTGCGGCAGGTTTCGAAAATGGAACGATCGTTTCTTTATAAACGACACATCGTAAATTCCAGCGGCGTGCTCGAACGTTAAGCTGATTGCGGGCTCGTGAACCTTAAGTCGGCGTTTCAACTTTAGACCGCTTTAAAATCCCAGCCACGGAAAGATGCGGCAGGAAGTGAAATAGAGAAAAACGTCGAGCGAAAGTCGTAGACGTCGGGACGTATGGCAGAAGGGAGGCTATTTTCTCCGTTTCGTCTCTCCCTCGCCTCTTCTTTATTCCCCTTTTTCCCTGCCTAACGATCCTCTTACCTCATGCTGTAGGACCTTCCCGGTTTGGAGGTCATTGCACCGCGCCGGGTGGTTGCAACGGGGGTGGCTGCCACGGCGGATCGATTTTCCACAACGATGTCGAGGTAGGTACCGAGAAAAATCCCCTTCACTGTGTCCCCCTTCGATGTGGCGATCGACGACCAGCCCCACGGACTGGTCCCCCACCGTGGCACACTACGCTTCTTGGCACGTGACTACGACGTAAAAACTCGAAACGCTACGTCGCGAAACGGAACATCCTCGAGAGGAGACTGAAATCGATTGGCAAACCCTGTGGCGCCAACCCACCTACTGCAAGACTGTCGGTCCTTCGTGAATCGCGACGTCGATCGTTCAACGGGGTGGAAATGATCCGATGGGAGGGTAGAGATGGAAAGCAGCCACGTTGATGGAATCTCACGTTGCTGACAATTGATTGCTCCACTGTTACGTGCGCGAGTATCTCTTGGAATTTTTGCACTGGCAGAATTTCACTTCGAACTTCACATAGACTCTTTGCGAATGTCTGGACTTTAAATCGTATACGAATAATCATTTAAGGGAATCACAGCGATTATACATATTTTAATAGCGATTCGCTAATAAAATGGTACCTCAATCTCAAACTATACAAAGCAAGGTTGCGAATCACTAACGATATCTGCCGATATCGTACACTTTTCCTTTGAGCTTCGCTCGATCCACGTGCAACACGACCGCCGAACGTCGTAGTATCTGATTCACGCGATTGTTACAAACTGACTGACTGGGAACCGCTTCCCTAACTACGTAACTCGTTAACTCCAGATGTCGATAGTGATTGATGAACGTTGGCGCGAAGGTCGGAGATCCCTGGTGGCACGATTTTTACGACGGCGTTTGCGATCGGCCGCTGACTGGGCGCTGTCACAGGCAGCCACGCGTGTAAACAGATTCTACGAAAGTCCAATGTCATGGCCTGGCCACGCGGCCGTGTTCCACGATCGTTTACGTTCTCACGAACAGTTATAGTCCATTGATGACACGGGCACGCACGTTTTCGGCCACGGAATCGTCGTTGCACTTCCGCGCCGGTCCTATTCGTCTTACCACTCCATCGTGCCCGGGATCGCGTGGTCGTGGACAGCTATTGGAACGATATCAGAATGCAGCCACTCGACTCATTTCGAATTGTTATTGGCTCGTATTCGATTTCGATATTTCTCGTTCATTCTCTTTGCTCCGATTATTAAGCTATATAATATCGGAAACTATATTTGTCATATCCACGTATACAAAAATTGTATTGTGGTATCGAATTGATGGACTATTTAAAGACCATTTAAAATACCCAGATAAGATAACGCATTTTTATTTGACCAATTCAGTTAAACAATATCTTTGACGAAATTTACTTTTGGAGGCGATAACAGAGACAATCGGTGATCCATACGACGATCATACCAGACCTGGGTTATTTACTAACCCCAAAAGAACCCTCGCTTCAACATCCATTCCACACATAATCCACCCCTTTTCAAAATGAAACAAAAAGAAAGATATTTTCAATAACCATTGTCCAGAACACGAGCCAAAAACAACACTCTGTTCGTCTCACGAAGAAGCCAGCTGTTAGCTCCTCCCTGGCACACCCCGTCAGAATACTGATTACCTCGTCATGTTCACGGGAATCCTAGCCAAACGTTTCTGCGTCATGATGCCGTACGCACGGCATCCTGAAGCGGATTGAAGCGTATTCGAGCGTGGCCACCCTCAACGTTGATCTCGTGGGGTGAAACGAGGGAAGAACGCGTCGAAGGGCGATTCCAGGAAAATTGTTGGTACGGGATTGTGAATGTCGACGTGGCTCGAGGGAACGAGGCGACGCGACGGTGTCTGCGGCAGCTGCAACCACCGGAGACTGTCGGCCACGTTTTCTTCTATCGACCGTATCGCACTGCGGCGACGAATGGCACTGGCGGCTTTACCTCGTGGCGCGCAGGTTTCATACGGATGCTCGAACGCGCGCGCGCCCGCGCGCGATTGCAAGCCCCAGGAACCCTTTGTGTCTACATATGTATACACAGGTGGCGGCCGTGGAAGCGGAGGCCGTTTGATACCATTCGAGTATGTTTTTTCGCGCGACGATCTCTTTTTCTTTCTTTCTTTTTATTTAATTATATGTTCATGTGTAAATGTTGGATTACATCGACGTTACTGTTTGTATTTGAGATTAACGCGTAACATCGTACTTTTAAATGAAATTGACAAGTTTTATTATCGTTTGAAATCTGTTTGAATTCTGTAAGAGTAGTAAGTGTTTTAGACATATATTATTTTCATAAGTATCCAAATAATGTAACGATGTATTTTAAAATTGTTGAACATAAAATGTTAAAGCTTGAACATGAAATGTTTTATAGTATATATCCAGCGAAATAACGTTTGAAGTGCTGTTATGATTTATGGAGCATTATCTCAAGGTTAACTGCTACGTTATCAGGTTCCGCTTATCACAATTATGTAAAAATTATGCTAAACTTCTTATATTGTTAGATTTTATACTGAAAATAGAATTTTTGGAGCATTATGAAACTTGTTTCAGCTGTGCCTAAAAACATTTTTAAAACGTTTAAATAGAAAATAAGGAATGGAAGTTAAAAAAATTGTTAATTTATTAAATTTAACGATTTTATTAAAATCTCACAATTCAAATTAATTATAGAAGATAACTAACTCTACATATGTTCTTAGCTAGAATTTCTATTTAGTCCAGACCTCTATCCCTTTGTCGTTTGTAAACCTTAATTACTTGCTTCCGTTCGAATTAACGAACCCTTAATTAATATCTCCGTCATACATTTTGTATAGAGTTTAATGAAGGTATAACATCATTTCGAAAGGAGGAAGAGACCGCGAATACGACGTGATTAGCCTTTGATATTTTCTTACCTTGTATGCGAAGCAAAATGCACACGATGGAAACTATACTGTTTATGCCTGCGCGATCGTTATGGGAGCAATTAGCAAGCTCGCAAAATATTCGCAAGCTGGCAGTCCGCCATGTTATCTACGTGATAAACTAACAGACAATTTCAAGGTTTACGAGCTCGTATAATATGCAATTCGTTGAGACACAATAGTATAAATGTCAGAAGGATACAATGATATCGATACCGTAACGAATTATACGGAATGAAACGTAACACTGCTCGATATTTATCAAAATATTATACACTGAAATTTTTCTTAGGTAGCTTCGAATGTTGTCAAGAAAAATAAGATCATTCGCAAGTGTAATGATTAAATTTAAAACCATTTAAATATTAGTAAAATGATAAACTAATTATATTATAAAATTATTAATACTTTAAAAGAAAGGAAAGTAAAAATATTTGATGAAAATATCTCTAACTCCGTGTGTTTTGAAAATATTTCTTTTCAAACTATGTTTTATATTTTATACGTACTTACTTAATTTCAGACGAAATAATTTTTTCTAATTTGATCATATTTATATGTATATGCAACAATCACGAAGAATTTAAGGAATCCACTCGATCGAATTAAAGATCGACCGTGATCG
The DNA here is from genome assembly GCF_910591885.1 of Bombus terrestris. Lineage (NCBI taxonomy): Eukaryota > Metazoa > Arthropoda > Insecta > Hymenoptera > Apidae > Bombus > Bombus terrestris. Next base: position 2,344,792 of record NC_063274.1, read on the forward strand.
ATCGATCAGACGGTCAATTAATCGAAAGCAATAATAATCCTTGTCGGATTTATGTTCCCGTTCTATTACAAGCTCTAACGAGCGGTTCTTTCATGAACATATAACACGAGATTAAGAACGCAGTCGACACCTATGATTTCCGAGGTTATTGCTATTAGGTGACGATAGCAGCAACATTAAACGAATACCACATTTTTAACGATCCTGAAGCACGAGCGCAGGAGAATCAGGCAGATTGCCACGTTTACGATGTTTGATGAAAAAATGAAAAAAATAAAGAAACAAGAACGATGATCGATTCAACTCTCGTACACTTTCCAATGTAAATTCTCGTTCAGAAGTAAAAGGTAAAGTAAATCTGACAAGCCATTAGGAAATTATTAAACTTCATTTGGAATCTCAAATTGTAAATTCATGTATTCGACGTGCAAATAAAAATTCCACCAATTATCAAAAATACATCTGTATAATGAGACTAAATATTTTCTTTGTTCTAACTACGAGTCAAGGCGTAGATGGGTTTTCATTTCACCGTATCGCGAGGTTTGCTTCTCACAACTTAAAGCGCATTGTTGTCTGAAAGTCATCTTTGTTACGAACCCATTAATTGTAAAATTGACAAAAAGCTGTAAAATTCTTGCTAATATATTTCACAATTTGTCACCACGATGTACGCAATTTCAGTTAATATCTCGTACAAGTACAGAATTCTAACCCATTAATTATTTCCCACGCCCACAATGTGGATCGTTTATCACGTTTTATACGAAACTAGAATGTGATGTAATACTTATGAAAGGGGCTGCATATTTGTATAACTAGAACAACGTGGAGAATGGTAGAAGGGGATGGGGAAGCCTCGAAGCTCGGTTGTTCTTGATTCGTATGAATTATTATTACCGTGATGAGTCTGCCTCTTGGACAGGTTTGCTTTCGGTTCGATTGAAGAGAACTGTCTAGTGACCTGGAAACGAGCCGCGGGTGGTAAAGTGATTTCGTGAAATATTGCTCTGCGTTTGGTATCAGCAAACAGACACGGGGACTATGAATTGACATTGTTGGCTTCAGTCGTTCTACGTTTGGTCGATTCGAACGTTTTCTTTGCTTTTGTTTCTCGTTGGGGAATAGCGTGGATCATTGCAGGCAGACAGCATGTCAGAGATTATTGATGATTTTCGAAATTTGATGTTCAAATTTCAAGAAATAATTGAAGCAATCGAAGTTCCTGTATTTGACGTGGAAAAATATGCCTTTTTCGTGTAAAATATGGACAATTGGGAATTTCAATTCGACGTTAAACATGAAATGATATTAGAAGATATATATCTACTTAATTATGTAAATAAATAAATGTAAATTTTTGATTTGAATATCTTTAAAGTTGTTACTAGATGAGAAGAGAAATATGCGCATTTCCTTTTAAATGTGTTAACTGGTTGGAAAAATAAATTGCTTAGAGTGTACAAATGGCGAACAATTGAATTCTCATTATGGAAACGATATCATTGAGAGAAGGAGAAAGCAAAGAGTGCACAAGCTGGAAGCTGAATAGTAATCTTATTTCAACTATTTTAACGACTGGGTAACATCCGTGAGTGCCACGGAAATAAAATCATTAAGGGCTGGGTTCTTAATAACCGTTCTAGATTGGCTGATGTCACGCCAATTTGAACATACCAGTCCAAACTAAAACTGTGACCGAGGAGTGTCTGAAAATTATTCGTGGACTTCCATTCGAAATACGGCAAGAATTCTCTCTAACACAGAGAGTATAGAGATCTAAAATGACGCGAATCTAAAGAAGTTAGCGAGTCGAACATCGACTATTCCTATTGAAACTTCAGTTTTTCACTGTTTGCGAATATCTATACACGAAGGCTTTCGTATACATCGTATGGGTTTTTAAAATTTGAACGTGCTTTATTCTTTCTATAAAATACCTATTTCCATAAAAAGATCATTTCTGTAAAAAGAAATAAAATTTTGGGGGGCAGCTATGTTTATTCTGAAAAATAGAGGAGTAGATTAAATATAGGAAACAGCATTTCTGCTGGAATAGCTCTCTGAAATGACATATTAGGTTGACCGGAAAGTGTCTTTCTTTCGCAAACGTGTTTTTTACAACAATGCACCTTCATAGAAACGTGAATCCAAGTCTGTGAAATGTCGCGATGTTTATCCCAACAGAACAAAATGGATCGTACGTAATTCGGCAAGATAATATAAAGCAAAGAACGTTGTGCGTCTATTATTTCCTCATAAAACGGAAGAAACTTTTCAGAAAATATTACTCTTTACATATACTTTTAGATTATGTACCATTTCCATTTTTAATTGCATATTTCATCGGATTTGGAATTTTTCAAATAACTGCAATGGAAAAGGAAATTTCAAATCCATATACGACACCATCTCATGATTGATAAAAAGTTTAAAGAACATAACAAAATTCCCATCACCTAAAAGAAATGTAATTTCTTTCACGAATTATTTTAGCTCTCGTAGTAAGTAGAATTGAATTATCTCGCAACTGATACGACACGTTCGTCCTCGGTCGGTCGAACTCGCGAATTCAAGATTGAAAGCAACATGTCCGGTCGTTACAAATTATCCCATGTCGACGATCTACATATGACGTAACGTACTACGTGGTTGAATCCGTAGATTAACGAGAGGTTGTTTGCAGTGGTAAAAATCGCGAGGATACGATAGAAGGGCCAACGCATGCAAGTGTCACGTAGGAGACACAAGAAATCACGAAAATGATAAATCACCGATGATCTTGTGACAACGACCATACCCAAATCCACGTCATTCCATATTAGCTGACAATGAACCGTTAGGTTTTGACTTGACCTTTGCGCATGGCCCAACATTACATTTTCACCATTACGTAGGGCAATCAGGATCCTCTCGTTGCCCCTCAACACCTACAAACGCAACATATAAAAGCTGCAAGCATTCGACCACGAAATTAGTCTTGTGTATAGTCTTGGCTGTGATTTGAACAACTATTTTAACTTCGCTACTTCATTGTAATATTATACTTAATCATTTTGTGAATAAAAGAACAATCAAGTTACATTATTGCTCAGCTCTTCCTTTTTTATCACGAATTTTACATGATAAGGTGATTTTACAAATAAGGTGAAGAAATTGAACTTTGTATATGGTAATGGAATTTATTATGCAAATCCAACAGAGTGGCGGTTCAAAGTGTTACAACAGAATGATTCAAAGTGTCTCAATAGACTGATTCAAAATGTTACAACAGACTGATCTCGAGCGCTTATTTTGGAGGGTTTTCATAGCAAGGTTTTAGTCCCTTTAGAGGGATTGTTGTCCGGTGTATCTCAGAGGCGCCTATTCCGTTACTATTTGGTTATTGTTTCGATGGCTGTGATATGCAGGATATCTAGCCTATCCTATTACCGTTTCTGAGCGGGTGGCCTTCTTGAGCGTGTGACACAATCAATGTAACGTCATGGCATTATGATTTCGCACCAATAACGTTTTCCAATGCGGCAGTTTAACATTTCTAATAGTAGAATCAAACGCTCGTACGTATTACACCATTAGAAATCGCATGAAAGTGTCAAATTGTACAAAGTTATTACGTCGACATTGCACAGCAGAAATTGCTGTCTGACCAAGAGTATTCGATATTTTGAGTTTCCGAATCCTTAAGAATCCTTAATCAGAATGTTATTTACCTACTTAAAAATATTTAACTAAGATAATGTGTACACAGAAATCAGTAATCCTCGTCGTCTTAAAGAGTACCATTTGTCACTTTTTCCTCTTTTCATAAAGAGCGTTGCACCGTTTCAATTTCCCAGCGACATTTGCGATATTTACTAGCTTTATATTTGCAACAGTAGAATAACATTCGAATTTACGTCGAATCGTAAAATCTCCATGGTACTGGCCTTTCTTAGTCGTGCGTTACAACAAAAGAAAATCACGGATTCGGTGTGATCCAAAAAGAAGATCAAGCAAAATGCGCGTTTGGTAGGTACGCGACTTTAGAAATAAGCTGATCGCCACGAAATCGCCGGTATATCGCGGTTTTCGTCTACGCGGGTCTCTACGAGATTCCGAAGCGTCGCGTGGCGTCCGCGTTCGAATAGAATTCACGGGACGCGGACACAAAGAAAGTCACGCGGAATGCAGGGAGTTCCAGACGCGTAAATCGTTCGCCGCCTCTCCTGCGCATAGGTGCGCACCAGCAGCGCGGTATAAATATAGACGGCGTCCAGAAATATGTCTTTCGAGCTGCACTTAAAATCGTAGCTTCCGCCGTGGTTGTCGGAGGACTTCGTTACCTTTAGGGCCATTTCTCGCCTCTGTGTTTTTACACGCCGCGTGTGCGAACACTTATCTTCCCTCTCCTTTCTCTGTGACTCTGGAAAGTGAGGGAAAAGTCTTTTTCGTCGTAAGTAAATCTGGCCACCCAGATGAACGTTCTTGCCGTGACTTCTTGAAAACTTCCGAAGGTCACGCTGGATAATGGTCTGTTGAAAAGAGGGTAAGCGTTCTGTGCCGAAGATACTGCGTGACAGGTTAACTTATGTGTACGTGGAGTTTGTATTTTCCCTGTTAATGCGTTGACGGGGATTTAGAAAAGACAGTCGGGGCTGTTGACGGTAATTCGAGTCGAATCGTATAATTTACAGTGCTTCGAATTGGTTTGCTGCTATATACTGATGTTTTGATATATTTGAAAGGAGTTTCGAAAGATCGTTAATTTTATAATTGTAAACAAATTAAACGATTAATATATGTCCTATTTCGATCTTCAAATGATGTTAATCAGAAATGATATTATACTGAATGTAAATAAAGGATTTATAAGATTCGGTATCAAAATCTTGGTATGGAAACTTTTTCATACATAGCAATAGGAAATTGCTATTTAAGCGTACACAATTTCTGTTTTATAGATAAATCGTTTATTAAAAACCTTTTTCTCAAAATTCCAAAACTTATAAAAATTATATTTTCCGTGATTTACATTTACATCACTCGTGTTATTGGATTACATCATCCATGTTATTGGATTACATCACCATAAAAACTTGATTATACAGTATCAACGAATGCCTGTTAATAGAAGTCTATAAACATTATCCGATTTCTTCAAACAATTACGTTCGATTGGACATAAATCCTGGCAAACAAGACAATTTCCCAGAACGTAAATATTTGCGCTCGTATAGGTCATCGTATCACACGTCAACGCGTGAATCTATCGATTGGTTTGTGTAACAATCCACAGACATAGTTTCGTTTGTTGAGAAACTAACGCGTGTACGTGTCTCTTAAGGTTGGCAGAAGCAACAGTTCGCAAGTCCGCTGAAAGTTCAGAACCATCGGGGCAAATTGCATTATGTCGCACTGATCGAGTTTCGTCGGAACCCTCGAGAAGGTTTCAGCGTGAAATTGGTCGTTACCGACCTTTCTCTCGTCGAAGTTTGCCGGACGAAGAAAAGAACCATCGATCCCATGAATCGCTGCTACACGAAGCAATTCACCTGATAAATAAATCGGATTCGATGGATCGATGGTTGCAAAGAAGTTATAGATGAGGATACACGACTCGACGATTTCGAATTTATTCGATTCATGTTCCTGCAGATCTATCGTCGCGATCTGTAAATCATACGGTATCCGCGATCGCGACGCGCACGATGCGAAAATCTTGTTAGCGTACGAATGGCCGCAAATCTGTTTTGCGCTCAGCTGCTATTAAGAACGATGGTGACGCCAACTGTTTGTAGTTTCTTTTCCACAGCTCGATTAATTTCCACGTAGGTACACATTGACGTTTCCGAATACCATTCGGATGAGAAAACATTATACGTAACCACGTTCCGAAATGCATCACTGTAATCATAGCTTATGTAGCTAACAGCTACTACTAAATTACACCTTGCGCTAATTATTGTCAAGAAATTGATTTACTGCCAAGTAACTAGTACGTAATTTATTCCACGTTAATCAAATGCGAGGGAAAATTTTAAAAGTGTAAAATTAGTTGGATAAGACAAATTTCTATTTATATTAAAAAAAATTTAATTAACTCGTAAGATTAGTTAGGTAGTCTAAAGAAATAGTAAGATAACGAATTTTTAATAACGTATATAGTATAATCAAATCGTATAAGTCGTCACAAAATCATATGATAAACGACAAAATAATTTATAGCCGCACTCCACAGCAATCTTCTAACGGTCTCTGTCCCGTGGCTTGCTACACAGAGACCCTATCCGACCAGACGACGGTAGAGCTGTGGTTAGCGCCGTTGGTTACGAACGCTGAAGACGCTGGTTCGAATCCCGGCACTCATAGTTTCGGTTTTTTTCTGAGTAATTTTCAAAAAATGAGAAGAAAGCAACAGTACTCTATCACAACGACTTATCGACCTGAAATTTAATAAAAATTGAAAAACTTGATAAAAATTATAATTATGAATTTTCTAACTCTATCTGAAAATCAAAGTAAAATACACATAAACGAGAAACCGATCTTACGATATCTAAGAAATTCTAGCAATATATAACGTTCAAAGAGAAAAGTAAGTAAAGGTTCCTAGTGATTTTAAATTTAAGTTACATCAAATCTATTGCGACCTCTCAATTAGGTGGCCAAAACAGTCTTAAGTTGCAACTGTTCGATGGGATCGAGAAACTCGAACGATATTATAATATTAAAGTGGAAGAAGATTTAAAAATTCTCTCTAGTGTATGCTTTGTGATATTTGTATAGTTATATTTGAAGTGTTTAGTATAAACGTAAGAGTATGAAACGTAAGTAAAAAAGAGTTTGAATTTGAGCGAAAAAATGTGTTGAAACATATCCTTTGGTCTACTGTGTCGAGTTCTCATCTGGTGTCGAAATTTATGATACGTCGTTTGCTATTGAACGGACCTATCAAACGCTTAAAATGTTTTTATAACTTGTCGGGTGTGGTTTGAGTTGCAAAGTTTTTATAATTTGCAGCGTGGGAAATTACAACTTCCCAAAAAATGGCAAATGTCTTGTAAACGTGTAAACTAAGCAGAATCTTAAATCCTCAACAAAATTCTAGGAAACCACCAGAGTCCCCAACAAGAACACAATTACACACAAGTGGTGTCATGGATCTGTGCCATCCAGGGTCCATGTCAACCCTCGAATCATACAAGATCCTATCAGGAACTGAACTTAGGAACTCACGTTTAATGTACGAGTTTTTTCCATTTAAGTTTTGATCTCCTTAGAAGATACGGGTCAATCCATTGTTAGAGGTTGTCGATTGTTTGAAGACTGGAAAATTCTCAAGAGTCTGACCAACGATTTGCGACAGAGTGTTCTGATCCGAGGTTCTTTTAAGGGCTTTCAGACTCTCTGGAGTTGCAGATCTGTTTAGGATCTCGATTATAATTTCGACGTTCTATTAAGGTTTATTACATTATGTTCAATTTGTCGTATGTTCAATTGATATAGCTGAAATATACAAATACTACTGTAAAATAAAAATAAAAATATTGCACAGCACATATTTCGAATATCTCTCTCTATAAATATTTCTCAGTCTTAATCAAGTTCCTTCTCAAGTTTAAACATTGTTTTATATTATCGAAAGTCACTAAATCTTCAAAATTTGCGTTTCTTCTGCGCGCAGATTAATTTACACCTTCGTCTGTTCATTTTATAACACTGAACGAAGCGCGGGTATCAGTCAAGAAACAAATATACGATCTAATTACCTGCTCGTGATTATAACGTTTCGCGTACTTCTTCGCACGATAGTTACGTTGGAAGCTAGAAATTGTACTTCTTTCCGCAAGAATTACCTAATATGTAACATATGCTTTTCTATTCCACGAAACATCGCATGTCTATAACTTCCTACGTTAGATCCACTTACTTCTGCGCTAGAAGCGTTTCTCGTTTCCTCCTCGGCTAAATCGCAAATTCGTTACATTAAGGGCGTGGTTCGATTCGTATTCGTATAAGGTCAAATGTAATCTCATCGATGTTCCTCGGCGTGAATCCATAACGAGTTTCCATCGAATGTTATTATTATAAAATAGTCAAACAGCGTTATGGAATTGGCAAAATTTAAATTTTAATCGTAAGGTTGTCGATAAATGGTTGACCATAAATAATCATCGATTACCTAGTTGTATTTGTTCCATATTGCGCGAATCGATACAGCAACGAGCAACTTTTTGCCCTGATACGAGCGAAACTCTGGCAACGATGCTGCTTTCGCGATGCTCACGTGAAATTCGCTATCTCTCGGCTGGCATGTCACGATGGAAACTCCAAACTGTTTTATGCAGTTGAAAGTGTATTTTCCTTATCAGGATGTTTAACGATGGGTCTCTGTTCCAATATCACGGTTATGGGGTATAAACACGCTTGCATGTAATTAATTGCAGGCGAATGTTAATTAGTAACATAATTGCCAGGCGAAACTTGAAACTAGATTATATTGCAAACAACAATTGGTAATGTTTCAACCGGTTTTAGTACCTTTCTATTTTCGTTAACGCGTTAATCGTGTAAGATATAATGAATAATATATAAACGCGAAATGTACTTTATAAGCAACGTAATTAAATTAACGTAAACGTACTTGCGAGAAATTAACGAATATATAAAAAGCGAAATGCGATTTAAAAAAAAGACACATAATTTAATTTATAGTTGAAATAGAAACTTACAGAAAAATATAATTTACAATTTTTATTAAAAAATGCGGGACATTCTAATCGCTAGTTTCGCTAAAAAGCGGGCAACGTTACTTTTCATTACAAAATTTTTCATTAGTAATTTCATGGACATTACATTTTTTATTATAGTATCTCCAGTAAGTAAGTAATAGCAAGTATTATTCTGTCCTCTCTTCAACGTAACCGTTCATAATGGCAACCGTTCAAACGATCGATTAAACGTCCGTCACAGTTATGGTTAATCCCAATCACCCAACGCTAATTAAATGAAATTCTATGGTCCATACATCGAAGGTTAATGGAAATTGACCAAGTTTAATTTGCCCGTAGGCCGTTTTAAGAATAATCCATTGGATTTACAGCACAGCTGCCATACACGACTCACGATATAATACACGGTGCAATTGTTTGGCCTGCATCCATTCGTTCTCAGAAATGGGCAATCGATTCCAATAGCGATTAAAGTTGCACGTAGATTTGGATTAGGATAACTGTTGGGAATTAGGGTAACCGTTCGTTTGTCCCTTAATGGCGTTAAAACGACCATCTGCCATGAGAAATGTAACCCTCTGTTAGATCAGGCTTCTAAACCTCGCTTTACCGACCCTTCTTTTTAACGAATCATACTATTCATACTACTTCACAAATAGCAATATGTTGCTAAAGTGTTCTCATAAATTGGAAATTCAGTTAAAATGTAGATTTTAGTGAACAAAATTATTTATAACGCATATATGTAAATTCACAGACGCCAATGAAACAAACGAAGAATCTGAAGCCACATTTTTACGTAATATTCTTACTCGTAACGAGTAATTAGCAGACTCGAAGTTGCAATCTCTGTAAATTGAGATAATTCTTTTCAAGATACACGGGAATCGTTCTCCGGATAAAATTATGCATACGTTATTCGAGATAATTAAAGGATCGTCTTAAATATGATCTTAAATATTATACTCGTTACTTGTTTCTGTATTTTTTTTTTTTAATAATTTCTGTAAACTTATTATAGTGTCATACGAATATCATAGTAATCTATATTATAGATTATAGATTATAGATTATATTAGATTACAGATTATATTATAGATTATAGATATTACATATTTGTAAGACCTTCTCAGTTCTATTCGTCTGGTTGATGGAACAAAATCATTCATAGTAGCAATCTTAAAACCTTGAGCTCATTTTTTGTGGATAATAAACACACGTAAATTAAGTTTCAAAGTATGTGATTTATTGCAAAAGATGATACTATCGATCGAAACAAACGTAAATGCTTACATGTAAAGTTTATATGTAAAAATCAAATTCTATCTATAAAGATTATTAATAAATACATTTGGCATAGGTATTCGTATTTTATTAGATCATCCCATGAGTTCGTGCCGTTTTTGGAGCGGTTATATATATTAAGATTGTTTACATACCTTTCAGTTTCATGAAAAAATGAAATAATCCCTCTCTCGTTGAACAACTTCTTCCCATTTTTCATTATTCCGTCTCGATAAAAGTTCTCTTGTTTTTCTTTAAAATATGAAATGTATACACAAAGGTCGGCACGAACTTATGGGCTGACCTGATATTTACATAAAAAACATCGATGTTACTGCACAATTTATCAATTATTTTATTATCTAATTATATATCGCTCAGAAATCATAATTGCGCGAGTTAAAGCACTTGATTGGATCGGAGGTGACCACAATATCTCAGGACGGTTAATTCGCTCGAGGCGCCAAAGTGTTTAGCAGATACATGTACCAACACGATCGTGTTTCATTATTTTTCAAATCCATGTTGCGACACATGTAGCGTCTGGAATACGAGTTATTGTCCTCGAACGTTTGCAAATACATACTTTCAGCAACGCGGCCAACCATCGAGATAAAACAGCTCAAGTTACCATAGAATGGATTCTAATTCTATCTGTAACGTCGTTACGACATTAACACCCGCCTTAATACGATGATGCAATATCATGGTACAAATGGATGCTCGTTAGAGCTGAGAAAACGCGAATGAGAAAAGGTCTTCTTCGAGTTAGCGTTGAATCTTATGGAATTCCTTTGAAAAGGTCGCGCAACGTGTCGATCCGCGCGAAGATTAAAGCATAAAGTTTAAATGTTTCCTCAGGATCATCATGAACTATCATAGTTATAAACTTTAAATCCAGTATCCATTGGCTGTGTAGAATGCTCGTGAACATTCGCGAGCATCTGAAAATGTTACACCAGTACTATCAAAGTTATTGACAATTCTTTGCCAATTTTGTATCCTTCATTATTCATGTACAAATATTTATTAAATATAATCCTGACATACTCGTTTTTCAACATCGATATTCGCTATTCATTCAGTAACAAATATAATATAAGAGTTAACAACCACCAAAACCCATTAGTTACCCAATTACTTGACACGACAGATCAGATCCGCAGACTAAAAAGACATTACCCTTTAGATTCAAGCGTTAGATTCAACTAGAATCAAACATACTATAAACACTTCTAATCCTAGTTACAGTATCGCGCCAAAATAATTTACTTATAATTTTCAATGAGAATTGATTGTAAAAATTCTACCAAATAAAAAAAGAAAATATTAGCTGTTCATATTTTCCGCACTGTGTAATTAAAATCAAATAATATGGAGAAAAGGAGAAAACAGGTACAATGTATCAATCTTTAATGCTTTACCATGAGTGAAATTTCACCTTACGCGAATTTTCCTCTAACATCAGCCTTCCGTAATATCGTCGCAATGTTATTTTTGGTATTGCAGATAATAACATTTCTATCTTTCGTTTAATATCGAATAATGACGAAACGTTTAATTGCATTGGTTTGAAAACTGTTGAAAGTTGAATTTAATTAGATTCGACCTAATTCGTTTAAAACTGAAATCAGTTTAAATGTAAAAAAGTAGCTGAATCCCATTGTTTACTTTTCGTTTCGACCGTTTGATCGATCGGCATCGGTACACCCCGTTCCAACATAAAACATCCCTAGCAAGCCAGGACGCTCGTTTGGTTCTCGAGGCGAACCAGCCAGGTACATCTCACGTTGCTTTGAAATTTATCAGCGCGGCCAGATGTGGGTCAACCAGCGAGAGCACTCGCCGAGCATCGAAGCTCGGCAGATTTTTCTGGGATCTGCAACCGGCTCGCAGCTGTGACTTTCCCCGATTGACCTCACAACTCTATTCAACGAGACACCTTCAATACTCATCGTAAAAATAACGAGATATCGATCAAAATGTACGAGGACTCGCTGCCTGGTTGCACGAGGTTATATCGGTTTGCACGATTTGCTCCCGCGGCGAAATCGGTATCGTCTTTTAAAGAATCTATCATCTGGAGATCTGTACGGAGTATCGACGAAAGTTCGAAATCGCTATGTGTTCTAGAAAAGTCAAGATTCTTAAAAAATGCTAGCTTGGAATTCTTTTCTGTTATCTCGAGAAGTTATTTCATATCGATTTAAAAAGCTATAAGTATACTATCGGCAAGAGTTTGAAATCGTCACGTGCTACATAAAAGTCAGTAATTTGAGAAATACGTCAGCTTGAAATTCTGTTCAAGAAGGCTATAGTCGAATAAAAGAATCGAAGAGTAATTCAAAATTGATCAATGGTGTCTACCTTTTCTGTGATACGTGATTCTGAAAAATGTTTGTTCGCCGTGTGAAAGCATTTTCTCGAACTTGACCATACTCTCCGGTTGAGAGGGAAGAGCAGCGGTAAACAGAGTGTAAATAAAATAGAAACGAAGAGAGCGAATTGGTAGCGCATGGCACGTGACTCGCGTCGAATGACTGTTCCTTCGCAGACAAATGCGAGAATGTTACTAATTAATTGTTCCTTAATTATCCCGTTATCGAGCGTTTAATGCTTTAATTGGACGCAAAAAGTTTGTTTTCGAGGCTGTTTACTTGTTCGAGACGATAAGTATCCATGTGTGTGACGATAATTAGTTCTACTTCAATCATACCGATAATTCAAACGTTTTCGTTTTCGAATAGTATTTGAATTTTATTCTTTCAAGTAATTCGTGTAGGCGATATCGAATTTGTTTTATGATCATCGTCCAATCTATTCGAAAATACAGTAGCGACAAAAATTTAAATAAACGAAGAAGAAAATTCTTTTTATTGTCAAATTTATTATCATCATTATGTTTTATTGATAGATGATTTTCACTGTGAACCAAACGTTCCTATACGAAAGTCTGTCGAGCCTCCATACGTCTGCATAATCTAATTTCTCGTAATTTAATTTATCAGAAAATCATTATTGCAATATACTCCGTTTATTCTACGTTCTACGTTCTTCGTATTTCTCTAGACCTGCATCAAACGGTATCGTTTTAACGAACGTGTTACGTGACGCAGTCAGGTCTCATCAGTTGGACGTTAAATCTACTATGGGAGCAAGTGATTATCTTTTCCTAGAACGCACGAACGTAAGAAGCAGCGAATTGCTATAAAAGAGTAATGACAACGTTACGCAAGTAATCGGATTACGTAAGAGTCGACTGGAGGCACTTCAGGTGCGGCACGTGCGGCATAGGTCGACGAAAAGGGTTACGAGAAAGGTTACCAAAGGAATGGAGAAGGGGGTGGGTCAGCGTTGGATAAGATCGTGAGAGAAAAGAGTTGACGTGTACCAGAAAAGTTCCGGAACAAAAGGGTAGAATGGCACTGCTACGTGATCGGATTTCGTGAGCGAATCGAATACTCAGGAATTTAACTCGCTACCTCAATGGACTGCTATGCACCCTGTGGCCATCCAAAGATGCATTCTTTATATCTTTCGTGCTTGTGCCTTTTCTTCACATTTGTTGAATGTTGAATGAGTATCGAAGGTTAATTCTAGATATCTTCGGCTGTTGGGAAATTCTTGAAGAAAACTTGGATGAAATAATAAACGTACAAAAATATTTTTTGGTATTTTTAGTTCTTTAATTCTTTATTTACGAAGGTACATATTTTATATAGGTACATATTCTTAATTAATTTCTAAAGCTAATTAAAAAGGTTAAAGCTTAGGAGGTACACGTTTAACGTAGCATAGTGCGTTTTATTCTTATACCATTAATATCTATTTGTTGCATTCGCTTGTCCTATTAAGAACCCATTTGATATGCACGGGAAAAATGAAATACGCGTGTAAGAATAACGTTGTCTGGAATTAACGCAATAATTAATGCCCTGGTTCGGGGATGTTTCTCAAACTTATTGCAAGAACAACTAAGGAAACTTAAATAAAAATTTTGTAAATGGAACAACGCGCAACAACTGTTAAAGAGTGGTTATTTTCGAAGAATAAATAAATTGAAGTAATTGTATACTTTAATAGATGCATTTAAAAGATACACTTAGGTGATCATTTAATGCAACGATTAAATGGTTCTGTACACCTTCTTCGATGTCTCTAATAATCAAGTTATATAAAGTGGCACTACATGTGATTATTACGGTATGATTATCACGGTAATCATATCTATATAATTACAAGCGAACCTATGCTCGCAACAATCGTGATTTTACTTACGCGAGAGAATCTACTCGTTAAGGTCCCATTCCCAGCGAGATCTGGTGAACTTAATGAGCGGACAAGCGGAAACAACTGTACCAGAATCGATTCTAACCTTGCGTCTAAGTCTCGGAGAAACTTTTATCAATTCAATTACATTCTCGAAATTTCGATTAATGAAACTCGAAGTAATTAAAACTTTCGACTTTTTTCCATTTCTTTCGCGAAATTAGTACTTGAATAAATACTATAAATATTGATGCAAATTTAAAAGCGAAATACAAGTTTGATAAATTCCGAAGAAACACGCAGCTATGCTAAAATCATGAATTTTATATCTTAATTTTTTAGATCGGTTGAGGTAATTTTAAGTAAAATTAAGTGTAACATTTATACGCTTCGCTGAGGTGCAGTAGAGAAAGAGAGAAAGAAGCTTTTATATTTTCCCTGCGAAATCCTTCGAGCGGCGGAGAAAGTATCTCTATCTGACAGAAGCGATGAACAGCGCTACATATCGTTGAAAGTTCTAGCGAACAACGCAACAATGTTTCTGAAATTACATTTAATAGCGGTACAGCCAACTTATCAGCGTTGTATCATCGACACTGTTTTTCAATTTCCCGACGTTTTTATGCGCGAATTGCAACACGCCTGACATGTACGTCATTTATTGAACACAATACGGTATCTTACAAACAAGTCACGAGTGTTTCTCTAAGTTCGATAATTATAAACTAAAGATATAACGGACGAAGTCTTAACAACTAGCAAGACTGTCATATATTTCAGTAAAACTTAAGCTTAAAAGAGTAGTACTATATTTAAACAAATAATATAAAGTTATCTAGATACATAATGCTTAAAATATTTATTTATATCGAAGCGAACTTATTGTAAAATATTTTAATATCGGAGTGGATGAAATAATGTTTTTTTAATAAGCTTTCAAAAGACCTATATTTATGTAACAATTGGCAATTTTTTTATTATTTCCCTCTTCGACCGTGTTACAGAGAAGACGGGAAGACGGCCATGACGCATGAACGAGAATGGTAAAGTCCCATCTCGAATCGACACCACGAATCAGCTGATTACATATTTCGGTTAAGATAAAGGGAGTGGTTTGAATGATCGTAACACAGAAGTAACAGTTTAAATATACTCTTTATTTCCAACAAATTTTGGGACTCGAGTGTCTGCGAGTAATGCGTGAGAGAGATGTAGAAGTGTTTAGAGCGAATAGTTGTACGCAAGTTAAGGTGTCCACGGTTCAATGAGTTAGCAGCAACTTAAGGTATCTTCTGACCGTGATGTTCGGTGATACTGAGGTCTATAAGGAAAACTAGTGATGGATACTGGCCGCTCCCCATCAACGGTCGATCGTGGATGAAAGTGGCCTTTCAACATACAACATGGGAAAACTCGCTTTTTCCATGTTTCACAGGAATGAGCGATAACCCTAAGGAGCGTCTCGACTTGGACGATGCATTGTATACATTAAGCTCGATAGTAAGTAAAAATCTAAATCTGATGACGGCAATTAACGGTATCTTAGGATTATTGCGGGTTTGAACAAGTATGTTTGAACAGCTGTTGTCTATCTTGATCGCAGAATGGACTATAGTATTGGTATAGAAGTTCCAAATAATAAAATATCACTGCTACGAAATCGCAATGATGTCACAACTTATCTGCGCCGATCCTCAGCATAGGGAAAATCACGCACAGATCTTGGTGGCACAGAAAACCAGAGAGGTTCGTTTAGGATTTCGTTTCAAAATCATCCGCATTTTACCAGCGTTGTAAGGCGCAGCGATTTATTAATCGTACACTATTCTATGGCTTGGTGAACCACAATTAAGAATTCGTGCACGATGTCGTTACATGGTCGCATCTGACCAGGTGGTTTCTCCTTTTATATGATCAATTTTACAGTCAACGACAATGTCGCGATGAAGGAATAGAAGAAATCGAACGGGTAAGACGACTCACTATCATGTTTGCGATAAACGGATTTAAGTGCAATACTATTAATTGATAACTATCCAATCGAAGATAAAATTAATTACAAAGGACCGCCACTGTAGATATACCGCGTGGGCATGTTACGCCGATATAAACGAGAATGGAAATTCGGAAGCGCAGGTGTATGGAATTAACGAGTTCTTACAAACCGTCTGCAACCGCGCGGCAAACCATCACATACCCTGGGAACATGTAGTTTCACTTTTTTGCCATCGTTTTGAGATGCGGATAACTGTACAAGGCAGAAAACACCATTTTTATAAATGCGTGAACGATACAGTACTGCTAACCATGGAAACGGAAAATTTCTATAATTATGTGTTTCAGTTCTTGGAAATTGTGCGATTTGCTGGTGTTTTTGTTTTTTTTTTTTTTTTTTTTTTTTTTAGATATTTTGATATCTAGTAAAATCAAATTTTGATTTTATTACTGACATTATTAACAAGCAGGAAAGATTTAAAAAGACAGATTTCTACGACCGCGTTTTAATCCTTGAATATTATACGACATGCCTTTTGTTTTATTTTTTAATAAAAAAAAATAATAAAATTGGCTAATAAAGGGAAGTTGCGGTACAAAACAAGTTTTAATTCAGTTACGTCATCGGATTTTAGATCTAAATCACGCTTTAATGTTTTAACGAAATTTCAAGCAATGTAGGGCCGACACTTGTAACCTTAAGTATGAGTTTTAAAATAGAAATATCATATGACTACGGTGGCGATGTGGATATAGTATACGACTACAAATCCAAGGTACTCGTGTTCGAATCCTAGTCGTAATTTTTCTAGTTTACACGATTCCAACCGATGGGCCTCGTCCGGGACTGGAGGGGAGGAGCGATCAAAACAAACCACGCGTCAGCGGTCATGTCCGTGGGCAGAATGAGATGTTCCCGCCGAAGCAAACAGTTGTGATTAAATTTAGACCTTAAGTTAGTTTTATAATAGTAGAGTTTAATACTCTCTTTCAAAAGACTGAAAAAAAGCAATATCATAGATTTATAGAAACAGGCTGTGTTCCCGGACACAAAAACAAATGCATATCTGAAAGGCGGGATATCGAAATCCACGAAATAAGGCTACGTGTGGGATCGACACCTCCAGGAAGCCGAAAGGAAGGACGTGGGAATTAGAGATCTTTGCGACTAGGGTACGAACACAGTCTTCTGGGTGGAATAGTCGTTTACTATGCGCCAGGGCCCAAACTTTCGGTTCTTTGGCACGGATCCCCTTGTAAGGGCCCAGCCGTAGTCTCTAATTTTGCCGTAGTTCCTATGATATTTCTTTTTTTACTAAAATTTAAGATTGTTGGCAATGGAAAAATAAGATTAGGTCGGAAGTGTCACGAAAGAGCACGGTATAAACAACGGTATAAACAAAAAGCATGGTATAAAGGAAAGAAACGAAATTAATAATATGTATGAACGTACTGATGCAGATTTCCCACTTTTAAATAAAATTTAACTTAGCGATAGAACAATACAATTAGGTCGGAAGTGACTTAAAAAAGCAGAACTAAGCACGAAGCGTTGCACAAATTAAAGGAACGAAATTAATTATGCGTATATACTTACTGTTACAGCTATTGCATACTAATGACATCTAGAAAGTGTAGCGACACAAGGCCGTAGAGAAAGATCCAGAGTTGAAACGCACGTGTTAGTCATATGGCAAGCGAAACGATGTCAGATGTCAGGATGTTATAAAAAAAAAGGGACTCTACGAAGAGTAACATAATAGTAACGCTAGTAACATTAATAAAAGCAATGTTAAATTGATACGGTGTATATTCCTTTGGCACCCGTCACGTCTTACACCTCAAAGCGAAGTCAAACGCGGACACACTGCAGTTATGGCACGAACGGCTTTGTCATGAAAACGTCAGACATGTTAGCGTTTTTTAAAGAATTTGAGTACAAAAGTTGAACGCGACAGTAATTTTTTTTTAGTATTGCTCGTACGGGAGACATCATAGGTCGAGTTTTCACGACGAAGTTAAACGCACAACTAAATCTCGCTTAATTAGATATACGGATGTATGTGGATATATGCAAGTCGAGAGATTAGGCAAGAAACCTTATATTCTTACGTTTAAAGGTAACTTTTCACAATTCACAAAGATTTACTTCTTACAACACAAGTCAGAAGTAATTGAAAAACTAAAAGCCTTTTGCCTGGAAATTGAAAACCAATTCAATTGTAAAATCAAAGGAATTCGTAGTGATATAGGGAAAGAATTTAAAAATAAAGAAGTTGAGAGATTTCTAAGATCCAAGGGGATTAAGGATACAATTAACGTCCCATACACTCTTGAACAAAATGGCGTCTCAGAGAGGGAAAATGGAATGACAGTAGAGCCGGGCCAGTCGATTCTAAAGTAACTCTACCATCGTTTTTATGAGCCGAAGCCATGAACACCGCAGATGATGTACGTAAGTATAAAAGTGCAGAGAGTGAGCATGAAACCAGAGGACAAACCTCCTAGAGCTAACGAGAATGTGAGACACTTGAGAGATAGACGCGCGGTCAAACGAACCGATTCTTATGATCGCCCCATAATGTACGTAGCGGGAAAATTGCCGGTGATTTTCAACGAAAAGAGGAGGTCCAAAAAGAAAGAGTTATGGAAAAAGGCTACGCGTGACGACATGAAATCGCACCATGAAAATAGGATATAAACTCTTGTAGAGGAGCCAAAAACTCAGAAGATATTCAGTGAAATGAGTTCGAACTGTCAAGCTAAATTGAGAATTTCATCAAAGAAGTAAACATATCGACGTAAAACATCATTTCTTGCGAAATCAGTACATTAAAGGGGAAATTAATGTAACGTATGTAAAAAGCAAAAAGCAACTAGCGACTATATTTACGAAGGTGTTGCCGAAACCAAGGTTTGAATACTTACGACAAAAATTAGGTTTGAAACATAAGAATGATGGTGCTGATGTGAATCTCACTTCTAGGAAAACTCCACATCTTTTCTAGTGTTTAGTTTTCTTAGTTCTATAGCCATTAAGTGTTGTTTAACACTAAATCAATTTGAAGGGCCACACAGCCTCCTAGCTTTTCTAGGAACGTGCTTTACAGTAGATGCAGCGCCGTATCGACAGATCAGTTTTCATAATTATATAAATTCCCGTAAGCTCATGGCTTCGGAGCCCTGTTGTAATGTAACGCTGTCAGCGAGCGCATCTGGATTAACATTGTACATTTAATTATACTTATACTTACTTAAATATATTTCTAGAACACATCCACCCACGCGTTCTTTTCTATTCAGATAACCTCAACAATCTCAACGGACAACAGGATTTGTAATATTTTAGTAAAATTCCAAGCAATGTTCTAGAATATAAATATTATATGACTACGGTGGCGACGTGCATATTGTATACGGCTACAAATGCAAAGGACTCGTGTTCACATCCTAGTCGTAGTTTCCCTAGTTTACACGACTTTTGCAATTGTGCTTCATCCGCGACTTGAGGGGAAAACCTAACTCCGATCAAAAAAACCACACGTCAGCGACCAAAATTGTGGGGGGATGTACCCCGTAACAAAAAAACGTTGTGTAATAAGGGACAAGCATATGTACAGTTAGTTAGAATAGTAACAAAAACGCTTCTAGACCGTACTATTACATGTTAGTTAAAATTACACGATAAAACAGTATATAAACGTGGTGAACGTGTGATCCGAAAAACATCATAAATGAAAAGGAAGACATCGATGTTCGCTAAATAACGCTGATGTGGTGTCGGGGCCCCTCCAGGAAGCCTAGAAAAAGGACGTGGAAATGAAGGATCACTGCGACTAGGGTGTGAGCACCGCCTTCTGGGTGAAATAGCTATATACGATTCGCTAGGGCCCAAACATGACAGAATTGCCTTGTAAGGGCCCAGCCGTTGTCTCTAATTTTGCCGTAGGTTCTACTATATTTCTTTTTTTGCTACTAAAATTTAACTTTGTGAGCGATAGAAAAATACGATTAGATCGGAAGTGACTTAAAAAAGCAGGGTTAAACACAAAGCGTTGCACAAAGGAAAGGAACGAAATTAATAGTCAGTATTACAGATTTGGAGTGGCCGTCCATTTATGACTCAGGCAACACATCTGCCTTTTTTGGGAAAGCCCGAATTTCCCACCTCCAAAGGTGTAAGCCTTAGGATGCGGACCCGATTAAGAGCCTAATAAACAGCCTAAGTGTCTGATGGGTCAGGACTACGGTATACTACAATACCACACGCGCCTACGAGAGTACACGATTAAACCATGGAAAACGCGGCGACGGAAAGTTAGTATATAAGGACCAGACGAAGCTTCTCGAGGCAGTATTTTTTTATCAGAACGTCATACACTTCGAGTTACACTAAACCGTATTAACTAAACATAACATTATATTTATTTAATTTATTCCAAATATATTTGACAGTTATTGTTATTCTACATTATTACTCCATATCCAAACCAATCCACCACAAAAGTTTGACATATC
The DNA here is from genome assembly GCF_910591885.1 of Bombus terrestris. NCBI lineage: Eukaryota > Metazoa > Arthropoda > Insecta > Hymenoptera > Apidae > Bombus > Bombus terrestris. The sequence goes on from NC_063274.1 coordinate 2,365,572, forward strand.
AACCGATCAGTTGCAACCTAACTGATCGCCACTTAGTTAAGACTTCGCAACAGTTATTTTGTTATAAAAAATTTACCTAAATTACTTAGGCGTAATTCAATAATTCATTATAAAAATGTAATATTAAATTTTTGACACCAAGAAAGTAGAAGAATCAATAAAAAATATATAGAAATGCACTTTCGTATAAGTTCTTGTTCTAAAAATTTCAAAAATGCAGCATTCAGTATTGATAAATTTTCTTACCAAATTATTGCAAGACACGATCGAACGCAGGAATACTGGAGCGCTGCCAGAAATCGCGGCGGGATAGCGAACTAACGAGCTCTGCAACCATCTGCAACCGCGCGGCAACTATCACGCACCCTACGAAACGTGTTGTTTCACTATTTTGCTATCGTTCTGAGATGCGGATAAATGCACAAGGTAGAAAACATCATTTGAATCATCATTGTGAATGCGTGCACCATACCGCTTCTGAACTCTAACTGCACGCCTCTTGCATTCGTTCTCTCCGGCTTCTCAACTACACTGCCTTTAGCGTCTCTTTGTCTTTTCTCGTCCTATCGGACACGTATCCTGAAACGCCCGTGGCCAGGGTCACGCAGGCCCTTTCCACGAAACTATCCACTTAAAAGGACCGACAACGCATTGATGTACCCGACGATGCCGCGGCTCTCGCGACTTTGTTTACGGTTCGGCCGATATCTTAGTCCACGATACTACATTATTAACAAGCAGGAAAGATTAAAAAGGACAGATTCCTATGACCGCGTTTTAATCCTTGAATATCGTTCGACATGCTTTTTGTTTTATTTTATAATAAAAAACAAATATAAATGGGTAATGAAGGGAAGTTGCGATTCAAAACAAGTTTTAATTCAGTTACATCATCGAATTTTAGATCTAAATCACGTTTTAATATTTTAATGAAATTCCAAGCAATATAAGGCCGACACTTGTAACCTTAAGTATGAATTCTAGAATAGAAATATCATATGACTACGGTGACGATGTGGATGTTGTATACAGCTACAAATCCAAAGGACCCGTGTTCGAATCCTAGTCGTAATTTTTCCTAGTTTACACGATAATTACAGATGGGCCTCGCCTGGAGCTGGAGGGAAAGGACACCTAACACCGACCAAAATAGACACAAACCATCGGCGATCAAAGTCGGGCAGACATGTGCCGCCAATAACTCATCAAGGCATCCATGTGATGGTTAAAGTTAAGGTCCATTGTAAATAGTTCTAAGTTTGTAAGATAGAACTAAGATAAAAACTAACCCACCTAACACCCACTAACAACTTTAACCTAAGTCACTACTAACACAAATTAACAATCCCTATCCCGAGCCGGATCACTAACATCTAAAGAGCGGAACATCAATGTCCGCAAAATAACGCTGATGTGGTATCGGAACCCTTCTAGGAAGTCCAGAAGAAGGACGTGGAAATGAAGGATCACTGCAACTAGAGTACGAGCACTACCTTCTGGGTGGAATAGCTATATACGATGCGCCAAGGGCCCGTACTGCCACTGCCCGACGCAGAAACGGTAGTACGGGCTGGCTCCCCGTAGGCTCTAATTTTGCCGTAGTTCCTATCATATTTCTTTCTTTTTTACTAAAATTTAACTTAGTTAGCGATAGAAAAATAAAATTAGGTCGGGAGTGTGTCGAAAGAGCGCATTTGAACAAAAAGCATGGTATAATGGAAAGGAGCAAAATTAATAATATATATGTACTTAATGATACAGCTATGATGATACAGCATAATGACGAAAACTAGAAGGAAGAATCTTTTTATAGCGTCCAAAACTGCGACACGTTAAACCGTTATTAAAAATTTACCTTAATTGCATAGGAGTAATGGGTACCAAGAAAGTAGAAGAATCAATCAAGAATATACAGAAATGCATTTTCGTACAATGTTCGTATTGTAAAAATTTCAAAATTGCAGCATTCAGTCTTGACAAATTTTCTTACAAAATTTTTGTAAGAGATTTTACAGTAATATTAGTGAAAACTAAATTGATCGAGCTTTCATCTATCGTCTTATAAAATTATTCACAATAAGCAACATTCTTGATCATAGACAGATCGTAACTGTTACATTAACACCATCTTCGACGTAATACTACGCATGAAAAACGGAAAAAAAAAGAAATGGGACGCTCTAAATACAGGCTTCAAACAGTAGAATATCACTGCTAGGAAAGCACAACGATGTCACATCTCGTTTGCATAGGGAAAATCTGACTTAGTATCACGCATCATCAGAGATTTGTTAAGGATTTCGCTTCAAAACCATACGATTTCCAGCAGCGTTGTACAAAGCGACTTGTTAATCGTAAACCATCCCGTGGCTAGCTGAACCGCAATTAACGGGTTGGTGCATGATATCGTTACATGGTCGCATCTCACGAGTCGGTTTTCGCTTTTACATGTTACATTCGCTTTTCATTCTTATAGTCAACGGCAACGTCGCGATGAAGAGATAGAAGAAACCGAACGCATAAGATGACCCACCATCATGGTTGTGATAAACGGATTTAAGTGGAATACTATGAATTATTAATTATCCAATCGAAAATAAGTTTAATTACAAAAGAACACCGATTAGGTATACCGCGTGGGCTACGGCAACAATTATGGGAAAACTTGAAATTCTGGCAAAAAGAGATCCAGCGCTGAGGAGTTGAATGGCAATGGTGCTAAACATCTAAAAGATATTTTATACAGATTGGAAAGTTATTCAGAAGGAAACGCGGGTTCCCGACAAAGAATAACCGCCACTATCCAGATAACCCCAAAAGGAGGAGAGTTAGAGTACAAAAAGATTCATCAGCTCAGGGACTCTAACAGACCCTGCGCTGATTGGAAGTCTACCACCAAAAGGGAAAGTGAGGGGAGGATAAAAAGACAACTGAAATAAAAAAGCCTAGGCAGTGTAGACCTACATACGCAGAGATGTGCATCGGTAACGAAGACGTACGCGGCAGTGACGGTAACAATAGGACAGTTGACACAGGTACCGAATGGTCAAGAATGAACAGACGGAGGAGGATAAGTAGCGTACCGGATAGAGCAACGCAATTAAACGCTCCCGAAAGCGCTAAGGTTAATAGATCGTAATCTAAGAAAAGAACACAAATCCGTAGAAGAAGCGAAGCTCTCGTGGTAAAAGTTGATGAGGACAAAAACTCGATAGAGGTTTACAGGAATATAGAAGGAGCAAAGAACGCGATACAAAAAGCAACTGGAGTTAGGAAAACTAGGGCCGGTTCACATACTCATAGAATTAAGTAAAAAAACTCCAGCAAATGAAGTGGCCGAAAGATTAAAATTGGCAATAACCCAGGAAATAGAGATTGCCCCTTTATTAAATACGGTGATACTAGAAATTAAAAACATCGATCCACTTATCACGAAGGAAGAACTGGCGGAAGACATCCATAAGGAGATGAACATACAGGATGTAAAGTGGATAAGTGTTAAATCCCTAAGAAAACACAAGGAAAGTAAAATACCTAAGATGTTGTCAGCCTCTGATCATACTTATATTTTACATGATTTTAAAACTATTAAGACGAGACATAATGCCGATAATTTTTAATACTCAATGAAGGAAATGGCTATAGACAGTTTTATTTTAAAAATTGACTTAGTTTACCAGAACTTATTTATTCATAATTCAAACGACGAAGAGGCACGTGGAGAACGTTTTCAGGCTACTGTAGAAACGATATATGCCTCCGAATTAAAAAAAGTTTATCCTCCTACAGGAAAAAAGAGTAGAAACTACTGGTGATTTAAAGAACTAAAGATACTTGGGGCGGAGGAGTTTAACATTTTAGGTACGGTTGAATATTGTTCGGACCTATATCTCTGTACGGCAGAGTTTGACGCGAATTACATATAAACGATACAGCACTACAATGTGTGACGGATAATGCTGTTCTCTACGCAAGCACATTGGAATGATGTTTTTGATAATTAAATTATCATTTTTCTTAAAGATATGATGCATATACTTCAACCTTAACAATTTACTTTAATAATGTATTGTTTTTCAAATTGCTCTTTGTTTTCTATTTTCAAGCGACGTTTTGATCTTGAAGATTCTAAAAAATTATAATGATACGGATTGGCTTGTTAAAAAGTGCGCCTAATAATGGTATAGTTATTTTAACGGAAAGCAACAATTGATATCTGACACTGGCATATCAAAAACAAAAACTATATATTCTGTCTGTATATTGTTAACACTGTTATAAAACATTTCGAGGACAAAAAAAGTGTGAAGCAAGATAAATGAAACACATCGTCCAAACGGCGAGCGAATGAATAGTAGAATAAGCCACTGTAGTCCCTCTATAACACGTAACATAAGATGAAATCCACCCACTACATAGGGGCGGTCCAAATTCCGACAAATCCAGAGCGTCGTCTCAGCTCGAGATGTGACTAGGTAAATCAGCATAGTCAAACACTGACACACGAAATTTTTGACGAGACTTTCGGAAGATGGAGATCTTGCAACGTACGAACGATCGGTTCCGAGAAGGGATTCGTGTCAGGGTGGTGTGAGTCGAGACGCTTACTACTATTTAGGCCCACACAGAAGGATGGCCCAATATAACCGAAACTCTCATTTGGGAAATAATGACGCTGCCCAAGGCGTACTGGCCGAAGGCGAAAAGTTTGAGACCAGACAAGCTCGTCGCCGGCCTAGCAAATTTTGAAAGTGCTACTGTACTAGCTTTTGAGTCAGAGTTATTCTTTTGCAACAAACCGCGACGAGTTCCACCGTTTTTTTAATCGACTAGCGGATAGAAACCCACCAAAGCCTCAGTTTGATTCGGTTGTTGCCACGGAAGTTGGGGAGGATGGCACCATGAGTTAGGAAGATCCACCTGCCAGGAGTGTGCAACCAAGCGGACCAAACGCTGAGACACCGCGTGGTCCAAAGTACTGTATTGCCATGGTCAGGATTCCCGGTGAATGTCGATCCTTCCCTTCAATCGTCCACGACAAACTTGTCTACGTCACTTAACTGCGATGCAGAACTACCCTAAATTGACCAAAGAGACACCAGAAACCTTAAAGAATTTAATCGACACTACAAAAACCATCTCTGCGCATTGAAGAACTCAGGTGACTCTGTGTCGTCAAACACCATTATCATCGGACTATTCCTGTCCAGACACCATTCAACAATGGGAGCTCAACTTGGGAAACCGACATGGGCCAACCTACTGAACGCGTTCGAAAGACGGATTGACGTTGTCAGGAACAATCCTGAAACATCCGACTCACCAGCGAAGGACGATAACTTCGTCGCACTGCTGTTCAACAAAAAGCTTCCTTCGCTTGGGTCGTTTAAAACAATTACGATGAAGCGACTGGTCTCTTTCCACAGCCGATTCCAATGTGACAAACCACTTGAAACCGAGTATCGGGAGATCATTCAAGAATACTAGCAATTGGGATACATGACCAGGATCATAACAGACGATTCCTCGGATAACGGATATTACCTGCCACATCACGGTGTAGTCAAAGAATCGAGCCAAACTACAAAACTCCGGATCATGTTTGAAGGATCTGCACCAAACACAACCGGAGTTTTTTTAAACGACACCCTTCATGCAGGACCGAAGTTGCAGGAGGCTTTATTCGACATTCTTCTGAGATACCGCTCTTACCAATACGTTCATACTTGTGATGTTGAGAAGGTGTTCCTTGTCCCTTCAGAAGACAGGAAGTATCAATAAATCTTGTTGCGCAACTCTGACCGGGAGGTCTAAACATATCAACTCAAAGCAGTGACTTTCGAGTTGCCAACTATCAGGTGCTTCAAACAATTGGTCGACAATAAGGGACACCGATTCCCGCGAGCTTCGTCGGTTCTGCAGCGAGATTTTTACGTAGATGGCGCCCTCATCGGAGCTGCTACGAAGGTGGAAGCACTGTCGCTCAGAGCAAAACTCACCGAACTTCTCCAACTAACCGTCTTAAATATATAAAAGTGGCCATCGAAGGAACAGGAACTGCAACGAGGACTATGCGAACAAGACACAAACCAAAAACTACAGTTGTGTGAATCTCAAACATTAAAATCTCTTGGAATCTCTTTATAAAAGATTAAAATCACTTTTATGGAATCCTCCGACGATTCAATCCTCTATTTGACATCGATCGACGCCAGATCCAATACGAGTTACGAAGCGATCCACTGAGATTGCTCGTGAGAGTGATCTTTTAAGCCAAGATGCTCCTTCAACGAGTCTGGGCATTAAGGGTTGATTGGGATGAGTCCCTTCCAGCAGACTTACACACTGAGTGGAACAGATACCATATATAACTGCCATTATTATATAATGTAAGATTCCCGCGTAAGACCGTCATCGAAGCCGCAACAGAGATTGAGCTGCACGGCTTCTATGACTCCAGGGAGAAGGCATATGGGGCCTGCGTCTACCTCCGGACCACTAATCCTGGCAACCAGGTCTGGCTGCGACTCCTCACTGCGCGATGACAGGTAGCGCCGCTCAAATCTCTGACCATTCCACTGCTCGAGTTAAGCTGAGCACTTTTTCTTGCATCCTCATTCTTCGATATACAGAAGGCCCTAACGATGCAGGTCTCTCGGATCGTATATTGGACTGATTCCACCATCGTCTTGCACTGGATCAAGTCCTTACCTCAAACTTTAAAAATCATTGATGCTAACCGCGTGGCCGAGATACAAACAGAGGCCAACATCGCCGACTGGCGTCATGTACCTACCACCGATAACTCCGCGGAACTTATCTTCCGACGTCAGACGTTCAAGGAATTCCTGCGCCCAACCATTTGGAAAAGCGGATCAGAGTGGCTACAACAGAACGAAGAACATTGGTCGACCTGGAGCCTAACACCGTTGGTCGATGTCCCTGATCGGAAAAGGTTGACCACGAACCCCCTCAACTATAGTCTACTTGAAAGGTATTCTTCCTGGTCTAAGCTAATGAGAATCGTCGCTTGTTACATTCGGTGGTGACACAAACAAATCTGAGCCGCACGTATAACCGTAGACGACTGAACCTCGTCACACAATCAGCTAGTACGAATACTACAGACCACTCATTTTGAAATACAGATACAATGGCGTTTTAATCCCTCTCATTTACCACACTTTGGCGGCTTATGGGAAGCCGCGGTAAAGTCATTTAAACGCCATCTCACACGCGTCGTTGGCAAGGAGCTATTATTCTCCGAACACCTCAACACCCCTATCATTGAGATCGAAGCCATTTTAAACTCCTGCAAACTGACTCAAATATCCTCAGATCCCTATGATCTGCCTGTCTTCACTCCCGGCCTCTTTCTAATTGGCGACGCACTAATGAGTTTGCGGGGACGAGATTTCAGGGAGACTTCACCAAGCCGAATATCTAGCTGGCAGAGCATCAATCAACTCAAACCTCATTCGTGGTGCCGGTGGTACCAGCAATACCTAACCGAGTTGTCATGGCATCCGTGAAGACACCATCGTAATCCTCAGGGAAGATAACGTTCCATCAATGCAGTGACCCTTAAGCCATTAAGGATGCAATCATCCGGACAGCTGTGCAGACGGCAACGAGCATTTTGGATCGATGCGCCAGACGGCTCGTACCACTGACAAATCCCGCGGCTCCGGATAACCAGCAAGCGAGGAGAAATGGCATGAAAGCTTCAATTAATTCTATTCATTCATAATTTTGATCGGAGCTTCTCAACGAGGGGAGGATGTTGGGTCCCGTGGCCTTCTACACACCCATCACTAGTTTCCTTGCGCGGTATCATCGTCACAGAAGTTAGTTGCCTTTACGTTGTTAACTTCTTCGCGATCGCCTCTTCGTATTTCCACGAACCGTCGAACATTAGTACTTTATGCTACACCGGTATGGGTCAAAGCCATAGCAATAAAGAGAAGTAAGAATATTTTGAAGAGGGCGCAAAGGATGGCGCTAATTCGAACATCTATCGCCTACGGAACAGTTCCCCACGCAATACGGGGCGTACTTACAGACACAATGCCGGCACACTTAAAAGCAGTGCTGCGTACGGAAAGTTACGAGATACAAAGGACGAGACACCAGGACCAATATGATACCCGCCCAACAACAGGAAGTACAATATATGTGTCAACAGAGAGGTTTAGGAGAATGGACCAACGGATAGAGGAAAGATGGAGGGAAGAATTGCTCCATTACAGAGAGAATAATTGTACCAGGAGACTGATTGACGACTCTTGCATTTTTCAGAATAATAAAAGGAACAACGATTATTCTACTATGCATATCTTGAATGGCATATTGCTAATGGTATATTCAATGAATATCGTATTAGAAAAGAGACACACTCAAGATGCTGGAATTGTAATGTCGAAGGTGATGATGTAGAGCATGCCTTGTTCAATTGTCACGGGTAGATTAACGAAAGAACTCCACTGAAAAACTACGTAGGCAAAATACAGACAACCAACAATGTTATAGACGTGGTTGTCCTTAAAGAAGAATATTTGCCGAGATTCGAAGAGCTATGTCAGAGATTTACGATAACTAGACAGCCCAGGAGAAGAACATCGAAAGACAAGGTAGATCACGAATACGAAGATGAAAAGATGAGGCGTACAGCCAGAGAGAAGACCAACAATGAAGTAATGCCTTGAGGTGGTTCCATGACTTGTACTTGTATCGACAGAGAACAGAGACAGAGGAAGGGTGTTTCGTGGGTAAAGATGCCATCATCTTGCCGAGCCTCACAGTATCCAGTAGCGCATAAAAAAGACGGAAATCGCGATGGGATTGCGAGTTAACGAGCTCTTTCAAACCATCTACAACCACGCAGCAAACTATCCACGCACCCTGGGAAACGTGTTGTTTGACCCTTTTGCTATCGTTTTGAAATACGGATAAATGCACAAGGTAGAAAACATTATTTGAATCATCATTGTGAATGCGTGCACCATACCGTGCTGGTAACCAGCAGGAAAATTTAGAGAGGGAAAGATTTCTACAACCACGTGTTTCAGTTTTTGGAAATTGTGCGACTTACTCATGTTTTCAGGTGCTTTTGTAGGTATTTTGATATCTAGTGAAATCAAATTTTGACTATATTGGTGACATTATTAACAAGCAGGAAAGATTAGAAAGGGCAGGATTCTACAGCCGCGTTTCAATCCTCGATTATCGTACGACATGCTTTTTGTTTGATTTTCTAATAAAAAAAAGTAAAATTGTGTAGCAAAGAAAGGCTTCGATACAAAACAAGTTTTAATATAATTTAATAACCCCGTTTTTAAATCTGAATCACGCTTTCAACGGACAACTAGATTTCTAGTGTTTCAACGGGAATCCAAGCAATGTAGGCCCGACACTTGTAACCTTAAGTATGAGTTCTAGAATATAAATATTATATGACTACGGTGGCGACGTGGATATAGTATACGGCTACAAATCCAAGGTACCCGTGTTCAAATCCTAATAGTAATTTTCCTATTTTAGAGAATTCCAACTGATGGGCTTCGTCCGAGGCTGGAGGGGAAGACCTAACACCGACCAAAACAAATCAGAAGACGTCAGCGGTCAAAGTCGGGCAGATGTGCCTCTCAACACTCAAATCGTCAACAATCTGTGATAGCAGTTAGACCCACACTCTAACTGCCATGCAATAGTTATTATAATAGGAATAATCAAACTAACAGTTACTAACCATAGATTTTAAGGCGACTCAAAACTAACACCTCCCTCGGACAACAGCACTAACAAGAGGAGAGAGGAACATAGACGTCCGCAAAATAACGCTGGCATTGGTCGGGCCTCCAGGAAGCACAGAAGAAGGAATCCTGGTGAAGGGTTATTGTAAATAGCGGTAAGCACAGTCCTCTGGGTGGAATAGCCGTATACTATGCACCAAGGGACCGTACTTTCCTACCTAAGCCATCGAAGCGGCAGTACGGGCTCGCCGTAGTCTCTATTTTTGCCGTAGTTCCAATAATATTTCTTTTTTTTTTACTAAAATTTTACTTTGTTAGCGAAAGGAAAATAAGATTAGGTCTGAAGTAACTCGAAAGAGCACGGTTAAACAAAAAGCCTGGTACACAGGAAAGAGGCGAAATTAATAATATGTATGTGCTTGTTAAAGCATAGTGATGAAAACTAGAAGGTATAAGGACACAGGGCCATAGAGAAATATCCAGGGTTGAAGCGCACGTGCTGGTCACATGGCCAGCGAAACGATGTCCCATACCATGATGTCATAAAGAAAAAGAACCTGGGACTTTACGATGAGCGAAAGAACCTTCGGCAAGGAAAAACTACACCTCTACTCAGAAAGAAACTCTCTTCCGAGAACATCGGCACCATATAAAAAAGGGAAATGAAGAAAGCCCATGGCAGAGAATGCGGGGGTAGAGAGCAACACGCGCTACTAACATTAATAAACGCAATGTTAAATTGATACGCTGTATATGCCTTGGTACGCGTCACGTCTTACACCTCAAAGCGAAGTCAAACGCGGACACACTGCAGTTATGACACAAGCGGCTTTGTCATCAAAACGTTAGACATGTTAGCGATTTTAAATAGAATTTGAATATAAAAGTTGTAGACGACATCTAGTGTGTCTTTTAGTAACGGGTTCATTCCTGAGCGTAGACGCCATATTGGGCCCGAGCAACCCTAGGGCCATAGGGGTGCTCATAGGCTGCTCACCCGCCGGTGGCCATTCTGGGGAGCCAACACCCCTTAAATCGGTCGTTTTGCCTGCACTTGCCCATCAACCACTGTCACCACGAGTCCAACTGAAATTAACCGAGCTGAGGGGTCGCAACTCCCTCCGGGCCTTATACTCGATCCCCGTGGTACGATCTTTAGTGATTGGTGCTGGACTATCGAGTGGATGTACGGCCACGTCACTGCCGGTCGGCGACCTGTTAACCGAGCTCAACAGTTCCGGATGGGACTCACGTAAGCGGGGGCCTCAAGGCAACGGGTGTCGGTCAGCGCCGATAGTCCGGTACCGGGACTTACCCCAGCGGTCCCACCCTTGGCTTCAGGATCGTGGGTGCGCTACTACCCAAGGCCACGTAGAGAGAGTGTAACCGTACTTAAAGGCCTCACACTCTCGGCGACCTTCCCTGCGGTGTACATAGGGGACTCACGTAAGCGGGACGCTTGTCCCGACGGTCCCCCCTGGCTGCGGGAACGTGGGTTTGCCAGCCCCCATAGACTCACATAAGCAAGTCCTCCCTGCGGGAAGTTGTAAACGTCAGAAACATTTCCTGTGATGGTTGCGCGTATGGAAGGCATCATAGGTCGAGCTTTCGCGAGATAGTTAATTATCAGGTAATTATATACAGGAATGTATGCGGATCTATGCAAGTCGAGAGATTAGGTAAGAAATCTTATATTCTTACGATTAATGGTGATTTTTCACAATTCACAAAGATTTACTTCTTACAACACTAGTCAAAAGTAATTGAAAAACGAAAAGCCTTTTGTCTGGAAATTGGAAATCAATTCAATTATAAAATCAAAGAAATTCGTAGTGATAGAGGAGAAGAATTTAAAAATAAAAATGTTGATAGATTTCTAAGATCCAAGGGGATTAAGGATACAATTAACGTCCCATACACTCTTGCACAAATTGGCGTCTCAGAGAGGGAGAATGGAATGGTAGTAGAGCCGGGCAAGTCGATTCCAGAGTAACTCTACCGTCGTTTTTGTAGGCCGAAGCCATTAACACCACAGTGCGTGTCATTAAAAATACGGGGCCAACGAGATAGGCCAGTAAATTTCCGTATGAATTGTGGTATGGGAAAACCTTCAGGTATGGAAAATTTTAGAGTTTTCGGTTCCGAGTGCTTTGCAGTCATTCTTGCGGAGAGGAGAAGAGAACTTGATAAAAAGGCGAGAAAAGGATATTTATTAGGCTATCTAGATGAGGGCAAGGGTATCGCGTGTACGTGCCGAGTTGTAATATTCAGCGGAGACGTAATATTTAAGCCCGAACTAGTATCGATGAAAGTAGTTAAAATACGTTTACCGAAAGATATTAAACGCGAAGATATGTATGCGCAGAGCGATGACGTACGTAGGTATGAAAGTGCTGGGAGTGAGCATGAAACCAGAGAACAGCCTCATAGAGCTGACGAGAATGTGAGACAATTGAGAGACAGCCGCGTGGTCAAACGAACCGATTCTTATGGTCGCCCCATAATGTACGTAGCGGGAAAAATTCCGGTGGTCTTTAACGAAACGAGGAGGTCCGAAAAGAAAGAGTTATGGAAAAAGGCTATGCGTGACGATATGGAATCGCACCATGAAAATAAGATATAAACTCTTGTAGAGAAGCCAAAAACTCAGAAGATATACATTGAAATGAGTTCGAACTGTCAAGCTAAATTGAGAATTTCATCAAAGAAGTAAACATATCGACGTAAAACGTCATTTCTTGCGCAATTAGTACAATAAAGGCGAAATTAATGTAACGTATGTAAAAAGCAAAGAGCAACTAGCGACTATATTTACGAATATAGAATATGAAAAATATATTTCTACAACATATCCATCCACGCGTTCTATTTTATTCAGATAACCGCAACAGTTTCAACGGACAACAGGATTTTTATATTTTAGTAAAATTCCATGCGATGTAGGGCCGGCACTTCTAACATTTAAGCACGTATCGTGGATAGAAAGATCATATGACTACGATTGAGCTGTGGATAATGTAAATGACTACAAATCCAACATACGCGTTTTCATATCTTAGTCCTAATTTTCCTAGTTTACACGACTTCTGCAGTTGTGCTTCAACCGCGATTTGAAGGGAAAACCTAACTCCGATCAAAAAAACCACAGGTCTGCGACCAAAATTGTGGGGGATGTACCCCGTAACAAGAAAAAATTGTGAAATATGGGACAAGCATATGTACAGTTAGTTAGAATAGTAACAGAAACGCTTCTAAACAGTACTATTACATGTTAGTTAAAATTACACGATAAAACGGTATATATACGTGGAGAACGTGTAATGCGAACAATAACATCATATATGGAAAGCAGAACATTGATGCCCGCTAAATAACGCTGATGTGGGTTCGGGATCCCTCCAGGAATCCCAGAAGAAGGACGTGGAAATGAAGGATCACTGCGACTAGACTGCGCGCACCACCTTCTGGGTGAAATTGCTGTATACGATGCGCCAGGGCCCAAACATCGGTACTTTGCGACGGGTTCCATTGTAAGGGTCCAGCCGTGGTCTCTAATTTTGCCGTAGTTCCTATCATATTTCTTTCTTTTTTACTAAAATTTAACTTAGTTAGCGATAGAAAAATAAAATTAGGTCGGAAGTGTTTCGAAAGAGCACATTTGAACAAAAAGCATGGTATAATGTAAAGGAGCAAAATTAATAATATATATGTACTTATTGATATAGCTATTGCATAATAACGAAAACTAGAAGGAAGAATCTTTTTATAGCGTCCAAAACTGCGACACGTTAAACCGTTATTAAAAATTTACCTTAATTGCAAAGGGGTAATGGGCACCAAGAAAGTAGAAGAATCAATCAAGAATATACAGAAATGCATCTTCGTACAATGTTCTTGTTGTAAAAATTTCAAAATAGCAGCATTCAATTTTGACAAATTTTATTACCAAATTTTTGTAAGAGATTTTAGAGTAATACTAATGTAAACTAAATTGATCGAGCTCTCATCTATGGTCTTGTTAAATTGTTTACAATAATTTTAATGGTTACTTTCACACAATCTTAGAAACTTGACTCGATGAATCGAAACTGCGGCTTTGGACGCGGAAAAGCGATTGACGCAGGTGTAACCCCGCTTCATTCAATTTGCCCGCGAACACGTTTTACCACGAATCCAGCTTCGTCACCGGACTGTGGCGGCTTTCTTGGTAGCAGAGTAGATAAACCACATGCAACATGCGGTTACATCGATATTCCACGACGATAAAGACAATGACCTGATTATCGTCGATAGCAAAATTGGTGTCAATAACAGCGTCGTGCGCTGCATCGAACACAGATCGGAAGTGGAGGATACAACGGTGAAGCGCGTAACCGACGATTGGCATATTCATAAAGTTGTGTCATGTCAATGTGCATTGATCGATATAGGTAGATAGGTGCGTGATTTGTTTCTGTAGCCGAGACAATTTTGACTAAAACTCCTCATCAGATTTTTTAACGCGATAAGTTGTAAATTATTTTAATGTCTGGAATGAATTTTATTGCAATTTATGAAAGTATTCATCAAAATCCATTTAGTTATTGTTATGAAAATTTGAACCGAATTCTATATCTTTTACCATTTTTATCGGTGTACACATTTATAAGAAATAATTAGTGAATTGACAATGTGGTAGCTATTGTGACGATGACATGTATATCGAATTTACTGCTTCAATTTAATTACACATTTTTTAGACGGAATGAAAAATTGAAATTAATTCTTACAATTAAATTCGATCTGTAAAGGAAGTGTTCCGTGTTTTTAACATCTTCCTAACCATCAGTAACTCGAACTTCCTGCTTCCTCATTCCTGCCTTGAGTGACGTATGTTATCGATACCCCTAATGTACACTCTGTGTATGTACTTACTTTAATGGCATGATATTGTAAGATTGATAGACTTTCAATGGAAATTTATTGAAATGATACTTTGCATGTCTGTTTAGCCGCTTTAGGTAAGACCTACTACGCGTTTGTCGCTGTTTGTGAATACTAGATGGCTATTGGTAATATAGATAAACGGTAAGATATAGAATCGGACGTTTCGGGTTTTAACGAAGGAAGTTTGAGTCAATTTTTCAACGAGTATCTTGTTTCAGAGATATATAAGCTCGTGTTTTTTTACTACTAATGTCGAATTTGTTATTGTAACTTGATTCGAGAATTACGTAACGAACGAAGAATCTGAACTAGTGAGTAAATATAGCTGTTATGATACATAACAAAGTGTTTCATAAGAAATAGATACGCACGACCCTTTCTGCAAAAAACATAATATTCACTATGTTCCGCGATGTGTTCGATACACAAACATAACAACAGACCTTGAATGGTCATCGAAGAATCTTAAAGTACATTCGTACGAAGTATAAATCGATCAAACCAAGATTTGCACTTATGCTTCCTCTTAGTCTGACTATTTATCATAGTTGCCAAATATTTCGACGAATCTAATAAACGTATTTATAAGGAACTAGATAACATGTATGTAATTATTCCTCCAGTGAAAAAGAATTCTCTGAAAGAAACTACGAACAAGCAATCTATATAAAATTCTACAGTATTTTTCAAATTCATTGCTTTCATTTTTGTTACTAATTCTGTTCGTTGCACTTAAATGCACGTATGTTAGTTAGGCAAATATTCCATTCGGAATCCACATGGAAGGACAAGCATCGTTCACGTGATCAATCTTCCTCGGTTCAAAGAACGAACGTATCCGACGATGCAAACGAATATCACTCCTGGGAAACATTGTCTGCGAAAGTAGCGTGACACTCGATCGAACACAGAACGTAGGCTGCTCCGTTCCAGCATTTTCGTTTCATTGCGTTAATCATGCGATGGCCAGCTGGGCGGCCGAGAATCAAAATCGGGAATGAGATCGAAACGAACTGTCTGCTTCACATGCTGAACAGCTACGAAATAACGCGATCCTCCACAAATAATAATCGTATTTATGTATAATCGTATACGCATATGTATGTATTTTGTATATCGCTATCACTATATGTATTCTGAAGGACATTATACTTTTAAATTTCTCATAAACCTATAAACATTCACAGTCTAACAACTATCAAATGAAAGAGAAAACAAATTCAATTAAACATATTATGGAAAGTTGTTTCTTGCATCAAGACAAAGAAATTAATAACCATATGCTTCACATCTTCAGGAAAGTAAATCCTATTATACACGTTAAATATCTCAGCTCTCTTATTCATGGTTTCTCTTTTCTATTACAACAGACAATACATATACATATATTAACAAGAGGAAAGCACCTTCTGTTTTTTCAAAGGACCGGAAAATTAAATTTGAGAATGAATTCAAAAGATGAAAGCACTTAATGAAAGGAGGAAGAAAGGCAAACAATCATATAATGGACATTGATATACCTGATATATAAGTATATGTAATAAAAATCAAGAAATGAATATACCTAAAATTTTCGTATATATACTATTGTTACGTCCTATGATCCCAACATATATCACCAAATATATCAACAAATGTCATCAGTTTAAATATACTTGTTCGGACCCGCATTAATCCAAAAGAACCGTTAATTGCCGTGTCTAAATTCCTCTTTACAGCGATCAAGTCTATTGCCGTCCTAGATTTAGATTTTTACTTACTGTGGAAGCCCTTAATTTATACAACGCATCCTTAACGTGGAGACTCTTCTTATTGCTCGTCACTGTGAAAGACGGGATAAGTGTCCGCCCCATCCTTATCCACCAGTTTTCCAACCAGCAGCAATGACCGTTGTCCTCATTTCCTTATCGAAGATTGCAATAAACGAATCCGCATGTCTCGTATTCCAGGCACACCCCATCAGTAGTTTTGCTCCTCGACCTCACGATCTCCGAACTTCACTCGTTAACAACTATTCGGTTAAAACGCACTTTCCAGTTTTTAAAAGTTATTGGAAACAAAGAGTTGTATTTAAATTGTTAACTCAGTGTTAATATCATTCGAACCACCCCTATTATCTTAACCAAAATAGGGTATTGGCTGATTCGTTTTCCCCTGTTTCAGCGTTGACATCTTGAAATCGTTTCGAGTGCGTACAAGAATATCGCTCGACGTCTCACCTAACTCATTACCAAAAGCTAAAGTGGGTTCATTGGCTATTTGTAATTCTATGGTTCCCGAACATGTTTTTAACACGTGCCTAGCTTCGACAATCGACATACCACGCAGTCTACGATCCCGTCACCGATTCGAAACTATTTCGATTTGGCTGCTATTCCATTTACGCCCATCTTCGAAAAGACGTAGAAAGATCCAACAGCTTCTTTCCTTTCTACGGAGGCGCCAAGTTTCTCGGATTTCTTCATTTTGCTTCAATAATGGACAATCTCGGAATTTTCCGGTTCCACATTCGATCATGATCTCTGTGGATTAGCATACTGCAGGCTGTTGATAAGCGTGGCGTAGATTTTCGTGACTGGTGGACTTCGTTGCTTACGGGTATGGGCGTGGACGTCATCTTCGAAATTTCCGAACAAAGAGATATTAAGGAACCTCTCGACGTTTTACAGTCGCATTTTTCCGACGTACACGTGCTGGATTTTGTTTCTTCGGTCGTACAGTTCACAGGATACACCGTGAATTCTACGAAATCCACTTCGCAACCGTCCGTGTTGTCTCCACCTGAAGCTATAGCAGTTATGCCCGTTGTAACCGATGTTGCGATTGCCAATTATATGTTGCGATGTGGCGATCAGTCAGGTTGCAACTGATCGGTGGATATCGCGAACCTTGAGCGCCATTAACGCTTAAGGTGGCGGAAGATTAAAAATGTAGAGTAATGTGTTCGCTTGGTTTATTTGCACTGTTTGGTATAAACGCAGGAGTACGTTAGGCGTTTCTACTAAGGCTGCTGCACGCTGAGTTTCTCTTGCTGACTGTGTGATGAAGACTGAATACTCGTCCCTTGAAGCGCCTGGTCCTTATATTCCAGCTCTCAGTCCAGGGGGTGTTTTTCTGTCCATATTTCCTTCCTTTCCGGTAACTATCTTACCGTCGTGGATGTATCTCATCTGGTGTTTATGTTTAACTTTAGAGCGTTTAACGTCGAGCACTCCGGGTGGCAGGCACCCTCTTGACGCACTGTAAGATTTATAACTTGGGAGGTAGGAATTTCCAACTTCCCCAAAAAGACTGATGTGTTATCTGTGTCGTAACCGAAGCCCACTCAAGATCCTGAACAACTGATTTGTCTAATTAATTTTTGTTTATGACGACGGTATCATCGAAACAAGAAAGACTCGTGGAAACTATAACTGTCGTACATTCTTTCCTGCTTTCTCCAACAGAAACATGAAGAGATCCGTTTCCTTTTTCCGACCACGATCGAGCATGCAAAGTCAAACTGAGACTGACTTGTTATTCCGTTCTCTCTCTATCTTTTAATCCGATTATCAACTTCGACTTCATCTAATTTGGGCGCTCCAATGTTCACGTACTGATCCGCTCGCACGGATCGCTACCGGTGACTACCAACGCGATTAAATTGCAATCTTCGATCTTAACGTTAGTACAACGCTTTGTTCGTATCGACTGCAACACACTACACGTATCATTAGGGGATTTACTCACATTGTTACATTACGATGCGATGTACTCCTGGCATTTGAAAAATCTGGCAACTTTACTTTTCATTAGGCAGCTGGCACTTAGGAGATTTTTGTTTCGGCACAGAAAGCTCCATCGCGTCCCGTCCTCTGGAATTTTTCTTCGACCCGCTTGCTTTTCGTCTCCGCGTTTTCCTTCGTGGCCTCTTACAGGGCGTCCCTGAATGTTAAAGACGTGTGCGCTTTCCTGATGTAGATTTGAACGCGCGTTTTGAACCGTCGCGATTCTCGACATCTTCTTCTTTCTCTTCTTCGTACTCGCCATGCTCAAACGCCAAAGCGATGAAAGCTCTTAGACGCTCTTGCAGCTCTCCCTTCTTACCAATTCTATTTAATTTTCGTTTTTTGAGGTCATCTTGCAACTCGACAGCTTTCATTGTTTCGATTCGCGTCAGCTTATCGTAAACAATGTTTCTTTCATCGGTGATTCTATTCTATATTTCTATATTTCTTATATTCTATATTTCATTTCTATCAGTGATGGTATTATCCGCGTTTGACCCTTCGCCTATCGTGGATAATGATTCAATTCGACTTCAACTCATTTTCACAATTACTACACGAATAATTCTGTTAAAGATTTCGATTTCTTTTTTCTTTAATCTCCACTCGAGCTCCCGCAATTATAATGATCTCTATTTATTTGATATATTTAAATAATTGAAACGATGATTATTTAACTAGGGATATTTCCTGATGTAGTAATGTAATACAACTAAAACAACTAAATTTGTACAACTAGTCAACTGCTGAGTAACAACTCAACACTAACAAGTATTCCATAACTAATGTGTAAAGACTAACTTCTGAGTGCAACTAGTCGAAACTTACTAGTAACTGACTATTCTCTCCACAAAAACGTCCTTTTATACCACAGTTACCGGTTCCCCTACCAGGCATATGTATCTTGCAGCTGTTGGTGACCCAAGATGGTAAGGGGCACCCTTTTTGATTGGCTATTCTCCTAAAGGGACACGGGCATGATGTTGGCCCGCTTAGCCCATTGATATGTCCCGTCCTACCAGATCCGTTAGGGGCCTTTCATTTCTTCACTATCTTTGTTCATGGGAATTTTCTCAACGGTTTTTTTCAGGATACTACAATACATAAAAGTCTACAGCATACAAGGACGCTTTACTTTTTGTTGAAGTAAGCCTTACTTCTAGGAAAACTCTACATCAGCACTATTGTGTAGTTTTCCCGGCCTTTGTAGTCATTAAAAATTATCAAGCATTAAATCAATAGGAAGTGTCTTTCAATCTTATAGCCTTTTTAGGGACATGGCTATGCACAGATTGTGGTCAGGTTAGTGTAGCGGGATATAGACAGGCCAGTTTACGTAACTATATAAATGCCTATAGGCCTATAGCTTCAGAGTTATGTTGTAATATAACGCTACCAGAACGCGCTGAAGTAGCATACACTGTACTTAAACTATTCCAACATTTATACTCGGATATACTTCTATTCCACACTCAACCATGTGTTCCTGTATTTGATAACAACAACACTTTTAAATATCTCCGATAATTTGCCCGCCTGAAAGTTCGGAATAACTGACATCCACTTGAATTCGCGATGTCGCGTTTCATCTTTTGCAACAACAGCACTGACGTTGATGCAACGAAAAATCGGGAAAGAGCAAATTCGAGTAACTGTAGGTACATATCTCAGAGGAGACAATATTTAGGGAGACTGATGATAACGGACGGTACTGAACGGAACTCGGACTCACGATGGCCTACTTGTCACATCGATGACACTGATTACACCGAAACCGGGTTAAGGCGTACGTGCTGGAGCATTGCACTTTGCTATAATGGACTGACAGTGTACAGCGAACAAACTGAAACGCAAAGTGCAATTCATTGCAATAGTAAAACTGAACTAGTTTGTGGACGAATATGAGAAAAATGTAGAAATTAATTCTGTACACGCGTACAAATCGTTTCGTTACCTTGATATTAAATCCAGGCAGGAATAAGCGCATCAATGTTCAGAGATCGTCGTTTATTTCACTTTTTCTTGCTTCAGATGGTATTACATATAGATAGCCTAACGACATATATTGGCAGGAAGTTTTTGGTTGTATGTATGGTGTCACCTACGCTTGATCGATAAACGCCATGTGCCTAAGCTTATGATCCATTCTCTTAGAATTACGTTTGTAACTTGTATTTCTAAAATTTGTGTGCACGTAAAAATACAGATGAAAAAGTTATTCGGTATATAACAGCATAATTACTATGAATATTCTAGCGTCGTGGAAAGATCATCCAAAAAAGTCAGGACGAAATATTTACAATGTTACGAGAAAGCCTAAGTACGGATAGGCTGAAAGGGACCGTAAACTTCCACGGGCCATGGGGCCCATCAATATGCTTCAGGTCATTCGGTCAAATAGTTACATGGAAGATGGCCTACGAGACCATGATCACGGACAGTTACGGAACACGTGCGTGGTGGACGTATGAAAAGATGACAAAGGGATAATTGAATGAGAAATTCCATTAATCGTCAGTTGTTAATCGAGAGTCTGGTTGCCAGGAGTTTATTAGTTGTGAGTCGTAGTTGAGGGAGTGTTGCTAGCGAGTTTGTTAATTAGAAGCTGGCGAGTTGTTATGACTCGTTAATTGATAGTTGTGAGTTGTGAGTTATCAATTTAGTTGTCTTAGTTATATCACATTACTGCATTAAATTCAAATTAAATAGCCGTCGTTTCCTGTTTAACTACAGTAAATAAATCCACCTATCAATATACTTATCATACAAAATAGAGATCATTAGCAATCCTGATTTCTAGAATTCTGATTTCTATAATTCCGACTTCTATTGTGGCGGCACTCGACAAATCAAATGCCGCCACTCGACACTGACTGTAGTCGGACGACGGCAGCGCAGTGGTTAGCGCCTTAGGTTACGAACGTTCGAAACCCGGGTTCTTCGAATTCCAGTGACTGGAGTCCGATTTTTCTTCCACGCGTCAAAAATAGAAGAATAATAGCCAGCATCTATAGCCAGTAACACAACAACTATCACGGACAAATACCACCTCACTATAATTCTGATTTTTATAATCCTGGTAATTCTATCATATTGAAAATAAAAATATATTTAACCTATTTTTAGTAGTTTAAGCGCTGCATTGCATGACGTAAGATTTTTTAGGAAACGTCACATTGCTTTGTTTCGATTTCTCCCCGACCAGAATTAGCTAATTTCGTGTGTCTAAAATTTCCACACACCAATTCAGAAAACGCGGTTCACAACGTCAAAGAATAACAACTTACCGCTATATTCCATGCAAGGACAGACAATCAGACTAAAAATTACTCCGTTGAACACATATCAGCAAACAACAATTAAACAATGATTCAAGAAGAAAGATAAAGCAAAGAAAATACTTACTATATTTTGGTAGGACGATATCCTATTACGATTTAGTTTCTTTTCTCATCGCGAAGTCCGCCGTATATTTTAGCAGAGGAACAGGTCACTGTTATCGTTGTAACAATTATTCGTAATGCGCGCAGCGAGGTTCGTGTCAGAAGGAATCTTTAAAATTGTGCGAGTTAGGGGCAAGGTAGCGATGACGAGGAAAAAGAACATTAAACCAATGCGTTTTCACGCTCGTTCGCAGGAAGGTCCGTACGTGTAACTGCCTGTATACGCGACTGCTACGACTGAAACTGGAATACCTTCTAAATATTCAGAAGACGCAGCTTCTGGAATGTTGTTCTCGTTATCAGTGAAAGTTGCACGCTATAAATAATATGTATGCGAATGGTGTACGGGTATAACCCGTCAGCAAAGACACCTGAAGAATATCAGGTGATATAGCTGCTTTTGTAAAGGGAACATCGTTTTTGGAGGAAGCAAACGATTTTGTATCGAAGCATGATAGAACAGAATTTACTTGTTAAAATATACATTGTCACGTATTGCGGTCCGCACGAGCCGTAACGCGAGCCGCCAAAGGAATACGTCATTATTCGCGAACTACGCGAGTCACAACTGTCGGGAAATGGAATTAAAGACACAAAATTTAAAGGAAATAAGAAATATGACGCATACAATTGTTTTAATATTACAATAAATTTATAAACAAATACACATTATTATCGAACAAAATTAAAATCTAACTAGGAATATCGAAATCATAACATCATATTGCCAGATAATAAAGTGATTGAAGTTTTTTTAATTCGAAGATAATTTCGCTTTTAAACGCAACCTGTGGAAACACTTGACGTTTACTTATGTTTCAAACATTTCGTCATAGAAAATTACAAGATAAATAGTGAAAACAGAGATTAGCAAATTTATTGGAACTAAGAAATTACGTACTTAATTGATAATTCTATAAATACTATAACCATTCCAGCAAAGTTAATTATAATTAGACTGTTTCTTTAATAAATGCAATATTCCTGACATGTCACTTCTACAAAACAATACGATACATCGCAAAAAAGTATCGAGTGTTTTACTAAGTTCAATGATTATGAACTAATGCTATAATGGACGAAGTCTTAACGACTAGTAAGCTTGTCATATATTTCAGTAAAATTAAGTTTATGGAGCAATACTATAACGAAACATTTAATATAAAAATATTTATATACATATTGCTTAAAATATTTATTTATATTGAATCAGATCTGTATCGCGACGGCACTAATCAGTCGATTTCATATTTCGGTTAAGATAATAGGAGTGGTTTGAATGATCGTAACACTAAATTAGCAGTTTAAATATACTGTTTATTTCCAACAACTTTCGAGACTTGAGTGTCTGCGCGTAGTGCTGCGAGAAAAATTGAGAAGCGTTTAGAGCCAATAATTGCACGCAAATTAAGGTTTCTTGGATTCGATGAGTTAGTAGCATCTTAAGGTCTTCCGATCGTAATGTCCGGTGATGCTGAGGTCTATGAAGAAAGCTAGTGATGGGTGCTGTCCGCCCTCCACTAACGGTTGCTCGTGGATAGAATTCCTCCTCGAATATCCAACACGAGAAAACTCGCTTTTCCCATGTTTTACCGCAATGAACAATAATCTCAAGGTGTGTTTCGACTTGAAACATGCATTATATAAATTAAGGACCTCGATAATAAGTAAAAATCCAAATCTCAGAACGGTAATTATCAATTCCTTAGCATTATTGCGGGCCCGAACAAGTACATTTGAGCACCTGTTCACCATCCTGACTGCGGAATGCATTATATTATATGATAGGGTCACATGACGTAACATTACTCATGGAAAACGAAAAATCATGGGAAGCTCTGAATACAGGACGCAAATAATAGAATATTATTACTATGAAATCCCAACCATGTCACATCCCTTCTGCATGGATTCTCAGTATACCGAGAAACTCATTGGGTGGCACGCATTACCAGAGCTTCAAGGATCGTTAAGGATTTCGTTTCAAACCATCCGATTTCCAGCAGCGTTGTACGGTGCAGCGATTTATTAATCGTAAACTATCCCATGGTTGGCTGAACCGCAATTAACCACGATGCCGTTTCCGCTTTTACATGATCACTTTTATCGTTAACGGTAACGTCGCGATGAAGAAATAGAAGAAATCGTACGGATCAGACGACCCAACATCATAGTTGTGATGAACAGATTTACATGTACTATTCCTAATTATTATCTATCCAATCGAAAGAATAGCTTAATTACAAAGGAACGCTGATGTAGGCATATCGCGTGGACGTGATCGAACGCAGGAATCATGGAGCGCTGCCGGAAATCGCGGCGGGATAGCGAATTAACCAGCTCTTTCAAACCATCTGCAACCGCGCGGCAATTATCACACACTCTAGGAAACGTATTGTTTCACTATTTTGCTATCGTTTTGCGATGCGGATAACAGTACAAGATAGAAAACATCATTTGAATCATCATTGTGAATACCTGCACCATACCGTGCTGGTAACCAGCAAGAGAATTTAGAAAGGGAAAGATTTCTCCAACCACGTGTTTCAGTGTTTGGAAATTGTGCGACTTACTCATGTTTTCAGGTGATTTTGTAGATATTTTGATATCTAGTAAAATCAAATTTTGACTATATTGGTGACATTATTAAGAAGCAGAAGAGATTAGAAAGGGCAGGTCTCTACGGCCGCGTTTCAATCCTCTATTATCGTAAGACATGCCTTTTGTTTGATTTTCTAATAAAAAAAAGTAAAATTGTGTAGCAATGCGAGGCTTCGATACGAAACAAGGTTTAATATAATTTAATAACCCCGTTTTTAAATCTGAATCACGCTTTCAACGGACAACTAGATTTCTAGTGTTTCAACGGGAATCCAAGCAATGTAGGCCCGACACTTGTAACCTTAAGTATGAGTACTAGAATATAAATATTATATGACTACGGAGGCAACGTGCATATAGTATAAGGCTACAAATCGAAGGAACCCGTGTTCAAATGCTAATTGTAATTTTCTTGGTTTACAGAATTCCAACTAATGGGCTTCGTCCGAGGCTGGAGGGGAAGGCCTAACACCGACGAAAACAATGAAGCCGTCAGCGGTCAAAGTCGGGCAAAAGATGTGCCACTCGAAGCTCATCGTCAACAAGCTGTGATAGCAGTTAGAATGCACTTCTAACTGCCATGTAATAGAATACAAATAGAAATTAGTCAATTAACAATATTACTAACCATGGAATTAAGATACATTTATACTAACCCCTCCCTCGGACAACAGCACTAACACCCGGAGAGTGGAACATAGACGTCCGCAAAATAACGCTGGCGTTGGTCGGGCCTCCAGGAAGCACAGAAGAAGAAATGGTTTTGTACGATACTGTAAATAAGGGTAAGCACAGTCCTCTGTGTGGGATAGCCGTATACTATGCACCAAGGGCCCGTACTTTCCTATCTATGCCATCGAAGCGGCAGTAGGGGCTCGCCGTAGTCTCTAATTTTGCCGTAGTACCTATAATACTTTTTTTTTTACTAAAATTTTACTTTGTTAGCGGAAGGAAAATAAGATTAGGTCGGGAGTGACTCGAAAGAGGACGGTTAAACAAAAAGCATGGTACAAAGGAAAGAAGCGGAATTAATAATATGTATGTAACTATTCATACAGCTGTTGCATAATGACAAAAACTAGAAGGGAAAGTCATTTATAACATTTTGACTTTATTGGTGGCATTATTACCAAGCAGGGAAGATTAGGAAGCGCAAGTTTCTACGATCGCGTTTCAATCAACGAATATCGAACATCATGCCTTTAGTTTTATTTTGTAATAAAAAAAGAAAAACTGTGTATAGTAAAGGGTAGCTTCGATATGAAAAAAGTTTTAATCCAGTTGCATCACCGAATTTTTAAATTTGAAACACACTTTTGTTGGAACCTACACCAAGATTTTTAATGTTTCAACGAAATTGCTAGCAATGTAGGGGTTTGCAATATTAAGTATGAATTGTAGAATAGAAATGTCACCACGATGGCGAAGTACGGTGGCGAAGTGAATATTGTATATGGCTACAAATCCAAGGTACCCGTGTTCAAAAGCTAATTGTAATTTTCTTGGTTCACAGAATTCCAACTGATGGGTTTCGTCCGAGGCTGGAGGGGAAGGCCTAACACCGACGAAAACAATGAAGCCGTCAGCGGTCAAAGTCGGGCAGAAGATGTGCCACTCGAAGCTCATCGTCAACAAGCTGTGATAGCAGTTAGAATGCACTTCTAACTGCCATGTAATAGAATACAAATAGAAATTAGTCAATTAACAATATTACTAACCATGGAATTAAGATACATTTATACTAACCCCTCCCTCGGACAACAGCACTAACACCCGGAGAGTGGAACATAGACGTCCGCAAAATAACGCTGGCGTTGGTCGGGCCTCCAGGAAGCACAGAAGAAGAAATGGTTTTGTACGATACTGTAAATAAGGGTAAGCACAGTCCTCTGTGTGGGATAGCCGTATACTATGCACCAAGGGCCCGTACTTTCCTATCTATGCCATCGAAGCGGCAGTAGGGGCTCGCCGTAGTCTCTAATTTTGCCGTAGTACCTATAATACTTTTTTTTTACTAAAATTTTACTTTGTTAGCGGAAGGAAAATAAGATTAGGTCGGGAGTGACTCGAAAGAGGACGGTTAAACAAAAAGCATGGTACAAAGGAAAGAAGCGGAATTAATAATATGTATGTAACTATTCATACAGCTGTTGCATAATGACAAAAACTAGAAGAGAAAGTCATTTATAACATTTTGACTTTATTGGTGGCATTATTACCAAGCAGGGAAGATTAGGAAGCGCAAGTTTCTACGATCGCGTTTCAATCAACGAATATCGAACATCATGCCTTTAGTTTTATTTTGTAATAAAAAAAGAAAAACTGTGTATAGTAAAGGGTAGCTTCGATATGAAAAAAGTTTTAATCCAGTTGCATCACCGAATTTTTAAATTTGAAACACACTTTTGTTGGAACCTACACCAAGATTTTTAATGTTTCAACGAAATTGCTAGCAATGTAGGGGTTTGCAATATTAAGTATGAATTGTAGAATAGAAATGTCACCACGATGGCGAAGTACGGTGGCGAAGTGAATATTGTATATGGCTACAAATCCAAGGTACCCGTGTTCAAAAGCTAATTGTAATTTTCTTGGTTCACAGAATTCCAACTGATGGGTTTCGCCCGAGGCTGGCGGAGAAGGCCTAACACCGACCAAAACAATGAAGCCGTCAGCTGTCAAAGTCGGGCAGAAGATGTGCCGCTCAACACTCAAATCGTCAACAACCTGTGATAGCAGTTAGACCGACCCTCTAACTGCCATGCAGTAGTTATAGTAATAGAAATATTCAAACTAACAGTTACTAACCATAGATTTTAAGGCGACTTAAAACTAACACCTCCCTCGGACAACAGCACTAACAACCGGAGAGTGGAACATAGACGTCCACAAAATAACGCTGGCGTTGCCCGGGTCCTCCAGGAAGCATAGAAGAAGGAATGGTGGTGTGCGATACTGTAAATAAGGGTAAGCACAGTCCTCTGGGTGGGATAGCCGTATACTATGCACCAAGGGCCCGTACTTTCCTACCTATGCCATCGAAGCGGCAGTACGGGCTGGCCGTAGTCTCTAATTTTGCCGTAGTACCTATAATACTTCTTTTTTTTTACTAAAATTTTACTTTGTTAGCGGAAGGAAAATAAGATTAGGTCGGAAGTGCCTCGAAAGAGGACGGTTAAACAAAAAGCATGGTAAAAAGGAAAGAGGCGGAATTAATAATATGTATGTACCTATTGATACAGCTGTTGCATAATGACGAAAACTGGAAGAGAAATTCATATGTAACGTTTTGACTTTATTGGTGACATTATTAACAAGCAAGAAAGTTTAGAAACGGCAGGTTTCTAGGACCTCGTTTCAATCCTCGAATATCGCACGACATGCTTTTTGTTTGATTTTCTAATAAAAAAAAGTAAAATTGTATAGCAAAGGGAAGCTTCGATACGAAACAAGGTTTAATTTAATTTAATAACCCAATTTCTAACCCTGAATCACGCTTTCAACGGACAACTAGAGTTTTAATGTTTCAACGAGATTCCAAGCAATGTAGAGCCGACACTTTTAAGCTTAAGTAGGAGTTCTAGAATAGAAATATCATATGACTACGGTGGCGACGTTGATATAGTATACGGCTACAAATCCAAGGTACCCGTGTTCAAATCCTAATAGTAATTTTCCTACTTGACAGAATTCCAAATGTTGGGCTTCGCTCCCACAGGGAGGGCTCGCTTATGCGAGCCAATGGGGGCGGCAACCCCACGTTCCCGCAGCCAGGGGGACCGTCGGAACAAGCGTCCCGCTTACGTGAGTCCCTATTTACTCCGCAGGGAAGGTCGCCGGGAGTGAAAGGCGTTTAATTACGGTTACATTCTCTCTACGTGGCCGTGGGTAGTAGGGCACCCACGATCCTGATGCCAAGGATGGGACCGTCGGGATATGTTCCCGGGTACAAAAGTACCTTGAGGCCCCTGCTTACGCGAATCTCATCTGGAACTGCTGAGCACGGTTAGCAGGTCGTCGGCCGACAGTGACGTGTCCGTACATCCATACGGTAGTCCCACCAACGACTACGGTTGGTACCACGGGCGGTCGAGTTACAGCCCGGAGGGAGTAACGACTCCTCTGCTCGGCCAATTAATGGGTATGGACTCGTGGTGGCTGTGGTTGATGGCCAAGATGCTGGCAAGAGGGCCGAATTAAGGTGATGGCTCCACCGAATGGCCTTCGACGGGTGAGCAGCGTCCCACCTGCTCCGGAACCGCCCTGGTGAGACGGGAGGGTTTACAATGTGCTCCGTTCGACCTGAGACGAGCGAAAGCCCCTGCTGGCTTAGCTAATCCAGGGAGCAAGGCCCTGGGTGCCTTGTGCCATGGTTGTGCGTGATCTCAACCCCTATGCTTCTATGGGGCCCGGGTACTGTATAGAAATTCTATCCGAGGAAAGCTCCCGTTATCAAAGATAATACTACTTGTTGGGCTTCGTCCGAGGCTGGGGGGAAAGGCCTAACACCGACCAAAACAATGAAGCCGTCAGCGGTCAAAGTCGGGCAGAAGATGTGCCTCTCAACACTCAAATCGTCAACAATCTGTGATAGCAGTTAGACCCACACTCTAACTGCCATGCAATAGTTATAATAGTAGAAATATTCAAACTAACAGTTACTAACCATAGATTTTAAGGCAACTTAAAACTAACACCTCCCTCGGACAACAGCATTAACACCCGGAGAGTGGAACATAGACGTCCGCAAAATAACGCTGGCGTTGGTCTGGCCTCCAGGAAGCACAGAAGAAGGAATTCCGGTGTCGGGTTACTGTAAATAACGGTAAGCACAGTCCTCTGGGTGGAATAGCCGTATACTATGCACCAAGGGCCCGTACTTTCCTACCTAAGCCATCGAAGCGGCAGTACGGGCCCGCCGTAGTCTCTATTTTTGCCGTAGTTCCAATAATATTCCTTCTTTTTTACTAACATTTAACTTTGTGAGCGAAAAAAAAATAAGATTAGGTCGGGAGTAACTCGAAAGAGGACGGTTAGACAAAAAGCATGGTACAAAGGAAAGAAGCGGAATTAATAATATGTATGTAACTATTCATACAGCTGTTGCATAATGACAAAAACTAGAAGGGAAAGTCATTTATAACATTTTGACTTTATTGGTGGCATTATTACCAAGCAGGGAAGATTAGGAAGGACAGGTTTCTACGATCGCGTTTCAATCCTCGAATATCGAACATCATGCCTTTAGTTTTATTTTGTAATAAAAAAAGAAAATCTGTGTATTGTAAAGGGTAGCTTCGATATGAAAAAAGTTTTAATCCAGTTGCATCACCGAATTTTTAAGTCTGAAGCACACTTTTGTTAGAACCTACACCAAGATTTTTAATGTTTCAACGCAATTGCTAGCAATGTAGGGGTTTGCAATCTTAAGTATGAATTGTAGAATAGAAATGTCACCATGACTACGGTGGCGAAGTGAATATTTTATACGGCTAGAAATCCAAAGGATCCCTGTTCACGGCAGATTGCTGGTGAGTGCCGAAGCGTGCAGACGTGTGTCCAGTGTCCTGTGAAGTTCACAAAACTACACGCGACGCCCATCTGTCGAAAGCGAATCCAACAAACCTAGCTAAGTGTTCACACAGCCTCTCGACTAGTTTTTTCATATTGAATTAACTAGCTCGATGATGGCCCAAACATTCCAAACAGGCTCTCCGGAGCTAAGTTATAACACCGCCGTTCTTCCTCCCTCGTGGCAAAGGGTCAATACATCTCTCTTTGCAAACAATACATAACAATGCAAACAATATAAAGCAAAAAGAAAATAACAAAGAAATCTACAACGTCAACCGGCTGATGAACTCCATAGTGAAGATCGAACCATCTCTTGTAAAGAAAGAGATAGCACAATGCAAAAGGTGTCAAAGGTACGGCCACACGTAGAAATACTGCAACCATAATTTCCGGTGCGTAAAATGTGTAGGTAGTGACCCCACTGACCAATGCACTAAATCCCCAGAAACCCCCGCGAAGTGCATCAAGGAGAGTGCATCAAGTGCATCCACTGTCAAGGAGAGCATCCTGCGAACTACAAAGGATGCTCAGCCTATAAAACACTACACAACAACAGGTATCCAAAATTGAGACAGAAAGAAATAACCAAACAAGAACCTAGACCCCAAAAATTCACCTCACCATCAATGTCCTATGCCCAGGCAGCACAAGGAAACATAAACAACTCGAAAACCCACAGTGGACACTCAGAAAATAGTGTTCCCACCCCACAAAACACAGACAACTTCACCAGACTCGAAAATCTTATCGAGAAGCAAACTGAGCAAATTAACAACTTGCTGTCCACTACTCACACTCTTCATGGACAAACTAATACGCACAGAAGCAAAATAAAACCAATGCGTATAGCTCTGTGGAACGCCAACGGTGTAACTCAGCAAAAGTTTGAACTAGAACTATTCTTAAAACAACAGCAAATCGACGTAATGCTGATATCTGAAACCCACTTCACCGACAAAAACTACCTCAAAATACACGGCTACAACTTCTACCATACCTCACATCCCAATGGAAAGGCCCACGGCGGCACCGGAATCATTATCAAATCCAGCATTAAGCATTAGGAGCTTCCATCATTCCAGAAAGACTACCTCCAAGCTCCAAACATAGCAATAGAAGGCTGCCATGGTACAATCACCACTTCAGCAGTATATTGCCCTCCCAGGCACTCCATTGCTAAAGGAGACTTTGTTTACTTCCTTGACGCACTGGGCAATAGATTCATAGCTGGAGGAGTCTATAGAACCAAACATATTCAATGGGGCAGCAGATTTATCAGAGTAAGAGGCAAAAATCTCTTGAATAGCATAATCACCAACAATCTCAATTACCTCGCCACATATGAACCCACATACTGGCCCACTGACACTAATAAAATACCTGATCTACTTGACTTCTTCATAACTAAAAGTATCTCACCAAGATATGTCCAAATCAACTCCTCGGCGGAACTCTCTTCTGAACATTCCCCCGTTATAGCAACAGTCAGTTCAACAATAATCGAGAATCCACCTAATGGCTTCATTCATAACCAACTCACCAACTGGCAGCTCTTTAGAGAAGTCTTTAATCGTTCAACTTCAGCCTTAATTTCACTAAAAACAAATGAAGATATCGAAACAGTCACAGAATACTTAAACACGAGCATAATAAACGCTATCCGCTTCTCTACACCTACTAAGATTTCTATCAGCAACCATGAACATCCCTATTACATATTTAAAAAAATCGCAGAAAAACGTAGATTAAGAAGAGTATGGCAGACCCATAAAACACCGGATGACAAACACAAACTCAACAACGCAACTAGGAAGTTAACAAAAATCAACAAAAAATACAAAAATTACCGTTTTCAGAAATATCTCGGCAATTTGTCCCCAGCTGACTCCAGCTGACTTCAACTACTCGCTATGGAAGTCTTCCAGGCAACTCACGCGCCCCCCGCAAGTAATCCCTCCAATCCGCCGTCCGCAAGGTGGATGGGCGCGTAGCCCTATAAAAAAAGCCAACCTATCTGCTAAACATCTATATAACGTATTTAAATCCTATTCTTCCAAAATTGCCGCCGATATCACCGAATACCTGCACTCTCCCTTCCAAATGTCTCCTCCTATTGAATCCTTCACTTCTATAGAAATTAATCCGTCGCCTAAATGACCTAATATGCAATAAAGCAGTCAAGGAACTTCCCATGAAAGGGATTGCACTCATCGCATCAATTTTTAACGCAATTCTTCACCTTGAATACTATTCCAAGGCCTGAAAAATATCACTGATTACTCTCATTCCTAAACCCAATATATGAAACCAATATAACCAATATATGAAACTAGCTCCTATCGCCCAATTAGTCTTCTACCTACTTTGTCAAAACTATTCGAGAAGATGTTAACCATTCGACTCCTTCCACTCCTAGAGGATTTGAAAACACTGCCAGATCCGGTTTTCGGAAGCAACATTCCACAATAGAGCAAATCCATCTCATAACGCACAATACCAACCAAAGCCTAGAAATGGAAAAATATTGCTCAACGGCATTCCTTGACATTCAACAGGCATTCGGCAAAATATGGCATGAAGGGCTTCTATACAAACTTAAAAAAATTCTACCACACACCTGCTACTCCATCGTAAAGTCCTACCTAACCAAAAGACAATTCATCGTTAAATACTTAGACGCCACTACCACAACATTCCCAATAGAAGCTGGCATACCACAAGGTAGTGTCTTCGGACCCCTGCTGTTCTCCATCTACACTGCCGATTTACCAATATCAACAGAAATAACTAGCAACATTTGCTGACGACACAGCGCTATTAGCTTCCCACGCAGACCCGATAATTGCTTCATCCACTCTCCAGCCATGTCTGGACCTTATGGAGATGTGGTTTCATATATGGAGCTTCAAAATTAATGAAAACAAATCCACCCATGCAATATTCACGCTGCGAAGACAAACCTGTCCCCAGGTCATCATTAACAATATATCAATTCCTAACAAGGATACAGTCAGATACCTGGGAATGACTCTGGACAGGAGATTAACGTGGAAACAATACATCACAGACAAATCGAAGCAACTCAGGGACGAACTCAAAAAATTTTACTGGCTCATTGGCCGTCGCTCCAACCTAAGCATGCAGAACAAAATTACGCTCTATAAGACCGTAATAAAACCTGTCTGGACATACGGAATCCAACTATGGGGAACAGCAAGTAATTGCAACATTGAAATACTCCAACGCTTTCAATCGAAAACGCCAAGATCCCTAATAAATGCACCCTGGTATGTTACCAACGAAACCGGAAAATTAAATTTGAGAATGAATTCAAAAGATGAAAGCAATTAATGAAGGAAGGAAGAAAGGCAAACAATCATATAATGGAGATTGATATACCTGATCTATAAATATATGTAATAAAAATCAAGAAGCGTATACTTTAAATTATTTTAAATACTATTGTTACGTCCTGTGACCCCAGAATATATCCTCATCCATCCTTTAGTCAAGATGGTCAACAACTTTTCAAACATACTCGGATCCGCGGTAATCTATTGCCGTCCTCAGATTTAGATTTTTACTTACGCTCCTTATTACTCGTTACGGTAAAACACGGGATAAGTGCCCCATCCCATCTTTATCCACCAGTTCTTTCTTCACCCAATTGGCAGCAATGACCGTTGACATGTCCTCGCTTGCTTATCGAAGATTGCAATAAACACATCCGCTTGTCTCGTGCTCCAGAGATACACCCATCAATAGTCTTCCTCCTCGTCATCACCGTCGCCGAACTTCTCTTGTTAACAACTCTTCGGTCAAAACACACTTTCTAGTTTTTAAAAGTTGCTGGAAGTAAAGAAAGTGCGCCGATTATCGTATGGAGACAAGAATTTACGACTCTCGTTGACGCCTTGTACCGCGAATGCGTCTGCTCGCAAACACGGCCGAACAACTATAGTGATATTATTTATTTTCATTTATATAAATTTTCTAATAGTTTGCTTCATTTTCGCTTTTCAATCGTTCCATTCCACTCCATTTACGTCCATCTTCAAAACCACGTAGAAAGATCCAACAGCTTCTTGCCTTTCTATGGAGACGCCATGGTTCTCGGATTTCTTCATTTTGCTTCTAAAATGGACATCCTCGGGATTTTCCAGTTCCACATTCGATCACGATCTCTGTGGATTATCATATTGCAGGCTATTGACAAGCGTTGCGTACATTTTCGTCACTGGTGGAGTTCGTTACTTACGGGTACGGTCGAGGACGTCCGTTCATCTTCGAAATTTCCGCTCAAAGATACTAAGAAACCTCTCGACGTTTCACTGCCGCATCTTCCCAGGAGGTGTTTTTCTGTCCATATTTCCTTTGAGGGAGGAATCTATTTCCATCCAGTTTTGCAACTATCTTACCGTCGTGAGTGTATTTCATCTGGCATTGATGTTTTGCTTTAGACCCATCGAGCACTCCGGGTTGCAATTACCCTCTTGACGCACTGTAAATTTTACAACTTGTGAAGTAAGAATTTACAATTTCCCAAAAAAGACAGATGTGCTGTCAGTATCGTAACGGAAGCCCACTCAAAATGCCTAACAATCGATTCATCTAATAAAGCGTCTTAGGCTCAATATTATATACATTATACGCGTTCGACATACCGACATCTAGCAACAGCAAAATGCTGACATTCGCGTAAGACTTTCAGTTGTCAGTAGCATATGTACTTCCGCGACACAAAATAACATCACAAATGTGGGAAGAATACTTCCAACACTTAGGGGACAAGTACATCGCAGCGGGAGACTACAACTCAAAGCACACGCTATGAGGATCAAGAATTACTACATCTCGGGGCAGAACTCTGGAAAAATACCTTAGAAATAATAACCTCAATATGTTATCCACAGGAAGACCGACATACTGGCCGACTGACCTGAACAAAATACCAGACCTACTTGACTTTACAGTTACAAGGGGACTAAACACAAACAAACTAAAAATAACATCCAACCTCGAGCTTAGCTCCGATCATACACCCATAATAATTGAATACAGAAACAAACCAATACTTTATAGCAAACCAGATACACTGCAATAAAACCACCAAATGGCAAACTTTCAAAGAAATAATAGAAAACAGAAAAAACTGCAACATCCCGTTGAAAACTCCTGAACACATAGAACAGGCAGTACCCGAATCGCCAAGGAAAAGATCTTCAGAGGTGACAAGATCACCAGATATATGAGAAAGTCCCCAGTGGAGGGGAGCGCGTGCAAGACAACGAGAAGCCTGGCCAGGAGCCAGCCGAGGGCAACGAGGGACGAAGCGGCCAGCACCTCGGAGCTAGACACACCGGCGGAAATGTCGGACAGCGGCAGGGAAGCGGCGGCACCAAGGGAATGTCTCAGGAGGAAGGCCATGGCGAACAGAGCAACGGCCGAGACCGAAGGCAACGACGAGGACAGTATCGTCATTAAGATGAGCGAATGGAAGGCGATGACGGAAATCATCACAGAAGTCTTCCGCGAAATCCAATACATAGGTAGCAGACTCTACCTCGTGAGCAAAAAGGATACCGACATCAAGAAAAGGAGGGACGCCATCAGTAAAAAAGCGATCAAGCTCCACTCGATGTTGGACGAGATGAGGCTCAAGAGGAACGCGAGGACAGTCACGGCCACCAGCATGACCACCCCTCCGGGGAGGACTGAGGAGAAGGAAGGAAAAAGGAAGGAGATATCGCCCGTCGAGGGGAAGGGCGACACCAAGAGAAAGAGACCAACGACCGTGGAGGCCTCCTACGCAGGAGCCTGTGCCGGCAACAGCTCGGTAAAAGCGACTACGGAATGCACGGACAGCGATGTAAAGGAAGACTGGATCCCTGTCCGCGGAAGGAGAGGAAAAGGAACGGACACCCCGACGGTGGTCAGGAAGGCGAACGCAGGAAGGGCGGCATTGGGCAAGCCAAAGAGGCCGGAGGGACCGAAGAGGATACGTAACAGACCCGAAGCCATCCTCGTCAAAGTAGGGCAGGACAAGGAGTGGATCCAGGTCTACAAAGACTTGATGGGGGCAAGGGAAACCCTAAAAGAGAGCTGTGGGATTAGGAGGACCAGAACAGGTGACATCCTGATCGAGCTGAAAGCAGGTAGCAACGCCAAAAAGACCGCGGCGGATATGAACACGGCGCTAAGAGGCAAGGTGAGAGCGCTACCAATGCGCGACAAGACCTCCGTAGAGATCAGGGATATAGACCCGCTCGTAGGCAAGGAAGAACTAGCCAGGGAGATAGTAGAGCAACTGGGCGTAAGCGACATCACTGAGGTCGAAGTAAAGACCCTAAAAATGGCG
The DNA here is from genome assembly GCF_910591885.1 of Bombus terrestris. Lineage (NCBI taxonomy): Eukaryota > Metazoa > Arthropoda > Insecta > Hymenoptera > Apidae > Bombus > Bombus terrestris. The sequence goes on from NC_063274.1 coordinate 2,401,993, forward strand.
CCGTGGGGCACCCAATCGGCAATAGTGACGATGCCGAAAGCCTATCTGGCCAAAGAGGGGGCGAGCCGGAAGATCAGAACCGGCTTGACGATAGCCTCGATAAAGGCACTACCCAATGTGGTAAAATGCTTCAGATGTCACATGTTTGGGCATATCGCGAACAAGTGCACGGCGATAAGCCCTGGAAAGGAGATTTGCAGGAAGTGCGGAGCCAAAGACCACACGATAGCTGCCTGCGTCAACGCACCCTGCTGCTCCATCTGCAGCAAGGAGAAAGGAGTGAAATTTGACCACGTAACCGGATGCCTGGCTTGTCCAGAATATAGAAGGCGGTTGAAAGCGAGTAAATGAGGATACTGCAGATAAACCTCAACAGATGCAAGCTGGCGCAGGACATGATGCACCAATGCGCGATCGAACTTAGGCCGGATATAATAATAATTTTCGAGCCGAACAGGCAGCTACCGCACTGGTTTAATGACACCAAAGGAGACGCCTCGATATGGGTCACACTCCTCAATGGCAAGCTGCCTGATGAAACAACGGAGGTCAAGAGCGACGGGATAGTGGGCGTCCGTGTTGGCGACGTCTTCTGCTTCGGCGGATACTGTTCGCCCAACATAAATAAGCCAGCATACTGCAAATACATAGACACGCTGTCTGCTATGACGAAGAGCGTTGCTAAAAGACACGACAAGGTCGTCGTGGCCGGAGACTTCAACGCAAAGTCAACCTGTTGGGGAGAATCGACCACAGACAAGAGAGGGAGAGTCTTAATGGAGGCACTAAGCGCCCACCGGGTGTTTCCATTGAGGCTCAAGGAAAAGTACACCTTCTTCATGAACGGGAAGACGAGCTTCTCCGACATAATAAGCGTATCCAACAAGGTCAGCGAGATACACGCCGGAAGCGCGGTCTTGGACAAATACTCGGCCTCGGACCATCTGTACGTGCTCCACAGGTTTAAGACGAGGAGGACCCGAACCGTATCGAAGTTCTACAGGTACGTGACCAAGCACATGTCGCCGGAGGAGTTCCTGAGCAGATTCGACGACACACTGAAGAAGGAGGACCTCAACGCGGCTAGCGGTGAAGATGGGGCCGAGCCCTTGCAAAAGAGCATAGAAGGTACGTGCGAAGGGATGCTAAGGAAGTCGAACGGTGCGGCGAGCCGCAAGTACGCGAACTACTGGTGGAACCCGATGATCGCGGAACTGAGAGCGCAGGCGCACAAAGCGCTCAGGAAGGTGACGAGAGAAAGAAAGAAGAATGCCGGCAACACCGAGCCCCTCGTCAACGCCTACAAGGAGATCCGTAGGCAGTTAAAAAAGGAGATCGCCTGTAGCAAAAAAACAGTTTGGGCAGAATACTGCAAGATACTGGAGAGCGACCCTTGGGGTAAACCCTATCGCACGGTCATGAAGAAATGTAAAAGCAAGGGACCAACAAACGACATGCCGATCGACATGGTGAAGGCAGTCCTACGGAGGCTATTCACCCTGGGACACGGACCCCCCCATTATGAGGGCCGCGAAGAGGCAAAGACCGAAGAAGAAGGAGATATTAGCCTCAGCGTCACCATCGGCGAAGGCGATGTCGTCGATGCCACCGGAAGAATGAACTCCAAGAAGGCTGCAGGAGTCGATGGCGTGCCGGGCGAGATCGCGAAGCTGGTAGCGAGTCGCAGGAGCGAGCTCGTGACAAGGGCGTTCAACGGCATCACCGAATCAGGAAGGATCCCAGACTGCTGGAAGACGGCCAGAGTAATACTGCTAAGGAAACCGGGAAAGGATCCCAGTCTCCCCAACGCGTACCGGCCGATAAGCATACTCCCAACCATGAGCAAGATCTGGGAAAAATGCTTTAAGAGGATCATCGAGAGATGCATCGGGACGGACCCGTTCCATCGGAGGCAATATGGCTTCAGAAAGAAGAGGAGCACAGTAGATGCCATCACGCAGGTGATGAAGTTTGCCAACATCTGCAAACAGAAGAAGGTAATATGCGTGATGATGACCCTGGATATTAGCAATGCCTTCAATTCGCTCAGCTGGAAGAGCATATACGAGGAATTTGACAAGAGGAAGCTGCCATGGAAGGTCAAAAGACTAATCGGCAGTTACCTATCCGGAAGGAGGATCATCGTGAGCAACCAGCACGACACAGTGGAGCACGAGGTGGCGGCGGGAGTTCCGCAGGGATCCATCCTCGGACCATTCCTGTGGAACTTGGTATACGACCGGTTGCTCGAGAGACTCGACAACATGCCAATGGTCAGAGCAACCGCCTTCGCGGATGATCTGGCCATCACATGTTCCGTCGGGAGGAGCGAAGATGCCTCCGTCAAGGTCAACACGATGCTAAGGATCGCCAACGATTGGTGCACGAGTGTCGGGCTCACCCTGGTGAGGGAAAAGACGGAGGTCATGCTCATCACAAGCTTGCGAGTGCCGAGAGTGGTGAAACTCAGGTTGGGCTCCTCGGACATCGAAACGGTCGATCGCATCAGATCGTATCTCGGAGTCGTCATCGACTCCAGTCGGAGGTTCGGTGCGCATATCGAGATGGTGTGTAACAGAGCCGACAAGTTAATAGGAGCCCTTAGGGGAATTCTACCCAACATCAACGGGCCGCCCAGCCTGGCTCGTAGGCTCTACTACAATGTGTGGGAGTCCATCGTAACTTACGGAGCACCGGTGTGGGCTAGAGCAGCGAATACCGATAAGAACAGGAAAAAGCTGAAACGAGCACAACGAACGGCCCTGTGCATAACAACGACGGCATACCGTACCGTCTCCCACGCGGCACTTTGCGTGCTGACCGGGAATCTCACGATTTACATAAAGATAAAGATGCTCGGAGAGACCTACGAGAGGAACAAGATCCATGGGTCCAGGATTGGCACGGATGACGGCTCCAAGCTGAAGGAGGAACTGGAGGCGATTCGCAAGAAGGCCCAAGAGGACTGGCAGAAGGAGTGGAACAACTACAAAAAGGAAAATATCACAAAGAAGCTAATACCGAGTGCGCTGCTATTTACCAAAAAGAAGATGGACATCGATCACCACACCATGCAGCTGCTAACCGGGCATGGGAGCTTCGGTGTCTATAGGAAAAGGATTGGCGGGGACAGCGACAGCAACTGTCTCGACTGTGGAAACCCGATCGACGATGCAGAGCACGCCCTCTTCGCGTGCCCGAAGTGGACGGACAGAAGGATCGAGCTGGAGAACGCTCTGGGCGGGAAGATAGACGTGGGCAATCTGATCGCCACGGTGACCGCCAAGGACGAGAGCTGGAATAAATTCAGGCAATTCTGCAAGACCGTCATGTGTCACAGGAGGGTGACAGCGAGGGCCTGGGAAGAGGCAAGGAGGAGAACGAGCGAAACAACAACTACGCGGAGGAATGAGGGCAAGAACATGAAACAACGGAAAACCGCAGAAGGAGACCAGCCCAGTATTCTGAACTGGCTGAGAGGACGACATGAGCAGTAACTGCCCGAAGAAGTAGATACAACGGGGCACGAAAGGACAACCCTGATGACTGCCGACAGGTTTTACCGGGGTTGTCTGCCCTCTAAGCGGAGGAAGAAGGAGGAGGGGTTTTTAGTGGGTATGGCAACGACATCCGACCGACTCCCACATAACCCAGTGATGCGGCTCACTGGGCATGCGTAATAGCATTTTCCCCTCCCCACGCAAAAAAAAAAAAAAAAAAAAAAAAAATAGAACAGGCAGTAGCAACATTGACAGCAACTATCTAAGAAGCAGCAAGGACAATCACTACACCCGAATCAACCAGCAGACGAACAATAACATTTTCGCAAGAAATACTCGACAAAATTAGAGAAAAAAGAAAAGCGAAAACAAGATGGCAAAAACACAGAACTCGAGAAAACAAAAAACACCTAAACAAACTTGCAAAGGAAATAAAAAACAAAATAAAAGAGCAGAACAATAATGAATTAGCAAAGTTCATAGGGACACTCTCTACACACGAGAACACCAACTACTCCCTATGGAAACACATGGGCAAGAAGCAACGAAGAACAAGCTGAAGAATTCTCCAACCACCTCTGCAACACATTCACACCACACATTATCAACAACAGCAACCTCAAAAGTCATACGGAGGAGGATGCGCAAACCACTATTATCACAACCGACAAGTATGGTAATACACCATACCTAGAACAACAGCACAAGAAATTAGAAATATAATCGATAAAACGAAAAACAACAAAGCACCAGGAATCGACTTAATCAATGACAAAATCTTGAAAAACCTTCCGCCAAAAGCAATAAGACTAATGACAATAATATTCAATGCAATTCTAAGAATTCAATACTTACTTCAATACAAAACCAGGCAAGGACCCACACCAAACTGCATCTTACAGACCAATATCACTGCTTTCAGTATTTTCCAAAATAGTGGAAAAAATAATTGTAGAGAATTGTGGATCTTGATGGTCGAAATATTGTTATGGAAACATTAAATTTACACTGGGCATTACTATTAACGTAGACACATATTTATTTTATAAACGACTTCTAGAATATTCATCGATACATACTTGCACGCGTCTTAGCACTTTCTTCCATACCCGACCTTTCGTAGACTGTTAACCGACCAAACTGTTTACATTCATCTGTTTTTCAGTCGCCGCGCACACACATATCTCCACACACTGATATCCTCAAACAAATATCTCCACTACGCATTCGACCTAGTCCAGCACAAAAATTATACATATCTCAATAATAATATATTACCGGATAAAAACAATAATAGAGATAAAAAAAACTAATACCGAAACACTAATTTGGATTCAGAATCAAACACTTCACGATAGAGCAAATGCACAGGCTTATCAACGAAATAATAACAGTACTAGAAAACAAGGAATACTGCACAGCCCTCTTTATGGACATAGAGAAAGCATTTGACAAAATTAACCATGAAAGCCTACTACAAACAATTAGGAAACAATTCCCGGAGCAAATACACCAATTAATAAAATCCTACCTAAGCAGCAGAACCTTCGTAACAAAAATCAAGGACACACATTCTGAAGTTAAAGACATCAAGGCAGGGGTACCGCAAGGAAGCGTCCTAGGCCCAATACTATACACATTATACACGGCAAACATACCAACAACTACCAATAGCGCAGTACTGACATTCGCGGACGACACAGTTATACTAGTCAGGCATACTAACTCAGAAACGGCAGTCAAATTACTACAAGAACATATCACAAAAATAGAAAAGTGGTTACAAGAGAAACAAATAAAAGCAAATCCCAATAAATGCAACCATATTACATTCACGCTGCGAAAGCAGATACAACCAAACATCCTTCTGAACGGCACGCATATAACACAAACAATGCAAGTCAAATACCTAGGACTCCATTTAGATACACAACTCACATGGAAACAGCATACTAAATCAATAATAGACAAGGAGACAAATGCATTGGCTAACAAGTCGAAAATCCAAATTAAGCAATTAATAAATTAAAAATATATAAAACGATCATAAAACCAATCTGGACGTACGGAATACCACTATGGGGGCAGCAGCAATGAGCCACATAAATAGAGTCGCTACAATCGAAGATACTGAGAACAATATTTAACGCCCCAATGTATGTGAAACGAGGATATACGCAGACTTAAAGATACCAACGGTCAAACGAGAAATTGTCAGGTACGCAGAAAAATACAAGCGAAGGACGGCAACACATCCAGCTGGCTACTAAAACGAGAAAAACTTTCATAGAAAGAAGACTAAAAAGAAACTACTGACTTCATTAAAGAAATAAAATAGTCAAACTCGAAGATGGTATCCCACTGGGGCTAGTCATTCACATGTTATTTAGCAATTAAGTTAGAAAAATTTACCAAATGTCCAGATGGACAAATTGTAGTGTAAATTAAAAAGAAAGAAAAATCTAATAAATTTTTGTTTATAACAACGGTGTCTTCTAGACAAGAAGGACTCGTGCGAATTACAACTGCCGTATATTATTTCCTACTTTCTCCGATAGGAACAGAAAGAGATCCGTTTCCTTTTTCGACTACGATCGGGCTTGCAAAATCTTATTCCGTTCTCTGACCACCTTTTAATCCGATTATCAACTTCGACTTTACTAATTTGGACGCTCTTATTTTTACGTATTGATCCGCTCGCACTGATCGCTACCGGTGTCTATCAACGCGGTCAAATTGCAATCTCCGATCTTAACGTCTCTACGACGCTTTATCTGTAACGACTGCGACACACTACATGCATTTTTAAGGGACTTACATTGTTAAATTGCGATGCGATGTGTCCGTACTCCTGGCATTTGAAACACCTGGCAACTTTGCTTTTCGTTGGGCAGTTCGCACTTTAGTGATTTTTGTTTCCGCACAGGAAGCTTCGTCGCGTCCCGACCTCTTGGATTTTTCTTCGGCCAGCTTGCTGTTCGTATCAAACGTGTTAATTTATTTAATGACGAGATGAACTAATACTTGCGATAGTCAGATATATTTAAAGATTACTCTAAATATAGAATACAGAGTTGGTATAATACGCCTGAATCGTTGCTCGCTCAATGCTACTCGCTGTAAGGATACCAGAAAATGATCGTCCTAGAGAGCATGTTCGTTTATTTATACTGGTCGGGGACTACCGGAAAGGTTGACCTCGACTCTGGTTGACGATTCCAGGTAGGGACGATATTGCTTTGTCCGGAGTTTATTTACTTTTAAATTTTGTACATAGTAACGATGTCGATACTGCCAGGCAAGACAACCACATAATTCACTCTCGATTTGGATGGTCCTATGACTTATGTGCCGCTACATCATCTCCTTACTAGTGATAACATTTTTTTTTTTTTTTTTTTTTTTTGTAGTTAGTTTACAAATTTCGTGGGTAATTCCCAAACCCAACGAACTATAGCGCTTATCCGAAATTTGCTTGTAGCGTATCAGGAAATCGAATTTTCCTGCCCGCATTTGATGTCTAAACGGTATTATTATGACGCTTTGTTGTTCGATATTGTCATCTACAAGGAACACGGGTTCTAACGGGGTCTCTGGAGACTGTTACGTTTCTTTTATTTATTTTTATGATGAAATTCTTTTCTCCGCGCTGTATCACCTTGTATGACCTGTCGTAAGGTGTTTGTGGGGAACTGTGGACAACGTCGTTACGCAGCAATATATAGGGTGACGTTGCGAGTTCACGGAAAATGAACACGTTTTTCGTACTATGTCGAGTGATCGGTTGCGGCTTTATTTCTTCGATTCGCGTATTCGGAGGTACGAAAAATTCCCCTGGCAATCGTATTCCTACACCGTGGATCATTTCAGCAACCATTGCGTTCAGGTCCTTCTTAATGGCTATTCAAATTCCTAATAGTACGATCGGTAAAATTTCAACCCAGTTGCTCATATCGTGGCGTTTGATTACCGCCTTCAACTATCGGTCGTATTCCTTAAAAATAACAGGAATCGTATAGCTTTCGTAAATTTACTATAAATTGACTCGAATTTTTGACTATTGTGACTCGAATTGGCGTCCTTGATCGGTAGTTATTTTGGATGGTATGCCAAAACGAGCTATTTATGTTGAACGGAGAGCTGAAGCAACGGTTGATGTTTCCTTATCGGCTATGGGTATTGCTTCGGATCAATGCGAGAAACGGTCGATACACGTTAGACAATATCGATAGCCTTGCGAATACTGCATCACGATAATGTTTACGTGTATGTGTTCGAATCTATCTGCCGACGCTTCTGTCACGTAAACTTGAGACTTTGATTATAAAAGGAAAGGAAGTTGAGCCGTAACTCAACTATTAACCTTCTAGAACTTTATAGAACTTTATTATAAATACAATGATTACAATGATTTTGCAGAGGCAGAATGATACTGAATCAGAGAAAGGCTGAACAAGAACTGCCCGAGCTGGCTGAAATCTCGGCTAATATAAGTTTTGGTTTGGGGATAATGTGCAAAAGAGTCCGAAGGTCGGGGGTCGATGTCTTATCTCTGGTGTAGATTAAGATGTGCTTGATGTCAAACGTTCAGACTCGGAATGCTACGTGCCTGGTGACTTTACATCGCTGATACGGAATACACTGTCGTGCCCAGTTTCTGCAGTTTTTGATAACCGACAACCAGACGAAACGCGTCGTCACCAGGTTTTGTGTAGCGCGCATCCCGAGATGAGAAAGTCCGTGGTGCGAATTGAATACGCTACGCCGCAGGGCTTTCGGTACATACTTCGTCGACCGATACATCGCAATATATCACTGTTATGGCAGGGAAAACGTATTTTTTTCAGTTGTAACGCGTATGTACCGGAGTTGACGAAATCGCGTAGCACGGTGTCATTTTCTTGCGCGGTGGCGGGAGTTTGGTCGTCTACGGACTTCCCAATCTCTTCGATGCGTGAAAGAGCGTCGGCAACTTTGTTGTCCAGATCTTTTACATAACGGATGTCGGTCGTGAATCGTCCGACGTAATTGAGATACCGAAATTGTTGAGGCGAACATTTCTCTGGATGTTGATTAAATACGTATGCCAAGAACTTGTGATCGGTGTATATTACGAAGTTTCCCCTTCTACAGTGTGTCTAAAACGTTGCAAGAAGTTCGCGGTCGTATGCGCTGTATTTTTGCTACGCGGGGGTCAAGGAATTGGAAAGGAATCCTAGCGGCTGTCATTTATCGTACACGCGTTGTTGTAAAACTGCCCCTATCGCTTAATCGGACGCAACTACCGCGAGGCTGACGGCCCGTTCTGGCACTGGATGCGCTAATGTCACCCAGTCATAAATTGGCGATAGAAAAACTAACGGGGTCTAACGAACAACCCGCAGGCCATCGAGACGACAACGTACAGAGTGTCTCCGTGTCAGAAAACAGTAACAGCATGGCCACCTGTGACCTGAATCCCGGCGACACCCCCCCCCACAGGGTCCAAACCAATACTATATAAACCTTCCTAAAATCAACTCTCGAGGCTCTCTGTTTTAACATTCTTACACTGTCAGTCTGTTGGATACACGTAATAAAATCTGGCAGTATATCTAAAGTCTGAATTTTTTTACTTTGCTCCTGAAATAATTAAACTTATGCGAAATGATTCGAAGGACGCGAGGAAACCACCAGTGATCTTCTCAATTTCACGATTCCGCGTGTCTCCGACGTGACAACACCAATGATGAAATTATCCGCGTTTGATCCTTCGCTTATTGTGGATAATGATTCAACTCGACTTCAACTCAATTTCACAATTACTACATGAATAATTCTGTCAAAGATTTCGCTCTCTTTTTTGTTCAATCTCCACTCGAGCTCGCGCAATCATTGTGATCTCCATTTATTTGATATATTTATAAAAATTGAAACGATGATTATTTAACTAGAGCTACTCCTTGATGTAGTAATGTAATACAATATACAAATACTTCTCTGCACCAAAATGTCCTTTTATATCACGGTTTTTACTTCTCATACCATGTATATGTACGTTGTACCTGACGGTAACTTATGATGGTCAGAGACAAAATTTTCGACTGCCTATTTTCCTAAAGGGACACCGGCATGTTGCTGGCCCACTTAGCTCAATGGAATGTCCCATGCTTCCCGGCCAGTTAGGGGCCTTTCATTTTTTCACTAACTATAGTTCACCGGAATGTTCTCAACGGTTTTATTCGTCATTATTCATCAATTACGCCAGTTACAACTGTCGGGAAATGGAATTAAAAACACAAAATTTAAAGGAAATAAGAAATATGACGCGTACAATTGTTTTAATATTACAATAAATTTATAAACAAATACACATTATTATCGAACAAAATCAAAATCTAACTAGGAATATCGAAATCATAACATCACATTGCTAGATAATAACGAGTGATTGAAGTTTTTTTAATTCGAAGATAATTTCGCTTTTAAACGCAACCTGTGGGAACACTTGACGTTTACTTATGTTTCAAACCTTTCGTCATAGAAAATTACAAGAAAAATAGTGAAAACAGAGATCAGCAAATTTATTGGAACAAAAAAAATACGTATTTAATTGATAATTCTATAAATACTATAACCATTCCAGCAAAGTTAATTATAATTAGACTGTTTCTTTAATAAATGCAATATTCCTGACATGTCACTTCTACAAAACAATACGGTACCTCGCAAAATAGTAACGAGTGTTTTACTAAGTTCAATGATTATGAACTAATGCTATAATGGACGAAGTCTTAACGACTAGTAAGCTTGTCATATATTTCAGTAAAATTAAGTTTATGGAGCAATACTATATCGAAACATTTAATATAAAAATATTTATATATGTCGGAGAGACACTAGGATCGATGGTGTGGACGTGTTATGAATCTTCGCCAGTATTAGCCATTGTCAAGGTACGATCCAGAGTTTATTGGCACAAGTATGGAGATGTGAGATTTGACAAATAACTGCGGCGGTTAGGTACTCGCAATGCGAATGACAATAGTCTTAGGTCCGATAATCCGCGGTCAACGGAACTCTTTTACCCTTTACTCGTTGGCAACTCCTAGGTGGTACTCTCAGTTAGCACGCGAATTAAGCACTCTGTCGAAATGATACCTTAGTCGCACTCGAAGCTCTCACTGTGACGCTGTTTCGGAAAAACTGCTCCACTCTCTCGCGGCCCCAGGTCTTTTATATTCGTGGAGACAAGTCTTCGTTCGGAGAGTGAGGGAAATTGCCGTTATTGTTAATTGGTCAGTCTTCGGAAGTGTCATTCGCGGAAAAGACTGTTTGCCTATTTTCGTTAATTAAGGCATAAGGTTTATGACGGGTCCTCAGGCTGGCTGCAGATGTTTTGCGAATATGTCTCGACAACCGGCAATCAACCTACCCAAAGAATAGGGTCTGCGTATGACGGACCACGAGACAGAACCGTTAGTATGCTTACTGTCGAGTGCCGTTACAACTATTTCTTTTTATGGAGGGCTATAGACTTTTTCCATGACTTTGTTAGACAAAACGTTCGTCCCTTGACCGCGGCTACGTTCGGTGACTGGTTGTCATCTCGAACCCAAACTCATTCTCATAGATTTCAGACAATTACAATCAGGCTGAAGGACGGTGATTGCTTAACTACGGCTATGGTAGGATCCAAATTACAATATTAGGGGTTTTTCCCCGGTTTCGACGGGAAGGCTCCGGTGTCTCTCCATCTCCGACATATACATATTGCTTAAAATATTTATTTAAATTGAATCAGATCTATGTCTATGGAACAATTGATAATTTTTTTATTTCTTCATGTTCATCTGTATCGCGACGCCACTGATCAGTCGATTCCATATTTCGGTTAAGATAATAGGAGTGGTTTGAATGATCGTAACACTAAATTGGCAGTTTAAATATACTGTTTATTTCCAACAACTTTCGAGACTTGAGTGTCTGCGTGTAGTGCTGCGAGAAAAATTGAGAAGCGTTTAGAGCCAATAATTGCACGCAAATTAAGGTTTCTTGGATTCGATGAGTTAGTAGCATCTTAAGGTCTTCCGATCGTGATGTCCGGTGATGCTGAGGTCTATGAAGAAAACTAGTGATGGGTGCTGTCCGCCCTCCACTAACGGTTGCTCGTGGATAGAAGTCCTCCTCGAGTATCCAACACGAGAAAACTCGCTTTTCCCACGTTTTACCGCAATGAACAATAATCTCAAGGTGTGTTTCGACTTGAAACATGCATTATATAAATTAAGGACCTCGATAATAAGTAACAATCCAAATCTCAGAACGGCAATTATCAATTCCTTAGCATTATTGCGGGCCCGAACAAGTACATTTGAGCACCTGTTCACCATCTTGACTGCGGAATGCATTATAGTATATGTAAAATTCGAGCTATCGCGGGGAGACGCGGTCGTTAGAATACGCGTCAACGAGAGTCGTAAATTCCCGTTACGATTAGAATAATCGACACCACGAATAGTTCGATCCTCGTATTTCGGTTAGGATAATCGGGGTGGTTGATGTGGTATAACACTGAGAGTCACAGAATTATAATAATGTATATTTCCAACACTTAGTCTACACGATTGAAAAGATATCAACAATTAACAACCTTATCGCACGCAGATAATATAGATGTATACAATATAGAGCAAGGCTCTTACAATTGAGCTTAGTCTCTTGGTGGACGTAGCACGATATGATACTTAATAGAATAAGCGAATGTTTGGCTCAATGTGTAACGTTCGACGCGTCACAAGGAACTGATGGACTTTGGATGATTTCTTTGTCTCATCTTTAAGACGACCCCCACTATACTTAGGTCACGCCACCGTTCGCGCCTATGATCACGTATGTCTGTTCTTGCGTGGAAAACGTAACGGACCAAATTCGACGTTTCGAGAACTCGCTGCTTGGCGACAACTATGCGCTCGTCGATACATTGTATATGATCCGGCGGTCAGATAAGACGATCTGACTGAGACATTGTAGGGCCGCGAGTGACGGTTAGAAAATACAGCCTGTGTTAAGCCTCGTGGCGTAACATCCTCCCCCCGTTGAGAGGGTACCGATCAAATGATATGGTGTGGAGTCAGGTGCGTCGCTGGCGAATCTCCTTCGCTCCGTGTGGGTGGTCGGACTCGTCTGGTTCTGGGTGAATGGGTAAGGGGACCAGTCTTTTGACGCCACGATCCAGGGTAGTTGTTGCCGTCTGCACGGTGGCGGTCCGTATGATTCCGTCGACTCCTGGATGGACCTTGATCACGCGGCCCAAAGGCCATTGCATGGATGGTACGTTATCCTCCCTGAAGACTACTACGGTGCCTACTCGGATGTCGTGACTGCCCTTGCTCCATTTATTTCGGATGTTCAGCTCGTTCAGGTATTCTCGATGCCAGCGGCGCCAGAAATGTTGTTTGACCCTTTGAATATGTTGCCAGCTGGAGAGACGATTGGATGGAGTGTCCCGGAAATCTCGTTCTCGAAAGCTTGTTAGTGCATCTCCGATGAGGAAGTGACCGGGAGTAAGGACAAGAAGATCGTTTGGGTCAGATGATATTGGAGTCAGAGGACGGGAGTTGAGGATAGACTCGATTTCAATGATCAGTGTGTTCAAATTTTCGTATGTTAAGAGCTCGTTACCTGCGACACGTCTGAGATGTCGTTTGAAGGACTTCACCGCAGCCTCCCACAGCCCGCCGAAGTGAGGTGAGTTGGGAGGAATGAAGTGCCATTCGATTCGTCGATCGGCTAAAAAGGACTGAATCTTTACCTTATGATCGTCGGACTGCAGGAGATTTCGGAGCTCTCGTAATTCATTGTTGGCGCCAACGAAGTTGGTGCCGTTGTCAGAATAAATTGTTACACAGAATCCTCGGCGAGCGATGAATCTTCGCAGAGCAGCAATGAAGGCCTCGCTAGTGAGATCGGTGACCAGCTCGAGGTGGACTGCTTTAACTGCAAGGCATACGAAGATTGCTACATATACCTTGATTTTTCGTCGGTTGCGATCCTTTCGTTCCTTGATGTAGAACGGTCCGCAATAATCGATTCCGACGTTGGTAAATGGACGAGATTCCGTTATCCGTGCAGCTGGAAGGTCGCCCATTATGTACTCTACTGGAGGTGGATTGGCTCGGCAGCAACGTACGCACTTCTTCAGCGTGCTCCAAACTTGACTACGGCCGTCGATAGGCCAGTAAGATCTCCTTAAGGCATATAAGGTAGCTTGAGTTCCGGAGTGGAGATTTAGGAGGTGTCCATGCTCGATTATGAGTGCTGTAACTGAGAATTTGAGTAGAATGATTGGGTGTTTCTGAGTGAAGGGCATTGGTGAATGACTGAGTCGGCCTCCGACTCGCAATATCTCGTCCTTGTCCAGAAATGGATTGAGTCGTTGCAGCTTCCCCCTCACTGCAGAATTTCGATCTGTGCGGAGAGTACGTATTTCATCTGGAAAATAACAGAGTTGTAACAATTTGACCAATTTGTTATGCGCATTGGTTAAATCATGTGTGGTTAGAGGTCCCCCCCGATCCTGTTTTTGCCTCCATCGGAGGCAACGAGCGGCAATTCTTATCAGCTTGGGCCAAGAAGAATATCTCTCCAGTAGACTGTGGTCAGGCGGAGTCACGGACAGACATGTTGCCTTCTTTTGCTCTGGTATTTCAACTAATGGTACTGGGTTTCACGACGGCCAGTATTTTTCAGGTTGTTGGAGCCATTCTGGTCCATGTTGCCAAATGGTAGATCGCAGGAAGTCTTGGGGTGATTGGCCTCGGGATATGAGATCTGCAGGGTTATCGGTAGTGGGAATGTGGCGCCAATCTGAGGTGTGAGTCTTTTGTTGAATCTCTGTCACACGATTGGCGACGAAGGTTTTCAGCGTATGGGGTGATGTATTAATCCAGTGTAAAACGATTGTAGAATCAGTCCAGTAAACGGTCCGAGAAATGTTGATTGGTAACGCTTGAAGGACTGTAGTGGCCAATGATGCGAGAAGAAGTGCTCCACTTAGTTCCAGCCTTGGAATGGTTTGTGATTTGAGTGGAGCCACCTTTGACCTTGCAGTGAGGAGTCGTGTCCAAACATGACCATCCGGAGCGATGGTGCGAAGGTAGACGCATGCCCCATACGCCCTTTCGCTGGCGTCGCAGAATCCGTGTAATTCAATTTCCGCTGCAGTCTTGATTATAGTTTTACGTGGAAACTTCACGTTATTTAGCAAAGGTAGCTGTGAATAATATTTTCTCCATTCTGTGTGTACGTCAGCCGGAAGAGATTCGTTCCAGTCAAGTTTTAAAGTCCAAAGTCGTTGGAGCAACATCTTAGCGCGAACGATCACTGGTGCCAGTAATCCAAGAGGGTCGTAGATCTTGGCAATTTCGGAGCTGATTGTTCTCTTCGTAATTCGAGAGGCGGTAGGATTGATCTTGACGGAATATAGGATCGAATCGTCAAAGGAATTCCAAACAACACCCAGAGTTTTGAAAGTTTGCGATTCGCCTAGTAGCAGCTTATCGTTTATGTCCTGCTCGGAAAGTCCTCGTAGCAGTTCCCGGTCGTTCGCTGCCCATTTTCGGATGTTTAAGCCGGCTAATTTAAGCAATTCTATGAGCTCCGTTCTCAGTGATTGTGCCTCGTTCTTTGTATCGGCTCCTGTGAGAACATCGTCGACGTAGAAGTCTCGCTGTAAGACCATCGCTGCTCGTGGGTATCGATGTCCCTCGTCGTCTGCCAGTTGTTTGAGGCACCGAATGGCTAGATAGGGGGCCGCTGACAGCCCGAATGTCACTGTGTTAAGTTGATAGATGTCCACTTCTCCGTCCGAGTTGCGCCACAAGATTTGTTGGAATTTCCGATCCTCTGGACGCACAAGAAATTGTCGATACATCTTTTCGACATCGCCTGTAATGACATACTGATGAAAACGAAATCTTAAAAGGATAAGAAATATGTCGTCTTGTAGTTTCGGTCCCGTATGAAGTACGTCGTTTAATGAAACTCCGGTGGTGGTTGGTGCAGATCCGTCAAACACAACTCGGAGTTTTGTAGTCCGGCTGGATTCTTTGATCACGCCGTGATGTGGCAGAAAATATCCGTCGTCCGTGCAGTGGTCCGTGGTGATCTTCGTCATATGTCCTAATTCCAAGTATTCTTGTATTACGGCGTGATAGTCGGCTTCGAATTGTTTGTCCCGTTGGAATCGACGGCAGAGGGAAGTGAGTCGCTTCATTGCCATGGCTTTCGAAGATCCAAGCGGAGGAGTTGTTTCGTTGAATGGGAGAGCGACAACGTATCGCCCTTCGTTGTTGAACGTGATTTCGAAAGTGCTCCTCGCACTGTCGTTCCGATTCCGAAATTCGTGCGGTGGGCGGTCCCTCGTCGATTTCCCAAAAACGGGCGAGGTCCGCCTGTAAAGCCGTCGTGGAGGTGTGAAATGCGTATGCTAATGATTGTGAGGTTGGGCTCCCCCCGATGACCCATCCGAATCTCGTCTTTTGCAGACGCAAGTCGGGCCCGTTTGCTTGACTGATATCAAGTTGGCCGACACAGAGTGATGCTAGTGTTGGTCCGGCGCTCAACAATACTTCGATCGGAGCAGGTCTATGGAATCTTGGATCGGCTAATTGGAGATTCCTAGGTATCTGTATCGTTGAGCGATCTACGGGTTGGTTTGGGACCCAAGACGCGATAGTCGGTATGATCAGAAACGTCAAGTTGCGTTCGTATGTGCCGTCAATAGAGGTGATCGTGGCCGTGATGTAGCGTTTCGAGGTCGTCGATAACGTGTTGAGTGCTCCGATTGGGACCGAACATTTCTGTTGATTGAGTTTTAATGAGTTAGCGAGCCTTTCGGTGATAAAGTTCATGCTAGAGCCGGTATCTAGCAGAGCTCTACAACGAACTGGTTGAATTTCATTATTCAAGATGTTGACCTGCGCTGTGACTAACAAGTCGTTTTGCAATTGTTCAAAAGGGAGCGGGGTCGATGAGTCCGTTTTCTGTGGTTCGGTTCCTAACAGGCTCGTCTGATGACGTCATTGTTTTCCGTGTCGTTTAGGACTGGACGATATGGTCGATCCCGATGCCGCCGATCGCGGAAACCGAGATTCGCGTGTCGGGGATGTTCGCGGAGACGTTCGGGGAGACTCTCGGCGAGAATCTCGACGAGACGCTCGGGGAGACGAAGATGAGCGTCTCGAACGATGTGACGAACGCGGGGACGGTGAACTGGGCGAAGATCGACCGCTGGATGATCGGTCGCTCGACGATCGACCGCTCGATGTTCGGTCGACACGTGTTCGTGTTTTGCTATGCCCCTGGTCTTGATGCAGATACGTGTGATGTCGCTGTCTACAGATGCGACATGATCCCGCGGAGCATTGAGTGAGAGCGTGTCCCTTGCCTAAACAATTGGTACAGAGCGACGCCCTTTTGGCGATTTCCAGGCGTTCTTTGGGCGTCTTCGTTTTGAAGACATGGCAATTCCATAATTCGTGTTGTCCGTGGCAGTTCGGACACAACAACGTATTATGTGTAGTTACGAATGTATAGCTTCGCGGCGCGTCCTGTCGCCGACGGTCGTGTTGATCGGACGCCCCTTTTTTGACGGTTAATGATGAACACGCTCTGTCGCTATTCGTCCGTGTTTTTAGAAAATCTACTAAATGCGTATATGGCGGCAATTTCTTGTCCGGTAGGGTATGTTGCCATTTGCGAACAACGGCTGAGGGTAACTTCGACGTGACAAGCTTTATGAGAATGGCGTTTGACGTGACTGGGTCCCCGAGTCTTTCTAACGCTTGGAGATGTACTTTGACTGTCTCGATAAGATCGTCTATAGCTTCGGGTGTTTCTTTAGTTATTTTGGGATAGTCGAAAAGCAAATCCCAGTGACGCATGCAGATCTGACGGTGGCAGTCGAATTTTTCCCTAAGAGCGTCCATGGTGATTGCGTAATTTGCGTCGGTGATGGGTAATGACTGTATGCTTCGCACGGCCCAGCCAGTCAGGGCTGTTCGGAGATGATGAAATTTCTGAACCGGTGCTAAATTTTCATTTCTATCTATCGCTGATGAGAAGGCATCGTGAAACGACTGCCAATCTTCGAGGGCGCCATCAAATGTAGGTATGCGAACCTCCGGTAGTTTGAGCGACGCGGACTCGCGGCCGACGGCTGATTCGCCGCTTGTCGACTGTGACGGCGTACTTCGTCGTGTATTGATTAATTGTTTGGCTACTCGGCATTGCAGCCTTTCATATTCTTCCGCTAGCTCACTGCCGCGCGCGATCTCTCCCTCGTCTAAAGTTACGATCTGGTGTTGTAATGCACGGATTTCCTTCTCGAAGGTTTCTAGACGTTCTTTAATTTGAAGCAAGTCGATCTCGTCCGGACAGCCTGATTGTTCGATGTCTTCCAGTTTTTTTGCGAG
Source organism: Bombus terrestris (assembly GCF_910591885.1). NCBI lineage: Eukaryota > Metazoa > Arthropoda > Insecta > Hymenoptera > Apidae > Bombus > Bombus terrestris. The sequence continues at coordinate 2,419,949 of NC_063274.1, forward strand.
GCGTGTAAACTGGGCGCTACAATAGCCCCGGCGACGACGCAAGTTGGCGAGCTCGTCTCCGGTTGCCATTATTTTTTTATGTAATTGATAGTGAAATCGTTTGGACTTACTTCTGTTGGCGATTGTCCACCTTGCGGTAGGAGGATGTGTGGTTGCGTTTCAACCACCGAATTATATCTCTTCAAAAGTGCCGACCCTTAACGTTACTGACCTCGCTGGGGTGGTAACGTTTCCGCTGCTGGTTGTGTTGGATTCACGTGGCACTGTATTGTAGTGGGTGTCACTGGCGTGCACTCTTCACTTGACACTGAATCCGGCTCGAAGGACTATGTAAAATTCGAGCTATCGCGGGGAGACGCGGTCGTTAGAATACGCGTCAACGAGAGTCGTAAATTCCCGTTACGATTAGAATAATCGACACCACGAATAGTTCGATCCCCGTATTTCGGTTAGGATAATCGGGGTGGTTGATGCGGTATAACACTGAGAGTCACAGAATTATAATAATGTATATTTCCAACACTTAGTCTACACGATTGAAAAGATATCAACAATTAACAACCTTATCGCACGCAGATAATATAGATGTATACAATATAGAGCAAGGCTCTTACAATTGAGCTTAGTCTCTTGGTGGACGTAGCACGATATGATACTTAATAGAATAAGCGAATGTTTGGCTCAATGTGTAACGTTCGACGCGTCACAAGGAACTGATGGACTTTGGATGATTTCTTTGTCTCATCTTTAAGACGACCCCCACTATACTTAGGTCACGCCACCGTTCGCGCCTATGATCACGTATGTCTGTTCTTGCGTGGAAAACGTAACGGACCAAATTCGACGTTTCGAGAACTCGCTGCTTGGCGACAACTATGCGCTCGTCGATACATTGTATATGATCCGGCGGTCAGATAAGACGATCTGACTGAGACATTGTAGGGCCGCGAGTGACGGTTAGAAAATACAGCCTGTGTTAAGCCTCGTGGCGTAACATCCTCCCCCCGTTGAGAGGGTACCGATCAAATGATATGGTGTGGAGTCAGGTGCGTCGCTGGCGAATCTCCTTCGCTCCGTGTGGGTGGTCGGACTCGTCTGGTTCTGGGTGAATGGGTAAGGGGACCAGTCTTTTGACGCCACGATCCAGGGTAGTTGTTGCCGTCTGCACGGTGGCGGTCCGTATGATTCCGTCGACTCCTGGATGGACCTTGATCACGCGGCCCAAAGGCCATTGCATGGATGGTACGTTATCCTCCCTGAAGACTACTACGGTGCCTACTCGGATGTCGTGACTGCCCTTGCTCCATTTATTTCGGATGTTCAGCTCGTTCAGGTATTCTCGATGCCAGCGGCGCCAGAAATGTTGTTTGACCCTTTGAATATGTTGCCAGCTGGAGAGACGATTGGATGGAGTGTCCCGGAAATCTCGTTCTCGAAAGCTTGTTAGTGCATCTCCGATGAGGAAGTGACCGGGAGTAAGGACAAGAAGATCGTTTGGGTCAGATGATATTGGAGTCAGAGGACGGGAGTTGAGGATAGACTCGATTTCAATGATCAGTGTGTTCAAATTTTCGTATGTTAAGAGCTCGTTACCTGCGACACGTCTGAGATGTCGTTTGAAGGACTTCACCGCAGCCTCCCACAGCCCGCCGAAGTGAGGTGAGTTGGGAGGAATGAAGTGCCATTCGATTCGTCGATCGGCTAAAAAGGACTGAATCTTTACCTTATGATCGTCGGACTGCAGGAGATTTCGGAGCTCTCGTAATTCATTGTTGGCGCCAACGAAGTTGGTGCCGTTGTCAGAATAAATTGTTACACAGAATCCTCGGCGAGCGATGAATCTTCGCAGAGCAGCAATGAAGGCCTCGCTAGTGAGATCGGTGACCAGCTCGAGGTGGACTGCTTTAACTGCAAGGCATACGAAGATTGCTACATATACCTTGATTTTTCGTCGGTTGCGATCCTTTCGTTCCTTGATGTAGAACGGTCCGCAATAATCGATTCCGACGTTGGTAAATGGACGAGATTCCGTTATCCGTGCAGCTGGAAGGTCGCCCATTATGTACTCTACTGGAGGTGGATTGGCTCGGCAGCAACGTACGCACTTCTTCAGCGTGCTCCAAACTTGACTACGGCCGTCGATAGGCCAGTAAGATCTCCTTAAGGCATATAAGGTAGCTTGAGTTCCGGAGTGGAGATTTAGGAGGTGTCCATGCTCGATTATGAGTGCTGTAACTGAGAATTTGAGTAGAATGATTGGGTGTTTCTGAGTGAAGGGCATTGGTGAATGACTGAGTCGGCCTCCGACTCGCAATATCTCGTCCTTGTCCAGAAATGGATTGAGTCGTTGCAGCTTCCCCCTCACTGCAGAATTTCGATCTGTGCGGAGAGTACGTATTTCATCTGGAAAATAACAGAGTTGTAACAATTTGACCAATTTGTTATGCGCATTGGTTAAATCATGTGTGGTTAGAGGTCCCCCCCGATCCTGTTTTTGCCTCCATCGGAGGCAACGAGCGGCAATTCTTATCAGCTTGGGCCAAGAAGAATATCTCTCCAGTAGACTGTGGTCAGGCGGAGTCACGGACAGACATGTTGCCTTCTTTTGCTCTGGTATTTCAACTAATGGTACTGGGTTCCACGACGGCCAGTATTTTTCAGGTTGTTGGAGCCATTCTGGTCCATGTTGCCAAATGGTAGATCGCAGGAAGTCTTGGGGTGATTGGCCTCGGGATATGAGATCTGCAGGGTTATCGGTAGTGGGAATGTGGCGCCAATCTGAGGTGTGAGTCTTTTGTTGAATCTCTGTCACACGATTGGCGACGAAGGTTTTCAGCGTATGGGGTGATGTATTAATCCAGTGTAAAACGATTGTAGAATCAGTCCAGTAAACGGTCCGAGAAATGTTGATTGGTAACGCTTGAAGGACTGTAGTGGCCAATGATGCGAGAAGAAGTGCTCCACTTAGTTCCAGCCTTGGAATGGTTTGTGATTTGAGTGGAGCCACCTTTGACCTTGCAGTGAGGAGTCGTGTCCAAACATGACCATCCGGAGCGATGGTGCGAAGGTAGACGCATGCCCCATACGCCCTTTCGCTGGCGTCGCAGAATCCGTGTAATTCAATTTCCGCTGCAGTCTTGATTATAGTTTTACGTGGAAACTTCACGTTATTTAGCAAAGGTAGCTGTGAATAATATTTTCTCCATTCTGTGTGTACGTCAGCCGGAAGAGATTCGTTCCAGTCAAGTTTTAAAGTCCAAAGTCGTTGGAGCAACATCTTAGCGCGAACGATCACTGGTGCCAGTAATCCAAGAGGGTCGTAGATCTTGGCAATTTCGGAGCTGATTGTTCTCTTCGTAATTCGAGAGGCGGTAGGATTGATCTTGACGGAATATAGGATCGAATCGTCAAAGGAATTCCAAACAACACCCAGAGTTTTGAAAGTTTGCGATTCGCCTAGTAGCAGCTTATCGTTTATGTCCTGCTCGGAAAGTCCTCGTAGCAGTTCCCGGTCGTTCGCTGCCCATTTTCGGATGTTTAAGCCGGCTAATTTAAGCAATTCTATGAGCTCCGTTCTCAGTGATTGTGCCTCGTTCTTTGTATCGGCTCCTGTGAGAACATCGTCGACGTAGAAGTCTCGCTGTAAGACCATCGCTGCTCGTGGGTATCGATGTCCCTCGTCGTCTGCCAGTTGTTTGAGGCACCGAATGGCTAGATAGGGGGCCGCTGACAGCCCGAATGTCACTGTGTTAAGTTGATAGATGTCCACTTCTCCGTCCGAGTTGCGCCACAAGATTTGTTGGAATTTCCGATCCTCTGGACGCACAAGAAATTGTCGATACATCTTTTCGACATCGCCTGTAATGACATACTGATGAAAACGAAATCTTAAAAGGATAAGAAATATGTCGTCTTGTAGTTTCGGTCCCGTATGAAGTACGTCGTTTAATGAAACTCCGGTGGTGGTTGGTGCAGATCCGTCAAACACAACTCGGAGTTTTGTAGTCCGGCTGGATTCTTTGATCACGCCGTGATGTGGCAGAAAATATCCGTCGTCCGTGCAGTGGTCCGTGGTGATCTTCGTCATATGTCCTAATTCCAAGTATTCTTGTATTACGGCGTGATAGTCGGCTTCGAATTGTTTGTCCCGTTGGAATCGACGGCAGAGGGAAGTGAGTCGCTTCATTGCCATGGCTTTCGAAGATCCAAGCGGAGGAGTTGTTTCGTTGAATGGGAGAGCGACAACGTATCGCCCTTCGTTGTTGAACGTGATTTCGAAAGTGCTCCTCGCACTGTCGTTCCGATTCCGAAATTCGTGCGGTGGGCGGTCCCTCGTCGATTTCCCAAAAACGGGCGAGGTCCGCCTGTAAAGCCGTCGTGGAGGTGTGAAATGCGTATGCTAATGATTGTGAGGTTGGGCTCCCCCCGATGACCCATCCGAATCTCGTCTTTTGCAGACGCAAGTCGGGCCCGTTTGCTTGACTGATATCAAGTTGGCCGACACAGAGTGATGCTAGTGTTGGTCCGGCGCTCAACAATACTTCGATCGGAGCAGGTCTATGGAATCTTGGATCGGCTAATTGGAGATTCCTAGGTATCTGTATCGTTGAGCGATCTACGGGTTGGTTTGGGACCCAAGACGCGATAGTCGGTATGATCAGAAACGTCAAGTTGCGTTCGTATGTGCCGTCAATAGAGGTGATCGTGGCCGTGATGTAGCGTTTCGAGGTCGTCGATAACGTGTTGAGTGCTCCGATTGGGACCGAACATTTCTGTTGATTGAGTTTTAATGAGTTAGCGAGCCTTTCGGTGATAAAGTTCATGCTAGAGCCGGTATCTAGCAGAGCTCTACAACGAACTGGTTGAATTTCATTATTCAAGATGTTGACCTGCGCTGTGACTAACAAGTCGTTTTGCAATTGTTCAAAAGGGAGCGGGGTCGATGAGTCCGTTTTCTGTGGTTCGGTTCCTAACAGGCTCGTCTGATGACGTCATTGTTTTCCGTGTCGTTTAGGACTGGACGATATGGTCGATCCCGATGCCGCCGATCGCGGAAACCGAGATTCGCGTGTCGGGGATGTTCGCGGAGACGTTCGGGGAGACTCTCGGCGAGAATCTCGACGAGACGCTCGGGGAGACGAAGATGAGCGTCTCGAACGATGTGACGAACGCGGGGACGGTGAACTGGGCGAAGATCGACCGCTGGATGATCGGTCGCTCGACGATCGACCGCTCGATGTTCGGTCGACACGTGTTCGTGTTTTGCTATGCCCCTGGTCTTGATGCAGATACGTGTGATGTCGCTGTCTACAGATGCGACATGATCCCGCGGAGCATTGAGTGAGAGCGTGTCCCTTGCCTAAACAATTGGTACAGAGCGACGCCCTTTTGGCGATTTCCAGGCGTTCTTTGGGCGTCTTCGTTTTGAAGACATGGCAATTCCATAATTCGTGTTGTCCGTGGCAGTTCGGACACAACAACGTATTATGTGTAGTTACGAATGTATAGCTTCGCGGCGCGTCCTGTCGCCGACGGTCGTGTTGATCGGACGCCCCTTTTTTGACGGTTAATGATGAACACGCTCTGTCGCTATTCGTCCGTGTTTTTAGAAAATCTACTAAATGCGTATATGGCGGCAATTTCTTGTCCGGTAGGGTATGTTGCCATTTGCGAACAACGGCTGAGGGTAACTTCGACGTGACAAGCTTTATGAGAATGGCGTTTGACGTGACTGGGTCCCCGAGTCTTTCTAACGCTTGGAGATGTACTTTGACTGTCTCGATAAGATCGTCTATAGCTTCGGGTGTTTCTTTAGTTATTTTGGGATAGTCGAAAAGCAAATCCCAGTGACGCATGCAGATCTGACGGTGGCAGTCGAATTTTTCCCTAAGAGCGTCCATGGTGATTGCGTAATTTGCGTCGGTGATGGGTAATGACTGTATGCTTCGCACGGCCCAGCCAGTCAGGGCTGTTCGGAGATGATGAAATTTCTGAACCGGTGCTAAATTTTCATTTCTATCTATCGCTGATGAGAAGGCATCGTGAAACGACTGCCAATCTTCGAGGGCGCCATCAAATGTAGGTATGCGAACCTCCGGTAGTTTGAGCGACGCGGACTCGCGGCCGACGGCTGATTCGCCGCTTGTCGACTGTGACGGCGTACTTCGTCGTGTATTGATTAATTGTTTGGCTACTCGGCATTGCAGCCTTTCATATTCTTCCGCTAGCTCACTGCCGCGCGCGATCTCTCCCTCGTCTAAAGTTACGATCTGGTGTTGTAATGCACGGATTTCCTTCTCGAAGGTTTCTAGACGTTCTTTAATTTGAAGCAAGTCGATCTCGTCCGGACAGCCTGATTGTTCGATGTCTTCCAGTTTTTTTGCGAGGCGTGTAAACTGGGCGCTACAATAGCCCCGGCGACGACGCAAGTTGGCGAGCTCGTCTCCGGTTGCCATTATTTTTTTATGTAATTGATAGTGAAATCGTTTGGACTTACTTCTGTTGGCGATTGTCCACCTTGCGGTAGGAGGATGTGTGGTTGCGTTTCAACCACCGAATTATATCTCTTCAAAAGTGCCGACCCTTAACGTTACTGACCTCGCTGGGGTGGTAACGTTTCCGCTGCTGGTTGTGTTGGATTCACGTGGCACTGTATTGTAGTGGGTGTCACTGGCGTGCACTCTTCACTTGACACTGAATCCGGCTCGAAGGACTATGTAAAATTCGAGCTATCGCGGGGAGACGCGGTCGTTAGAATACGCGTCAACGAGAGTCGTAAATTCCCGTTACGATTAGAATAATCGACACCACGAATAGTTCGATCCCCGTATTTCGGTTAGGATAATCGGGGTGGTTGATGCGGTATAACACTGAGAGTCACAGAATTATAATAATGTATATTTCCAACACTTAGTCTACACGATTGAAAAGATATCAACAATTAACAACCTTATCGCACGCAGATAATATAGATGTATACAATATAGAGCAAGGCTCTTACAATTGAGCTTAGTCTCTTGGTGGACGTAGCACGATATGATACTTAATAGAATAAGCGAATGTTTGGCTCAATGTGTAACGTTCGACGCGTCACAAGGAACTGATGGACTTTGGATGATTTCTTTGTCTCATCTTTAAGACGACCCCCACTATACTTAGGTCACGCCACCGTTCGCGCCTATGATCACGTATGTCTGTTCTTGCGTGGAAAACGTAACGGACCAAATTCGACGTTTCGAGAACTCGCTGCTTGGCGACAGCTATGCGCTCGTCGATACATTGTATATGATCCGGCGGTCAGATAAGACGATCTGACTGAGACATTGTAGGGCCGCGAGTGACGGTTAGAAAATACAGCCTGTGTTAAGCCTCGTGGCGTAACAGTATATGATAGGGTCACATGACGTAACATTACTCATGGAAAACGAAAAAACATGGGAAGCTCTGAATACAAATAATAGAATATTATTACTATGAAATCCCAACCATGTCACATCCCTTCTGCATGGATTCTCAGTATACCGAGAAACTCATTGGGTGGCACGCATTACCAGAGCTTCAAGGATCGTTAAGGATTTCGTTTCAAACCATCCGATTTCCAGCAGCGTTGTACGGTGCAGCGATTTATTAATCGTAAACTATCCCATGGTTGGCTGAACCGCAATTAACCACGATGCCGTTTCCGCTTTTACATGATCACTTTTATCGTTAACGGTAGCGTCGCGATGAAGAAATAGAAGAAATCGTACGGATCAGACGACCCAACATCATAGTTGTGATGAACAGATTTACGTGTACTATTCCTAATTATTATCTATCCAATCGAAAGAATAGCTTAATTACAAAGGAACGCTGATGTAGGCATATCGCGTGGACGTGATCGAACGCAGGAATCATGGAGCGCTGCCGGAAATCGCGGCGGGATAGCGAATTAACGAGCTCTTTCAAACCATCTGCAACCGCGCGGCAACTATCACACACCCTAGGAAACGTGTTGTTTCACTATTTTGCTATCGTTTTGCAATGCGGATAACAGTACAAGATAGAAAACATCATTTGAATCATCATTGTGAATACCTGCACCATACCGTGCTGGTAACCAGCAAGAAAATTTAGAAAGGGAAAGATTTCTACAACCACGTGTTTCAGTTTTTGGAAATTGTGCGACTTACTCATGTTTTCAGGTGATTTTGTAGATATTTTGATATCTAGTAAAATCAAATTTTGACTATATTGGTGACATTATTAAGAAGCAGAAGAGATTAGAAAGGGCAGGTTTCTACGGCCGCGTTTCAATCCTCTATTATCGTAACACATGCCTTTTGTTTGATTTTCTAATAAAAAAAAGTAAAATTGTGTAGCAATGCGAGGCTTCGATACGAAACAAGGTTTAATTTAATTTAATAACCCCATTTTTAAATCTGAATCACGCTTTCAACGAACAACTACAGTTTTAATGTTTCAACGGGAATCCAAGCAATATAGGCCCGACACTTGTAACCTTAAGTATGAGTTCTAGAATATAAATATTATATGACTACGGTGGCGACGTGGATATAGTATACGGCTACAAATCCAAGGTACCCGAGTTCAAATCCTAATAGTAATTTACCTATTTTAGAGAATTCCAACTGATGGGCTTCGTCCGAGGCTGGAGGGGAAGACCTAACACCGACCAAAACAAATGAAGCCGTCAGCGGTCAAAGTCGGGCAGAAGATGTGCCACTCGAAGCTCATCGTCAACAGGCTGTGATAGCAGTTAGAATGCACTTCTAACTGCCATGTAATAGAATACAAATAGATCAGTAGTGAAATAACAATATTACTAACTATAGAATTAAGATACGTTTATACTAACCCCTCCCTCGGACAACAGCACTAACACCCGGAGAGTGGAACATAGACGTCCGCAAAATAACGCTGGCGTTGGTCGGGCCTCCAGGAAGCACAGAAGAAGGAATTCCGGTGTGGGGTTACTGTAAATAGCAGTAAGCACAGTCCTCTGGGTGGAATAGCCGTATACTATACACCAAGGGCCCGTACTTTCCTACCTAAGCCATCGAAGCGGCAGTACGGGCTCGCCGTAGTCTCTATTTTTGCCGTAGTTCCAATAATATTTCTTTTTTTTTACTAACATTTTACTTTGTGAGCGAAAGGAAAATAAGATTAGGTCTGAAGTAACTCGAAAGAGCACGGTTAAACAAAATGCATGGTACAAGGGAAAGAAGCGGAATTAATAATATGTATGTACTTGTTAAAGCATATTGATGAGAACTATAAGGTATAGCGGCACAGGGCCATAGAGAAATATCAAGGGTTGAAGCGCACGTGCTGGTCACACGGCCAAAGAAACGATGTCCGATACCATGATGTCATAATGAAAAAGAATCTGGGACTTTCCGAAGAGCGAAAGAACTTTCGGCAAGGAAGAACTACTCTACTCTGAAAGAGACTCTTTTTCGAGAACATCGGCACCATATAAAAAAGGGAAATGAAGAAAGCACGTGGCAGAGAATGCGAGGCTAGAGAGCAACACGCGCTACTAACATTAATAAACGCAATGTTAAATTGATACGCTGTATATGCCTTGGCACCCGTCACGTCTTACACCTCAAAGCGGAGTCAAACGCGGACACACTGCAGTTATGGCACAAGCGGCTTTGTCATCAAAACGTTAGACATGTTTGCGATTTTAAATAGAATTTGAATATAAAAGTTGTAGACGACATCTAGTGTGTCTTTTAGTAACGGGTTCATTCTTGAGCGTAGACGCCATATTGGACCCGAGTAACCCTAGGGCCATAGAGGTTGGGGTACGCTCAACCAGCGCACAAGGTTCCCAGTACCTTACTATCTGGATTAGTTAAGCATGCAGGGGTTGTCACTTCTCTCAGGAAGAACGGGGCGCTTTCCGAACCGTACCGTCTCTCCAGGACGCTGTTCATCCGCCGCTGGCCATTCTGGGGAGACAACATCCCTTAAATCGGTCGTTTTGCCTGCACTTGCCCATCAACCACTGTCACCACGAGTCCAACTGAAATTAACTGAGCTGAGGGGTCGCAACTCCCTCCGGACCTTATACTCGATCCCCGTGGTACGATCTTTAGTGATTGGTGCGACTATCGAGTGGATGTACGGCCACGTCACTGCCGGTCGGCGACCTGCTAACCGAGCTCAACAGTTCCGGATGGGACTCACGCAAGCTGGGGCCTCAAGGCAACGGGCGTCGGTCAACGCCGATAGTCCGGTACCGAGACTTACCCCAGCGGTCCCACCCTTGGCTTCAGGATCGTGGGTGCGCTACTACCCAAGGCCACGTAGAGAGAGTGTAACCGTATTTAAAGGCCTCACACTCTCGGCGACCTTCCCTGCGGTGTACATAGGGAACTCACGTAAGCGGGACGCTTGTCCCGACGGTCCCCCCTGGCTGCGGGAACGTGGGTTTGCCAGCCCCCATAGACTCACATAAGCAAGTCTTCCCTGCGGGAAGTTGTAGACGTCAGAAACATTTCCTGTAAAGGTTGCGCGTATGGGAGACATCATAGTTCGAGCTTTCGCGAGGAAGTTAATTATCAGGTAATTCCAAGTCAGTCCGGGCAGGTTGATTCCAAAGTAACTCTACCGTTGTCATTAAAAAAACGGGGCCGACGAGACAGGGCAGTAAAATGCCGTATGAATTGTGGTATGGGAAAACCTTCAGGTATAGAAAATTTTAGAGTTTTCGGTTCTGAGTGCTTCGCACACATTCCTGCGAAGACGAGAAGAGAACTTGATAAAAAGGGGAGAAAAGGATATTTATTAGGCTATCTAGATGAGGGACAGGGGTTTCGCGTGCACGTGCCGAGTTGTAATCTTCAGCGGCGACGTAATATTTAAGCCCGTACTAGTATCGATGAAAGTTGTGAAAATAAGTTTGCCGAAGTATAAGTTAAGTATAAGTTCTAGAATATAAATATTATATAACTACAGTGGCGACGTGGATATTGTATACGGCTATAAATCCAAAGGACTCGTGTTCTAATCCTAGTCGTAATTTTCCTACTTTACACGATCCTTGCAGTTGGGCTTCATCCGCGACATGAAGGGAAAACCTAACTCCGATAAAAAGAAGCACACGTCAGCGACCAAAATTGTGCGGGAATGTACCCCGTAACAAGAAAAAATTGTGAAATATGGCAGAAGCATATGTACAGTTAATTAGAATATTAACAAAAGCGCTTCTAGACAATACTATTACATGTCAGTTAAAATTACACGATAATACAGCTTATAAACATGGAGAACGTGTGACGCGAACAATAACATCATATATGGAAAGCAGGACATCGATGTCCGCTAAATAACGCTGATGTGGGATCGGGATCCCTCCAGGAATTCCAGAAGAATGACGTGGAAATGAAGGATCACTGCGACTAGAGTGCGCGCACCACCTTCTGGGTGAAATAGCCGTATACGATGCGCCAAGGCCCAAAAATCGGTTCTTTGACAGAATTCCCTTGTAAGGGCTCAGTCGCGGTCTCTAATTTTGCCGTCGTTTCTGTTATATTTCTTTTTTTTTCTACTAAAGCTTAACTTTGTGAGCGATAGAAAAATACGATTAGATCGGAAGTGACTTAAAAAAGCAGGGATAAACACAAAGCGTTGCACAAAGGAAAGGAACGAAATTAATAGTTGATGTTACGGATTTGGAGTGGTCGTAAATTTATGACTCGGACAACACATCTGCCTTTTTTAGGAAAGCCCGAATTGCCCACCTCCAAAGGTGTAAGCCTTAGGATGCGGACCTGATTAAGAGCCTAATAAACAGCCTAAGTGTCTGATGGGTCAGGACTACAGTAAACATGCGATATCAATTAGCAATACCACAGTGTATGCGCCCACGAGTGTACACGATTAAACCATGGAAAACACGGGGACGGAAAGTTAGTATATAAGGACCAGACGAAGCTTCTGGAGGCAGTATTTTTTTATCAGAACGTCATACACTTCGAGTTACACTAAACCGTATTAACTAAACATAACATTATTCTGCATCTCAATGTGTTAATGATTCTCTTCGTGTGTACTAAAAAGTGCAAATAAGTAACCAAACCATACCACTACTAGACATCTTTAATTTGCTTCCACCTTGAGCGTTAATCTCGTTCAAAGTGTAGCGGCATCATAGGACCAGGCGGGTCGAGAGCGACTCATGTTGTTGTCTTGCCTCAGGACATTGACACAGCCTTGACGCATGAGGCGTAATGGTAAATAAACTCCGAATAAAGATGAATTCAAAATTTCCGACCCCGCTCCCCGACCAGTATAAATAAACGGACGCGATCGCGAGCGAGAGAGTTTTATACCGAGTATCTACGAATTAGCCATCAACAACTACGAGATTGACCGAGTTATCTGCGAGCAATCATACACTATCGTTGCGAATACCTTGAACGAGCATCGTTCAACAGTATTTATACTTATATTTATTTCATTTATACCAAATATATTTGACAGTTATTGTTATTCTATATTATTGCTCCACATCCAAACCAATCCAGCACAAAAGTTTGACATATCAATCGATCAGTTGCAACCTAACTGATCGCTACTTAGTTAAGACTTCGCAACAGTTATTTTGTTATAAATAATTTACCTAAATTACTTAGGCATAATTCAAAAAAACATTATAAAAATGTAATATTAAATATTTGACACCTAGAAAGTAGAGGAATCAATAAAAAAAATATAGAAATGCACTTTCGTATAAGTTCTTGTTCTAAAAATTTCAAAAATGCAGTGTTCAGTATTGATAAATTTTCTTACCAAATTATTGCAAGAAATTTTAGAGTAATATTAATAAAAACTAAATTTATCGAGCTTTCATCTATCATCTTATAAAATTGTTGATAATAAGCAGCATTCTTGATCATAGACAGATCGTAACGGTTACTTTCGCACGATCTTTGACGTAACACTAACGATTTAAATGTACTATTATTAATTATTAACTATCCAATCGAAAAAACTGCTTAATTACAAAGGGAAGTTGATGTAGGTATATGGTATGGGCGTGTTACACCGACATGATCGAACGCAGGAATACTGGAGCGCTGCCAGAAATCGCGGCGGGATAGCGAACTAACGAGCTCTTTCAAACCATCTGCAACCGCGCGGCAACTATCACGCACCCTAGGAAACGTGTTGTTTCACTATTTTGCTATCGTTTTGAGATGCGGATAACAGTACAAGATAGAAAACATCATTTGAATCATCATTGTGAATACCTGCACCATACCGTGCTGGTAACCAGCAGGAAAATTTGGAAAGGGAAAGATTTCTACAACCACGTGTTTCAGTTTTTGGAAATTGTGCGATTTACTCATGTTTTCAGGTGCTTTTGTAGATATTTTGATATCTAGTGAAATCAAATTTTGACTATATTGGTGACATTATTAACAAGCAGGAAAGATTAGAAAGGGCAGGATTCTACGGCCGCGTTTCAATCCTCGATTATCGTACGACAAGCTTTTTGTTTGATTTTCTAATAAAAAAAAGTAAAATTGTGTAGCAAAGAAAGGCTTCGATACAAAACAAGTTTTAATATAATTTAATAACCCCGTTTTTAAATCTGAATCACGCTTTCAACGGACAACTAGATTTCTAGTGTTTCAACGGGAATCCAAGCAATGTAGGCCCGACACTTGTAACCTTAAGTATGAGTTCTAGAATATAAATATTATATGACTACGGTGGCGACGTGGATACAGTATACGGCTACAAATCCAAGGTACCCGAGTTCAAATCCTAATAGTAATTTACCTATTTTAGAGAATTCCAACTGATAGGCTTCGTCCGAGGCTGGAGGGGAAGACCTAACACCGACCAAAACAAATGAAGCCGTCAGCGGTCAAAGTCGGGCAGAAGATGTGCCGCTCTCTACGCTCATCATAAACAGTCTGTGATAGCAGTTAGAACGCATCTCTAACTGCCACCAAATAGAATAGTAATAAGACTAACAAGAATATTAATACTGTTAACAATAGAATTTATGCCATACTAAAACTAACACCTCCCTTGGACAACAGGACTAAAAAGAAGAGAGTGGAACATAGACGTCCGCAAAATAACGCTGGCGTTGGTCGGGCCTCCAGGAAGCACAGAAGCAGGAATCGCGGTGATGGGTTACTGTAAATAGCGGTAAGCACAGTCCTCTGGGTGGAATAGCCGTATACTATGCACCAAGGGCCCGTACTTTCCTACCTAAGCCATCGAAGCGGCAGTACGGGCTCGCCGTAGTCTCTATTTTTGCCGTAGTTCCAATAATATTTCTTTTTTTTTACTAACATTTTACTTTGTTAGCGAAAGGAAAATAAGATTAGGTCTGAAGTAACTCGAAAGAGCACGGTTAAACAAAAAGCATGGTACAAAGGAGAGGCGAAATTAATAATATGTATGTGCTTGTTAAAGCATAGTGATGAAAACTAGAACGTATAAGGACACAGGGCCATAGAGAAATATCCAGGGTTGAAGCGCACGTGCTGGTCACATGGCCAGCGAAACGATGTCCCATACCATGATGTCATAAAGAAAAAGAACCCGGGACTTTACGAAGAGCGAAAGAACCTTCGGCAAGGAAAAACTACACCTCTACTCTGAAAGAGACTCTCTTCCGAGAACATCGGCACCATATAAAAAAGGAAAATGAAGAAAGCCCGTGGCAGAGAATGCGAGGCTAGAGAGCAACACGCGGTACTAACATTAATAAGCGCAATGTTAAATTGATACGCTGTATATGCCTTGGTACCCGTCACGTCTTACACCTCAAAGCGGAGTCAAACGCGGACACACTGCAGTTATGGCACCAGCGGCTTTGTCATCAAAACGTTAGACATGTTAGCGATTTTAAATAGAATTTGAATATAAAAGTTGTAGACGACATCTAGTGTGTCTTTTAGTAACGGGTTCATTCCTGAGCGTAGACGCCACATTGGACCCGAGCAACTCTAGGGCCATAGGGGTTGGGGTACGCCCAACCAGCGTACAAGGTTCCCAGTACCTTGCTACCTGGATTAGTTAAGCATGCAGGGGTTGTCCCTTCTTCCAGGTTGAACGGGGCGCTTTCCAAGCCATACCGTCTCTCCAGGACGCTGCTCACTCGCCGGTGGCCATTCTGGGGAGTCAACACCCCTTAAATCGGTCGTTTTATCTGCACTTGCCCATCAACCACTGTCACCACGAGTCCAACTGAAATTAACCGAGCTGAGGGGTCGCAACTCCCTCCGGGCCTTATACTCGATCCCCGTGGTACGATCTTTAGTGATTGGTGCGACTATCGAGTGGATGTACGGCCACGTCACTGCCGGTCGGCGACCTGCTAACCGAGCTCAACAGTTCCGGATGGGACTCACGTAAGCGGGGTCCTCAAGGCAACGGGCATCGGTCAACGCCGATAGACCGGTACCGGGACTTACCCCGACGGTCCCCCCTGGCTGCGGGAACGTGGGTTTGCAAGCCCCCATAGACTCACATAAGCAAGTCCTCCCTGCGGGAAGTTGTAAACGTCAGAAACATTTCCTGTGAAGGTTGCGCGTATGGAAGACATCATAGGTCGAGCTTTCGCGAGGTAGTTAATTATCAGGTAATTATATACAGGAATGTATGCGGATCTATGCAAGTCGAGAGATTAGGTAAGAAATCTCATATTCTTACGATTAATGGTGATTTTTCACAATTCACAAAGATTTACTTCTTACAACACTAGTCAAAAGTAATTGAAAAACTAAAAGCCTTTTGTCTAGAAATTGGAAATCAATTCAATTGTAAAATCAAAGAAATTCGTAGTGATAGAGGAGAAGAATTTGAAAATAAAAAAGTTGATAGATTTCTAAGATCCAAGGGGATTAAGGATACAATTAACGTCCCATACACTCTTGCACAAATTGGCGTCTCAGAGAGGGAGAATGGAATGGTAGTAGAACCGGGCAAGTCGATTCCAGAGTAACTCTACCGTTGTTTTTGTGGGCCGAAGCTATGAACACCGCAGTGCGTGTCATTAAAAAAACGGGGCCAACGAGATAGGTCAGTAAATTTCCGTATGAATTTTGGTATGGAAAAACCTTCAGGTATGGAAAATTTTAGAGTTCTCGGTTCCGAGTGCTTTGCTGTCATTCTTGCGGAGAGGAGAAGAGAACTTGATAAAAAGGCGAGAAAAGGATATTTATTAGGCTATCTAGATGAGGGCAAGGGTATCGCGTGTACGTGCCGAGTTGTAATATTCAGCGGAGACGTAATATTTAAGCCCGAACTAGTATCGATGAAAGTAGTTAAAATACGTTTACCGAAAGATGTTAAACGCGAAGATATGTATGCGCAGAGCGATGATGTACGTAGGTATGAAAGTGCAGGGAGTGAGCATGAAACCAGAGAACAGCCTCATAGAGCTGACGAGAATGTGAGACAATTGAGAGACAGCCGCGCGGTCAAACGAACCGATTCTTATGGTCGCCCCATAATGTACGTAGCGGGAAAAATTCCGGTGGTCTTTAACGAAACGAGGAGGTCCGAAAAGAAAGAGTTATGGAAAAAGGCTATGCGTGACGATATGGAATCGCACCATGAAAATAAGATATAAACTCTTGTAGAGAAGCCAAAAACTCAGAAGATATACATTGAAATGAGTTCGAACTATCAAGCTAAATTGAGAATTTCATCAAAGAAGTAAACATATCGACGTAAAACGTCATTTCTTGCGCAATTAGTACAATAAAGGCGAAATTAATGTAACGTATGTAAAAAGCAAAGAGCAACTAGCGACTATATTTACGAATATAGAATATGAAAAATATATTTCTACAACATATCCATCCACGCGTTCTATTTTATTCAGATAACCGCAACAGTTTCAACGGACAACAGGATTTTTATATTTTAGTAAAATTCCATGCGATGTAGGGCCGGCACTTCTAATATTTAAGCACGTATCGTGGATAGAAAGATCATATGACTACGATTGAGCTGTGGATAATGTAAATGACTACAAATCCAACATACGCGTTTTCATATCTTAGTCATAATTTTCCTAGTTTACACGACTTTTGCAGTTGTGCTTCAACCGCGATTTGAAGGGAAAACCTAACTCCGATCAAAAAAACCACAGGTCTGCGACCAAAATTGTGGGGGATGTACCCCGTAACAAGAAAAAATTGTGAAATATGGGACAAGCATATGTACAGTTAGTTAGAATATTAACAAAAGCGCTTCTAGACAATACTATTACATGTCAGTTAAAATTACACGATAAAACAGCTTATAAACGTGGAGAAAGTGTGACGCGAACAATAATATCATATATGCAAAGCAGGACATCGATGTCCGCTAAATAACGCTGATGTGGGATCGGGATCCCTCCAGGAATCCCAGAAGAAGGAGGTGGAAATGAAGGATCACTGCGACGCAGACTGCGCGCACCACCTTCTGGGTGAAATAGCCGTATATGTTGCGCCAGGGCCCAAACATCGGTACTTTGCGACGGGTTCCATTGTAAGGGCCCAGCCGTGGTCTCTAATTTTGCCGTAGTTCCTATCATATTTCTTTCTTTTTTACTAAAATTTAACTTAGTTAGCGATAGAAAAATAAAATTAGGTCGGAAGTGTTTCGAAAGAGCACATTTGAACAAAAAGCATGGTATAACGTAAAGGAGCAAAATTAATAATATATATGTACTTATTGATATAGCTATTGCATAATAACGAAAACTAGAAGGAAGAATCTTTTTATAGCGTCCAAAACTGCGACACGTTAAACCGTTATTAAAAATTTACCTTAATTGCAAAGGGGTAATGGGCACCAAGAAAGTAGAAGAATCAATCAAGAATATACAGAAATGCATCTTCGTACAATGTTCCTGTTGTAAAAATTTCAAAATAGCAGCATTCAATTTTGACAAATTTTATTACCAAATTTTTGTAAGAGATTTTAGAGTAATACTAATGTAAACTAAATTGATCGAGCTCTCATCTATGGTCTTGTTAAATTGTTTACAATAATTTTAATGGTTACTTTCACACAATCTTAGAAACTTGACTCGATGAATCGAAACTGCGGCTTTGGACGCGGAAAAGCGATTGACGCAAGTGTAACCCCGCTTCATTCAATTTGCCCGCGAACACGTTTTACCACGAATCCAGCTTCGTCACCGGACTGTGGCGGCTTTCTTGGTAGCAGAGTAGATAAACCACATGCAACACGCGGTCACATTGATGTTACACGACGATAAAGACAATGACCTGATTTACCGTCGATAGCAAAATTGGTGTCAATAGCAGCGTCGTGGGCCGCATCGTACACGAATCGGAAGTGGAGGTTACAACGGTGAAGCGCGTAGGCGCGATTGGCATATACATAAAGCTATGACAAGTGCATTGACCGTTATAGGTAGATAGGTACGTGATTTGTCTTCATAGTCGAGACAATTGTAACTAAAAGTTTTCATCGGATTTTTTAACGCGATATGTTCTATACTATTATAATGTCTGCAATGAACTTTATTGCACTATATGAAAGTATTGATCACAATCCATTTAGTTATTGGTATGAAAATTTGAATCCGGTGTACGGTATACGGTTTTATCGGTGTACACATTTATAAGAAATACCTAGTGAATTGACAATGTATCACAATTGTGGTGATAACAGATGTATCGAATTTATTCTTTCAATTTAATTATACATTTTTTAGATAGAATAAAGAATTGAAATGCATAATTTCAGAAATACGTACATTAGTTATTTATCTTCTGACAATAATACTTTTAATCGAGTATTGTGTGTCTGTTGTTATATTGTAATATTTAAAATTACCGTTATTGAAGATATCTCTATTAAAAATCGGAGAAAATGATTTTGACTACGGCGCACCTTTATGTACGTACGATGCAGAAAATAAAAGTTGACGTGGAAATATGCCACAACGAGGCGTTCATCATTCAAACGATACAAGTAAAATTTTCTCCAATTATATGCGTTTGAAGTGTGAAAATTACATGTTTATTTTGAAATCCAATTAAAAGACCTCAATCCCAGACATATCCTTCTGCAATTAAATAAATTAGAACTGATACGATCTGATATTAAATTCTTGCATATGATTCTCGATATAGCTAAAGTATTACCTCGATTGTTCTTCCTCACACAATATATAGAGAGTTAATAGATCTAAAGATCTGCAGACTATTAATTATACTTTTCCCTCATTTCATTCGATATATTATTAGATTCCCATCCAATTGAAATTTGTTATAAGACGTTGAATGGATTGAAAAATATTTGTAAATTTAGAATTATGATAAAGCAATAGGACAAAACGAGATGTCGATCGCATTCCAGGCTCGTACTGTTTGACGGTTATTATTTGAATAATTGAATTATTCCAGATTTCCGCTGTAGTACTAACACAGAATAAAAGTAAATACTTAATTGATTGACTAGAAACAACATAATTTGCATTCAAATAACTGCCGGTTGCAAATAACGTATTTCATAGCATGGATGCATGAAATTTAGACACACATTTTCTCAGAAATGTGTGTTATCATTGTACACGTACGATCATACATATTATGTAGCCTAAAAGCTGTGGCAGAAAGTAATCAAGCAAAATGAATGGTTCCGAATTTCAAATGGATTGCAATGTGAACACACATTTGCGAAAAACAGTTCACCGTTTCCAGCGTTAGAGAATAATTGTGAGGCGTGGCATTTCGGTATCGCGAGAATCGTCGTGAATGCCTATTTTCCATTCGACGACGCGATTCTCCTTCCCTTGTATTATGAAAAATATTTTCGCGGGTATGAAATCGACTCGGCGCAGCTCGAAGATAAATGAGAATCTGTCGTAGCTCGCGGATAAATTTCACTTTCGCGAAAAAGTCCCATGGAAAGATGGCCATGTTTGGGATAATCGATCGCGAGTCCCCACACGTCGTTGCTTTTCCCTTAGACCTCCACAAGATACCTGGAACCGGATTCGAACTTCGTAGATCGTTCCTATTCGCCCGATTCTCACCTATTACCGATCGCAACTTTCCACGAAAGCGTCAATTATCGCACGGCCATTCGTTCGTTCAATCGCTGTTATTGGTTCTCACAATTAAATTTGACCTGTAAAGGAAGAGTTCCGTGTTTTCAGCATCTTCCTAACGATCAGTAACTCGAACTTCCTGCTTCCTCATTCCTGTCTCGAGTGACGTACGTTATCGATACAGTTAACGTACATACTGCGTATGTTCATTGGCATAATATCGTTAGATTGAAAGACTTTCAGTTGAAATTTATTGAAATGATACGTTGCATGTCTGTTTAGCCGCTTTAGGTAAGATCTACTACGCGTTTGTCGCTGTTTGTGAATACTAGATGCCTATTGGTAATATAGATAAACGGTAAGATATAGAATCGGACGTTTCGGGTTTTAACGAAGGAAGTTTGAGTCAATTTTTCAACGAGTATCTTGTTTCAGAGATATATAAGCTCGTGTTTTTTTACTACTAATGTCGAATTTGTTATTGTAACTTGATTCGAGAATTACGTAACGAACGAAGAATCTGAACTAGTGAGTAAATATAGCTGTTATGATACATAACAAAGTGTTTCATAAGAAATAGATACGCACGACCCTTTCTCCAAAAAACATAATATTCACTATGTTCCGCGATGTGTTCGATACACAAACATAACAACTGACCTTGAATGGTCATCGAAGAATCTTAAAGTACATTCGTACGAAGTATAAATCGATCAAACCAAGATTTGCACTTATGCTTCCTCTTAGTCTGACTATTTATCATAGTTGCCAAATATTTCGACGAATCTAATAAACGTATTTATAAGGAACTAGATAACATGTATGTAATTATTCCTCCAGTGAAAAAGAATTCTCTGAAAGAAACTACGAACAAGCAATCTATATAAAATTCTACAGTATTTTTCAAATTCATTGCTTTCATTTTTGTTACTAATTCTGTTCGTTGCACTTAAATGCACGTATGTTAGTTAGGCAAATATTCCATTCGGAATCCACATGGAAGGACAAGCATCGTTCACGTGATCAATCTTCCTCGGTTCAAAGAACGAACGTATCCGACGATGCAAACGAATTTCACTCCTGGGAAACATTGTCTGCGAAAGTAGCGTGACAATCGATCGAACACAGAACGTAGGCTGCTCCGTTCCAGCATTTTCGTTTCATTGCGTTAATCATGCGATGGCCAGCTGGGCGGCCGAGAATCAAAATCGGGAATGAGATCGAAACGAACTGTCTGCTTCACATGCTGAACAGCTACGAAATAACGCGATCCTCCACAAATAATAATCATGTTTATGTATAATCGTATACGCGTATGTATGTATTTTGTATATCGCTATCACTATATGTATTCTGGAGGATATTTTACTTTTAAATTTCTCATAAACCTATAAACGTCTACAGTCTAACAACTACCAAATGAAAGAGAACACAAATTCACTTAAGCATGAGATGGAAATTTGTTCCTTGCATCGAGACAGAGAAATTAAAAACCATACGCTTCACATCATTAGAAAATTAAATTCTATTATGTACGTCCAATATCTCAGCGCCCTTATTCATGGTTTCTCTTCTCTATTACAACAGACAATACATATACATATATTAAGGAAAGGAAAGTCTCCTTCTGTTTCTCGAAACGACCGGAGAATTGAATATGAAAATATATTCAAAAGATGAAAGCAATTAATGAAAGAAGGAAGAAAGGCAAACAATCATATATTGCAGATTGATATACCTGATCTATAAGTATATGTAATAAAAATCTGGAAGCGTATACTTTAAATTATTTTACATGCTATTGTTACGTCCTGTGACCCCAGAATCTATCCTCATCCATCCTTCGGTCAAGATGGTCAACGACTTTTCAAACATACTCGGATCCGCAGTAATCTATTGCCGTCCTCAGATTTAGATTTTTACTTACGCTCCCTATTGCTCGTCATGGTAAGACACAGGATATGTGTCCTGTCCCATCCTTATCCACCAGTTCCTTTCTCATCTAATTGGCAGCAATGACCGTTGTCCTCGCTTGCTTAACGAAGATTGCAATAAACAAATCCGCTTGTCTCGTGCTGCAGAGGCAGACCCATCAATAGTTTCCCTTCTTGACATCACCGTCTTCGAACTTCACTTGTTAACAACTCTTGGATCAAAATGTACTTTCCAGTATTTAAAAGTTGTTGGATGTAAAGAGAGTGCGTCGATTATCGTATCGACACGAGATTTTATGATTCTCGTTGACGCGTTATACCGCGAACGCATCTTTTCGCAAATCACCGCCGAACAACCATAGTGACATTATTTATTTTTTTTATATAAATTTTCTAATAGTTCCTTCATTTTCCCTTTTCAGTCGCTCCTTAAAACTCCCGAATAAGTTCTTGCCATTCTTCATCAGGGTACCCATTATCTTATATTGAGAAGGAGTTTCTTGTTGCACGACATTTATGGAATCATGAACAATAGCCGTGTTCCTTTGTTTCAGCATCGTCATCTCGAAATCGTTTCTAGTACGTACAAGAATATCGCACCACGTGTCACCTAGCTCTACACCGAAAGCTGAAGTCGGTTCTTCGAATATCTGCAATTCTATGGTTCCCAAACATGTTTTTAACGTGTGCCTAGCTTCGACAATCGACATACCACACAGTCTACGTCCACAAGTCTCAACGATCTTGTCACCGATTCGAAACTCGTTTCGATTTGGCTGCCACTCCATTTATGCCCATCTTCGAAATCACGTAGAATGGTTGAACAGCTTCTTTTCTTTCTACGGAGACGCCATGGTTCTCAGATTTCTTCATTTTGCTTCTAGAATGGACATCCTCAGGATTTTCCGCTTCCGCATTCGATTACGATCTCTGTGGATTACCATATTGCAAGCTATTGACAATCGTTGAGTACATTTTCGTCACTGGTAGAGTTCGTTACTTACGGGTATGGTCCGTTCATCTTCGAAGTTTCCGCTCAAAGATACTAAGGAACCTCTCGACGTTTCACCGTCGCATCTTTCCGACGTACTGACTGCGTGATGAAGACTGAATACTCGCCTCTTGAAGCGCCTGGTCCTTATAGTCTAGCTCTCAGTCCAGGGGGTGTTTTTCTGTCCATATTTCCTTTGAGGAGGGAATCTATTCCTATCCAATCTGGTAACTATCTTATCGTCGTGGGTGTAACTCATCTGGTGTTTATGTTTAACTTTAGAGCGGACCCGTCGAGCACTCCGGGTGGCAGGCACCCTCTTGAGGCACTGTAAATATTACAACATGTGAGGTACAGTCAAAGATGAAATACACAAGTCCAGAAGCAGATATAACACAAGAGTCAACAACCACCACAACCCATTAGTCACCCAACTACTAGACACGACGGACCAGATCCGCAGACTAAAAAGAAAATACCCTCTAGATTAAATCCTTAGATTCTACTAGAACCAACAATATAAAACTATTATAATCCATGTCATTGTATCACGCCAAATTAAGGTACTGAAAATTCTCAACGAGAATTGATTGTAAATATTCTAATGAATAAAAAAAAAAAAAAAAAATGTGAGGTATGAATTTCCAACTTCCCCAAAAAGACAGATGTGCTGTTCGTACCGTAACGGAAGACCACTCAAAATCCCGAACAACCGATTCATCTAATAAATTTTTGTTTATGACGACCGTGTCCTCAAGACAAGAAGGATTCGTGGGAACTACAACTGCCGTACATTCTTTCCTACTTTCTTCGATTTCCTTTTTCGACTACGATCGAGCTTGCAAAGTCAAGCTGAGACTGACTTATTATTCCGTTCTTTGGACACCTTTTAATCGGACTTCATCGAATTTTGGGGCTTCAATTTTCACGTACCGATTCATTCCCGTTAAAGTCAACTCTCTACCGGTGTCTATCAACGCGATCAAATTGCAATCTCCGATCTTAACGTCTCTATAACGCTTTTCTGTAACGACTGCGACACACCACATGCATTCTTAGAGGACTTACATTGTTAAATTGTGATGCGACGTGTCCGTATTCGTGGCATTTTTGCTTGGCAACTTTGCTTTCGTTGGGCAGTTCGCACTTAGGTGATTTTTGTTTCTGCGTAGATAGCTCCGTCGCGTCTCGTCCTCTTGGATTTTTCTTCGACCAGTTTGCCTTTCGTCTTCGCGTTTTCCTTCATGTTCACGTACGTAGCGAACTTTTTTTTTAATTTGCGAATATCCTTGGCGCCGTACAGTATGATGTTGTTAGTCTGCTCGCGAATTCCGTCGATAATATACTGTATTACGACCAAACTCTTCATACTAGCTATCTTCGTTATGCCGAACATTTTGTAAACATACCCGTAGTATGTCTGAGTTTGCTTCTTTGTTCAACGGGACAGCTCCTTATGCACCTTGTTCGTGTCTCCTTTTTTTTTCTAATGTGTGACGACTACCTTCTGTCTGCAATTAGTCGCAACTTACTCGTAACTGACTATTCTCTCCACCAAAACGTCCTTTTATACCACGGTTTTCGGTTCCCCTACCATGCACATGTATCTTACAGCTGCTGGTGACCCAAGATGGTCAGGTCCACCATTTTCGATTGCCTATTCTTCTAAACGGATGCGGCCATGTTGTTGACCCACTTAGCCCATTGGAATGTCCCATCCTACCTGGCCCGTTACGGACCTTTCATTTCTTCACTACCTGTAGTTCGTCGGAATTTTCCCAACGGTTTTTTCAGGATATTACAATATATAAAAGTCTGCGGTATACAATGACGCTTTGCTTTTTATTGAAGTAGACGGCACTTTTAGAAAAACTCTACATCAGCACTATTGTGTAGTTCTCCTGGCCTTCGAAGCCATTAAGTGTTATCTAACACTAAATCAATAAGAAGGGTCTTTCAGTCTCATAGCCTTTTCAGGAACATGCCTTGCATACATTGGTGTTAGGTTATGGTTAGGTTAGTGCAGAGGGCATAGACAGGCCAGTTTCCGTAATTATATAAATATACATAGGCCCATGGCTTCGGAGCTATGTTGTAATGTAACGCTGCCAGAGTGCGCATCTGGAGTAGCATACACTGTACTTATACTATTCCAACACTTATAATCTGATATATTTCTATTCCGCACACACCCACGTGTTCCTCTATCAGATAATCACAACACTTTTAAATATCTCTGATATTTTGCCCACCTGAAAGTTGGGAATAACTGACATCCACTTGAATTCGCGATGCCGCGTTTCATCTTTTGCAACAACAGCACTGACGTTGATGCAACGAAAAATCGGGAAAGAGCAAATTCGAGTAACTGTAGGTACATATCTCAGAGGAGACAATATTTAGGGAGACTGATGATAACGGACGGTACTGAACGGAACTCGGACTCACGATGGCCTACTTGTCACGTCGATGACACTGATTACACCGAAACCGGGTTAAGGCGTACGTGCTGGAGCATTGCACTTTGCTATAATGGACTGACAGTGTACAGCGAACAAACTGAAACGCAAAGTGCAATTCATTGCAATAGTAAAACTGAACTAGTTTGTGGACGAATATGAGAAAAATGTAGAAATTAATTCTGTACACGCGTACAAATCGTTTCGTTACCTTGATATTAAATCCAGGCAGGAATAAGCGCATCAATGTTCAGAGATCGTCGTTTATTTCACTTTTTCTTGCTTCAGATGGTATTACATATAGATAGCTTAGCGACATATATTGGCAGGAAATTTTTGGTTGTATGTATGGTGTCACCTACGCTTGATCGATAAACGCCATGTACCTAAGCTTATGATCCATTCTCTTAAAATTACGTTTGTAACTTGTATTTCTAAAATATGTGTGCACGTAAAAATACAGATGAAAAAGTTATTCCGTATATAACAGCATAATTACTATGAATATTCTAGCGTCGTGGAAAGATCATCCAAAAAAGTCAGGACGAAATATTTACAATGTTACGAGAAAGCCTAAGTACGGACTGGCTGAAAGGGGCCGTAAACTTCCACGGGCCATGGGGCCCATCAATATGCTTCAGGTCATTCGGTCAAATAGTTACATGGAAGAAGGCCTACGAGACCATGATCACGGACAGTTACGGAACACGTGCGTGATGGACGTATGAAAAGATGACAAAGGGATAATTGAATGAGAAATTCCATTAATCGTCAGTTGTTAATCGAGAGTCTCGTTGCCAGGAGTTTATTAGTTGCGAGTTTCTTAATTAGGAGCTAGCGAGTTGTTATGACTCGTTAATTGATCGTTGTGAGTTGTGAGTTATCAATTTAGTTGTCTTAGTTATATCACATTACTGCATTAAATTCAAATTAAATAGCCGTCGTTTCCTGTTTAACCACAGTAAATAAATCCAACTATCAATATACTTATCATACAAAATAGAGATCATTAGTAATCCTGATTTCTAGAATTCTGATTTCTATAATTCCGACTTCTATTGTGGCGGCACTCGACAAATCAAATGCCGCCACTCGACACTGACTGTAGTCGGACGACGGCAGCGCAGTGGTTAGCGCCTTAGGTTACGAACGTTCGAAACCCGGGTTCTTCGAATTCCAGTGACTGGAGTCCGATTTTTCTTCCACGCGTCAAAAATAGAAGAATAATAGCCAGCATCTATAGCCAGTAACACAACAACTATCACGGACAAATACCACCTCACTATAATTCTGATTTTTATAATCCTGGTAATTCTATCATATTGAAAATAAAAATATATTTAACCTATTTTTAGTAGTTTAAGCGCTGCATTGCATGACGTAAGATTTTTTAGGAAACGTCACATTGCTTTGTTTCGATTTCTCCCCGACCAGAATTAGCTAATTTCGTGTGTCTAAAATTTCCACACACCAATTCAGAAAACGCGGTTCACAACGTCAAAGAATAACAACTTACCGCTATATTCCATGCAAGGACAGACAATCAGACTAAAAATTACTCCGTTGAACACATATCAGCAAACAACTATTAAACAATGATTCAAGAAGAAAGATAAAGCAAAGAAAATACTTACTATATTTTGGTAGGACGATATCCTATTACGATTTAGTTTCTTTTCTCATCGCGAAGTCCGCCGTATATTTTAGCAGAGGAACAGGTCACTGTTATCGTTGTAACAATTATTCGTAATGCGCGCAGCGAGGTTCGTGTCAGAAGGAATCTTTAAAATTGTGCGAGTTAGGGGCAAGGTAGCGATGACGAGGAAAAAGAACATTAAACCAATGCGTTTTCACGCTCGTTCGCAGGAAGGTCCGTACGTGTAACTGCCTGTATACGCGACTGCTACGACTGAAACTGGAATACCTTCTAAATATTCAGAAGACGCAGCTTCTGGAATGTTGTTCTCGTTATCAGTGAAAGTTGCACGCTATAAATAATATGTATGCGAATGGTGTACGGGTATAACCCGTCAGCAAAGACACCTGAAGAATATCAGGTGATATAGCTGCTTTTGTAAAGGGAACATCGTTTTTGGAGGAAGCAAACGATTTTGTATCGAAGCATGATAGAACAGAATTTACTTGTTAAAATATACATTGTCACGTATTGCGGTCCGCACGAGCCGTAACGCGAGCCGCCAAAGGAATACGTCATTATTCGCGAACTACGCGAGTCACAACTGTCGGGAAATGGAATTAAAGACACAAAATTTAAAGGAAATAAGAAATATGACGCATACAATTGTTTTAATATTACAATAAATTTATAAACAAATACACATTATTATCGAACAAAATTAAAATCTAACTAGGAATATCGAAATCATAACATCATATTGCTAGATAATAAAGTGATTGAAGTTTTTTTAATTCGAAGATAATTTCGCTTTTAAACGCAACCTGTGGAAACACTTGACGTTTACTTATGTTTCAAACATTTCGTCATAGAAAATTACAAGATAAATAGTGAAAACAGAGATTAGCAAATTTATTGGAACTAAGAAATTACGTACTTAATTGATAATTCTATAAATACTATAACCATTCCAGCAAAGTTAATTATAATTAGACTGTTTCTTTAATAAATGCAATATTCCTGACATGTCACTTCTACAAAACAATACGATACATCGCAAAAAAGTATCGAGTGTTTTACTAAGTTCAATGATTATGAACTAATGCTATAATGGACGAAGTCTTAACGACTAGTGAGCTTGTCATATATTTCAGTAAAATTAAGTTTATGGAGCAATACTATAACGAAACATTTAACATAAAAATATTTATATACATATTGCTTAAAATATTTATTTATATTGAATCAGATCTGTATCGCGACGGCACTAATCAGTCGATTTCATATTTCGGTTAAGATAATAGGAGTGGTTTGAATGATCGTAACACTAAATTAGCAGTTTAAATATACTGTTTATTTCCAACAACTTTCGAGACTTGAGTGTCTGCGCGTAGTGCTGCGAGAAAAATTGAGAAGCGTTTAGAGCCAATAATTGCACGCAAATTAAGGTTTCTTGGATTCGATGAGTTAGTAGCATCTTAAGGTCTTCCGATCGTAATGTCCGGTGATGCTGAGGTCTATGAAGAAAGCTAGTGATGGGTGCTGTCCGCCCTCCACTAACGGTTGCTCGTGGATAGAATTCCTCCTCGAATATCCAACACGAGAAAACTCGCTTTTCCCATGTTTTACCGCAATGAACAATAATCTCAAGGTGTGTTTCGACTTGAAACATGCATTATATAAATTAAGGACCTCGATAATAAGTAAAAATCCAAATCTCAGAACGGTAATTATCAATTCCTTAGCATTATTGCGGGCCCGAACAAGTACATTTGAGCACCTGTTCACCATCCTGACTGCGGAATGCATTATATTATATGATAGGGTCACATGACGTAACATTACTCATGGAAAACGAAAAATCATGGGAAGCTCTGAATACAGGACGCAAATAATAGAATATTATTACTATGAAATCCCAACCATGTCACATCCCTTCTGCATCGATTCTCAACATACCGAAAATCTCATTGGGTGGCACGCATTACCAGAGCTTCAAGGATCGTTAAGGATTTCGTTTCAAACCATCCAATTTCCAGCAGCGTTGTACGGTGCAGCGATTTATTAATCGTAAACTATCCCATGGTTGGCTGAACCGCAATTAACCACGATACCGTTTCCGCTTTTACATGATCAATTTTATCGTTAACGGTAACGTCGTGATGAAGAAATAGAAGAAATCGAACGGATCAGACGACCCAACATCATAGTTGTGATGAACAGATTTACGTGTACTATTTCTAATTATTATCTATCCAATCGAAAGAATAGCTTAATTACAAAGGAACGCTGATGTAGGCATATCGCGTGGACGTGATCGAACGCAGGAATCATGGAGCGCTGCCGGAAATCGCGGCGGGATAGCGAATTAACGAGCTCTTTCAAACCATCTGCAACCGCGCGGCAACTATCACACACTCTAGGAAACGTATTGTTTCACTATTTTGCTATCGTTTTGCGATGCAGATAACAGTGCAAGATAGAAAACATCATTTGAATCATCATTGTGAATACCTGCACCATACCGTGCTGGTAACCAGCAGGAAAATTTGGAAAGGGAAAGATTTCTACAACCACGTGTTTCAGTTTTTGGAAATTGTGCGACTTACTCATGTTTTCAGGTGCTTTAGTAGATATTTTGATATCTAGTGAAATCAAATTTTGACTATATTGGTGACATTATTAACAAGCAGGAAAGATTAGAAAGGGCAGGATTCTACGGCCGCGTTTCAATCCTCGATTATCGTAAGACATGCTTTTTGTCTGATTTTCTAATAAAAAAAAGTAAAATTGTATAGCAATGCGAGGCTTCGATACGAAACAAGGTTTAATTTAATTTAATAACCCCATTTTTAAATCTGAATCACGCTTTCAACGAACAACTACAGTTTTAATGTTTCAACGGGAATCCAAGCAATGTAGACCAGACACTTGTAACCTTAAGTATGAGTACTAGAATATAAATATTATATGACTACGGAGGCAACGTGCATATAGTATAAGGCTACAAATCGAAGGTACCCGTGTTCAAATGCTAATTGTAATTTTCTTGGTTTACAGAATTCCAACTAATGGGCTTCGTCCGAGGCTGGAGGGGAAGGCCTAACACCGACGAAAACAATGAAGCCGTCAGCGGTCAAAGTCGGGCAGAAGATGTGCCACTCGAAGCTCATCGTCAACAAGCTGTGATAGCAGTTAGAATGCACTTCTAACTGCCATGTAATAGAATACAAATAGAAATTAGTCAATTAACAATATTACTAACCATGGAATTAAGATACATTTATACTAACCCCTCCCTCGGACAACAGCACTAACACCCGGAGAGTGGAACATAGACGTCCGCAAAATAACGCTGGCGTTGGTCTGGCCTCCAGGAAGCACAGAAGAAGGAATTCCGGTGTCGGGTTACTGTAAATAACGGTAAGCACAGTCCTCTGGGTGGAATAGCCGTATACTATGCACCAAGGGCCCGTACTTTCCTACCTAAGCCATCGAAGCGGCAGTACAGGCCCGCCGTAGTCTCTAATTTTGCCGTAGTACCTATAATACTTCTTTTTTTTTACTAAAATTTTACTTTGTGAGCGAAAGGAAAATAAGATTAGGTCTGAAGTAACTCGAAAGAGGACGGTTAGACAAAAAGCATGGTACAAAGGAAAGAAGCGGAATTAATAATATGTATGTAACTATTAATACAGCTGTTGCATAATGACAAAAACTAGAAGGGAAAGTCATTTATAACATTTTGACTTTATTGGTGGCATTATTACCAAGCAGGGAAGATTAGGAAGGGCAGGTTTCTACGATCGCGTTTCAATCCTCGAATATCGAACATCATGCCTTTAGTTTTATTTTGTAATAAAAAAAGAAAATCTGTGTATTGTAAAGGGTAGCTTCGATATGAAAAAAGTTTTAATCCAGTTGCATCACCGAATTTTTAAGTCTGAAGCACACTTTTGTTAGAACCTACACCAAGATTTTTAATGTTTCAACGCAATTGCTAGCAATGTAGGGGTTTGCAATCTTAAGTATGAATTGTGGAATAGAAATGTCACCATGACTACGGTGGCGAAGTGAATATTGTATACGGCTAGAAATCCAAAGGATCCCTGTTCACGGCAGTTTGCTGGTGAGTGCCGAAGCGTGCAGACGTGTGTCCAGTGTCCTGTGAAGTTCACAAAACTACACGTGACGCCCATCTGTCGAAAGCGAATCCAACAAACCTAGCTAAGTGTTCACACAGCCTCTCGACTAGTTTTTTCATATTGAATTAACTAGCTCGATGATGGCCCAAACATTCCAAACAGGCTCTCCGGAGCTAAGTTATAACACCGTCGTTCTTCCTCCCTCGTGGCAAAGGGTCAATACATCTCCCTTTGCAAACAATACATAACAATGCAAACAATATAAAGCAAAAAGAAAATAACAAAGAAATCTACAACGTCAACCGGCTGATGAACTCCATAGTGAAGATCGAACCATCTCTTGTAAAGAAAGAGATAGCACAATGCAAAAGGTGTCAAAGGTACGGCCACACGTAGAAATACTGCAACCATAATTTCCGGTGCGTAAAATGTGCAGGTAGTGACCCCACTGACCAATGCACTAAATCCCCAGAAACCCCCGCGAAGTGCATCCACTGTCAAGGAGAGCATCCTGCGAACTACAAAGGATGCTCAGCCTATAAAACACTACACAACAACAGGTATCCAAAATTGAGACAGAAAGAAATAACCAAACAAGAACCTAGACCCCAAAAATTCACCTCACCATCAATGTCCTATGCCCAGGCAGCACAAGGAAACATAAACAACTCGAAAACCCACAGTGGACACTCAGAAAATAGTGTTCCCACCCCACAAAACACAGACAACTTCACCAGACTCGAAAATCTTACCGAGAAGCAAACTGAGCAAATTAACAACTTGCTGTCCACTACTCACACTCTTCATGGACAAACTAATACGCACAGAAGCAAAATAAAACCAATGCGTATAGCTCTGTGGAACGCCAACGGTGTAACTCAGCAAAAGTTTGAACTAGAACTATTCTTAAAACAACAGCAAATCGACGTAATGCTGATATCTGAAACCCACTTCACCGACAAAAACTACCTCAAAATACACGGCTACAACTTCTACCATACCTCACATCCCAATGGAAAGGCCCACGGCGGCACCGGAATCATTATCAAATCCAGCATTAAGCATTACGAGCTTCCATCATTCCAGAAAGACTACCTCCAAGCTCCAAACATAGCAATAGAAGGCTGCCATGGTACAATCACCACTTCAGCAGTATATTGCCCTCCCAGGCACTCCATTGCTAAAGGAGACTTTGTTTACTTCCTTGACGCACTGGGCAATAGATTCATAGCTGGAGGAGACTATAGAACCAAACATATTCAATGGGGCAGCAGATTTATCAGAGTAAGGGGCAAAAACCTCTTGAATAGCATAATCACCAACAATCTCAATTACCGAGCCACATATGAACCCACATACTGGCCCACTGACACTAATAAAATACCTGATCTACTTGACTTCTTCATAACTAAAAGTATCTCACCAAGATATGTCCAAATCAACTCCTCGGCGGAACTCTCTTCTGAACATTCCCCCGTTATAGCAACAGTCAGTTCAACAATAATCGAGAATCCACCTAATGGCTTCATTCATAACCAACTCACCAACTGGCAGCTCTTTAGAGAAGTCTTTAATCGTTCAACTTCAGCCTTAATTTCACTAAAAACAAATGAAGATATCGAAACAGTCACAGAATACTTAAACACGAGCATAATAAACGCTATACCGCTTCTCTACACCTACTAAGATTTCTATCAGCAACCATGAACATCCCTATTACATATTAAAAAAAATCGCAGAAAAACGTAGATTAAGAAGAGTATGGCAGACCCATAAAACACCGGATGACAAACACAAACTCAACGGCGCAACTAGGAAGTTAACAAAAATCATCAAAAAATAAAAAAATTACCGTTTTCAGAAATATCTCGGCAATTTGTCCCCAGCTGACTCCAGCTGACTTCAACTACTCGCTATGGAAGTCTTCCAGGCAACTCACGCGCCCCCCGCAAGTAATCCCTCCAATCCGCCGTCCGCAAGGTGGATGGGCGCGTAGCCCTATAAAAAAAGCCAACCTATCTGCTAAACATCTATATAACGTATTTAAATCCTATTCTTCCAAAATTGCCGCCGATATCACCGAATACCTGCACACTCCCTTCCAAATGTCTCCTCCTATTGAATCCTTCACTTCTATAGAAATTAATCCGTCGCCTAAATGACCTAATATGCAATAAAGCAGTCAAGGAACTTCCCATGAAAGGGATTGCACTCATCGCATCAATTTTTAACGCAATTCTTCACCTTGAATACTATTCCAAGGCCTGAAAAATATCACTGATTACTCTCATTCCTAAACCCAATATATGAAACCAATATAACCAATATATGAAACTAGCTCCTATCGCCCAATTAGTCTTCTACCTACTTTGTCAAAACTATTCGAGAAGATGTTAACGATTCGACTCCTTCCACTCCTAGAGGATTTGAAAACACTGCCAGATCCGGTTTTCGGAAGCAACATTCCACAATAGAGCAAATCCATCTCATAACGCACAATACCAACCAAAGCCTAGAAATGGAAAAATATTGCTCAACGGCATTCCTTGACATTCAACAGGCATTCGGCAAAATATGGCATGAAGGGCTTCTATACAAACTTAAAAAAATTCTACCACACACCTGCTACTCCATCGTAAAGTCCTACCTAACCAAAAGACAATTCATCGTTAAATACTTAGACGCCACTACCACAACATTCCCAATAGAAGCTGGCATACCACAAGGTAGTGTCTTCGGACCCCTGCTGTTCTCCATCTACACTGCCGATTTACCAATATCAACAGAAATAACTAGCAACATTTGCTGACGACACAGCGCTATTAGCTTCCCACGCAGACCCGATAATTGCTTCATCCACTCTCCAGCCATGTCTGGACCTTATGGAGATGTGGTTTCATATATGGAGCTTCAAAATTAATGAAAACAAATCCACCCATGCAATATTCACGCTGCGAAGACAAACCTGTCCCCAGGTCATCATTAACAATATATCAATTCCTAACAAGGATACAGTCAGATACCTGGGAATGACTCTGGACAGGAGATTAACGTGGAAACAATACATCACAGACAAATCGAAGCAACTCAGGGACGAACTCAAAAAATTTTACTGGCTCATTGGCCGTCGCTCCAACCTAAGCATGCAGAACAAAATTACGCTCTATAAGACCGTAATAAAACCTGTCTGGACATACGGAATCCAACTATGGGGAACAGCAAGTAATTGCAACATTGAAATACTCCAACGCTTTCAATCGAAAACGCCAAGATCCCTAATAAATGCACCCTGGTATGTTACCAACGAAACCGGAAAATTAAATTTGAGAATGAATTCAAAAGATGAAAGCAATTAATGAAGGAAGGAAGAAAGGCAAACAATCATATAATGGAGATTGATATACCTGATCTATAAATATATGTAATAAAAATCAAGAAGCGTATAC
The DNA here is from genome assembly GCF_910591885.1 of Bombus terrestris. Taxonomy (NCBI): domain Eukaryota; kingdom Metazoa; phylum Arthropoda; class Insecta; order Hymenoptera; family Apidae; genus Bombus; species Bombus terrestris. Next base: position 2,454,619 of record NC_063274.1, read on the forward strand.
TTTAAATTATTTTAAATACTATTGTTAGGTCCTGTGACCCCAGAATATATCCTCATCCATCCTTTAGTCAAGGTGGTCAACAACTTTTCAAACATACTCGGATCCGCGGTAATCTATTGCCGTCCTCAGATTTAGATTTTTACTTACGCTCCTTATTACTCGCCACGGTAAAACACGGGATAAGTGCCCCATCCCATCTTTATCCACCAGTTCTTTCTTCACCCAATTGGCAGCAATGACCGTTGTCCTCGCTTGCTTATCGAAGATTGCAATAAACAAATCCGCTTGTCTCGTGCTCCAGAGGTACACCCATCAATAGTCTTCCTCCTCGTCATCACCGTCGCCGAACTTCTCTTGTTAACAACTCTTCGGTCAAAACACACTTTCTAGTTTTTAAAAGTTGCTGGAAGTAAAGAAAGTGCGCCGATTATCGTATGGAGACAAGAATTTACGACTCTCGTTGACGCCTTGTACCGCGAATGCGTCTGCTCGCAAACACGGCCGAACAACTATAGTGATATTATTTATTTTCATTTATATAAATTTTCTAATAGTTTGCTTCATTTTCGCTTTTCAATCGTTCCATTCCACTCCATTTACGTCCATCTTCAAAACCACGTAGAAAGATCCAACAGCTTCTTGCCTTTCTATGGAGACGCCATGGTTCTCGGATTTCTTCATTTTGCTTCTAGAATGGACATCCTCGGGATTTTCCAGTTCCACATTCGATCACGATCTCTGTGGATTATCATATTGCAGGCTATTGACAAGCGTTGCGTACATTTTCGTCACTGGTGGAGTTCGTTACTTACGGGTACGGTCGAGGACGTCCGTTCATCTTCGAAATTTCCGCTCAAAGATACTAAGAAACCTCTCGACGTTTCACTGCCGCATCTTCCCAGGAGGTGTTTTTCTGTCCATATTTCCTTTGAGGGAGGAATCTATTTCCATCCAGTTTTGCAACTATCTTACCGTCGTGAGTGTATTTCATCTGGCATTGATGTTTTGCTTTAGACCCATCGAGCACTCCGGGTTGCAATTACCCTCTTGACGCACTGTAAATTTTACAACTTGTGAAGTAAGAATTTACAATTTCCCAAAAAAGACAGATGTGCTGTCAGTATCGTAACGGAAGCCCACTCAAAATGCCTAACAATCGATTCATCTAATAAAGCGTCTTAGGCTCAATATTATATACATTATACGCGTTCGACATACCGACATCTAGCAACAGCAAAATGCTGACATTCGCGTAAGACTTTCAGTTGTCAGTAGCATATGTACTTCCGCGACACAAAATAACATCACAAATGTGGGAAGAATACTTCCAACACTTAGGGGACAAGTACATCGCAGCGGGAGACTACAACTCAAAGCACACGCTATGAGGATCAAGAATTACTACATCTCGGGGCAGAACTCTGGAAAAATACCTTAGAAATAATAACCTCAATATGTTATCCACAGGAAGACCGACATACTGGCCGACTGACCTGAACAAAATACCAGACCTACTTGACTTTACAGTTACAAGGGGACTAAACACAAACAAACTAAAAATAACATCCAACCTCGAGCTTAGCTCCGATCATACACCCATAATAATTGAATACAGAAACAAACCAATACTTTATAGCAAACCAGATACACTGCAATAAAACCACCAAATGGCAAACTTTCAAAGAAATAATAGAAAACAGAAAAAACTGCAACATCCCGTTGAAAACTCCTGAACACATAGAACAGGCAGTACCCGAATCGCCAAGGAAAAGATCTTCAGAGGTGACAAGATCACCAGATATATGAGAAAGTCCCCAGTGGAGGGGAGCGCGTGCAAGACAACGGCGGCACCAAGGGAATGTCTCAGGAGGAAGGCAATGGCGAACAGAGCAACGGCCGATCAAAGCGATCAAGCTCCACTCGATGTTGGACGAGATGAGGCTCAAGAGGAACGCGAGGACAGTCACGGCCACCAGCATGACCACCCCTCCGGGGAGGACTGAGGAGAAGGAAGGAAAAAGGAAGGAGATATCGCCCGTCGAGGGGAAGGGCGACACCAAGAGAAAGAGACCAACGACCGTGGAGGCCTCCTACGCAGGAGCCTGTGCCGGCAACAGCTCGGTAAAAGCGACTACGGAATGCACGGACAGCGATGTAAAGGAAGACTGGATCCCTGTCCGCGGAAGGAGAGGAAAAGGAACGGACACCCCGACGGTGGTCAGGAAGGCGAACGCAGGAAGGGCGGCATTGGACAAGCCAAAGAGGCCGGAGGGACCGAAGAGGATACGTAACAGACCCGAAGCCATCCTCGTCAAAGTAGGGCAGGACAAGGAGTGGATCCAGGTCTACAAAGACTTGATGGGGGCAAGGGAAACCCTAAAAGAGAGCTGTGGGATTAGGAGGACCAGAACAGGTGACATCCTGATCGAGCTGAAAGCAGGTAGCAACGCCAAAAAGACCGCGGCGGATATGAACACGGCGCTAAGAGGCAAGGTGAGAGCGCTACCAATGCGCGACAAGACCTCCGTAGAGATCAGGGATATAGACCCGCTCGTAGGCAAGGAAGAACTAGCCAGGGAGATAGTAGAGCAACTGGGCGTAAGCGACATCACTGAGGTCGAAGTAAAGACCCTAAAAATGGCGCCGTGGGGCACCCAATCGGCAATAGTGACGATGCCGAAAGCCTATCTGGCCAAAGAGGGGGCGAGCCGGAAGATCAGAACCGGCTTGACGATAGCCTCGATAAAGGCACTACCCAATGTGGTAAAATGCTTCAGATGTCACATGTTTGGGCATATCGCGAACAAGTGCACGGCGATAAGCCCTGGAAAGGAGATTTGCAGGAAGTGCGGAGCCAAAGACCACACGATAGCTGCCTGCGTCAACGCACCCTGCTGCTCCATCTGCAGCAAGGAGAAAGGAGTGAAATTTGACCACGTAACCGGATCCCTGGCTTGTCCAGAATATAGAAGGCGGTTGAAAGCGAGTAAATGAGGATACTGCAGATAAACCTCAACAGATGCAAGCTGGCGCAGGACATGATGCACCAATGCGCGATCGAACTTAGGCCGGATATAATAATAATTTCCGAGCCGAACAGGCAGCTACCGCACTGGTTTAATGACACCAAAGGAGACGCCTCGATATGGGTCACACTCCTCAATGGCAAGCTGCCTGATGAAACAACGGAGGTCAAGAGCGACGGGATAGTGGGCGTCCGTGTTGGCGACGTCTTCTGCTTCGGCGGATACTGTTCGCCCAACATAAATAAGCCAGCATACTGCAAATACATAGACACGCTGTCTGCTATGACGAAGAGCGTTGCTAGAAGACACGACAAGGTCGTCGTGGCCGGAGACTTCAACGCAAAGTCAACCTGTTGGGGAGGATCGACCACAGACAAGAGAGGGAGAGTCTTAATGGAGGCACTAAGCGCCCACCGGGTGTTTCCATTGAGGCTCAAGGAAAAGTACACCTTCTTCATGAACGGGAAGACGAGCTTCCCTGACATAATAAGCGTATCCAACAAGGTCAGCGAGATACACGCCGGAAGCGCGGTCTTGGACAAATACTCGGCCTCGGACCATCTGTACGTGCTCCACAGGTTTAAGACGAGGAGGACCCGAACCGTATCGAAGTTCTACAGGTACGTGACCAAGGACATGTCGCCGGAGGAGTTCCTGAGCAGATTCGACGACACACTGAAGAAGGAGGACCTCAACGCGGCTAGCGGTGAGGATGGGGCCGAGCCCTTGCAAAAGAGCATAGAAGGTACGTGCGAAGGGATGCTAAGGAAGTCGAACGGTGCGGCGAGCCGCAAGTACGCGAACTACTGGTGGAACCCGATGATCGCGGAACTGAGAGCGCAGGCGCACAAAGCGCTCAGGAAGGTGACGAGAGAAAGAAAGAAGAATGCCGGCAACACCGAGCCCCTCGTCAACGCCTACAAGGAGATCCGTAGGCAGTTAAAAAAGGAGATCGCCTGTAGCAAAAAAACAGTTTGGGCAGAATACTGCAAGATACTGGAGAGCGACCCTTGGGGTAAACCCTATCGCACGGTCATGAAGAAATGTAAAAGCAAGGGACCAACAAACGACATGCCCATCGACATGGTGAAGGCAGTCCTACGGAGGCTATTCACCCTGGGACACGGACCCCCCCATTATGAGGGCCGCGAAGAGGCAAAGACCGAAGAAGAAGGAGATATTAGCCTCAGCGTCACCATCGGCGAAAGCGATGTCGTCGATGCCACCGGAAGAATGAACTCCAAGAAGGCTGCAGGAGTCGATGGCGTGCCGGGCGAGATCGCGAAGCTGGTAGCGAATCGCAGGAGCGAGCTCGTGACAAGGGCGTTCAACGGCATCACCGAATCAGGAAGGATCCCAGACTGCTGGAAGACGGCCAGAGTAATACTGCTAAGGAAACCGGGAAAGGATCCCAGTCTCCCTAACGCGTACCGGCCGATAAGCATACTCCCAACCATGAGCAAGATCTGGGAAAAATGCTTTAAGAGGATCATCGAGAGATGCATCGGGACGGACCCGTTCCATCGGAGGCAATATGGCTTCAGAAAGAAGAGGAGCACAGTAGATGCCATCACGCAGGTGATGAAGTTTGCCAACATCTGCAAACAGAAGAAGGTAATATGCGTGATGATGACCCTGGATATTAGCAATGCCTTCAATTCGCTCAGCTGGAAGAGCATATACGAGGAATTTGACAAGAGGAAGCTGCCATGGAAGGACAAAAGACTAATCGGCAGTTACCTATCCGGAAGGAGGATCATCGTGAGCAACCAGCACGGCACAGTGGAGCACGAGGTGGCGGCGGGAGTTCCGCAGGGATCCATCCTCGGACCATTCCTGTGGAACTTGGTATACGACCGGTTGCTCGAGAGACTCGACAACATGCCAATGGTCAGAGCAACCGCCTTCGCGGATGATCTGGCCATCACATGTTCCGTCGGGAGGAGCGAAGATGCCTCCATCAAGGTCAATACGATGCTAAGGATCGCCAACGATTGGTGCACGAGTGTCGGGCTCACCCTGGTGAGGGAAAAGACGGAGGTCATGCTCATCACAAGCTTGCGAGTGCCGAGAGTGGTGAAACTCAGGTTGGGCTCCTCGGACATCGAAACGGTCGATCGCATCAGATCGTATCTCGGAGTCGTCATCGACTCCAGTCGGAGGTTCGGTGCGCATATCGAGATGGTGTGTAACAGAGCCGACAAGTTAATAGGAGCCCTTAGGGGAATTCTACCCAACATCAACGGGCCGCCCAGCCTGGCTCGTAGGCTCTACTACAATGTGTGGGAGTCCATCGTAACTTACGGAGCACCGGTGTGGGCTAGAGCAGCGAATACCGATAAGAACAGGAAAAAGCTGAAACGAGCACAACGAACGGCCCTGTGCATAACAACGACGGCATACCGTACCGTCTCCCACGCGGCACTTTGCGTGCTGACCGGGAATCTCCCGATTTACATAAAGATAAAGATGCTCGGAGAGACCTACGAGAGGAACAAGATCCATGGGTCCAGGATTGGCACGGATGACGGCTCCAAGCTGAAGGAGGAACTGGAGGCGATTCGCAAGAAGGCCCAAGAGGACTGGCAGAAGGAGTGGAACAACTACAAAAAGGAAAATATCACAAAGAAGCTAATACCGAGTGCGCTGCTATTTACCAAAAAGAAGATGGACATCGATCACCACACCATGCAGCTGCTAACCGGGCATGGGAGCTTCGGTGTCTATAGGAAAAGGATTGGCGGGGACAGCGACAGCAACTGTCTCGACTGTGGAGACCCGAACGACGATGCAGAGCACGCCCTCTTCGCGTGCCCGAAGTGGACGGACAGAAGGATCGAGCTGGAGAACGCTCTGGGCGGGAAGATAGACGTGGGCAATCTGATCGCCACGGTGACCGCCAAGGACGAGAGCTGGAATAAATTCAGGCAATTCTGCAAGACCGTCATGTGTCACAGGAGGGTGACAGCGAGGGCCTGGGAAGAGGCAAGGAGGAGAACGAGCGAAACAACAACTACGCGGAGGAATGAGGGCAAGAACATGAAACAACGGAAAACCGCAGAAGGAGACCAGCCCAGTATTCTGAACTGGCTGAGAGGACGACATGAGCAGTAACTGCCCGAAGAAGTAGATACAACGGGGCACGAAAGGACAACCCTGATGACTGCCGACAGGTTTTACCGGGGTTGTCTGCCCTCTAAGCGGAGGAAGAAGGAGGAGGGGTTTTTAGTGGGTATGGCAACGACATCCGACCGACTCCCACATAACCCAGTGATGCGGGTCACTGGGCATGCGTAATAGCATTTTCCCCTCCCCACGCAAAAAAAAAAAAAAAAAAAAAAAAAATAGAACAGGCAGTAGCAACATTGACAGCAACTATCTAAGAAGCAGCAAGGACAATCACTACACCCGAATCAACCAGCAGACGAACAATAACATTTTCGCAAGAAATACTCGACAAAATTAGAGAAAAAAGAAAAGCGAAAACAAGATGGCAAAAACACAGAACTCGAGAAAACAAAAAACACCTAAACAAACTTGCAAAGGAAATAAAAAACAAAATAAAAGAGCAGAACAATAATGAATTAGCAAAGTTCATAGGGACACTCTCTACACACGAGAACACCAACTACTCCCTATGGAAACACATGGGCAAGAAGCAACGAAGAACAAGCTGAAGAATTCTCCAACCACCTCTGCAACACATTCACACCACACATTATCAACAACAGCAACCTCAAAAGTCATACGGAGGAGGATGCGCAAACCACTATTATCACAACCGACAAGTATGGTAATACACCATACCTAGAACAACAGCACAAGAAATTAGAAACATAATCGATAAAACGAAAAACAACAAAGCACCAGGAATCGACTTAATCAATGGCAAAATCTTGAAAAACCTTCCGCCAAAAGCAATAAGACTAATGACAATAATATTCAATGCAATTCTAAGAATTCAATACTTCCCTAAACCATGGATATTAGCACAGATCAAAATGTTACCTAAACCAGGCAAGGACCCACACCAAACTGCATCTTACAGACCAATATCACTGCTTCCAGTATTTCCCAAAATAGTGGAAAAAATAATTGTAGAGAATTGTGGATCTTGATGGTCGAAATATTGTTATGGAAACATTAAATTTACACTGGGCATTACTATTAACGTAGACACATATTTATTTTATAAACGACTTCTAGAATATTCATCGATACATACTTGCACGCGTCTTAGCACTTTCTTCCATACCCGACCTTTCATAGACTGTTAACCGACCAAACTGTTTACATTCATCTGTTTTTCAGTCGCCGCGCACACACATATCTCCACACACTGATATCCTCAAACAAATATCTCCACTACGCATTCGACCTAGTCCAGCACAAAAATTATACATATCTCAATAATAATATATTACCGGATAAAAACAATAATAGAGATAAAAAAAACTAATACCGAAACACTAATTTGGATTCAGAATCAAACACTTCACGATAGAGCAAATGCACAGGCTTATCAACGAAATAATAACAGTACTAGAAAACAAGGAATACTGCACAGCCCTCTTTATGGACATAGAGAAAGCATTTGACAAAATTAACCATGAAAGCCTACTACAAACAATTAGGAAACAATTCCCGGAGCAAATACACCAATTAATAAAATCCTACCTAAGCAGCAGAACCTTCGTAACAAAAATCAAGGACACACATTCTGAAGTTAAAGACATCAAGGCAGGGGTACCGCAAGGAAGCGTCCTAGGCCCAATACTATACACATTATACACGGCAAACATACCAACAACTACCAATAGCGCAGTACTGACATTCGCGGACGACACAGTTATACTAGTCAGGCATACTAACTCAGAAACGGCAGTCAAATTACTACAAGAACATATCACAAAAATAGAAAAGTGGTTACAAGAGAAACAAATAAAAGCAAATCCCAATAAATGCAACCATATTACATTCACGCTGCGAAAGCAGATACAACCAAACATCCTTCTGAACGGCACGCATATAACACAAACAAAGCAAGTCAAATACCTAGGACTCCACTTAGATACACAACTCACATGGAAACAGCATACTAAATCAATAATAGACAAGGAGACAAATGCATTGGCTAACAAGTCGAAAATCCAAATTAAGCAATTAATAAATTAAAAATATATAAAACGATCATAAAACCAATCTGGACGTACGGAATACCACTATGGGGGCAGCAGCAATGAGCCACATAAATAGAGTCGCTACAATCGAAGATACTGAGAACAATATTTAACGCCCCATGGTATGTGAAACGAGGATATACGCAGACTTAAAAATACCAACGGTCAAACAAGAAATTGGCAGGTACGCAGAAAAATAGAAGCGAAGGACGGCAACACATCCAGCTGGCTACTAAAACGAGAAAAACTTTCATAGAAAGAAGACTAAAAAGAAACTACTGACTTCATTAAAGAAATAAAATAGTCAAACTCGAAGATGGTATCCCACTGGGGCTAGTCATTCACATGTTATTTAGCAATTAAGTTAGAAAAATTTACCAAATGTCCAGATGGACAAATTGTAGTGTAAATTAAAAAAAAAGAAAAATCTAATAAATTTTTGTTTATAACAACGGTGTCTTCTAGACAAGAAGGACTCGTGCGAATTACAACTGCCGTATATTCTTTCCTACTTTCTCCGATAGGAACAGAAAGAGATCCGTTTCCTTTTTCGACTACGATCGGGCTTGCAAAATCTTATTCCGTTCTCTGACCACCTTTTAATCCGATTATCAACTTCGACTTTACTAATTTGGACGCTCTTATTTTTACGTATTGATCCGCTCGCACTGATCGCTACCGGTGTCTATCAACGCGGTCAAATTGCAATCTCCGATCTTAACGTCTCTACGACGCTTTATCTGTAACGACTGCGACACACTACATGCATTTTTAAGGGACTTACATTGTTAAATTGCGATGCGATGTGTCCGTACTCCTGGCATTTGAAACACCTGGCAACTTTGCTTTTCGTTGGGCAGTTCGCACTTTAGTGATTTTTGTTTCCGCACAGGAAGCTTCGTCGCGTCCCGACCTCTTGGATTTTTCTTCGGCCAGCTTGCTGTTCGTATCAAACGTGTTAATTTATTTAATGACGAGATGAACTAATACTTGCGATAGTCAGATATATTTAAAGATTACTCTAAATATAGAATACAGAGTTGGTATAATACGCCTGAATCGTTGCTCGCTCAATGCTACTCGCTGTAAGGATACCAGAAAATGATCGTCCTAGAGAGCATGTTCGTTTATTTATACTGGTCGGGGACTACCGGAAAGGTTGACCTCGACTCTGGTTGACGATTCCAGGTAGGGACGATATTGCTTTGTCCGGAGTTTATTTACTTTTAAATTTTGTACATAGTAACGATGTCGATACTGCCAGGCAAGACAACCACATAATTCACTCTCGATTTGGATGGTCCTATGACTTATGTGCCGCTACATCATCTCCTTACTAGTGATAACATTTTTTTTTTTTTTTTTTTTTTTTGTAGTTAGTTTACAAATTTCGTGGGTAATTCCCAAACCCAACGAACTATAGCGCTTATCCGAAATTTGCTTGTAGCGTATCAGGAAATCGAATTTTCCTGCCCGCATTTGATGTCTAAACGGTATTATTATGACGCTTTGTTGTTCGATATTGTCATCTACAAGGAACACGGGTTCTAACGGGGTCTCTGGAGACTGTTACGTTTCTTTTATTTATTTTTATGATGAAATTCTTTTCTCCGCGCTGTATCACCTTGTATGACCTGTCGTAAGGTGTTTGTGGGGAACTGTGGACAACGTCGTTACGCAGCAATATATAGGGTGACGTTGCGAGTTCACGGAAAATGAACACGTTTTTCGTACTATGTCGAGTGATCGGTTGCGGCTTTATTTCTTCGATTCGCGTATTCGGAGGTACGAAAAATTCCCCTGGCAATCGTATTCCTACACCGTGGATCATTTCAGCAACCATTGCGTTCAGGTCCTTCTTAATGGCTATTCAAATTCCTAATAGTACGATCGGTAAAATTTCAACCCAGTTGCTCATATCGTGGCGTTTGATTACCGCCTTCAACTATCGGTCGTATTCCTTAAAAATAACAGGAATCGTATAGCTTTCGTAAATTTACTATAAATTGACTCGAATTTTTGACTATTGTGACTCGAATTGGCGTCCTTGATCGGTAGTTATTTTGGATGGTATGCCAAAACGAGCTATTTATGTTGAACGGAGAGCTGAAGCAACGGTTGATGTTTCCTTATCGGCTATGGGTATTGCTTCGGATCAATGCGAGAAACGGTCGATACACGTTAGACAATATCGATAGCCTTGCGAATACTGCATCACGATAATGTTTACGTGTATGTGTTCGAATCTATCTGCCGACGCTTCTGTCACGTAAACTTGAGACTTTGATTATAAAAGGAAAGGAAGTTGAGCCGTAACTCAACTATTAACCTTCTAGAACTTTATAGAACTTTATTATAAATACAATGATTACAATGATTTTGCAGAGGCAGAATGATACTGAATCAGAGAAAGGCTGAACAAGAACTGCCCGAGCTGGCTGAAATCTCGGCTAATATAAGTTTTGGTTTGGGGATAATGTGCAAAAGAGTCCGAAGGTCGGGGGTCGATGTCTTATCTCTGGTGTAGATTAAGATGTGCTTGATGTCAAACGTTCAGACTCGGAATGCTACGTGCCTGGTGACTTTACATCGCTGATACGGAATACACTGTCGTGCCCAGTTTCTGCAGTTTTTGATAACCGACAACCAGACGAAACGCGTCGTCACCAGGTTTTGTGTAGCGCGCATCCCGAGATGAGAAAGTCCGTGGTGCGAATTGAATACGCTACGCCGCAGGTCTTTCGGTACATACTTCGTCGACCGATACATCGCAATATATCTCTGTTATGGCAGGGAAAACGTATTTTTTTCAGTTGTAACGCGTATGTACCGGAGTTGACGAAATCGCGTAGCACGGTGTCATTTTCTTGGGCGGTGGCGAGAGTTTGGTCGTCTACGGACTTCCCAATCTCTTCGATGCGTGAAAGAGCGTCGGCAACTTTGTTGTCCAGATCTTTTACATAACGGATGTCGGTCGTGAATTGTCCGACGTAATTGAGATACCGAAATTGTTGAGGCGAACATTTCTCTGGATGTTGATTAAATACGTATGCCAAGAACTTGTGATCGGTGTATATTACGAAGTTTCCCCTTCTACAGTGTGTCTAAAACGTTGCAAGAAATTCGCGGTCGTATGCGCTGTATTTTTGCTACGCGGGGGTCAAGGAATTGGAAAGGAATCCTAGCGGCTGTCATTTATCGTACACGCGTTGCTGTAAAAGTGCCCCTATCGCTTAATCGGACGCAACTACCGCGAGGCTGACGGCCCGTTCTGGCACTGGATGCGCTAATGTCACCCAGTCATAAATTGGCGATAGAAAAACTAACGGGGTCTAACGAACAACCCGCAGGCCATCGAGACGACAACGTACAGAGTGTCTCCGTGTCAGAAAACAGTAACAGCATGGCCACCTGTGACCTGAATCCCGGCGACACCCCCTCCACTGGGTCCAAACCAATACTATATAAACCTTCCTCAAATCAGCTCTCGAGGCTCTCTGTTTTAACATTCTTACACTGTCAGTCTGTTGGATACACGTAATAAAATCTGGCAGTATATCTAAAGTCTGAATTTTTTTACTTTGCTCCTGAAATAATTAAACTTATGCGAAATGATTCGAAGGACGCGAGGAAACCACCAGTGATCTTCTCAATTTCACGATTCCGCGTGTCTCCGACGTGACAACACCAATGATGAAATTATCCGCGTTTGATCCTTCGCTTATTGTGGATAATGATTCAACTCGACTTCAACTCAATTTCACAATTACTACATGAATAATTCTGTCAAAGATTTCGCTCTCTTTTTTGTTCAATCTCCACTCGAGCTCGCGCAATCATTGTGATCTCCATTTATTTGATATATTTATAAAAATTGAAACGATGATTATTTAAATAGAGCTACTCCTTGATGTAGTAATGTAATACAATATACAAATACTTCTCTGCACCAAAATGTCCTTTTATATCACGGTTTTTACTTCCCATACCATGTATATGTACGTTGTACCTGACGGTAACTTATGATGGTCAGAGACAAAATTTTCGACTGCCTATTTTCCTAAAGGGACACCGGCATGTTGCTGGCCCACTTAGCTCAATGGAATGTCCCATGCTTCCCGGCCAGTTAGGGGCCTTTCATTTTTTCACTAACTGTAGTTCACCGGAATGTTCTCAACGGTTTTATTCGTCATTATTCATCAATTACGCCAGTTACAACTGTCGGGAAATGGAATTAAAAACACAAAATTTAAAGGAAATAAGAAATATGACGCGTACAATTGTTTTAATATTACAATAAATTTATAAACAAATACACATTATTATCGAACAAAATCAAAATCTAACTAGGAATATCGAAATTATAACATCACATTGCTAGATAATAACGAGTGATTGAAGTTTTTTTAATTCGAAGATAATTTCGCTTTTAAACGCAACCTGTGGGAACACTTGACGTTTACTTATGTTTCAAACCTTTCGTCATAGAAAATTACAAGAAAAATAGTGAAAACAGAGATCAGCAAATTTATTGGAACAAAAAAAATACGTATTTAATTGATAATTCTATAAATACTATAACCATTCCAGCAAAGTTAATTATAATTAGACTGTTCCTTTAATAAATGCAATATTCCTGACATGTCACTTCTACAAAACAATACGGTACCTCGCAAAATAGTAACGAGTGTTTTACTAAGTTCAATGATTATGAACTAATGCTATAATGGACGAAGTCTTAACGACTAGTAAGCTTGTCATATATTTCAGTAAAATTAAGTTTATGGAGCAATACTATATCGAAACATTTAATATAAAAATATTTATATATGTCGGAGAAACACTAGGATCGATGGTGTGGACGTGTTATGAATCTTCGCCAGTATTAGCCATTGTCAAGGTACGATCCAGAGTTTATTGGCACAAGTATGGAGATGTGAGATTTGACAAATAACTGCGGCGGTTAGGTACTCGCAATGCGAATGACAATAGTCTTAGGTCCGATAATCCGCGGTCAACGGAACTCTTTTACCCTTTACTCGTTGGCAACTCCTAGGTGGTACTCTCAGTTAGCACGCGAATTAAGCACTCTGTCGAAATGATACCTTAGTCGTACTCGAAGCTCTCACTGTGACGCTGTTTCGGAAAAACTGCTCCACTCTCTCGCGGCCCCAGGTCTTTTATATTCGTGGAGACAAGTCTTCGTTCGGAGAGTGAGGGAAATTGCCGTTATTGTTAATTGGTCAGTCTTCGGAAGTGTCATTCGCGGAAAAGACTGTTTGCCTATTTTCGTTAATTAAGGCATAAGGTTTATGACGGGTCCTCAGGCTGGCTGCAGATGTTTTGCGAATATGTCTCGACAACCGGCAATCAACCTACCCAAAGAATAGGGTCTGCGTATGACGGACCACGAGACAGAACCGTTAGTATGCTTACTGTCGAGTGCCGTTACAACTATTTCTTTTTATGGAGGGCTATAGACTTTTTCCATGACTTTGTTAGACAAAACGTTCGTCCCTTGACCGCGGCTACGTTCGGTGACTGGTTGTCATCTCGAACCCAAACTCATTCTCATAGATTTCAGACAATTACAATCGGGCTGAAGGACGGTGATTGCTTAACGACGGCTATGGTAGGATCCAAATTACAATATTAGGGGTTTTTCCCCGGTTTCGACGGGAAGGCTCCGGTGTCTCTCCATCTCCGACATATACATATTGCTTAAAATATTTATTTAAATTGAATCAGATCTATGTCTATGGAACAATTGATAATTTTTTTATTTCTTCATGTTCATCTGTATCGCGACGCCACTGATCAGTCGATTCCATATTTCGGTTAAGATAATAGGAGTGGTTTGAATGATCGTAACACTAAATTAGCAGTTTAAATATAATGTTTATTTCCAACAACTTTCGAGACTTGAGTGTCTGCGTGTAGTGCTGCGAGAAAAATTGAGAAGCGTTTAGAGCCAATAATTGCACGCAAATTAAGGTTTCTTGGATTCGATGAGTTAGTAGCATCTTAAGGTCTTCCGATCGTGATGTCCGGTTATGCTGAGGTCTATGAGGAAAACTAGTGATGGGTGCTGTCCGCCCTCCACTAACGGTTGCTCGTGGATAGAAGTCCTCCTCGAATATCCAACACGAGAAAACTCGCCTTTCCCATGTTTTATCGCAATGAACAATAATCTCAAGGAGCGTTTCGACATGAAACATGCATTATATAAATTAAGGACCTCGACAATAAGTAAAAATCCAAATCTCAGAAAGGCAATTATCAATTCCTTAGAGTTATTGCGGGCCCGAACAAGTACATTTGTGCACCTGTTCACCATCTTGACTGCGGAATGCATTATAGTATATGATAGGGTCACATGACGTAACATTACTCATGGAAAACGAAAAAACATGGGAAGCTCTGAATACAAATAATAGAATATTATTACTATGAAATCCCAACCATGTCACATCCCTTCTGCATGGATTCTCAGTATACCGAGAATCTCATTGCGTGGCACGCATTACCAGAGCTTCAAGGATCGTTAAGGATTTCGTTTCAAACCATCCGATTTCCAGCAGCGTTGTACGGTGCAGCGATTTATTAATCGTAAACTATCCCATGGTTGGCTGAACCGCAATTAACCACGATGCCGTTTCCGCTTTTACATGATCACTTTTATCGTTAACGGTAACGTCGCGATGAAGAAATAGAAGAAATCGAACGGATCAGACGACCCAACATCATAGTTGTGATGAACAGATTTACGTGTACTATTCCTAATTATTATCTATCCAATCGAAAGAATAGCTTAATTACAAAGGAACGCTGATGTAGGCATATCGCGTGGACGTGATCGAACGCAGGAATCATGGAGCGCTGCCGGAAATCGCGGCGGGATAGCGAATTAACGAGCTCTTTCAAACCATCTGCAACCGCGCGGCAACTATCACACACTCTAGGAAACGTATTGTTTCACTATTTTGCTATCGTTTTGCGATGCAGATAACAGTGCAAGATAGAAAACATCATTTGAATCATCATTGTGAATACCTGCACCATACCGTGCTGGTAACCAGCAGGAAAATTTGGAAAGGGAAAGATTTCTACAACCACGTGTTTCAGTTTTTGGAAATTGTGCGACTTACTCATGTTTTCACGTGATTTTGTAGATATTTTGATATCTAGTAAAATCAAATTTTGATTATATTAGTGACATTATTAAGAAGCAGAAGAGATTAGAAAGGGCAGGTTTCTACGGCCGCGTTTCAATCCTCTATTATCGTAAGACATGCCTTTTGTTTGATTTTCTAATAAAAAAAAGTAAAATTGTGTAGCAATGCGAGGCTTCCATACGAAACAAGGTTTAATTTAATTTAATAACCTCATTTTCAAATCTGAATCACGCTTTCAACGGACAACTAGAGTTTTAATGTTTCAACAGGAATCCAAGCAATGTAGGCCCGACACTTGTAACCTTAAGTATGAGTTCTAGAATATAAATATTATATGACTACGGTGGCGACGTGGATATAGTATACGGCTACAAATCCAAGGTATCCGAGTTCAAATCCTAATAGTAATTTACCTATTTTAGAGAATTCCAACTGATAGGCTTCGCCCGAAGCTGGAGGGGAAGACCTAACACCGACCAAAACGAATGAAGCCGTCAGCGGTCAAAGTCGGGCAGAAGATGTGCCACTCGAAGCTCATCGTCAACAAGCTGTGATAGCAGTTAGAATGCACCTTTAACTGCCATGTAATAGAGTAGAAATAGAAATTAGTCAATTAACAATATTACTAACTATAGAATTAAGATACGTTTATACTAACCCCTCCCTCGGACAACAGCACTAAAAAGAGGAGAGTGGAACATAGACGTCAGCAAAATAACGCTGGCGTTGGTCGGGCCTCCAGGAAGCACAGAAGAAGGAATTCCGGTGTCGGGTTACTGTAAATAACGGTAAGCACAGTCCTCTGGGTGGAATAGCCGTATACTATGCACCAAGGGCCCGTACTTTCCTACCTAAGCCATCGAAGCGGCAGTACGGGCCAGCCGTAGTCTCTATTTTTGCCGTAGTTCCAATAATATTTCTTTTTTTTTTTACTAAAATTTTACTTTGTTAGCGAAAGGAAAATAAGATTAGGTCTGAAGTAACTCGAAAGAGCACGGTTAAACAAAAAGCATGGTACAAGGGAAAGAAGCGGAATTAATAATATGTATGTACTTGTTAAAGCATATTGATAAAAACTATAAGGTATAGCGGCACAGAGCCATAGAGAAATATCAAGGGTTGAAGCGCACGTGCTGGTCACACGGCCAAAGAAACGATGTCCGATACCATGATGTCATAATGAAAAAGAATCTGGGACTTTCCGAAGAGCGAAAGAACTTTCGGCAAGGAAGAACTACTCTACTCTGAAAGAGACTCTTTTTCGAGAACATCGGCACCATATAAAAAAGGGAAAAGAAGAAAGCCCGTGGCAGAGAATGCGAGGCTAGAGAGCAACACGCGCTTCTAACATTAATAAACGCAATGTTATATTCATACGCTGTATATGCCTTGGCACCCGTCACGTCTTACACCTCAAAGCGGAGTCAAACGCGGACACACTGCAGTTATGGCACGAGCGGCTTTGTCATCAAAACGTTAGACACGTTTGCGATTTTAAATAGAATTTGAATATAAAAGTTGTAGACGACATCTAGTGTGTCTTTTAGTAACGGGTTCATTCCTGAGCGTAGACGTCATATTGGGCCCAAGCAACCCTAGGGCCATAGGGGTTGGGGTACGCCCAACCAGCGCGCAAGGTTCCCAGTACCTTGCTACCTGGATTAGTTAAGCATGCAGGGGTTGTCCCTTCTCCCAGGTTGAACGGGGCGCTTTCCAAGCCGTACCGTCTCTCCAGGACGCTGCTCACCCGCCGGCGGCCATTCTGGGGAGCCAACACCCCTTAAATCGGTCGCCTTGCCTGCACTTGCCTATCAACCACTGTCATCACGAGTCCGATTGTTATTATTAGCCGAGCTGAGGGGTCGCAACTCCCTCCGGGCCTTATACTCGATCCCCGTGGTACGATCTTTAGTGATTGGTGCGACTATCGAGTGGATGTACGGCCACGTCACTGCCGGTCGGCGACCTGCTAACCGAGCTCAACAGTTCCGGATGGGACTCACTTAAGCGGGGGCCTCAAGGCAACGGGGCATCGATCAACGCCGATAGTCCGGTATCTTACCCCAGCGGTCCCACCCTTGGCTTCAGGATCGTGGGTGCGCTACTACCCAAGGCCACGTAGAGAGAGTGTAACCGTATTTAAAGGCCTCACACTCTCGGCGACCTTCCCTGCGGTGTACATAGGGAACTCATACATATGACTCACGTAAGCGGGACGCTTGTCCCGACGGTCCCCCCTGGCTGCGGGAACGTGGGTTTGCCAGCCCCCATAGACTCACATAAGCAAGTTCTCCCTGCGGGAAGTTGTAGACGTCAGAAACATTTCCTGTGAAGGCTGCGCGTATGGATGACATCATAGGTGGAGCTTTCGCGAGATAGTTAATTATCAGGTAATTATATACACGAATGTATGCGGATCTATGCAAGTCGAGAGATTAGGTAAGAAATCTTATATTCTTACGATTAATGGTGATTTTTCACAATTCACAAAGATTTACTTCTTACAACACTAGTCAAAAGTAATTGAAAAACGAAAAGCCTTTTGTCTGGAAATTGGAAATCAATTCAATTGTAAAATCAAAGAAATTCGTAGTGATAGAGGAGAAGAATTTAAAAATAAAAAAGTTGATAGATTTCTAAGATCCAAGGGGATTAAGGATACAATTAACGTCCCACACAATCTTGAACAAATTGGCGTCTCAGAGAGGGAGAATGGAATGGTAGTAGAGCCGGGCCAATCAATTCCAGAGTAACTCTACCGTTGTTTTTGTGGGCCGAAGCCATGAACACCGCAGTGCGTGTCATTAAAAAAACGGGGCCAACGAGATAGGCCAGTAAATTTCCGTATGAATTGTGGTATGGGAAAACCTTCAGGTATGGAAAATTTTAGAGTTTTCGGTTCCGAGTGCTTTGCAGTCATTCTTGCGGAGAGGAGAAGAGAACTTGATAAAAAGGCGAGAAAAGGATATTTATTAGGCTATCTAGATGAGGGCAAGGGCATCGCGTGTACGTGCCGAGTTGTAATATTCAGCGGCGACGTAATATTTAAGCCCGTACTAGTATCGATGAAAGTTGTTAAAATAAATTTGCCGAAGTATAAGTTAAGTATAAGTTCTAGAATGTAAATATTATATAACTACGGTGGCGACGTGGATATTGAATACGGCTACAAATCCAAAGGACTCGTGTTCTAATCCTAGTCGTAATTTTCCTACTTTACACGATCCTTGCAGTTGGGCTTCATCCGCGACTTGAAGGGAAAACCTAACTCTGATAAAAAGAAGCACACGTCAGCGACTAAAATTGTGCAGAAATGTACCCCGTAACAAGAAAAAATTGTGAAATACGGCACAAGCATAAGTACAGTTAGTTAGAATATTAACAAAAGCGCTTCTAGACAATACTATTACATGTCAGTTAAAATTACACGATAAAACAGCTTATAAACGTGGAGAAAGTGTGACGCGAACAATAACATCATATATGCAAAGCAGGACATCGATGTCCGCTAAATAACGCTGATGTGGGATCGGGATCCCTCCAGGAATCCCAGAAGAATGACGTGGAAATGAAGGGTCACTGCGACTAGAGTGCGCGCACCACCTTCTGGGTGAAATAACCGTATACGATGCGCCAAGGCCCAAACTTAGGTTCTTTGATAGAATTCCCTTGTAAGGGCTCAGTCGCGGTCTCTAATTTTGCCGTCGTTTCTGTTATATTTCTTTTTTTTCTACTAAAATTTAACTTTGTGAGCGATAGAAAAATACGATTAGATCGGAAGTGACTTAAAAAAGCAGGGATAAACACAAAGCGTTGCACAAAGGAAAGGAACGAAATTAATAGTTGATGTTACGGATTTGGAGTGGTCGTAAATTTGTGACTCGGACAACACATCTGCCTTTTTTAGGAAAGCCCGAATTGCCCACCTCCAAAGGTGTAAGCCTTAGGAAGCGGACCTGATTAAGAGCCTAATAAACAGCCTAAGTGTCTGATGGGTCAGGACTACAGTAAACATGCGATATCAATTAGCAATACCACAGTGTATGCGCCCACGAGTGTACACGATTAAACCATGGAAAACACGGGGACGGAAAGTTAGTATATAAGGACCAGACGAAGCTTCTGGAGGCAGTATTTTTTTATCAGAACGTCATACACTTCGAGTTACACTAAACCGTATTAACTAAACATAACATTATTCTGCATCTCAATGTGTTAATGATTCTCTTCGTGTGTACTAAAAAGTGCAAATAAGTAACCAAACCATACCACTACTAGACATCTTTAATTTGCTTCCACCTTGAGCGTTAATCTCGTTCAAAGTGTAGCGGCATCATAGGACCAGGCGGGTCGAGAGCGACTCATGTTGTTGTCTTGCCTCAGGACATTGACACAGCCTTGACGCATGAGGCGTAATGGTAAATAAACTCCGAATAAAGATGAATTCAAAATTTCCGACCCCGCTCCCCGACCAGTATAAATAAACGGACGCGATCGCGAGCGAGAGAGTTTTATACCGAGTATCTACGAATTAGCCATCAACAACTACGAGATTGACCGAGTTATCTGCGAGCAATCATACACTATCGTTGCGAATACCTTGAACGAGCATCGTTCAACAGTATTTATACTTATATTTATTTCATTTATACCAAATATATTTGACAGTTATTGTTATTCTATATTATTGCTCCACATCCAAACCAATCCAGCACAAAAGTTTGACATATCAATCGATCAGTTGCAACCTAACTGATCGCTACTTAGTTAAGACTTCGCAACAGTTATTTTGTTATAAATAATTTACCTAAATTACTTAGGCATAATTCAAAAAAACATTATAAAAATGTAATATTAAATATTTGACACCTAGAAAGTAGAGGAATCAATAAAAAAAATATAGAAATGCACTTTCGTATAAGTTCTTGTTCTAAAAATTTCAAAAATGCAGTGTTCAGTATTGATAAATTTTCTTACCAAATTATTGCAAGAAATTTTAGAGTAATATTAATAAAAACTAAATTTATCGAGCTTTCATCTATCATCTTATAAAATTGTTGATAATAAGCAGCATTCTTGATCATAGACAGATCGTAACGGTTACTTTCGCACGATCTTTGACGTAACACTAACGATTTAAATGTACTATTATTAATTATTAACTATCCAATCGAAAAAACTGCTTAATTACAAAGGGAAGTTGATGTAGGTATATTGTATGGGCGTGTTACACCGACATGATCGAACGCAGGAATACTGGAGCGCTGCCAGAAATCGCGGCGGGATAGCGAACTAACGAGCTCTTTCAAACCATCTGCAACCGCGCGGCAACTATCACGCACCCTAGGAAACGTGTTGTTTCACTATTTTGCTATCGTTTTGAGATGCGGATAACAGTACAAGATAGAAAACATCATTTGAATAATCATTGTGAATACCTGCACCATACCGTGCTGGTAACCAGCAAGAAAATTTAGAAAGGGAAAGATTTCTACAATGATGTGATTTAGTTCTTGGAAATTGTGCGACTTACTCGTGTTTTTATGTTTTTTTTTTCGATATTTGGATATCTAATAAAATCAAATTGTGACTTTATTGGTGACATTATTAACAAGCAAGAAAGTTTAGAAAGGGCAGGTTTCTACACTTCTGGTGTGCGAATCTGTACCAGCTCAAATTATACTACTACTAGAACTTGCACTTCTGTATTAAAATATATTAGGTCATCGCATAAGTGCGTGCCGACTTTTGTGTATACATTTCATGTGTCGATTTATAAACATACGGCAATAAGGGACCAATGCATTTGAAAAATGGGGAGAAGTTGTACAACGAGAGGGGGATTACATTTTTTCATGAAACTGAAAGGTATGTAAACAATCTTAACATATATAACCGCTCGAAAAACGGCACAAACTTATGGGATGACCTAATATTTCCTAGTTTACAATTTATGCACGCGTTCCTCTGCTCATACATCTAATAACCTCAACATTTTCTTTTATAATATAGCGTTTTTCAAACTGATCTTCCTTTTCTATTTCGAAGCGACATTTTGATCTTGAAGATTCCAAAAAATTATAATGATACGGATTGACATGTTAAAAAGTGCACCTAATGATGGTATAGTTATTTTAACGAAAAGCAACAAATGATATCTGACATTGGCGTATCAAAAACAAAACTACATATCCTGTCTGTATATTGTTAACACTGTTATAAAACATTTCGAGGACAAGAAAAGTGTGGAGTAAGATAAATGAGAAACATCGTCCAAACGGCGAGCGAATGAATAGTAGAATGAGCCACTGTAGTCCCTCTGTAACACGTAACATAAGATGAAATTCACCCTCTACGTAGGGGCGGTATAACTTCCGACAAATCCAGAGCGTCGTCTCAGCTCCAGATGTGACTATGTAAATCAGCATAGCCAAACACTGACATACGCAATTTTTTACGAGTCTTCCGGGAAATGGAGATCTTGCAACGTACGAACGATCAGTTTCGAGAAGGGATTCGTGTCAGGGTGATGCGAGTCGAGACGCTTACTACCATTTAGGTCCGCACAGAAGGGTGGCCCAATATAACCTGAACTCTCAATTGGGAGACAATGGCGCAGCTCAAGGTGTACTAGCCGAAGGCGAAAAGTTTGAAACCAGGCATCATGCTCGTCGCTGTGCTAGCGAATTTTGAAAGTGCTAGCTTTTGGGACAGAGCTATTCTTTTGCAACAAACCGCGAACAGTTCCACCGATTTTTTAATCGACTAGGGAATAGGAACCCACCAAAGCCTCAGTTTGATTCGGTTGTTGCCACGGAAGTTGACGAGGATGACACCATGAGCTAGGAAGATCCATCTGACAGGAGTGTGTAACCAAGCGGACCAAACGCTGAGACACCGCGTGGTCCAACATACTGTATTGACATGGTCAGGATTCCCGGTGAGTGTTGATCGTTCCCTTCGATGGTCCACGACAAACTTGTCTACGTCACTTGACTGCGATGCAGAACTATCCTAAATCTGTCCTATTTTTGCGTCCAGGCTATCAGGACATAAATTAAAATATCGTGCATAAGCACAGCGCAACAGCGGCTTAAATTTAAGGCACAATAATAATCTTAAAAAAAAAAAAAAAAATGTAATAATGCATGGCTACGACGTGCCGTCGCGTATCGGTACTTTTGCCTGTACCACCCTACAATTCGAATTCAGCGTTTATTCTGGAAAAAAATCACGTAAAAAAAATATGTAAAAAACCTGGAATTAATAAACAAAGATTAAAAAAAAAAGAACTATCCTAAATTGAACAAAGAGACACCGGAAACCTTAGAGAATTTAATCGACACTATCAAACACCATCTCTGCGCATTAAAGAACTCAGGTGACTCTGTGTCGTCAAACACCATTCTCATCGGACTATTCCTGTCCAGACACCATTCAACAATGGGAGCTCAACTTGGGAAATCGACATGGGCCAACCTACTGAACGCGTTCGAAAGACGGATTGACGATGTCAGGAACAATCCTGAAACATCCGACTCACCAGCGAAGGACGATAACTTCGTCGCACTCCCGTTTAACAAAAAGCTTCCTTCGCTTGGGTCGTTTAAAACAATTACGATGAAGCGACTGGTCTCTTTCCACAGCCGATTCCAATGTGACAAACAACTTGAAACCGACTATCGGGAGATCATTCAAGAATACTAGCAATTGGGATACATGACCAGGATCACAACAGACGATTCCTCGGATAACGGATATTACCTGCCACATCACGGTGTAGTCAAAGAATCGAGCCAAACTACAAAACTCCGGATCATGTTTGAGGGATCTGCACCAAACACAACCGGAGTTTTTTTAAACGACTCCCTTCATGCAGGACCGAAGTTGCAGGAGGATTTATTCGACATTCTTCTGAGATACTGCTCTTGCCAATACGTTCATACTTGTGATGTTGAGAAGGTGTTTCTTGTCCCTTCAGAAGACAGGAAGTATCAATAAATCTTGTTGCGCAACTCTGACCGGGAGGTCTAAACATATCAACTCAAAGCAGTGACTTTCGAGTTGCCAACTATCAGGTGCTTCAAACAATTGGTCGACAACGAGGGACACCGATTCCCGCGAGCTTCGTCGGTTCTGCAGCGAGATTTTTACGTAGATGGCGCCCTCATCGGGGGCTGCTACGAAGGAGGAAGCACTGTCGCTCAGAGCAAAACTTACCGAACTTCTCCAACTAACCGTTTTAAATATATAAAAGTGGGCATCGAAAGAACAGGAACTGCAACAAGGACTATGCGAACAAGACACAAACCAAAAACTACAGTTGTATGAATCTTAAACATTAAAATCTCTTGGAATCACTTTATAAAAGATTAAAATCTATTTTATGGAATCCTTCGACGATTCAATCCTCTATTTGACATCGATCGACGCCAGATCCAATACGAGTTACGAAGCGATCCACTGAGATTGCTCGTGAGAGTAATCTTTTAAGTCAAGATGCTCCTTCAACGAGTCTGGGCATTAAGGGTTGATTGGGATGAGTTCCTTCCAGCAGACTTACACACTGAGTGGAACAGATACCATATATAACTGCCATTATTATATAATGTAAGATTCCCGCGTAAGACCGTCATCGAATCCGCAACAGAGATTGAGCTGCACGGCTTCTATGACTCCAGGGAGAAGGCATATAGGGCCTGTGTCTACCTCCGGACCACTAATCCTGGCAACCATGTCTGGCTGCGACTCCTCACTGCGCGATGACAGGTAGCGCCGCTCAAATCTCTGACCATTCCACGGCTCGAGTTAAGCTGAGCACTTTTTCTTGCATCCTCATTCTTCGATATACAGAAGGCCCTAACGATGCAGGTCTCTCGGATCGTATATTGGACTGATTCCACCATCGTCTTGCACTGGATCAAGTCCTTACCTCAAACTTTAAAAATCATTGATGCTAACCGCGTGGCTGAGATACAAACAGAGGCCAACATCGCCGACTGGCATCATGTACCTACCACCGATAACTCCGCGGAACTTATCTTCCGAGGTGAGACGTTCAAGGAATTCCTGCGCCCAACCATTTGAAAAAACGAATCAGAGTGGCTACAACAGAACGAAGAACATTGGTCGACCTGGAGCCCAACACCGTTGGTCGATGTTCCTGATCGGAAAAGGTTGTCCACGAAACCCCTCAACTATAGTCTACTTGAAAGGTATTCTTCCTGGTCTAAGCTAATGAGAATCATCGCTCGTTACCCTCGTTAACCTCGGCACACAATTAACTAGTACGACTACTACAGACCACTCATTTTGAAATACAGACACAATGGCGCATGAATCCCTCTCATTCGCCACATTTTGGCGTCTTGTGAGAAGCCGCGGTAAAGTAATTTAAACGCCATCTCACACGCGTAGTCGGCAAGGAGCAATTAACCTCCGAACACATCAACACCCTTATCATTGAGATCGAAGCCATTTTAAACTCCTGCAAACTGACTCAAATATCCTCAGATCCCTATGATTTGCCTGTCTTCACTCCCGGCCACTTTCTAATTGGCGACGCACTAATGAGTTTGCGGGGACGAGATTTCAGGGAGACTCCACCAAGCCGGATATCCAGCTGGCATAGCATCAATCAACTCAAACATCATTCGTGGTGCCGGTGGTACCAGCTATACCTAATCGAGTTGTCATGGCATCCGTAAAGACACCATCGTAATCCTCAGGGAAGATAGCGTTCCATCAATGCAGTGACCCTTAAGCCATTAAGGATGCAATCATCCGGACAGCTGTGCAGACGGCAACGAGCATTTTGGATCGATGCGCCAGACGGCTCGTACCACTGACAAATCCCGCGGCTCCGGATAACCAACAAGCGAGGAGAAATGGCATGAAAGCTTCAATTAATTCTATTCATTCATAATTTTGATCGGAGCTTCTCAACGAGGGGAGGATGTTGGGTCCCGTGGCCTTCTACACACCCATCACTAGTTTCCTTGCGCGGTATCATCGTCACAGAAGTTAGTTGCCTTTACGTTGTTAACTTCTTCGCGATCGCCTCTTCGTATTTCCACGAACCGTCGAACATTAGTACTTTATGCTACACCGGTATGGGTCAAAGCCATAGCAATAAAGAGAAGTAAGAATATTTTGAAGAGGGCGCAAAGGATGGCGCTAATTCGAACATCTATCGCCTACGGAACAGTTCCCCACGCAATACGGGGCGTACTTACGGACACAATGCCGGCACACTTAAAAGCAGTGCTGCGTATGGAAAGTTACGAGATACAAAGGACGAGACACCAGGACCAATATGATACCCGCCCAACAACAGGAAGTACAATATATGTGTCAACAGAGAGGTTTAGGAGAATAGATAGAGGAAAGATGGAGGGAAGAATTGCTCCATTGCAGAGAGAATAATTGTACCAGGAGACTGATTGACGACTCTTACATTTTTCAGAATAATAAAAGGAACAACGATTATTCTACTATGCATATCTTGAATGGCATATTGCTAATGGTATATTCAATGAATATCGTATTAGAAAAGAGACACACTCAAGATGCTGGAATTGTAATGTCGAAGGTGATGATGTAGAGCATGTCTTGTTCAATTGTCACGGGTAGATTAACGAAAGAACTCCACTGAAAAACTACGTAGGCAAAATACAGACAACCAACAATGTTATAGACGTGGTTGTCCTTAAAGAAGAATATTTGCCGAGATTCGAAGAGCTATGTCAGAGATTTACGATAACTAGACAGCCCAGGAGAAGAACATCGAAAGACAAGGTAGATCACGAATAGGAAGATGAAAAGATGAGGCGTACAGCCAGAGAGAAGACCAACAATGAAGTAATGCCTTGAGGTGGTTCCATGACTTGTACTTGTATCGACAGAGAACAGAGACAGAGGAAGGGTGTTTCGTGGGTAAAGATGCCATCATCTTGCCGAGCCTCACAGTATCCAGTAGCGCATAAAAAAGACGGAAATCGCGATGGGATTGCGAGTTAACGAGCTCTTTCAAACCATCTACAACCACGCAGCAAACTATCCACGCACCCTGGGAAACGTGTTGTTTGACCCTTTTGCTATCGTTTTGAAATACGGATAAATGCACAAGGTAGAAAACATTATTTGAATCATCATTGTGAATGCGTGCACCATACCGTGCTGGTAACCAGCAGGAAAATTTAGAGAGGGAAAGATTTCTACAACCACGTGTTTCAGTTTTTGGAAATTGTGCGACTTACTCATGTTTTCAGGTGCTTTTGTAGGTATTTTGATATCTAGTGAAATCAAATTTTGACTATATTGGTGACATTATTAACAAGCAGGAAAGATTAGAAAGGGCAGGATTCTACAGCCGCGTTTCAATCCTCGATTATCGTACGACATGCTTTTTGTTTGATTTTCTAATAAAAAAAAGTAAAATTGTGTAGCAAAGAAAGGCTTCGATACAAAACAAGTTTTAATATAATTTAATAACCCCGTTTTTAAATCTGAATCACGCTTTCAACGGACAACTAGATTTCTAGTGTTTCAACGGGAATCCAAGCAATGTAGGCCCGACACTTGTAACCTTAAGTATGAGTTCTAGAATATAAATATTATATGACTACGGTGGCGACGTGGATATAGTATACGGCTACAAATCCAAGGTACCCGTGTTCAAATCCTAATAGTAATTTTCCTATTTTAGAGAATTCCAACTGATGGGCTTCGTCCGAGGCTGGAGGGGAAGACCTAACACCGACCAAAACAAATCAGAAGACGTCAGCGGTCAAAGTCGGGCAGATGTGCCTCTCAACACTCAAATCGTCAACAATCTGTGATAGCAGTTAGACCCACACTCTAACTGCCATGCAATAGTTATTATAATAGGAATAATCAAACTAACAGTTACTAACCATAGATTTTAAGGCGACTCAAAACTAACACCTCCCTCGGACAACAGCACTAACAAGAGGAGAGAGGAACATAGACGTCCGCAAAATAACGCTGGCATTGGTCGGGCCTCCAGGAAGCACAGAAGAAGGAATCCTGGTGAAGGGTTATTGTAAATAGCGGTAAGCACAGTCCTCTGGGTGGAATAGCCGTATACTATGCACCAAGGGACCGTACTTTCCTACCTAAGCCATCGAAGCGGCAGTACGGGCTCGCCGTAGTCTCTATTTTTGCCGTAGTTCCAATAATATTTCTTTTTTTTTTACTAAAATTTTACTTTGTTAGCGAAAGGAAAATAAGATTAGGTCTGAAGTAACTCGAAAGAGCACGGTTAAACAAAAAGCCTGGTACACAGGAAAGAGGCGAAATTAATAATATGTATGTGCTTGTTAAAGCATAGTGATGAAAACTAGAAGGTATAAGGACACAGGGCCATAGAGAAATATCCAGGGTTGAAGCGCACGTGCTGGTCACATGGCCAGCGAAACGATGTCCCATACCATGATGTCATAAAGAAAAAGAACCTGGGACTTTACGATGAGCGAAAGAACCTTCGGCAAGGAAAAACTACACCTCTACTCAGAAAGAAACTCTCTTCCGAGAACATCGGCACCATATAAAAAAGGGAAATGAAGAAAGCCCATGGCAGAGAATGCGGGGGTAGAGAGCAACACGCGCTACTAACATTAATAAACGCAATGTTAAATTGATACGCTGTATATGCCTTGGTACGCGTCACGTCTTACACCTCAAAGCGAAGTCAAACGCGGACACACTGCAGTTATGACACAAGCGGCTTTGTCATCAAAACGTTAGACATGTTAGCGATTTTAAATAGAATTTGAATATAAAAGTTGTAGACGACATCTAGTGTGTCTTTTAGTAACGGGTTCATTCCTGAGCGTAGACGCCATATTGGGCCCGAGCAACCCTAGGGCCATAGGGGTGCTCATAGGCTGCTCACCCGCCGGTGGCCATTCTGGGGAGCCAACACCCCTTAAATCGGTCGTTTTGCCTGCACTTGCCCATCAACCACTGTCACCACGAGTCCAACAGAAATTAACCGAGCTGAGGGGTCGCAACTCCCTCCGGGCCTTATACTCGATCCCCGTGGTACGATCTTTAGTGATTGGTGCTGGACTATCGAGTGGATGTACGGCCACGTCACTGCCGGTCGGCGACCTGTTAACCGAGCTCAACAGTTCCGGATGGGACTCACGTAAGCGGGGGCCTCAAGGCAACGGGTGTCGGTCAGCGCCGATAGTCCGGTACCGGGACTTACCCCAGCGGTCCCACCCTTGGCTTCAGGATCGTGGGTGCGCTACTACCCAAGGCCACGTAGAGAGAGTGTAACCGTACTTAAAGGCCTCACACTCTCGGCGACCTTCCCTGCGGTGTACATAGGGGACTCACGTAAGCGGGACGCTTGTCCCGACGGTCCCCCCCTGGCTGCGGGAACGTGGGTTTGCCAGCCCCCATAGACTCACATAAGCAAGTCCTCCCTGCGGGAAGTTGTAGACGTCAGAAACATTTCCTGTGAAGGCTGCGCGTATGGAAGACATCATAGGTGGAGCTTTCGCGAGGTAGTTAATTATCAGGTAATTATATACACGAATGTATGCGGATCTATGCAAGTCGAGAGATTAGGTAAGAAATCTTATATTCTTACGATTAATGGTGATTTTTCACAATTCACAAAGATTTACTTCTTACAACACTAGTCAAAAGTAATTGAAAAACTAAAAGCCTTTTGTCTGGAAATTGGAAATCAATTCAATTGTAAAATCAAAGAAATTCGTAGTGATAGAGGAGAAGAATTTGAAAATAAAAAAGTTGATAGATTTCTAAGATCGAAGGGGATTAAGGATACAATTAACGTCCCATACACTCTTGCACAAATTGGCGTCTCAGAGAGGGAGAATGGAATGGTAGTAGAACCGGGCAAGTCGATTCCAGAGTAACTCTACCGTTGTTTTTGTGGGCCGAAGCCATGAACACCGCAGTGCGTGTCATTAAAAAAACGGGGCCAACGAGATAGGTCAGTAAATTTCCGTATGAATTTTGGTATGGAAAAACCTTCAGGTATGGAAAATTTTAGAGTTCTCGGTTCCGAGTGCTTTGCTGTCATTCTTGCGGAGAGGAGAAGAGAACTTGATAAAAAGGCGAGAAAAGGATATTTATTAGGCTATCTAGATGAGGGCAAGGGTATCGCGTGTACGTGCCGAGTTGTAATATTCAGCGGAGACGTAATATTTAAGCCCGAACTAGTATCGATGAAAGTAGTTAAAATACGTTTACCGAAAGATGTTAAACGCGAAGATATGTATGCGCAGAGCGATGATGTACGTAGGTATGAAAGTGCAGGGAGTGAGCATGAAACCAGAGAACAGCCTCATAGAGCTGACGAGAATGTGAGACAATTGAGAGACAGCCGCGCGGTCAAACGAACCGATTCTTATGGTCGCCCCATAATGTACGTAGCGGGAAAAATTCCGGTGGTCTTTAACGAAACGAGGAGGTCCGAAAAGAAAGAGTTATGGAAAAAGGCTATGCGTGACGATATGGAATCGCACCATGAAAATAAGATATAAACTCTTGTAGAGAAGCCAAAAACTCAGAAGATATACATTGAAATGAGTTCGAACTGTCAAGCTAAATTGAGAATTTCATCAAAGAAGTAAACATATCGACGTAAAACGTCATTTCTTGCGCAATTAGTACAATAAAGGCGAAATTAATGTAACGTATGTAAAAAGCAAAGAGCAACTAGCGACTATATTTACGAATATAGAATATGAAAAATATATTTCTACAACATATCCATCCACGCGTTCTATTTTATTCAGATAACCGCAACAGTTTCAACGGACAACAGGATTTTTATATTTTAGTAAAATTCCATGCGATGTAGGGCCGGCACTTCTAACATTTAAGCACGTATCGTGGATAGAAAGATCATATGACTACGATTGAGCTGTGGATAATGTAAATGACTACAAATCCAACATACGCGTTTTCATATCTTAGTCATAATTTTCCTAGTTTACACGACTTTTGCAGTTGTGCTTCAACCGCGATTTGAAGGGAAAACCTAACTCCGATCAAAAAAACCACAGGTCTGCGACCAAAATTGTGGGGGATGTACCCCGTAACAAGAAAAAATTGTGAAATATGGGACAAGCATATGTACAGTTAGTTAGAATAGTAACAGAAACGCTTCTAGACAGTACTATTACATGTTAGTTAAAATTACACGATAAAACAGTATATATACGTGGAGAACGTGTAATGCGAACAATAACATCATATATGGAAAGCAGAACATTGATGCCCGCTAAATAACGCTGATGTGGGATCGGGATTCCTCCAGGAATCCCAGAAGAAGGAGGTGGAAATGAAGGATCACTGCGACGCAGACTGCGCGCACCACCTTCTGGGTGAAATAGCCGTATACGATGCGCCAGGGTCCAAACATCGGTACTTTGCGACGGGTTCCATTGTAAGGGCCCAGCCGTGGTCTCTAATTTTGCCGTAGTTCCTATCATATTTCTTTCTTTTTTACTAAAATTTAACTTAGTTAGCGATAGAAAAATAAAATTAGGTCGGAAGTGTTTCGAAAGAGCACATTTGAACAAAAAGCATGGTATAATGTAAAGGAGCAAAATTAATAATATATATGTACTTATTGATATAGCTATTGCATAATAACGAAAACTAGAAGGAAGAATCTTTTTATAGCGTCCAAAACTGCGACACGTTAAACCGTTATTAAAAATTTACCTTAATTGCAAAGGGGTAATGGGCACCAAGAAAGTAGAAGAATCAATCAAGAATATACAGAAATGCATCTTCGTACAATGTTCTTGTTGTAAAAATTTCAAAATAGCAGCATTCAATTTTGACAAATTTTATTACCAAATTTTTGTAAGAGATTTTAGAGTAATACTAATGTAAACTAAATTGTTCGAGCTCTCATCTATGGTCTTGTTAAATTGTTTACAATAATTGTAATGGTTACTTTCACACGATCTTAGAAATTTGACTCGATGAATCGAGACTGTAGCTTTGGTCGCGGAAATGCGATTGACGCAGGTGTAACCGCGCTTGATTAAATTTTCTCGCGAACGTTTTGCCGCGATTTCAGCTTCGTCATCGGACTGCGCCGAGTTTCTCGGTAGAAGGGTAGATAAACCGCATGCAACACGCGGTCACATTGATGTTACACGACGATAAAGACAATGACCTGATTTACCGTCGATAGCAAAATTGGTGTC
Organism: Bombus terrestris; assembly: GCF_910591885.1. Classification (NCBI taxonomy): domain Eukaryota; kingdom Metazoa; phylum Arthropoda; class Insecta; order Hymenoptera; family Apidae; genus Bombus; species Bombus terrestris. The sequence continues at coordinate 2,486,226 of NC_063274.1, forward strand.
AATAGCAGCGTCGTGGGCCGCATCGTACACGAATCGGAAGTGGAGGTTACAACGGTGAAGCGCGTAGGCGCGATTGGCATATACATAAAGCTATGACAAGTGCATTGACCGTTATAGGTAGATAGGTACGTGATTTGTCTTCATAGTCGAGACAATTGTAACTAAAAGTTTTCATCGGATTTTTTAACGCGATATGTTCTATACTATTATAATGTCTGCAATGAACTTTATTGCACTATATGAAAGTATTGATCACAATCCATTTAGTTATTGGTATGAAAATTTGAATCCGGTGTACGGTATACGGTTTTATCGGTGTACACATTTATAAGAAATACCTAGTGAATTGACAATGTATCACAATTGTGGTGATAACAGATGTATCGAATTTATTCTTTCAATTTAATTATACATTTTTTAGATAGAATAAAGAATTGAAATGCATAATTTCAGAAATACGTACATTAGTTATTTATCTTCTGACAATAATACTTTTAATCGAGTATTGTGTGTCTGTTGTTATATTGTAATATTTAAAATTACCGTTATTGAAGATATCTCTATTAAAAATCGGAGAAAATGATTTTGACTACGGCGCACCTTTATGTACGTACGATGCAGAAAATAAAAGTTGACGTGGAAATATGCCACAACGAGGCGTTCATCATTCAAACAATACAAGTAAAATTTTCTCCAATTATATGCGTTTGAAGTGTGAAAATTACATGTTTATTTTGAAATCCAATTAAAAGACCTCAATCCCAGACATATCCTTCTGCAATTAAATAAATTAGAACTGATACGATCTGATATTAAATTCTTGCATATGATTCTCGATATAGCTAAAGTATTACCTCGATTGTTCTTCCTCACACAATATATAGAGAGTTAATAGATCTAAAGATCTGCAGACTATTAATTATACTTTTCCCTCATTTCATTCGATATATTATTAGATTCCCATCCAATTGAAATTTGTTATAAGACGTTGAATGGATTGAAAAATATTTGTAAATTTAGAATTATGATAAAGCAATAGGACAAAACGAGATGTCGATCGCATTCCAGGCTCGTACTGTTTGACGGTTATTATTTGAATAATTGAATTATTCCAGATTTCCGCTGTAGTACTAACACAGAATAAAAGTAAATACTTAATTGATTGACTAGAAACAACATAATTTGCATTCAAATAACTGCCGGTTGCAAATAACGTATTTCATAGCATGGATGCATGAAATTTAGACACACATTTTCTCAGAAATGTGTGTTATCATTGTACACGTACGATCATACATATTATGTAGCCTAAAAGCTGTGGCAGAAAGTAATCAAGCAAAATGAATGGTTCCGAATTTCAAATGGATTGCAATGTGAACACACATTTGCGAAAAACAGTTCACCGTTTCCAGCGTTAGAGAATAATTGTGAGGCGTGGCATTTCGGTATCGCGAGAATCGTCGTGAATGCCTATTTTCCATTCGACGACGCGATTCTCCTTCCCTTGTATTATGAAAAATATTTTCGCGGGTATGAAATCGACTCGGCGCAGCTCGAAGATAAATGAGAATCTGTCGTAGCTCGCGGATAAATTTCACTTTCGCGAAAAAGTCCCATGGAAAGATGGCCATGTTTGGGATAATCGATCGCGAGTCCCCACACGTCGTTGCTTTTCCCTTAGACCTCCACAAGATACCTGGAACCGGATTCGAACTTCGTAGATCGTTCCTATTCGCCCGATTCTCACCTATTACCGATCGCAACTTTCCACGAAAGCGTCAATTATCGCACGGCCATTCGTTCGTTCAATCGCTGTTATTGGTTCTCACAATTAAATTTGACCTGTAAAGGAAGAGTTCCGTGTTTTCAGCATCTTCCTAACGATCAGTAACTCGAACTTCCTGCTTCCTCATTCCTGTCTCGAGTGACGTACGTTATCGATACAGTTAACGTACATACTGCGTATGTTCATTGGCATAATATCGTTAGATTGAAAGACTTTCAGTTGAAATTTATTGAAATGATACGTTGCATGTCTGTTTAGCCGCTTTAGGTAAGATCTACTACGCGTTTGTCGCTGTTTGTGAATACTAGATGCCTATTGGTAATATAGATAAACGGTAAGATATAGAATCGGACGTTTCGGGTTTTAACGAAGGAAGTTTGAGTCAATTTTTCAACGAGTATCTTGTTTCAGAGATATATAAGCTCGTGTTTTTTTACTACTAATGTCGAATTTGTTATTGTAACTTGATTCGAGAATTACGTAACGAACGAAGAATCTGAACTAGTGAGTAAATATAGCTGTTATGATACATAACAAAGTGTTTCATAAGAAATAGATACGCACGACCCTTTCTCCAAAAAACATAATATTCACTATGTTCCGCGATGTGTTCGATACACAAACATAACAACTGACCTTGAATGGTCATCGAAGAATCTTAAAGTACATTCGTACGAAGTATAAATCGATCAAACCAAGATTTGCACTTATGCTTCCTCTTAGTCTGACTATTTATCATAGTTGCCAAATATTTCGACGAATCTAATAAACGTATTTATAAGGAACTAGATAACATGTATGTAATTATTCCTCCAGTGAAAAAGAATTCTCTGAAGGAAACTACGAACAAGCAATCTATATAAAATTCTACAGTATTTTTCAAATTCATTGCTTTCATTTTTGTTACTAATTCTGTTCGTTGCACTTAAATGCACGTATGTTAGTTAGGCAAATATTCCATTCGGAATCCACATGGAAGGACAAGCATCGTTCACGTGATCAATCTTTCTCGGTTCAAAGAACGAACGTATCCGACGATGCAAACGAATTTCACTCCTGGGAAACATTGTCTGCGAAAGTAGCGTGACAATCGATCGAACACAGAACGTAGGCTGCTCCGTTCCAGCATTTTCGTTTCATTGCGTTAATCATGCGATGGCCAGCTGGGCGGCCGAGAATCAAAATCGGGAATGAGATCGAAACGAACTGTCTGCTTCACATGCTGGACAGCTACGAAATAACGCGATCCTCCACAAATAATAATCGTGTTTATGTATAATCGTATACGCATATGTATGTATTTTGTATATCGCTATCACTATATGTATTCTGGAGGATATTTTACTTTTAAATTTCTCATAAACCTATAAACGTCTACAGTCTAACAACTACCAAATGAAAGAGAACACAAATTCACTTAAGCATAAGATGGAAATTTGTTCATTGCATCGAGACAGAGAAATTAAAAACCATACGCTTCACATCATTAGAAAATTAAATTCTATTATGTACGTCCAATATCTCAGCGCCCTTATTCATGGTTTCTCTTCTCTATTACAACAGACAATAGATATACATATATTAAGGAAAGGAAAGTCTCCTTCTGTTTCTCGAAACGACCGGAGAATTAAATATGAAAATATATTCAAAAGATGAAAGCAATTAATGAAAGAAGGAAGAAAGGCAAACAATCATATATTGCAGATTGATATACCTGATCTATAAGTATATGTAATAAAAATCTGGAAGCGTATACTTTAAATTATTTTACATGCTATTGTTACGTCCTGTGACCCCAGAATCTATCCTCATCCATCCTTCGGTCAAGATGGTCAACGACTTTTCAAACATACTCGGATCCGCAGTAATCTATTGCCGTCCTCAGATTTAGATTTTTACTTACGCTCCCTATTGCTCGTCATGGTAAGACACAGGATATGTGTCCTGTCCCATCCTTATCCACCAGTTCCTTTCTCATCTAATTGGCAGCAATGACCGTTGTCCTCGCTTGCTTAACGAAGATTGCAATAAACAAATCCGCTTGTCTCGTGCTGCAGAGGCAGACCCATCAATAGTTTCCCTTCTTGACATCACCGTCTTCGAACTTCACTTGTTAACAACTCTTGGATCAAAATGCACTTTCCAGTATTTAAAAGTTGTTGGATGTAAAGAGAGTGCGTCGATTATCGTATCGACACGAGATTTTATGATTCTCGTTGACGCGTTATACCGCGAACGCATCTTTTCGCAAATCACCGCCGAACAACCATAGTGACATTATTTATTTTTTTTATATAAATTTTCTAATAGTTCCTTCATTTTCCCTTTTCAGTCGCTCCTTAAAACTCCCGAATAAGTTCTTGCCATTCTTCATCAGGGTACCCATTATCTTATATTGAGAAGGAGTTTCTTGTTGCACGACATTTATGGAATCATGAACAATAGCCGTGCTCCTTTGTTTCAGCATCGTCATCTCGAAATCGTTTCTAGTACGTACAAGAATATCGCACCACGTGTCACCTAGCTCTACACCGAAAGCTGAAGTCGGTTCTTCGAATATCTGCAATTCTATGGTTCCCGAACATGTTTTTAACGTGTGCCTAGCTTCGACAATCGACATACCACACAGTCTACGTCCACAAGTCTCAACGATCTCGTCAACGATTCGAAACTGTTTCGATTTAGCTGCCACTCCATTTACGCCCATCTTCGAAATCACGTAGAATGGTTGAACAGCTTCTTTTCTTTCTACGGAGACGCCATGGTTCTCAGATTTCTTCATTTTGCTTCTAGAATGGACATCCTCAGGATTTTCCGCTTCCGCATTCGATTACGATCTCTGTGGATTACCATATTGCAGGCTATTGACAATCGTTGAGTACATTTTCGTCACTGGTAGAGTTCGTTACTTACGGGTATGGTCCGTTCATCTTCGAAGTTTCCGCTCAAAGATACTAAGGAACCTCTCTACGTTTCACCGTCGCATCTTTCCGACGTACTGACTGCGTGATGAAGACTGAATACTCGCCTCTTGAAGCGCCTGGTCCTTATAGTCTAGCTCTCAGTCCAGGGGGTGTTTTTCTGTCCATATTTCCTTTGAGGAGGGAATCTATTCCTATCCAATCTGGTAACTATCTTACCGTCGTGGGTGTAACTCATCTGGTGTTTATGTTTAACTTTAGAGCGGACCCGTCGAGCACTCCGGGTGGCAGGCACCCTCTTGAGGCACTGTAAATATTACAACATGTGAGGTACAGTCAAAGATGAAATACACAAGTCCAGAAGCAGATATAACACAAGAGTCAACAACCACCACAACCCATTAGTCACCCAACCACTAGACACGACGGACCAGATCCGCAGACTGAAAAGAAAATACCCTCTAGATTAAATCCTTAGATTCTACTAGAACCAACAATATAAAACTATTATAATCCATGTCATTGTATCACGCCAAATTAAGGTACTGAAAATTCTCAACGAGAATTGATTGTAAATATTCTAATGAATAAAAAAAAAAAAAAAATGTGAGGTATGAATTTCCAACTTCCCCAAAAAGACAGATGTGCTGTTCGTACCGTAACGGAAGACCACTTAAAATCCCGAACAACCGATTCATCTAATAAATTTTTGTTTATGACGACCGTGTCCTCAAGACAAGAAGGATTCGTGGGAACTACAACTGCCGTACATTCTTTCCTACTTTCTTCGATTTCCTTTTTCGACTACGATCGAGCTTGCAAAGTCAAGCTAAGGCTGACTTATTATTCCGTTCTTTGGACACCTTTTAATCGGACTTCATCGAATTTTGGGGCTTCAATTTTCACGTACCGATTCATTCCCGTTAAAGTCAACTCTCTACCGGTGTCTAACGCGATCAAATAGCAATCTCCGATCTTAACGTCTCTATAACGCTTTTCTGTAACGACTGCCGACACACCACATGCATTCTTAGAGGACTTACATTGTTAAATTGTGATGCGACGTGTCCGTATTCGTGGCATTTTTGCTTGGCAACTTTGCTTTCGTTGGGCAGTTCGCACTTAGGTGATTTTTGTTTCTGCGTAGATAGCTCCGTCGCGTCTCGTCATCTTGGATTTTTCTTCGACCAGTTTGCCTTTCGTCTTCGCGTTTTCCTTCATGTTCACGTACGTAGCGAACTTCTTTTTTAATTTGCGAATATCCTTGGCGCCGTACAGTATGATGTTGTTAGTCTGCTCGCGAATTCCGTCGATAATATACTGTATTACGACCAAACTCTTCATACTAGCTATCTTCGTTATGCCGAACATTTTGTAAACATACTCGTAGTATGCCTGAGTTTGCTTTTTTGTTCAATGGGACAGCTCCTTATGCACCTTGTTCGTGTCTTCTTTTTTTTTCTAATGTGTGACGACTACCTTCTGTCTGCAATTAGTTGCAACTTACTCGTAACTGACTATTCTCTCCTCCAAAACGTCCTTTTATACCGCGGTTTTCGGTTCCCCTACCATGCACATGTATCTTACAGCTGCTGGTG